>NC_083736.1:48446773-49646773 GCF_028564815.1 Eubalaena glacialis
AATAAATAAATAAAAGAACGTGAATTTCTTTAAAAAAAAAAAAAAGATGTCACAAAAAAAGAAAACTACAGACCAATATCACTGATGAATATAGATGCAAAAATCCTCAACAAAATACTAGCAAACAGAATCCAACAGCACATTAAAAGGATCATACACCATGATCAAGTGGGGTTTATCCCAGGAATGCAAAGATTCTTCAATATACACAAAGCAATCAATGTGATACACCATATTAACAAATTGAAGGAGAAAAACCATATGATCATCTCAATAGATGCAGAGAAAGCTTTCAACAAAATTCAACACCCATTTATGATAAAAGCCCTGCAGAAAGTAGACATAGAGGGAACTTTCCTCAACATAATAAAGGCCATATATGACAAACCCACAGCCAACATCATCCTCAATGGCGAAAAACTGAAACCATTTCCACTAAGATCAGGAACAAGACAAGGTTGCCCACTCTCACCACTATTATTCAACATAGTTTTGGAAGTTTTAGCCACAGCAATCAGAGAAGAAAAAGAAATAAAAGGAATCCAAATCAGAAAAGAAGAAGTAAAGCTGTCACTGTTTGCAGATGACATGATACTATACATAGAGATTCCTAAAGATGCAACCAGAAAACTACTAGAGCTAATCAATGAATTTGGGAAAGTAGCAGGATACAAAATGAATGCACTGAAATCTCTTGCTTTCCTATACACTAATGATGAAAAATCTGGAAGTGAAATTAAGAAAACACTCCCATTTTCCACTGCAACAAAAAGAATAAAATACCGAGGAATAAACCTACCTAAGGAGACAAAAGACCTGTATGCAGAAAATTATAAGACACTGATGAGAGAAATTAAAGATGATACCAAAAGATGGAGAGATATACCGTGTTCTTGGATTGGAAGAATCAACATTGTGAAAATGACTATACTACCCAAAGCAATCTATAGATTCAATGCAACCCCTATCAAACTACCAATGGCATTTTTCTCAGAACTAGAACAAAAAATTTCACAATTTTTATGGAAACAGAAAAGACCCTGAATAGCCAAAGCAATCTTGAGAACGAGAAATGGAGCTGGAGGAATCAGGCTCCCTGACTTCAGACTATAATACAAAGCTACAGTAATCAAGACAGTATGGTACTGGCACAAAAACAGAAATATAGATCAATGGAACAGGATAGAAAGCCCAGAGATAAACCCACGCACATATGGTCACCTTATCTTTGATAAAGGAGGCAAGCATATACAGTGGAGAAAAGACAGGCTCTTCAATAAGTGGTGCTGGGAAAACTGGACAGCTACATGTAAAAGTATGAAATTAGAACACTCCCTAACACCATACACAAAAATAAACTCAAAATGGATTAAAGACCTAAATGTAAGGCCAGACGCTATCAAACTCTTAGAGGAAAACATAGGCAGAACACTCTATGACATAAATCACAGCAAGATCCTTTTTGACCCACTTCCTAGAGAAATGGAAATAAAAATACAAATAAACAAATGGGACCTAATGAAACTTAAAAGCTTTTGCACAGCAAAGGAAACCATAAACAAGACCAAAAGACAACCCTCAGAATGGGAGAAAATATTTGCAAATGAAGCAACTGACAAAGGATTAATCTCCAAGATTTACAAGCAGCTCATGCAGCTCAGTAACAAAAAAACAAACAACCCAATCCAAAAATGGGCAGAAGACCTAAATAGACATTTCTCCAAAGAAGATATACAGATTGCCAACAGACACATGAAAGAATGCTCAACATCATTAATCCTTAGAGAAATGCAAATCAAAACTACAATGAGATATCATCTCACACCGGTCAGAATGGCCATCATCAAAAAATCTAGAAACAGTAAATGCTGGAGAGGGTGTGGAGGAAAGGGAACACTCTTGCACTGCTGGTGGGAATGTAAGTTGATACAGCCACTATGGAGAACAGTATGGAGGTTCCTTAAAAATCTAAAAATAGAACTACCATATGACCCAGCAATCCCACTACTGGGCATATACCCTGAGAAAACCATAATTCAAAAAGAGTCATGTACCAAAATGTTCATTGCAGCTCTATTTACAATAGCCAGGACATGGAAGCAACCTAAGTGTCCATCATCGGATGAATGGATAAAGAAGATGTGGCACATATATACAATGGAATATTACTCAGCCATAAAAAGAAACAAAATGGAGGTATTTGTAGTGAGGTGGATGGACCTCGAGACTGTCATACAGAGTGAAGTACGTCAGAAAGAGAAAAACAAATACAGTATGCTGACACATATATATGGAATCTAAAAAAAAAAAAGGTGATGAAGAACCTGGGGCAAGACGGGAATAAAGACACAGACCTACTAGAGAATGGACTTGAGGACACGGTGAGGGGGAAGGGTAAGCTGGGACAAAGTGAGAGAGTGGTAGTGTGTATATGGACATATATACACTACCAAATGTAAAATAGATAGCTAGTGGGAAGCAGTCGCATAGCACAGGGAGATCAGCTCGGTGCTTTGTGACCATCTAGAAGGGTGGGATACGGAGGGTGGGAGGGAGGGAGATGCAAGAGGGAAGAGATATGGGGATATATGTATATGTATAACTGATTCATTTTGTTATAAAGCAGAAACTAACACACCATTGTAAAGCAATTATACTCCAATAAAAATGTAAAAAAAAAATAGAATGCTACGTATACTTCTATTAATAGTATCATATCAGACTAAACCTGAAGTATTCAACTTATAGGAATTAAGCCTTCCCCTTTCTTTAAAAATACTATTTAGACTTCAGATAAATAAAACAGCAGAATGTTAAACTTCCACCCTAGAATATTTTTTATTATAGCAACTTTGAAAACTGAAAATTAAAATATGAAGGAAATAACCCTCATATGCACCAATTCACTAGAAAAGGTTACTTAAACCCTATGATCTTAAAATGGAAATTTTCATTTATGCTTATATTATCTAAGAGAGTTAAAGATGCCTGACATGCATGATAAACATAGAAAAACAAGATATCTAGGCATTTACATTTACAGAAATATATTACCAAATCAAGTTTCTTACATTATATAAGCACACAGAAATTTACAATGGACCTCAAAATTATTTCAAATTTAAACTCTAAAAATCGTTAACATCAGGCCACAGCTGGCTACAAAATCATTCTTCCCTCTTCTTGTCCTCCCATCCCTCCCCTCAAAAACCAGAATTAACTGCTGCTGTATTCTGAGTATTCTAAAAATAAATGTCTTATAATAACTAATACAAAAAATTAATATACACAGCCAGAAATACTTTGGGAAACATGAGAATGGCCCCTAGTAATTTAGAAAATTAAAAGAGTAAAAGTTCAAAGAAAGGGATTCAGCATTTGTCTGAAGGAAGACAGCCTAAGCGGCACTAAGTAAACTGCAGTTTGGGGTAAGCATTATTAACACTTAAGTCAGCAGTTATTAAAAGTAAAATTCTGAACAGTTTTTATTTTCCAAAGTCCCATTTTGGACTAGTAATATTACTTTTATAAAGAGGAAAAAACTCTCAATAATATTATGATTTAGAAAGTGTTGCACTGGTCCCACTGAAATTACAGAAAAGATTTTTATTAAGTAATAACTGGATCAAGATGATAAATTAAATACAAGTTCTAGCCTCCCTTACCAACCCAAATCCACAGGTACAACAGGAAAAACAGATGTAGACACATGCATATAAGATTTTTTAAATTAATTAATTAATTAATTTTTTAGCTGCGTTGGATCTTCGTTGCTGTGTGCGGGCTTTCTCTAGTTGCAGCAAGCGGGGGCTACGCTTCGTTGTGGTGCGTGGGCTTCTCATTGTGGTGGCTTCTCTTGTTGCAGAGCACGGGCTTTAGGCGCGTGGGCTTCAGTAGTTGTGGCACTCAGGCTCAGTAGTTGTGGCTCACACGCTCTAGAGCGCAGGCTCAGTAGTTGTGGCACACGGGCTTCATTGCTCCATGGCATGTGGGATCTTCCCAGACCAGGGCCCAAACCCGTGTCCCCTGCATTGGCAGGCGGATTCGTAATCACTGCGCCACCAGAGAAGCCCTGCATATAAGATTAAAGGAGGAAAAAGCAGCCTCCTTTAATGCATAATGACATATGCAGGAACTGTTTCAAAATGCAGCGAATTCAGATGGTAGATATGGGCAGCAGGAGAGAGCGCCCTGGCCAACCAAAAGGATGGGTGGTTGGACAGAACGCTTACAAAGCTGTAACAATCTATCTGTCTCCTATCTGTCACTTCAGCATCATCTTATAACACTCTCCTACTTACTGGCCTTCTTTTGTTTCCTGGAACAGGTCTCCTCCTATGAATGTCACCATTACATACAAATCCTTCCCTGACCACCCTATATAAAGTAATTCCTTAGTCTTCCTATCATAGCCCTTTATTCATTTGTTTAGGATCTATCTTCCCCCACTAGAATGTGAGCTCCACAAAAACAGAGATCTTGACTTATTCACTGCTCAGCAGATATTCACTGAATGGACGAGTGAACTGGTTGGGGCACCTTCCCACCTCATCTCCACAATGAACAAAAGACAGCAGAGGCATCTGCTCCCAAATAAGAGTGGTAAGGAGGAAAATGTTTATTGCCAAGAAAAAGGTCAGTAACGTACGGAAGAGACAAGATCCAGGAGTAAGGGGAAGCCCTGCTACCTTTGAAGACTAGCTACTGGACCTCCCTCCGGGCAGCATTAAAGACAAGTTGCAATACCCAGAGCCAGGAAGCATGTCCCACGCTTTTCCCACAATTACTGGAGTAAGGCTATAGTAATTATATATAGCATTTACAAACGGACAAACAGGGAATCTTATGGGGGAAAAAGAAAAACTGAGTACACAACGAAGAATCACCAACACTTTTGGGAAATCAGCACTTTAAGAAAACACTAAACTCAACAAACAGAATACCCAAGGAAACAGCATTAATAACACAGAATAAGACTTTAATATGTTGAAAGAGATGTGTGAATATACTATATCCATAAGAAAAAGAATGAACTATAGTTACTAGAAATTAAAAATACAATCCTTGACATAAAAAAAAATAGCTGAATAGGAGATTATAAACAGCTTAAAAGTTGAGACATTCTCCCAGTACAAAAAGCAAAAGGACAAAGAGATGGAAAGCATGAAATGAGGGACTTCCCTGGTGGTGCAGTGGTTAAGAATCTGCCTGCCAATGGAGGGAACACAGGTTCAATTCCTGGTCCAGGAAGATGCCACATGCCGCGGAGCAACTAAGCCCGTGCGCCAGAACTACGGAGCCTACGCTCTAGAGCCCGCGTGCCACAACTACTGAAGCCTGCGTGCCTAGAGCCTGGGCTCTGCAACAACAGAAGCCACCACAATGAGAAGCCCTCACACTGCAACAAAGAATAGCCCCCACTCGCAGCAACTAGAGAAAGCCCACGCGCAACAATGAAGACCACATGCAGCCAAAAATTTTTTTAAAAAGCGTGAAATGAAAAGTTAATAGATAAGAAAAACAGGAAATGAAGAAATAAAACTGTCTCTATTCACAGATGATAAGATCTTATATACTGATATTATATAGAAAATCCACCAAAAGCTATCACAGCTAATAAAAAAACTCAGCGAAGTTGAAGGATACAACATCAACAATCAAAAATCAATCGTATTTCTATACACTAGCAATGAAAAATCTGAAAAGGAAATTAAGAAAACAATTTCATTTATAATAACAACAAAGAATAAAGTAACAAACAGTGCTGGAACAACTGGATAGCCACATGCAAAAGAATGAAGCTGGACCTTTATCTCACACCATATACAAAAATTAACTCAAAATGATTCTACCATCTGTACTTAAGTGTGAAGCAAAATAAAGATATTTCTGGACATTAAAAAAATAAAAACAAATTGGTCACCCATGCAACATATTTAAAAATATGACTCATAGAAGCATTTCAGGGGGGAAACAAAAAGGAATTCTAGGACACCAGAAACAGTGGCAGGTAATAAGTTTGATCTAGATGTAGCAATGGACACTTGAAACAAACAAAAGAATCCATTTAACCTTGACACTTGGAAGAGTCTCTTGAGCAACAAAGTTTAAATGACAGAGAATTACATTTCATTTTTTTATGGTTCTAATCACATTACGTGATTATCAGATAACACAAATAATCATAATATAAATGCTGTTTACTGATTTTCAGTTCTTCCAATCAACCTACAGACAAAGCACAACCGATAATGAAAAAAATGTAGATGTTATAAACTTTGCCAATGTTAAAAAGTAATTTAAGTAATAAAAATTGGGAGGTGTATGGGGAAGAAAAGTAGAGGAAAGGGAAAATATAATTTCTCTACCCTTCATAGAAGTGAGTCAAAATTTATTGTATAAAATTACTAAATCAAAAAATCGATAAGTATATTATTTATAAGTTATTAATAGCAATGACCACAAGAATTAAAACCAGGAACTTAATATTGTTTGGGTAGTGGGAGTGTTAACACAACAATTCCTTTTAATTTTCTATCCTTCTGAATTTCTTTTGCGTTTATGCATTAATTGCATAATTTTAAATTACTAGTTTACCAAAAAATAAGTACTTAAATTATATTTACTCAATGGAATATTATGCTGTTGTTTAAAAAAGTTAGGTGAGGGGACTTCCCTGGTGGTCCAGTGGTTAAGAATCCGCCTTCCAATGCAGGGGATGCAGGTTCGATCCCTGGTTGGGGAACTAAGATCCCACATGCCGCGGGGCAACTAAGCCCATGCGCCGCAACTACCAAGCCTGTGCGCTATAGAGCCCAAGAGCTACAACTAGAGAGAAGCCTGCGCACTGCAACTAAGACCTAATGCAGCCAAATAAATAAATAAATATATTTTTAAAAAAGTTAGGTGAGGTGGAACTATGTATACTGACATGGATAGATGTCCATAAGTGGGAAAAAAATTTAGAACAGCACATGTATGTAAGGAAGTATGTGTATATATAGTATGTATCTGTGTCTTTGTAAATAGATATAATACATATAAAGAAGTGCTATATAAATATTTGTATATTAGTGAAAACCATGTCTGGAAAGATTTATCAACAGCTGTGTCTATAGGTTTAGAAGTGGGGTGGATTTTACTTTATATACATGCATATACTACTTATATAATAATAACAGTAATAAAGAGATACAGTGATAAATATTTTAAAATATGTCTATGATATACTGTAAAATTAAAAAAGTAAGTTGTAGACCAATATGTTTATAGCACAATACTATTTTTGTGAATAAGAAGTTGTAGATTTGTAAGTAGATCTGTGTAAGCTTAAGTCAAGAAGAATTAGTACCATATAGTGGATAAGCACCAGATAGTGGTTATCCCTATGAGTTGAAGGAACAGAAAAGAGAAATTAAATTCCTACATTACATAAGTTAAAAAAAACAAGTCATGAGGTTATGGGGTTTTTAAATTTTTCTTTTAAAATATTTTTTTCAAATAAATAAAAACCCACAAACAAGATTAAATTAAAACCATAATATTTTTAAAAATGAAACTGATAACAGGCATTTTTAAGTGGAAATCTAAAAGCAAGTTCTTCCTACCCACTAAAACAATCTATAAATCAGTCCTGTTCTGTCATTAATACAAAAAGAAACATTGCTCACAAGTTCCTAGCTAATTCACCAGAGGGCTCTCTCACCAAGAAAGTTCTACCGTCTCTATTAAGTTCTGGGCCCCTGCAGCCTAAGCTATGGCCTTCTTAAATACCTGTGACCGCAGAATCTTGTGACATAGATAATTTCATTTCAAAGGACAGAACTTTAGAAAAGAAGGCATTTCTTTAAAAGCATAGGATAAGGAATTGGTTAGAAAGAATGATACTTACATGTAAACATAATTCGCTGGGTATAGAAGTTATCACATTCAGGTCCCTTTTGAACACTGATATGTTAGCAGGCTGACTCACAGTCACATTGGACAGAATCTTAGAGCCTGTCTGCTGAAAATTGGGGGACTGTGCAGGACTATCTTGAACTCCACAGTGACTGATGCCTATGACTTCTGGCACTGGACATGAGACTGTGTCTTCAGCAGAGGAAGAAAACGGAGAGTCTATGCTTTGGGTATCCTTCTGACTCTCAGGATAGATGCTAGATATGCTATGCTCCTGATAGAGCAAATTTCTTAATTTTTCATCCAGAGTTTTAATTCGGTTGTCTGCAAACTCCATTTTTGGAGGTCCTTCCCCATCTGATTCCACGACAGTAGAGGACAGAAGGCTAGTTGGTTCAAGGCCAGGGGTCTGAGTGGGAATGACCATCTTAGGAGAACTTGCTTCCATGATCACTGCGGTTTCTCCTTCTTGGGAAATAAACTCTGCATCCGTAGTTGGCTGCTGCACTGGTAAGGACTGAGGCTTTTGATCAGACATAAATGCCGGGGTTGTAAGAGAGTTAGGAGCAATCTGAGTTGACTCACCAGGAGCTGCCTGACTGGCAGCTTGGTGACCTGGATACACAGGTAGGAATATGCCTGCTTGGCTGGTGAGTCCCTCACATTCAAGTGGAACTGCACGAACTGAAGTAGCCGTATGACTGGAACTACTAGCAACTGGTGCCATTATCTGCTTGTCATCTTCCACTTGATAAAGTATAGCTGGCAGCTTAGTTTCTACACTGGCATATTCAGAAATCTTACCATCAACTACATCCTTGTGTTCTGATGTGGAGGTGTAAAGTGCACGCTGGCATGGATTATTTTCTAGAGTGAGCAGCGTGTCCTGTGATATTTCCTTATTACTTATGTTTCTTGGACCTGGAACAATAACAAAGAATGGCTAAGCATGTATTGGTAAGTACAAAGCATGGACTAGTACTCAAACTCAAAAGGAACAGGAGGAGCAAGGGGCAAATTAGAACCTGTGTGAAAGTACTCTTGTAAATAAGACTCAAAATACACAGAATTCAACCTAACAAGGAGAAAAACCTTTTCCTTTTTTTTCATAAATTTTAAAATTTAAATGGCTTAAGTTACCTCCTAACATTAACATCTTCAAAAATGCTTATGAAAATTCTCATAAGCATAAAATACCCATGAAAACAAGTTAAAGATACAGTATATATTTTGCATCCCCATCTTCCAGGTCTGGATAAAGGTGGCAGAGAACAAACACTTACTAGAAAGCAGATTTAGCCCAGGAACTGTAGACATGGACTGCTGAAGAGAAGGAAGAGATTGAGCCTCACGGTTTCTTATTGTCTGATTGATACAAAATCGCCATCGACCAACTGGGGATGACTGAGGAGCAGATTCATCTGTAGAAAGAACTGGCAAAAATTAATATGCTAAGCAATTGTCAATATGTTTACCTATTGACTAAGGAAACCAGGTTAAAACACCGATTTGTCTTTTATCTCCATTTCCAACGGCACTAGGATATGTGTAACTTGTAAGACCAGACCTCCCAACCCTGACTGACAAATACTCTAACAACTAAGCACAAGATATCTTTAGAGAAGGATTTTGGATTCTACGGAAACAAACATTGTATCAATAGCAATTAAAAGCAGGGCACTTTTGGGAAAAAAACGAAAAGCACTTTTTCCACTAAAACCTACATCTTCTGTTCTGTATCCTGATTATGGTGGTGCTTACACAAATCTATAAGAGGACTAAAATTTACAGAACCCTACACCAAAAGAAAAAAAAGTCTATTTTACTGGATGACAACTTAAAAAATAAAGTAAAATAAGCCCCTACATCTGTACTCCTACTTTGTTAAATTATTCAAATAAGTTATTCTCTTTTAAACTTTACCCTACTTTGCCAGTCAGAAATATACTCAGGGACTTCCCTAGTGGCACAGTGGTTAAGAATCCGCCTGCCAATGCAGGGGACACGGGTTCAAGCCCTGGTCCGGGAAGATCCCACATGCCGCGGAGCTACTGAGCCTGTGCGCCACAACTACTGAGCCTGTGTACCACAACTACTGAAGCCTGCACGCCTCGAGCCCGTGCTCCGCAACAAGAGAAGCCACCACAGTGAGAAGCCCGCGCACCGCAACGAAGAGCAGACCCCACTCGCTGCAACTAGAGAAAGCCCGCACGCAACAACGAAGACCCAACACAGCCATAAATAAATAAATAAAAAGAAATCTACTCAAGACTCCTGTTAATGAGAAAAAGAAGACAGAGGAGAACCCTGACATCCTAACACAAACTACATTTGAGGGTAATGGTATCTGGTTCCATGACTCCCACACCACCTGTTGCTTCTTCATGCTGTTATAATTCCTTCAGATGTCCTCATTCGTCTGTGGCTCTTCTCCCCCTCCCAGACACTCTAAATATACCCATGACCAGAGCTGAGAAGAATGGAGAGATAAGGTTATGAGAAAAGAAAATAGAAGACCCCATTTTTAGTCCCTGGCAGTTTATCTGGTATCTGATTTACAAAAACTTATCAGTGATCAGAGCAGGTAGAAGCATATCATTGGTGGAATGAAATCAAGATACTAATGCTATTAAAACATGAGGCAAAAAAAAAAAAAACATGAGGCAAACTTAGAACATGATGATTTTAGCTAAGAAACTTGTTGTCCATCTCACATAGGGGAAAAAAAAAACTTACCAGTTAAGTTCAAACAATAAAGCCATTAAAGGTCAGCAGTACTGTGACTGCTTCTCTGGTAACATACCATGCAACAACTCAGAAATAAATTAATCAGGTAAAGAATCAATACTTGGAGGAAATTTGGAGAATGGTTTTACTTCTCACTTTTTTTACTTCTTATTTCTGGGCTATAAAGTCCTTTCAAAGTGTGGGAAAACCTACATAAACAATTTATCAAATTCCTTTATTGGCTAACATCTTTCCCAAGGTGTGTACATTAAAAGTTTCCAAATGTCTTGCTTCAAAAGCCAAATGGTAAATTTTATTAAGTATACTTACTGCTGGTTTGAGTGGATGCAGAATTTATCTGTACTTGTTCAGATGATCCTGTCTGAATTAAAAATGAATAGATAAATAAAGAAGTTCCTGATACATATCCGAGAAGACCTATTTGCTAAGCAATTGCTCTTACTTGGCTACTGCTGGATTCCACAGTAATAGAGTCAACTCCAACGGCTCTTTCTGCAGCAGAGTGGACATGAAGGATCTCCTGGGCTTGACCTACGATAGCCCTCAATTCTTCTACAAATTTTTCTTTTTCACTTTCCAGGACAAAGTTATCTTCGACCTATTCAAAAGTAAAAGTAATTCTATTCACAAGAATGAATTTAGTTTCTTCAAAATTATAATATGGTGACTACCATAAAGAAAAATAAATTAGGTATTTAGATCTAAATGCCACAACAGAATTAACAAAGACCAGCAATAAAATGCCACATAATACATTAAATTATTCTATTTTGAGACCACTGACATTTGTCAGATTGGCACTACCTACCAGAAGCCAGCATTTTAAAAAAATCTGGCATTCTATAAATTGATTGCCATTTGAAGAACATAACTGAGGTAATGTTTACGTTTAAAACTAGGATGTCCAAACGCAAAAGCTTTTAAATAAAAAAAAAATCACAAAATGAAGCATCTCTAAAGATGATAAAGAATGGCCTAGAGACAGTTCAGAAAATACTACATTAAATAAGAGGCAGACTGACAAAATTATTAACTTTTAAAATGTTAAATTCTGCTTGGCCAGGAATGTATATACAAAGAAAACTGGCAGAAACAAAAGCATTATGTACTCTTCATGCCACCCTAGCTCATCCCCATTAAAAAAAAAGAGGAGGGGAATAGTAACTTAAGCCTAACAATTCAAAGAAAATACAAAAACTAAATTAAATGATGAACATTACTTGAACACCTATATGTAAGATGTTGTATCAGTAGCTAATACATTAGAATTACCTGGGGAACTTTACAAACTATTAATGCTTAGGCCTCATCTCCAAAAATTCTGATTTAATTAGGGACCCAGGCAACAGAATTGTTTTTGTTTTACTTTTTGTTTGGGTTTTTTTTTTTTGGCTGCGCCACGTGGCTTGCAGGATCTTAGCTCCCCGACCAGGGATTGAACCCGGACAACGGCAGTGAAAGCACCGAGTCCTAACCACTGGACCACCAGGGAATTCCCAACAGAATTGTTTTTAAAAAGCTCTTCCAGTGATTTTGACATGCAGCTAGGGATAAGAACCACTGACCTAGATCCTCTCTTAATGAAACTCCCTCATATTTTACACATAAATATACAGAAACCAGAGGAGGTATAGTGACTTACTCTTGATCATAACCAATTTAGCTCCGTACAAATTTTAAAAACTAGCAGTACCCTAAAAAAAGATGGCTCTGAATAAACGGGGGGAGAGTTAGAGAGGAAAAAGAGACAGAATGCTGAAGGGAAAATAATTTGGTTTTACTGTACTTACCATATAGTCTGCAATATCCTCTGGTGCATCACCATCAACATCAAACTTGAAGGTGACCATCTTGTTATTGTGTGTCTCCAGTTGACACTCCACCATGTTGTCTCCAGAGGTTGACACCTGGGCACAAACATGTCACTAGTTTAAGAGTCAGTCATTGTCTTCTCTTTGTAAATGGTGCAGGAAACATTTGGATGAGCTCACATACAATATATGAAAAAAATGGTTTTAACTGTTCAGAATCTAAAAAGATTGTTTTTCCCTTGATGAAATACTGTCTAAACAACCATTGTATGACAAATCTAAGGCTCAAATTATTCAGCAAAAAATAAGTTAGAAATGTGAACCTGTGGGAAAGAAAAGGAACACAACTTTTATGAAAAGGCAAAAAAAAAAAAGTTACAACGGTCACTATAGCTATCTGCAATGCAAAGATCTAAATCTGGTCATTCATTTCCAAAATTCTCCCACAAATTGACCCTTTAAGCTAAAGAAAATGCACTGCTAATGGAAATGTAAACTGGTCCAAACTTTATGGACAGCAACCTAGAAATACGTATTTAGAAACTTTAAAAAAATCTTCATACTCTTTGACCCACTAATTCTACTTCTAGGAATCTATCATAAGGAAATAATCAGGTATATATACAAAGATTTGTGTTCAAGAGTGTTTGCTGCAGAGTTTCATAATACTCTATACTCACCTCCACAGCAACATCGCCCCTCCCTGACCCCCCAGACCTCAACATGCACTCTTAACCAAATCATATTTATACACTGACCTGAAGGACAGTAAGCTGAAATTTAGTCCCCTTCTCTGATCTAGGACAGGAAGCTCTTCTCTGTTTGATCCGATCTTGTTTGCCATTTCCACTTGGGTTATCAGGGGTATTGGTGTTTTCCTTCACAGCTGCCACATCATTATTCAAACTATTATTTAAAAAAAAACAAAAGCAATTCCAATTCAATTTCTCAGAGAAGACATTATTCCATGATTCTCAAAGTCCAATATTTAACCCAAATCAGAGTTAACATCTGAAATTCCTTTGTGGATAGAATCATTCCATCTTGATGGTAAAATTCTAAGAAAAACCCTCAATTATAAAATCATAAATAATGTTTAAATAAAATATATAAGTAGTACAATATCTCTCAAAAAGTTATGACTGCACAACTCTGCAAATATACTAAATGCCATTGAATTGTACACTTTAAATGGGTGAAAATCTAATAGTATGTGAATTATATCTCAATAAAGCTGTTTTTAAAAGTTATGAAACACTGAGATTATATTGTATGTATTAGGCAAACATCTCACAGTAGTGGGAGTGAAAGAAAAACACTGCTAGTGATGGACCTCTGTGGAACCTTTTATCAGGGGATGTTCCTGATCAATTTTATTTTGTTTGTTTGGGGGTTTTTCTTATTAATATGTTCAAATAAAACTTCTAAAAACCAATTCTCACTCAAAATATAGCTGTTTATGTAACAAACTCAACAGGGGATACATGAGGTGTGGAAGACAGGAATAGCGCAGGAAATAGAAAAAGAAATGAAAATGAGATAAAGAAAATGTAGTATGTATATACAATGGAATATTATTCTGCCATAAAAAAGAATGAAATCTCGCCATTTGTAACAATATAGATGGAACTTGAGGGCATTATGCTAAGTAAAGTAAGTCAGAAAGAGAAAGACAAATACCATATGATCTCACGTATATGTGCAATCTAAAAAAACGAAAAATCTCCCAAGCTCATAGACACAGAGAACAGATTGGTGGTTGCCAGAGGCAGGGGTGGGGGGAGAGGGTGGCAAGTGGGCGAAATGGGTGAAGGGAGTCGAAAGGTACAAACTACCAGTTATAAAATAAATAAGTCATGTAATGTACAGCATGGCAACTATAGTTAATAATGCTGTATTGCATATTTCAAAGTTGCTAAGAGAGTAGATTTTAAAAGTTCTCATCACAAGAAAAAAAATTCTGTAACTATGTATGGTGATGGATGTTTAAACTAGACTTATTGTGGTGATCATTTCATAATATATACAAATGTTGAATCACTCTATTATATATCCAAAACTAATATAAGGGTATACATGAGTTTTACCTCAATAGAATGAAAGGAAGGAAGGAAGGAAGGAAAGAAGGAAGGAAGGAAGGAAGGAAGGGAGGAAGGAAGGAAGAGGGAAGGAGGGAGGGAGGGAGGGAAGAAGAAAAAATACACCATAATTTTGGTTAAAGAAAACTGAAAATGAACGATGTGAAAATGATTCAACATGATTAATTCTAACTAGTTATATTTTGCAGGTTCAAGTCAATATGATTATGACAGGGCAGACTAACTTTCAGCTGATCTGTGTCAAAGGTATTTTTCAGCTTTTTCTTTAATAAATTTGAAGATATTTCAATAAATAACAAAAATTCCAATAAATACATTTGAAACTTAAATGAGATCTGTAAGCAGCAGATGTTTTTTAAATTAATTTTTAGGTTAAGTCCTTTCTCCTAAAAACTACTCAGGAAGTATCTATATAAAGGTATGCAATAAAAAATAAAACTAACTCCTAAAATTTTTTCTATGTCCCTGTGAAAAAGAATTTTCATAAATACAAGTGGAGGAAGAAAATACATTAATACTGCTCTTAGTTTTTTAATAGACAGAGAAATAGCAGTAATAAATAACACCTTCAGAGGATAAAAGGGACATAATTCTAGTCAATTCAGCTGTATCATTCACTTTGCAAAGTTATCTTAAAACACTAGTTTAGGGTTTGGGACAAGATGGAAGAAACTCAACTCTCCCCGTTCCTCCCCACTAAGTATAACTAAAAAATCTGGAAATAATACAGTAGAATATCACAGGAGGGCACTGAATAGTGAAAAAATGAAGGCAGACTAGCTAGGGACTCCCAGGACTTGAGGAAAAATATAGCAGCTTGGCATCTCCTGATTACCCACCCAGTGACAGAAAGCAATCCAAGCTCAGCATCTCCTGACTCCTGGGCCAAAAGGCAAAGGTAGCCCAAGCCCAGTGGTCTCCTGAACCCCAACCTATCAACAGAAGGTGGTTCAGGTGGGCCCTTTCCTCCTGTGGTGATGCTGGTGGGAACCCTACCAGTAGCATGTGGTCTCGAGAGCTGGCTTAGGGCAGCAGGCCTAGAGAAGTGCTCTCCAACACCTTGGTCCAGCAGTGGGTCCCAATGGTGTCAGGTGAACCAAGCAGATCAGAATAATAATACAAAGACTCTGAAAACTAAATCGTCATTAGAACCATAGTCCATAAAAGTAGACCAGGACCTTTGCACCTAAACACAGTGACTGACTGCTAAAATAGAGTATTTAAATAGGATCCAGAGTATCCTAACATAATGTCCAAAATGTCCAGGAGACAAATGAAAATTCTCTGTCATACCAAAAACCAGGAAAATCACAACTTGAATGTGAAAAGACAATCAACAGATGCCAACACCAGGATGAATCAGATATTGGAATTACCTGACAAGGATTTTAAAGCAGCCATTATCAAATTGTTTCAACGAGCAATTACAAATACTTTTGAAGCAAATGAAAAGCCAGAAAATCTCATAATAATAGAAGATACTAAGAAAGAAACAAATGGAAATTATAGAAAGAGTACAATCATAGAAATAAAAAATGCACTGAGTGGGCACAATAGCAGAATGAATAGGACAAAGGAAAGAATCAGTGAACCTGAAGACAGAACAAGAAAAATTAACCCAATCTGAACAAGATAGAGAAAAATATTAGTTTACAACTACCAAATAACAATATGATTATATATCTGGTTGTAATTTATTTCTTTAGATTAGCTGGAACTTTAAATTACATTATTTCTTATTTCCTTTTTTAATTCTTATAATATTTTCCTAAGGACAGAATATGATGGGAATTCCCTAGCACTCCAGTGGTTAGGACTCTGCACTCTCAGTGCCAAGAGCATGGGTTCAATCCCTGGTCAGGGAACTAAGATCCCACAAGCCACGGTGGTGCAGCCAAAAAATAACAACCCCAGAATATTATAATAATGTGAACAAGAAAATGGTCAATAATTTCATAGTCCATATGATCTTTATTAACATAAAAAAGTAAAAATAATATCTACTATTTTTATTGAACATATACACAAATACTAGAACACAGAAACTTCTTCAGTCAAGAAACACTAAGTACCTAATGAATGCAATACTTCAACATACCCTCATCGCTTTCATGGTATTAATTTGAAGATACTCACCTTCTAACTAAATCCGGTTTTAGAAGAGTTGCTGGTTGTTCAGCTCCAACTGCTTGGGATACAGGCTGTAAATAGCACAGAAATAAAACTTATTACGATAACAGCAAACTTTAAGCTGAAGGTGCAATTTGCTATTATTGCAGAAAACGTGTTTGTTACATTTCATACTTTGGTTACCACACAAACCAGGCAAAATGTCTACATTACTGAATGTCTATATCAATCCTATTATTGACGTTACTACCAAAGATAAAGAAAAATAAAATGTAGCAGTATTGATATTCATCAAGACTTTTTCATTAAAAAAGACAGCATTGTTTTTTATACTTTTGTTTGTGTTATTTTTCAATGGCTTCCAGTCCTGATTGTAAAACTACTAATAAAAGGAAGAGTTGCTGCCATTCCAGAAACAGATAAATCAATGATTCAAGCTTTAACGTATTGTATGGTCTCTCTCTCTCGTTCCCTTTTCACTAAACTACTGCCAACAATTCCTCTGAGATGTTAGTATCCAGCAGCTGCAATACTGGCATCTAGCAGAAAAGTTTATAAAGGCAAATGCCAACCCTGCTGGAAAATAATGTTAAACATTTATCTAATCCATCCTATGCATTGCTGCTGGTGACAGTACAGTGACTTTAAAATGCAAATCTACCAAAATCAATCACTTACCTACCTAGTTTAAACCCTCTATGATGGCCCCTCATCTTCTATAAGGTTAAGTTCCTTTGGATGGCAAATAAAGTTCTCAATGAACTGGTCCCTGCCTCATTCTCTAGCTCTTCTCTTCTTGAAGCCACAATGAACTCTAGCTCCTCTGAATGAGTTGGGCTTTTTCATATACAGTGACTCTACTTATATTCCTTTATCTCCCTGGACTATTTCAACTACTCCTTAGTCCTGTCCATTTAGCAAATATCTGAATGGAACTCCTGTATACAAGAAGGCTCTATTACAATGGGTTCCAGAAAGACCAGCAAAATCACCTTGGAGTCTCTTTAAAAAACACATATACCTTATCTCATATCTTGGTTTCTAAACTAAAAGGGATAAAGGTTCCTTGGAGAAATGGCTGATTCCAGCACTGGGGCAAGGAAAATATAAGATGAGCCTGGATCATCTTGCTATCCCCCAAAGTAAAGAACTGCTCAAAGAACGATGGGAACATATCAAAAGCACACTTGAGCCACCTTGAAGGGGTTCCCACTACCCAAATATGGAACAATTGGGCATGAAAATAAATAATGATAACAGAATATAAGGTATTTAATAAAATAAAATAATCCAAGAGTTCATACTGATACAAACAAAAGAAAGCTCTTACAATACAAAGCCAAATAAATATAAGGAATGACAAAGTTAGAAAATCATCAATGGATGATAAAACTAGTGGGTGAAAGTTGGATGAGGAACAAGATATCTACGTAGTTTCAAAATATCTCCCCACAAATCATTTATTCATTACAAAAGCAAAACATGGTCACTTTACAGTGGAAGAACTTGGCAGCCTCCACCTTAACCAAGTAATCAAATTTAACCTCAGCAATATTGGGAGAAACTGACATTACATGGCTCCTAATATGATACAATGCACAAAGGTTACAACATTGTTTGCATGGTATTCCTGACAAAAATGCGTGATCTGAATGTGGGGAAAAAAAGGAAACTTCAAACACACTCAACTTGAAGGGCATTCTATTCGGTTTGCCAAAAGGTTCGATTGGTATTTCCGTAAGATAGCTCTAGTAGCACTTAGTTGTCTTTAACTTCATTTGAAACAATTTTCTTAGATTGTATGTGACAGGTGTCATATCAGCCCACATTAAAAAAAAGACTTACCAAAACTGGTGAATTTTTGTGTAGCCATTTTAATATTGAAGATGGAAGAAAAAATGCAACATTTTCCGCATATTATGCTTTATTATTTCAAGAAAGGTAAAAACATAACTGAAACGCAAAAAAAGAATTGTGTAGTGTATGGAGAAGGTGCTGTGACTGATCAAATGTGTCAAAAGTGGTTTGCGAAGTTTCGTGATGGAGATTTCTTGCTGGACAATGCTCCACAGTTGGGTAGACCAGTTGAAGTTGATAGCCATCAAATCGAGACATTCATTGAGAAAAATCAACATTATACCATGCGGGAGACAGCCGGACATACTCAAAATATCCAAATCAAGCATTGAAAATCATTTGCACCAGCTTGGTTATGTGAATTGCTTTGATGTTTGGGTTCCACATAAGTTAGGCAAAAAAAACTTCTTGACCATATTTCCTCATGCGATTCCCTACTGAAACGTAATGAAAACGTTCCGTTTTTAAAACAAAGTGTGGGGCTTCCCTGGTGGCGCAGTGGTTAAGAATCCGCCTGCCAATGCAGGGGATACGGGTTCGAGCCCTGGTCCGGGAAGATCCCACATGCCGTGGAGCAATGACACCCGTGCATCACAGCTACTGAGCCTGTGCTCTAGAGCCCGCAAGCCACAACTACTGACCCGCATGCCACAACTACTGAAGCCTGTGCACCTAGAGCCCGTGCTCCGCAACAAGAGAAGCCACCGCAATGAGAAGCCCGTGCACCACAACAAAGAGTAGACCCCACTCTCCGCAACTAGAGAAAGCCCGTGCGCAGCAACGAAGACCCAACGCAGCCAAAAGAATAAAAGAAAATAAATAAAGAAAATTTAAAAAAAAAGTGTGACAGGAGATGAAAAGTGGATACTGTACAATAATGTGGAACGGAAGAGATCGTGGGCCAAGTGAAATGAACTACCACCAACCACACCTAAGGCTGGTCTTCATCCAAAGAAGGTGATGTTGTGTATATGGTGGGGTTGGGAGTCCTCTTATTATGAGCTCCTTCTGGAAAACCAAATGATTAATTCCAACAAGTACTGCTCCCAATTAGACCAACTGAAAGCAGCACTCGACGAAAAGTGTCTGGAATTAGTCAACAGAAAACGCATAATCTTCCATCAGGATAACGCAAGACCACATGTTTCTTTGATGACCAGGCAAAAACTGTTACAGCTTGGCTGGGAAGTTCTGATTCATCCGCCATATTCACCAGACATTGCACCTTCGGATTTCCATTTATTTCGGTCTTTACAAAATTCTCTTAATGGAAAAAATTTCCATTCCCTGGAAGACTGTAAAAGGCACCTGGAAGAGTTCTTTGCTCAAAAACATAAAAAGTTTTGGGAAGATGGAATTATGAAGTTGCCTGAAAAATGGCAGAAGGTATTGGAACAAAAGAGTGAATACGTTGTTCAATAAAGTTCTTGGTGAAAATGAAAAATGTGTCTTTTATTTTTACTTAAAAACCGAAGGCACTTTTTGGCCAACCCAATACAAAATAACCGACCTTTATTCTTAAAAAATATCAATGCTATAAAAGACAAATGAAGGCTGAGGAACTGTTCCAGATTAAAGGAGATAAAAGAGACAAACAGTACAAGGCAATGCACGATCTTCAATTAGATCCTGGATCAAGGGGGGGAAACTCCCATAAAGGACATTACTTGGACAACTGGTGAAATATTAATGTGGACGACAGATTAAATAATAGTATTACAGTCATGTTAAATTCCCTGAATTTGGTCATTGTATTGTGGTTAAGAAAATATCCTTGTTCTTATAGCAATGATATATTTAAGGGTAAAAGGACATTATGTCTGCAACCAGCTCTATACATCAGAGGGAAAATCATGTGTGGATGAATGGATGGATGGATGGATGGATGGACCGACCAACTGACCAACAGATCAATGGACTGTCATCCTCTAATGTCTTTTATCATATCCTTCTTTATCATATATGTTTAATGCCTGACTTTAAGGACTCTGAATGATTCATCTTTGTATTCTCAGTGCCTCTTAGCACAGTGCCTGGAACATTTTAGGCTTCCAATAAATGTTTGAAGGTATTGATAGAAAGAAATAAGAAAGAAAACAATGATATAAAAAAGACTGTGCCATACACATGTTTGTGATCCCATATTACTAATCCTGGACATCAATCCTAAGGAAATAATACAGAGGAAGAAAAAAGTACATAGTATAAAGTTTGTTTCATAGTAAATGTTCAATAAATGGTAGCTAACTCTGTTTTTATTGTGGTATTATGCACAATAAAAACTGGCATCAAGTTGTTGTCCAGGAATAGAGAAAGAGGTAAATATGAATACTTATTTCACTACTGTGTGGCCACTGAAAACTAGAATTGTGAAGTCCAAGTAAAGGCAGGGAAAATTACTTAACAATGAATGAAAAAAGCAGAAAACAAAACTGTACATATAATTACAAACACTTATGCATATGACAAAAGCTTGGAATACAATAACAAATATCATAATCACTACCATGTTAAGAAAATAGCATTCTTTGATTTTTTCCCCCATTTTACTACTTTTTATAATGTCACTACTTACATTTGATTATTTAAAACTTTCAAAGGATAGCAAATACTAAGTGTAGAGGAAAATAGGCACTTTCATAAACCACTGGGATTTATGGGATTGTAAACTGCTTAGACCTTTCTGAAGGGTAATTTGACAATATGTATCAAGTTTTTAAAAGGTCTAGCAATTTTATTTCTAGAAATCTATCCCAAGGAAATAATTAAGAGTGCATAGAAAGATTTAGCTACAAAAATGTTCCTCACGACATGGAATATAATTACAAACAGCAAAAAAATAGTCACTTGTTTCCTTTATCTGCTCCATTAAATAAATAATGGTACATCCATACTAAAGGATATTATGCAGCCCTTTAAAAATGTGCTTAAACATATAAGATGTTACAAGTGAAAAAAGATTATAAAAGAGTATATATACATTATGGTTACATTAAAATTGCATGTATGCATAAGCATATAAAATGGTCTGGAAGAATATACACCTGGTGTTAAGCAAGCTTAACTATATTCATCTTGCTTTGGTAATAAGAAAAAAATTAATTCAACTTTGTACAGATTTATCAACCCTGAAATCTGATAATCTCAGTGCAGGTCCCCATTATTTCAATGCACAACTTTATAGTTATTTTAGACAAAGGTAAGAATGAAACATTTCACTAAATTTGAAAAACATCTACAAATGGCCCAGCATCTATTTGCAAATATTAATTTTGAAACTCCTAGAAATATTATGACAGAACTTGGTTTGAAGCTGGCATATAAAAAAAGCAGATGAACCAACTATTAGCCATGATTCTGAGGAACAACAGAAAGTAGCATTAATAATCCTGTTAATAATTATAAGTGGTTATAAAATATAATTCCAGATTGTTGCCATAGTAACTATCTTTTGTTTACTTTGCCTCCAGATTTATGCATCAAGACACCATGGCACTGCTCCATCTTGCTGGGACTCACCATAATTTTTTTAAGTTTCTTTAAGACAAACATTTGTTAAAGTTGGATACATTTTGTTGAATCTTGTGTGTACAAAAAAAAAAAAAGAAATCTCTTTGCCAAAGTATTTGCTCTCAATGTTTAAACAGTGATTATATTAAAGAGCTAATTATCTAATCTATAATTAGAAGCTAGTCTAATTTGTCCAGGAAAAAAACCTCAGTATGAACTGACCAGGTTAGAGGGGGAAGGGGAAGGCAGGAAATGGTATTTTATGCTCATTTCTCCCCAACCCTCACCTTCAAATCCAAATGAAAGACAGGTACCAATCCCTTTTCCTAATGAGACCTTGATATCCGGATATCTGAGACCTTGATAACTAGCTAGCAAAGTTCAATAAAACTAAAGTACCTATAACTCACTTGCAGAATGAGGACAAGGCCAAAATGAGAAGCAAAACTAGGCCTGAATTCCATGGGCCACACCATTCTCTCCTCTCTATCTCGGCATTTAAAAATGCTCTCTTGAACTTGTTTCTTTTCTTTTTTTTTTTTAACATCTTTATTGGAGTATAATTGCTTTACAATGGTGTGTTAGTTTCTGCTGTATAACAAAGTGATTGAACTTGTTTCTTGATCTTTCTCACCCATGATACTGTGAGCTCTTTGAGGGAAGAGACTGTATCTGTAAGATTTATCACAATATCCCCAATGCCTAACCAATACCTGAAATAGGAACAGCTGCTCAATAATGCCTTTCACTATTATAATGTTCTCATTTTATTATTGTTTTTATTTTTCTTATAGCAACAAAACAACCACTATTTATTGAGCATTTATTAAATGCTAAGCACTTTATATACATTATTTAACTAAATTCAACCCTTATGACAACTCTAAGCAGTAGGTATTATTACTTTCATTTTACCAATGAGGAAGCTGAGGCTATAAGTGATGGAGGCAAAAATTGAAAGAAAGAAAATGAATGAATAGACAAATGACTCCAAAGAATACTGAAGAGCAGAGACCCCTTGTGCATACCACAGAAGCTTTTCTGTTAGTTCCTAACCCTTCTCTCTCCTTTACTTACTTCACTATTACTTGCCCTCCTCCCATCAGTGGTTCTTAGCCCTTGGATGCACTTTATAATCTTAAGGGAAGCAAAGGAAGATGGGAGGAAAAAGGGGAAAAAAGAAAACAGAAGGAAAGAAAATGCAAGCTCAAGCACATTCCAGAAATTCTTACTCGGTTATTCTGGAGTGAAGGAGAGCAGTAAAAGTGGGAAGTATTTTAAAACATTTTATAAACTGCCTTATTGTATTACTGACACTATAAAACATGTCTCTCCCACGAAGTGCTTTTAACAACCATTATTTCTTGAGCACTTATTACACGGCAGGCACTTCTCACATGTACCTCATCTACTCCTAAAAAGCCTACAAAATAGGCATTTTTTTCTGACATTATGAAAAATTTCCAACATACAGAAAAGCTGAATAATTGTTCAGTGAAAACCTATACATCCACCATCCACAGTCTATTGCATTTTATTATATTTGCATTATCACATGTATATCCATCAATCCATCTTATTTTTTATGCATTTCAAAGTAAGTTGCAAATGCAAGAGAGGCATTTTAAAACTTCGTTTTACAGATAAAAAGAACCTAACTTAAAGAAATTAAATAACTTGCCTCAAATCACACAATAAATAATTCAAAGAGCCAGAGATCAAATTCAGGTCTAACTAAAGACATAAAGTACCTCAAGCCTATATGTATGTTGTATATACCTGTTTAACAGTGAAATTTTTGCTTATTTAATTAAAGAAAATTATCACTGTGTATGACGCCCACTTCCATATTTTTATATTTATAAAGAACCCTGCACCTATAAAGTCATTGCTTATCTAAGCCCAATTTTTGGCCAAGCCAAGATTCTGAATAATGAAGTTTACCCTAAGAAATAACTGATCCACACACAGCACAGTTCCTTGGATAAACTCACAAAATGACACCCAGGCTATTAAACAGGCAGAAATAAAAAAAGATGAAAACACACCAGCACCACAAAGGCTTACAGACAAGAGTAACAGAAACTAGGAAGAAGCTTCATTAATTACAAGGCATGTAGAACTGGATTGAAGAAAACATTACCCAGGTTTCACTCCCGGACCTCTCTAGAGATCACCTCATGAAAGGGAACCTAACTCAAAGGAGACTTATACTTCATACTTTCCCCCTGATATCTGCTGTTAGTTGAGTTATCGAGAGTCTGTATCAACCAGCAAATTGATCATGCACTACTCTTGTCTCAGCCTCTCCAAGCTTTCTACCGCTATTTGGAGAGAGCAACTAACATTGTTTTTTGTTTGTTTGTTTATTTGTTTTAATGGTAGGAGTGAGAATGCATATTGGAGATAAAAAGGAGGAGACTAACTGAGCCATCTGGCTTTCTAGGAGGAAGAGTCCTCACAAGTAAAGCCAACTCAGCAAGGATACAGAAAGGAAAAATTTTGGTATCCATACATGTTGGAGAATGTAGTCTTTAATATATTTGATTATTACAAGCATTAGAGAACTCATTATGGGGGTAAAAGTAAACCACACCTCAGCACAGAGGAACTACAATAGATCAATACCTACTAATACACAGAAAGTGTACATCTCCTTGTCCTCAAGCTATAGATCTGTGAAAGGATTTAATTATCACTCAAGAGGACAACAGAATTCAAAGAAAATCTACATGCAGTCAGAGGGTTGGGCAGGGAAGTCCAGATTCTATAGAGCTTTCAGGCCACTAAGTACAGTATTATGACTTTTACTGTGAGTGAGATGGCAATGTGAGGTTTGGGGTAGGGTTCAGATATGATCTGACTTGCATTTTTTGAAAGTATCACTCTGCTTCCTATAATGAGAAAAAGGGTATAAAAGAGCAAAAGCAGAAGGAAGAACAACAGTTAGAAGTCTAATGCAATGATTCAAGAAAGAAATTAGACTAGCATGATTATCATTATGCTAGTGATTATGGTGGAGGTGGTGAGAAGTAGTCAGGTTGTAGATGTATTTTAAAGGAAAAGACAAAAGACTCTCTGATGATTTGAAGTCAGATATGAGAGAAAGAGAGGAATAAAATATGACCACAGATATATGGCTTGAGTAACAAGAAAGGCAGAGTTCCTATTTGCCGAGATGAAGGCAACTGTGGAAAGAACAGGCTTCGGGTGGTGGTGGGAGGGGAGCGCAAAAAAAAAGTGTTTAATTTTGGACATATTAAATTTGAAATGCCTATTATACAATAAAGTGGAGATGTTGGGTGTATACTGGAGAAACATAGCAAAAAAAATTTTTTTTTCCTAGAACACAAAGTCAAAAGCAAAATGGGCTGGAGGTATCAGTATGAAATACACACACACACACACACGCATGCACGCACACACTCTAATCTGTCCACTGAGAACCCTAGAAGCTATGACTCCCACGTACCATCAAACACACCCAACATCCAAATTCTGGTTCCTAAATTACCTTCCTCACTAAAAGGAATCAGGGCCCCATGGAGAAATAACTGATCCCAGGGCTAGGGAAGGGAAAGCACAAAATGAGCCTGGAATATCTTGCTATGCCAGAAAGTAAAGAAGTGCTCAAAGAATAATGGGGATATGACAAAAATACACAAGAGCCACCCTGAATGGGCCCCCATTAACCAAATCTGGGGCACCTTAACCATCAAAACAAATAATGATAATATTATATCACACACTATTAAATAAAATAAAGCCTCATGAATCCATACTGACATGAACAAATGACTGAATGACTGAATGAGTAAAGGAAGGAGAAAGGCCAACTAATAAATATAAGGAGGAATGATGAACTTAGAAAATCATCAACAGATACTAAAACTAATGGGTGAAAGTTTTGATAAGGAAAGGGATATTTACAGAGTCTCAAAATATCTCCTTACAAATAACTCGTAAATTATAAAGGAAAAAAATGGCAACTTTATGGTGGAGAAACCTGGCAGGCCCTACTTAAAACAAGTAATAAAAGTTAACATCACAAATATTGGCATCACCAATATGCCTAATAAGATGTCCTAAGAAGAATACAATGTCACTTACATGGTATTCCTGCCAAAAATGCATGATTTGACTCTAACCATGAGGAAACTTTAGTCAAACCTAAAATGACAGGCATTCTATAAAAAACTGGCCTCTGCATTTCAACACTGTAAAGAACAACAAAGCCTGAAGAACTGGTTGAGATTAAAGCAGACTAAAGAAAAAGATAAACAACTCAAAAAAAAAAAGAGTTGACTAGGCATACTTCACAAAAGAAGATATTTGAATCTCTAATAATTACACGAAAAGATGCTCAATATCATTACTTATCAGGGAAACACAAGTTAAAACCACAATATATACCACATCACATCCACCAGAACAGCTAAAATTTAAATGACACACAATACTAAGTGTTGATAAGGATGTGGAATAACTGGAACTCTCTAACATTGCTGCTGAGAATGCATTTTGGACCACTACTTTGGAAAACTGTCTGGCATTATTTAGTATAGCTAAACATACCTTTATCCTGTGACCCAGCAATCCCACTCCTAGGTACATACACAAGAGAAATGAATGCATGTGTCTAGAGGTGTGTCTACAAACATACAGGAGCATTCACAGTAGCTTTATTTGTAAGAACCAAAAGCTAGAACAAATCTTTTTTTTTTTTATTTAATTTTATTTTTTTATACAGCAGGTTCTTATTAGGTATCCATTTTATACATATTAGTATATATATGTCAATCCCAATCTTAATATACATCAACAGAATGGATAACTGAACTGTGGTATATTCTACAACTGAACAACTCATAGCAAAAAAAATGAAACAAACTACTGACACATGCAACAATGTGGATGAATGTCAGTGAACCTTCTAGGGAGCTGGAAACGCTCTATATCTTCATTTGCATTTCACAGAGGAATACATATGTAAAAACTCATCAAGCTGCACATTTAAGATTTGGATACTTCAATGTATATATGCCTTATATAATTCAATTTAAAAAACAGAAATCTTTTAAAAAGCTGGTATGATCCAATTCTGATAAAATAAATACTAAAAAATGTGTATGCATAGAGAAATGTCTGAACAATTTCAAAGGTTTTAATTTCTCAGAGGTGGGATAACAGGTAATTTTACTTTCTTTATACTTTTCTGTATTTTTCAAGAGTATTTATAAGAATAAAAGTTACTTTTGAAAAGCTATTTTCAGACTTCCCTGGTGGTCCAGTGGTTAAGAATCCACCTGCCAATGCAGGGGACACGGGTTCAATCCCTGGTCCGGGAAGATCCCACATGCCACAGAGCAACTAAGCCCGTGTGCCACAACTACTGAGCCTGCGCTCTAGAGCCCGCGCGCCACAACTACTGAAGCCCGCATGCCTAGAGCCCATGCTCCACAACAAGAGAAGACACCTTATTGAGAAGCCCACGCACAATAACAAAGAGTAGTCCCCGCTCACCACAACTAGTGAAAGCCCGTGCACAGCAATGAAGACCCAAAGCAGCCAAAAATAAATTTTAAAAAAATTTCAGAAAGTTATCAAAAAGGTGCTGGGTATAGCATTAGTCCTATAAAAATCCTAATACCATGAGTAAATGCTAATTGAGTACACTAAGGGGCTGAGACCTGTCCCCAGGCAACATATTGCTCATGGCTTCTCATTTATTGCACTTGCCACATAACTCATTCAAACCCTGGCAGAAATTCAGAGTAATTGAATCTGACACCTCCACACACCAGACAGTGGAAGTTCAAAAGGATTTCAATATCATAGTTAAAGGGAACAGAGAAGCTCTCTCAAGAGGAGAGGAGTGAGTTGGCTGAATACATATAGGCTGGCTGTAATAATTCCTAGAACTTGAACCACCACATTCATAAAAAGACCCCCACTGGTTAAAGTGTTTGCTTATGTGGATTCTATATATTAGGTGAAAAAGGCAGGCTACAAAATAGTATGTATGTGATATACATATGTATGTATAAACAAAGTTATATATGTATACATAGAAAAAAAGACAAATCTAGAGTCTCTACCACCAAATGTAAACAATAATTTATTTCTAGCTGGAGAGATAGTAGGTGATTTTCACTGTCTTCTTTATAACTTTATAGGCTTTATTTTAAATAGGCAAATAACACTTTCATAAATTTTTTAAACTTCTTTTAAAAATTTTGGAAACACATTTCAAAATACACATACCTGTATATCTACGTGGTTGAACCTAAGTTAATTTAAGCATCCATCCAACACACTTCGCATTATAGTCTTAAAAAGAGATAAATCCAACCACAACATGAGCTCAAGTATGAACATATACCATATAAGCTACAAATACTAGCCAAACACCATGCACTGTCAACCATATCAGATTAAATATACCCCCAGCAGATTTTAAATGCATCTGGCATTTGTCAAGTACATGTATGTTTTCCCCTACAAGTCTATGAGTTCTTCAGGGCAAGGACCATATTTTATCTCATTTTATATCCCCAGAGATGATAGTCATTAAAAGTTTGTTGATGAACTATGACTGACTATATACCAATCTCTTAAAAGCAACAGATCACCAGCTGCTAACTAAATCACATACAGAGAATGCCTAGGAGCTCAGACTGTCTCATTCCCAAAGAGAGAAGACACACACAGGGGATGGTAGGGTTGAGGAAAGAAAATGGGATGGCAAAGAAAAGCCCAACCATGTATCCAGAGTCCATAACCTAGGAAACCAGGATATAGTCTTGATATATGAACTCTCACAAAGACTGTGTACTCGTTGTCAGAAATGAGTAACGTTGACTTTGAGAGTCTAAATGACAAAAACACTTATTTCTCCTACAGAAATAAACGTGAACCAAAAGAGTCAAGAATTTAGATGAAAGTGCTTAAAATTATAAGAGTCTATGAAATACTATTTCTAATTAACTACAAAAGACATCCCTCTACATTCAAACCAGGCTGGAAAAGTCCAATACAAAAAACAAACCATAAAAGGGATCTGAGTCCTAAATAAATTTTTTTTAATTTATTTATTTATGTTTGGCTGCGTTGGGTCTTTGTTGCTGTGTGCGGGCTTTTCTCTAGTTGCGGCGAGCGGGGGCTACTCTTCGTTGCGGCGCACGGGCTTCTCATTGCAGTGGCTTCTCTTGTTGCAGAGCACGGGCTCTAGGCGCACGGGTGCGTGGGCTCTAGAGCACAGGCTCAGTAGTTGTGGCGCATGGGCTTAGTTGCCCCGCGGCATGTGGGATCTTCCCAGACCAGGGCTCTAACCCGTGTCTCCTGCATTGGCAGGCGGATTCTTTTTTTTTTCCTTTTTGTTTTAATTTACTTTATTTTTGGCTGCACTGGGTCTTTGTTGCTGCGTGCAGGCTTTTCTCTAGTTGTGGCAAGCGGGGGCTACTCTTCGTTGCGGTATGCGGGCTTCTCACTACAGTGGCTTCTCTTGTTGCGAAGCACAGGCTCCAGGCGCACGGGCTTCAGTAGTTGTGGTGCGCAGGCTCAGTAGTTGTGGCTTGCGGGCTCTAGAGCACAGGCTCAGTAGTTGTGGCGCATGGGCTTAGTTGCTCCACGGCATGTGGGATCTTCCTGGACCAGGGCTCGAACCTGTGCCCCCTGCATTGGCAGGAGGATTCTTAACCACTGTGCCACCAGGGAAGCCCTGGCAGGTGGGTTCTTAACCACTGCGCCACCAGGGAAGTCCCCTAAATAAACTTTTTATCCATATATGGAGTTCTCAGTTTCTCTTCCAATTATACAAGCAGTGTCTCAAGATTCTAGTTACACAATGTTAGACACATCCTCAAGAAGAATGTCTTAAGTGAAGGAAAGTATAAACAACTTTTAGCTTTCAGTGACTTTTATATAAACTAGGATGAATTTATGAAAGAGAGCCTTTGCCTGTCAGAAAACCTAGGCAGTGTTAAATAAGTTTAACTGAATACAGAGCCTCTAAAATGTATCTTACCTTTACCTGTGAGACCTTTGGGACACTTAATGGCAAAAACTGGAGTTGTGAGACAAGTGGAGGTCCAAGGACATGTACAGGCAGAACAGTGGACTGACCTTGAAGAAAAGGCGAAATTTGGGGCTGAGTCAGATTTGGCTGCTTCTGCAACTGTTAAAAAAAAAAAAAGATTAAAGATAAACTCTCCCATTTACAGTAAATATACTGATTATATATTTAAAATATATTTAACACTTCACCTCACCCCTGAAATCTGCTGGTAATGTCCCACTAGCTGCTGGGATGGATAAATTTTCCCTGGAACATTTATTTCGGCCTGTGGGTTGTTAGAAACCATTTGAGAGCCCATCATCTGGTCTGAGGAATAGGCTATACTGGGCTGATTTGAAGTATCTGAATGTATAACTGATCCAGCTCCTGCCTCAGACAAACTGTCACCTACGGCAAAGAAAACACGTGATAAGTAGAAGGGAAAAACTTGAAACACAAGGTCCAAATAGCATAGGAAATGGTAAGTGTTTCTTTAATTTTTTTCTTTTTTACTCTGACAACCTGAAACAGCTTCAAATAAAATATGTACACTGCAGAATTAATAAAAAACCATCATGTAAACTCTCCATGTTGATACTGTGGTATAACTAAAATATTCTTAGTAAAGCAAACCTACAAAGAATTACATAAAAGTCAACTCGATTTGCTGGCCATTTCATGTATAGCCTAACTAATCTATGTTTGCCATTAGGATTTCAGTAAAATCTAAGTAGCATATTCTCATTCTCCTAGAACCTGGCTAGAAAATAATACTGCCTTTATGGAACAACTGGTTATTACTATGAAAATACTGTGTCTTTCTAGAGAAGAGAATGCATTACTGCAGAAAAATTAGAGAAACTGTGTTAATTTTATACTTGGGTCTAAAATACAAAAGTTCTTAAAGTCTAGAAAATTCCCTCTTGAAGAATAAATTCTATCTTTAGTTGCATATCTTCTTTACTAAAGGATTTACGTTAGACCCTTAAAAATGGTAAAAAGATTATAATCCTTATTCAACTAGTACCTTGGACAAGTCACTTAACAGAACAGTTTCTTAATTTTAAAATAAGGAAACTATCTGGCTTGCCTATTTCAGGGATTTTGTAAAAGGATTAATGAAATGATAGATAACAAAATGCTTTGAAACATACAAAAGTACTATTTAAAGATAAGGGAATACAATTACACATTTCCTTTTATAAATTATAACTGTGTTACCTGTAACAGAGGAGCAATGCTGTTGTGGTTTTCTTTGCAGAAGCTGTTGTCGCACATGTTGATCAACTTCAGTTTCTTCACATTCAGCCCCGCTGTACTGAGCAGGAGGAGGGGGCAAAGTTGTATTTTGGGGCTGAGGGAGTACATTCCCCACAGACTTGCACTGGGAATCTCTGCGTTCTTCCAAACAGCCAGCTGGCTTCTTCTCCCTTGTCTTCTTTATCAGGGTCACCCGGTCTCTAATGGACTTAGCAACAGCTTTGGAATCACTTTCATGGAAGAATCCTGACTTGACCTCCAAACAAAACATAATAAGCAAACCACATCTTTAAGATTTTTACTTTTATTTTTTACTAGCAGAGTTATTTTCTGCCCCCAAATTCCAAACGCTATTAAATAACAGTTAATTTGTTTCTATGTTCTTTCTTAATCAGACATGCATAAATGCCAGAGCCTTTAGTAAGAAAAACAACACTATTACCAAGAATTGTTGAAATAATTCTGGCTTTAAACAAAAACAAACAAATAGCTTGATATTTCAGTACATGCAGTCTTATTACAGGTAATTTATGACTGCCATTAAGTTTTGTGAAACATTAAAAAGGTTTCCTCATTCAACAACAGTAAGTGTCTACAATGTGCCCAGTATTGGGCTCTGGAGACATATAAGTGCCTAAGCTGGTCCTTTGTCCTATATGCACACACAAGCTGGTGGTGAGAGAAGGATAAAAACAACATAAGGGGCTTCCCTTGTGGCGCAGTGGTTAAGAATCTGCCTGCCAAGGCAGGGTACATGGGTTTGAGCCCTGGTCCGGGAAGATCCCACATGCCGCGGAGCAACTAAGCCCGTGCGCCACAACTACTGAGCCTGTGCTCTAGAGCCCGTGAGCCACAACTACTGAGCCCACGTGCCACAACTACTGAAGCCTGAGCACCTAGAGCCCGTGCTCCGCAAGAAGAGAAGCCACCGCAATGAGAAGCCCATGCACCACAACGAAGAGTAGCCCCCGCTCGCCGCAACTAGAGAAAGCCTGTGCACAGCAACGAAGACCCAACACAGCCAAAAATAAATAAATAAAGTAAATAAAAATTTTTTTAAAAAACATGAAATGAAATAAAATGTAGAAATGAGCTGCTGCAAAAGCCCTAAAGGAGCACAAGCCTCTCTGGTGAAAGCAGAGAAAGTATCATAGAGGAAGGTAAAGTCTGACCTGGATTAAAACAAAACAAGGAACTTGCAGGCTATTGAGGGAGAGGTAGATGAAGTTCAGAGATCAACACTCTAGGCAGAGGAAGTATGCTTATGGCAAAGTGCTATATCTTACGAGGTGTTAGAAGAGTGACAGAAGAGAAGTTAAGGGCTTACTGTCTGAAAGGAACAGGGCTGAGTAGCAGAGATAATGACTTGAGGAGGTGCCATGGCATATTATTCTCAGTCCTACAATCTGTTTTTTAAAGCATACCTTGGGGGTCTGCAGACTCGGGGAAATTTCATTGTAGTTGATAAATGATTAAAATGTTAGATGGAATCCATATATTTAATTTCACTCCCTCACAAAGTTCAAAAAACACTCCCAGGGCGAGGGGCAAGATGGCGGAAGAGTAAGACGCGGAGATCACCTTCCTCCCCACAGATACATGAGAAATACATCTACACGTGGAACTGCTCCTACAGAACACCCACTGAACGCTGGCAGAAGACGTCAGACCTCCCAAAAGGCAAGAAACTCCCCACGTACCTGGGTAGGGCAAAAGAAAAAAGAAATAACAGAGACAAAAGAATAGGGACGGGACCTGCACCAGTGGGAGGGAGCCGTGAAGGAGGAAAGGTTTCCACACACTAGGAAGCCCCTTCGTGGGCAGAGACTGCGGGTAGCAGAGGGGGGAAGCTTCAGAGCCACGTAGGAGAGCGCAGCCACAGTGGTGCGGAGGGCAAAGCGGAGAGATTCCCGCACAGAGGATCGGTGCCGACCAGCACTCACCAGCCCGAGAGGCTTGTCTGCTCAGCCGCCGGGGCGGGCGGGGGCTGGGAGCTGGGGCTCGGGCTTCGGTGCTAGCCGGGAGGGAGTCCAGGAAAAAGACTGCAGCTGCCGAAGAGGCAAGAGACTTTTTCTTGCCTCTTTGTTTCGCGGCGCGCAAGGAGAGGGGATTCAGAGCGCCGCCTAAACGAGCTCCAGAGACGGGCGCGAGCCGCGGCTATCAGCGCGGATCCCACAGCAACAGGGACGCAGAGGGAAAAACGGAGAGATTCCCGCACAGAGGCTCGGCGCCGAGCAGCACTCACCAGCCCGAGAGGCTTGTCTGCTCACCCGCTGGGGCGGGCGGGGGTTGGGAGCTGAGGCGCGGGCTTCGGTCGGATCCCAGGGAGAGGACTGGGGTTGGCTGCGTGAACACAGCCTGAAGGGGCCAGCGCACCACAACTAGCCGGGAGGGTGCCCGAGAAAAAGTCTGCAGCTGCCGAAGAGGCAAGAGACTTTTTCTTGCCTCTGTTTCGCGGCGTGCAAGGAGAGGGGAATTCAGAGCTCCACTTAAACGAACTCCAGAGACAGGCGCGAGCCGCGGCTATCAGCGCGGACCCCAGAGACGGGCATGAGACGCTAAGGCTGCTACTGCCGCCACCAAAAAGCCTGTGGACGAGCACAGGTCATTCTCCACACCGCCCCTCCCGGGAGCCTGTGCAGCCTGCCACGGCCAGGCTCCCGTGATCCGGGGACAACTTCCCCGGGAGAGCGCACGGCGCGCCTCAGGCTGCTGCAATGTCACGCCGGCTTCTGCCGCCGCAGGCCCGCCCCGCCTCCTCCATACCGCTCCCTCCCCCCGGCCTGACTGAGCCAGAGCCCCCGAATCAGCTGCTCCTTTAACCCCGTTCTGTCTGGGCGGGGAACAGACGCCCTCAGGCGACCTACATGCAGAGGCGGGTCCAAATCCAAAGCTGAACCCCGGGAGCTGTACGAACAAACAAGAGAAAGGGAAATCTCTCCCAGCAGCCTCAGAAGCAGCGGATTAAAGCTCCACAAACAACTTGATGTGCCTGCATCTGTTGAATACCTGAATAGACAACGAATCATCCCAAATTTAGGAGGTGGACTTTGGGAGCAGGATATATTAACTTTTCCCCTTTTCCTTTTTTTGTGAGTGTATATGTGTATGCTTCTGGGTGAGATTTTGTCTGTATAGCTTTGCTCTCACCATTAGTCCTAGGGTTAGGTGCGTCTGTTTTTTTTTTTTTTTTTCTTTACTTAAAAAAATTTTTTTCCCCTAATAAATGTTTTCTTAATAATTTTTTCCTTATTTTCTATTTTTAAAAAATTAAAAAATTTTTTTAAATAAGTTTTTTCATATTTTTTATTTTAAAAAATTAAAAAAATTTTTTTTCTTAATAAATTTTTTCTTAATAATTTTTTTCTTATTTTTAGTATAAAAAATTAATAAATCTATTTTTAAAAATTAAAAAAAATTTTTTTCTTAATAAATTTATTCTTAATAATTTTTTTTCTTATTTTTTATTATAATTGCTTTATTTTATTTTATTTTATCTTCTTTCTTTCTTTCTTTCATTTTTTCTCCCTTTTATTCTGAGCCGTGTGGATGAAAGGCTCTTGGTGCTCCAACCAGGCATCAGGGCTGTGCCTCTGAGGTGGGAGAGCTAACTTCAGGACACTGGTCCACAAGAGACCTCCCAGCTCCACGTAATACCAAACGGCGAAAATCTCTCAGAGATCTCCATCTCAACATCAAGACCCAGCTTCACTCAACGACCAGCAAGCTACAGTGCTGGACACCCTATGCCAAACAACTAGCAAGACAGGAACACAACCCCATCCATTAACAGAGAGGCTGCCTAAAATCATAATAAGGCCACAGACACCCCAAAACACACCACCAGACGTGGACGAGCCCACCAGAAAGACAACATCCAGCCTCATCCACCAGAACACAGGCACTAGTTCCCTCCACCAGGAAACCTACACAACCCACTGAACCAACCTTAGCCACTGGGGACAGATACCAAAAACAACGGGAACTACGAACCTGCAGCCTGTGAAAAGGAGACCCCAAACACAGTAAGATAAGCAAAATGAGAAGACAGAAAAACACACAGCAGATGAAGGAGCAGGGTCAAAACACACCAGACCTAACAAATGAAGAGGAAATAGGTAGTCTACCTGAAAAAGAATTCCGAATAATGATAGTAAGGATGATCCAAAATCTTGGAAATAGAATAGACAAAATGCAAGAAACATTTAACAAGGACGTAGAAGAACTAAAGAGGAACCAAGCAACGATGAAAAGCACAATAAATGAAATTAAAAATACTCTAGATGGGATCAATAGCAGAATAACTGAGGCAGAAGAACGGATAAGTGACCTGGAAGATAAAATGGTGGAAATAACTACTGCAGAGCAGAATAAAGAAAAAAGAATGAAAAGAACTGAGGACAGTCTCAGAGACCTCTGGGACAACATTAAACGCACCAACATTCGAATTATAGGGGTCCCAGAAGAAGAAGAGAAAAAGAAAGGGACTGAGAAAATATTTGAAGAGATTATAGTTGAAAACTTCCCTAATATGGGAAAGGAAATAGTTAATCAAGTCCTGGAAGCACAGAGAGTCCCATACAGGATAAATCCAAGGAGAAACACACCAAGACACATATTAATCAAACTATCCAAAATTAAATATAAAGAAAACATATTAAAAGCAGCAAGGGAAAAACAACAAATAACACACAAGGGCATCCCCATAAGGTTAACAGCTGATATTTCAGCAGAAACTCTGCAAGCCAGAAGGGAGTGGCAGGATATACTTAAAGTGATGAAGGAGAAAAACCTACAACCAAGATTACTCTACCCAGCAAGGATCTCATTCAGATTTGACGGAGAAATTAAAACCTTTACAGACAAGCAAAAGCTGAAAGAGTTCAGCACCACCAAACCAGCTTTACAACAAATGCTAAAGGAACTTCTCTAGGCAAGAAACACAAGAGAAGGAAAACACCTACAATAACAAACCCAAAACATTTAAGAAAATGGGAATAGGAACATACGTATCGATAATTACCTTAAATGTAAATGGATTAAATGCTCCCACCAAAATACATAGACTGGCTGAATGGATACAAAAACAAGACCCATATATATGCTGTCTACAAGAGACCCACTTCAGACCTAGAGACACATACAGACTGAAAGTGAGGGGATGGAAAAAGATATTCCATGCAAATGGAAATCAAAAGAAAGCTGGAGTAGCAATTCTCATATCAGACAAAATAGACTTTAAAATAAAGACTATTACAAGAGACAAAGAAGGACACTATATAATGATCAAGGGATCGATCCAAGAGGAAGGTATAACAATTGTAAATATTTATGCACCCAACATAGGAGCACCTCAATATATATGGCAAATACTAACAGCCATAAAAGGGGAAATCGACAGTAACACAATCATAGTAGGGGACTTTAACACCCCACTTTCACCAATGGACAGATCATCCAAAATGAAAATAAATAAGGAAACACAAGCTTTAAATGATACATTAAACAAGATGGACTTAATTGATATTTATAGGACATTCCACCCAAAAACAACAGAATACACATTTTTCTCAAGTGCTCATGGAACATTCTCCAGGATAGATCATATCTTGGGTCACAAATCAAGCCTTGGTAAATTTAAGAAAACTGAAATCGTATCAAGTATCTTTTCCGACCACAACGCTATGAGACTAGATATCAATTACAGGAAAAGATCTGTAAAAAATACAAACACATGGAGGCTACACAATACACTACTTAATAATGAAGTGATCACTGAAGAAATCAAAGGGGAAATCAAAAAATACCTAGAAACAAATGACAATGGAGACACGACGATCCAAAACCTATGGGATGCAGCAAAAGCAGTTCTAAGAGGGAAGTTTATAGCAATACAAGCCTACATCAAGAAACAGGAAACATCTCGAATAAACAACCTAACCTTGCACCTAAAGCAATTAGAGAAAGAAGAACAAAAAAACCCCAAAGCTAGCAGAAGGAAAGAAATCATAAAGATCAGATCAGAAATAAATGAAAAAGAAATGAAGGAAACAATAGCAAAAATCAATGAAACTAAAAGCTAGTTCTTTGAGAAGATAAACAAAATTGATAAACCATTAGCCAGACTCATCAAGAGAAAAAGGGAGAAGACTCAAATTAATAGAATTAGAAATGAAAAAGGAGAAGTAACCACTGACACTGCAGAAATACAAACGATCATGAGAGATTACTACAAGCAACTCTATGCCAATAAAATGGACAACCTGGAAGAAATGGACAGATTCTTAGAAATGCACAACCTGCCAAGACTGAACCAGGAAGAAATAGAAAATACGAACAGACCAATCACAAGCACTGGAATTGAAACTGTGATTAAAAATCTTCCAACACACAAAAGCCCAGGACCAGATGGCTTCACAGGCGAATTCTATCAAACATTTAGAGAAGAGCTAACACCTATCTTTCTCAAACTCTTCCAAAATATTGCAGAGGGAGGAACACTCCCCAACTCATTCTACGAGGCCACCATCACCCTGATACCAAAACCAGACAAAGATGTCACAAAGAAAGAAAACTACAGGCCAATATCACTGATGAACATAGATGCAAAAATCCTCAACAAAATACTAGCAAACAGAATCCAACAGCACATTAAAAGGATTATACACCATGATCAAGTGGGGTTTATTCCAGGAATGCAAGGATTCTTCAATATACGCAAATCAATCAACATGATACATCATATTGACAAATTGAAGGAGAAAAACCATATGATCATCTCAATAGATGCAGAGAAAGCTTTCGACAAAATTCAACACCCATTTATGATAAAAGTCCTGCAGAAAGTAGGCATAGAGGGAACTTTCCTCAACATAATAAAGGCCATATATGACAAACCCACAGCCAACATTGTCCTCAGTGGTGAAAAACTGAAACCATTTCCACTAAAATCAGGAACAAGACAAGGTTGCCCACTCTCACCACTATTATTCAACATAGTTTTGGAAGTGTTAGCCACAGCAATCAGAGAAGAAAAAGAAATAAAAGGAATCCAAATCGGAAAAGAAGAAGTAAAGCTGTCACTGTTTGCAGATGACATGATACTATACATAGAGAATCCAAAAGATGCTACCAGAAAACTACTAGAGCTAATCAATGAATTTGGTAAAGTAGCAGGATACAAAATTAATGCACAGAAATCTCTTGCATTCCTGTATACTAATGATGAAAAATCTGAAAGTGAAATTAAGAAAACACTCCCGTTTACCATTGCAACAAAAAGAATAAAATATCTAGGAATAAACCTACCTAAGGAGACAAAAGACCTGTATGCAGAAAATTATAGGACACTGATGAAAGAAATTAAAGATGATACAAATAGATGGAGAGATATACCATGTTCTTGGATTGGAAGAATCAACATTGTGAAAATGACTCTGCTACCCAAAGCAATCTACAGATTCAATGCAATCCCTATCAAACTACCACTGGCATTTTTCACAGAACTAGAACAAAAAATTTCACAATTTGTATGGAAACACAAAAGACACCGAATAGCCAAAGCAATCTTGAGAACGAAAAATGGAGCTGGAGGAATCAGGCTCCCTGACTTCAGACTATATTACAAAGCTACAGTAATCAAGACAGTTTGGTACTGGCACAAAACCAGAAATATAGATCAATGGAACAGGATAGAAAGTCCAGAGATAAGCCCACGCACATATGGTCACCTTATCTTTGATAAAGGAGGCAAGCATATACAGTGGAGAAAAGACAGCCTCTTCAATAAGTGATGCTGGGAAAACTGGACAGGTACATGTAAAAGTATGAAATTAGAACACTCCCTGACACCATACACAAAAATAAACTCAAAATGGATTAAAGACCTAAGTGTAAGGCCAGACACTATCAAACTCTTAGAGGAAAACATAGGCAGAACACTCTATGACATAAATCACAGCAAGATCCTTTTTGACCCAGGTCCTAGAGAAATGGAAATAAAAACACAAATAAACAAATGGGACCTAATGAAACTTAAAAGCTTTTGCACAGCAAAGGAAACCATAAACAAGACCAAAAGACAACCCTCAGAATGGGAGAAAATATTTGCAAATGAAGCAACTGACAAAGGATTAATCTCCAAGATTTACAAGCAGCTCATGCAGCTCAATAACAAAAAAACAAACAACCCAATCCAAAAATGGGCAGAAGACCTAAATAGACATTTCTCCAAAGAAGATATACAGATTGCCAACAGACACATGAAAGAATGCTCAACATCATTAATCATTAGAGAAATGCAAATCAAAACTACAATGAGGTATCATCTCACACCGGTCAGAATGGCCATCATCAAAAAATCTAGAAACAATAAATGCTGGAGAGGGTGTGGAGAAAAGGGAACACTCTTGCACTGTTGGTGGGAATGTAAATTGATACAGCCACTATGGAGAACAGTATGGAGGTTCCTTAAAAAACTAAAAATAGAACTACCATACGACCCAGCAATCCCACTACTGGGCATATACCCTGAGAAAACCATAATTCAGAAAGAGTCATGTACCAAAATATTCATTGCAGCTCTGTTTACAATAGCCAGGACATGGAAGCAACCTAGGTGTCCATCATCGGATGAATGGATAAAGAAGATGTGGCACATATATACAATGGAATATTACTCAGCCATAAAAAGAAATGAAATGGAGGTATTTGTAATGAGGTGGATGGAGTTAGAGTCTGTCATACAGAGTGAAGTAAGTCAGAAGGAGAAAAAGAAATACAGTATGCTAACACATATATATGGAATCTAAGGAAAAAAAAAAAAGGTCATGAAGAACCTAGTGGCAAGATGGGAATAAAGACACAGACCTACTAGAGAATGGACTTGAGGATATGGGGAGGGGGAGGGGTGAGATGTGACAGGGTGAGAGAGTGTCATGGACATATATACACTACCAAATGTAAAATAGATAGCTAGTGGGAAGCAGCCGCATAGCACGGGAGATCAGCTCGGTTCTTTGTGACCACCTAGAGGGGTGGGATAGGGAGTGTGGGAGGGAGGGAGATGCAAGAGCGAAGAGATATGGGAACATATGTATATGTATAACTGATTCACTTTGTTATAAAGCAGAAGCTAACACACCATTGTAAAAAAAAAAAAATGTTAGGAAAGAAAGGGTGGAGGCATTAATTGAGCATCTACTATGTACCAGACGCATTACATAAACATACATTTTATCCTTAAAAAATAAATAAATTAAAAAAAATAAAAAATAAAAAATAAAAAATAAAATATTGAGGCATTTTAAAAGCTCAAAAAAAAAAAAAACACTCCCAGAGTAAATGGATTTTTAAGTCATAAGCTCACAAGGATAGAAAGAATAAAGGCAACAGCAACAACAGACAATGTTTTGGACATTTGGGGATGTGGAAAACAAATAGATAATAACTGACCTAGTGGACCTGAAAAAGATGAACCAGGGAAAGCTGAAAATCATTCCCATTTATACTGAATAATACTCATAACACACAGGAACTGGCAGTACCAGGTACTTACAGAACTGGGTAAAGTCAAAAGTGATGACTAAAATAAGGAAGACTAAGTGAAAGGGTTTTGAGAAGTAGTTAGGTATTAGGTCCCTGTGCTCCACCCTCCAGTCCACACCTTTGGGTGATTGCTTCTTCCCTACCCAAGAAGTCTGTAATTTTGTTCTCTGGAGAGGGTAAAAGAGGATCATATCTGGACTAGGGAACACCAGGCACAGTTGAGGGTATGGCTACCATAACAAAAACAAGAAGATTAAATGACCATATGCATGCTGAACGCCATACGCAGAAACCCCCAGCCCTCTTCCCCACTTGGCTACCAAAATACCAGTAACCAGATCCTTACCCTCCAGGCAGGATATTGAAAGATGCTTCTCTGGAGAATCTGGCTAATCCAAGAAGAAAGACCCACAAATATTTATGTCAAAGATTCCCCAATTATTGGCCCACCCAGATACTTGAGAATAGAGGTTAACAAGTCTGACATAAGCAATCATACCATCCAATCAGCTTGTTAGTACCCGTCATAGGCAAAATCATGGCCCCTCAAAGATGTCCCATCCTAATCCTCAAACCTGTGAATATGATGAGATATCACTCCCATTATTGAGCTATACACAATTGACCTTAAGACAGAAAGATCTGGGTGAGCCTTTTACCAGCTAGTGAAGGATTAAACTTGCCATTCCTGAATTTGAAGATGGAGTGGGAGCATGTGAAAGGACTGAAGAACAGTCCCTAGGAGCTGAGAGTGACCCCCGGCTAACAGCCAGGAAGGAAATGAAGACCTTAGTCTTACAACTGCATGGAACTGAACTCTGTCAACAACCTGGTTGAGCCCAAAAGCAGATTCTCTCCCAGAGCCTCCAGCTAAGAGTCCAGGCCACCAAACCTTGATTTCAGCCTGTGAGACTCTAAGCAGAGAATCCAGTAAAGCCTACCACGACTTCTGACCCACGGAACTGAAATAATAAAAGGGTGTTGTTTTAAGCCCACTAAATCTGTGGTAACTTGCTATACAGCAATAGAAAACTAATAGTCTCCTACTATTGATCATGAGCAGTCAGCCAAGAATAACCAGAAATATGAGAAAAGCCTCTAACAAGAAGATGGAGCACAAAACCAATTAAAAAACCCCAGCAACTTGGAGAAAAGATACTATGCAGGGAGAAAAAAAGTGTCAAAAACACTCTCTTCTCTAAAATTACAGAGAGGTGCCATAATATCACATCCACAAAGCAAAGAACAAGACGTTTACTCTAAAAAAGGAACAGACCAAAAAAAAAACAAAATGAAAAGGAACTCTTGAAATTAAAAACAAGATAGTAGAAACGAAAAACTCAATGGAAGAGTTAGAAAATAAAGTTGACAATATCTTCCAGAAAGGAGAATAAAAAGACAAAAAGATAGAAAATAGAAAAGAACATTGGAGAAACAGTCCAAGAGGCCAAACATCCAAATAATAGCAGTTCTAGAAAGAGAAAACAAAGGGAAAGAACTCAACAATAAAATACTTTTAAGAAATTTCCCAGAAGCTAAAGGATATGAGTCCACTGAGTATCCAACACAGTGGATGAAAACAGACCCCAACCAAGACACACTGTGAAATTTTATAATCCTGAGAAGAAAGAGAAGATATTACAAGCTTCCAGAGAGGAAAAAATGGATCACATGCAAAAGATCCAGAAAACAGAACATCTTTGTATTTCTCAATATCAATGCTGAAAGCTAGAAAATCATGGAGCAATGACTTTAAATTTTTTTAATTGCCAACCTAAAATGACTTAGCCAGCCAAATAATCGATTAAATATGAAGACAGAATAAAGATGTTTTTAATACATGCAAGTCTCAAAGAATTTACCTCCCATATACCCTTTCTTAAGGAGGTGGCAGAGGAAGTGGGCCACTAAAACAAAAGGTAAGCAAAGAAAGAGAAAGACATGGGATTTAGGACACATGAATTCCAATACAGGAGAGAGGCAGAGAAGTCTAGAATGATAGTAAAAAGAAAGTTCAGTATGATAGTTATGTAGCAGATGTCCAAGACAATCATTCTAGATTAGAACCATGTGACTAGAAAGATAGGCATGTTAAAGGCTATCATCTCCAAGATACCCACTGTCAATGTCCCATACTCCTTTTATTTATTTATTTTAATTTATTTATTTAATTTATTTGTTTTTGGCTGCGTTGGATCTTTGTTGCAGTGCACGGGCTTCTCATTGCAGTGGCTTCTCTTGTTGCGGAGCATAGGTTCTAGGCACATGGGCTTCAGTAGTTGTGGCTCGCGGGGTCTAGAGCGCAGGCTCAGTAGTGGTGGCACACGGGCTTAGCTGCCCCGCGGCAAGTGGAATCTTCCCGGACCAGGGCTCAAACCCGTGTCCCCTGCATTGGCAGGTGGATTCTTAACCACTGCGCCACCAGGGAAGCCCCCATACTCCTTTTAAACCTGAGGACAGACTGCCCAGGTGAGCCTGGCTCAAAGTATCTGGACTTTGCTAATTTAACCACATGCTGCTGAAGCTCCTGCACACCCTCCCTCCAAGTACTGCACAGCCTGGATCGGGCATGGACATACATTCCACCCAACAGAAGTTATCTGCTGTCTTCTACTCTTGCGGGGGCAGTGGGTCATGGGGAGATGAGAAGTAGAGAAGTCAGAGGGGCCCACTCCCCGTCAAACCATATTGTTACCAGACAACTAATTTTTCTGGTCTGCACAACAGCCCTCTGGTGCCCTGACTGTGGTGAGCCATGTGTGTTTCCCTGGACTCACACGTAACCTCACCCCGATGACCTCCCTAGACTCGGCTCTCATAAACTCTTAGGGAAGCTGGAGCCAGACTATGACCGAGAGACTGTTCAGCTTATCCCCTCCTGGGCATCTTCACCTAACAGTAACTTCAGTAACCAGCTAGATGTGTGTTTGCCACTCTGGTTTTCAAAACAAAATAATATATATTATTTAGGTAAACTATAATGAAAAGCAAAGGAATGAGTAACACAAAAGTCAGGGTAGATATTACCTGTGGTGATGAGGGAGAGGAACGCAAGTGGGGGGTGGGGCACACAGGTAGCTTCTAAAGTTCCAGTAGTGTTCTATTTCTTAACAAAAGTAGAGTTTTACTATTCTTTATACTGTACATACAAATTTAATACACTCTGTTGTAGAGATATATTTCACAATAAAATTATAATTTAAATAAAGAAAATAAGAGGAAAGAAAGCAATCAGAAGGAGAAAGGAATCAACCCTGATACTATAAGGGGAGGGGAAGCCAGTGGTAGGATTCACTTACCATTTCATACGCTACTTCTTCAGGTGTATCTGTTTCTAAATTGAAACTGAATTCAATAGCTTCATTGTCTTTATGCTTGCCTTTCAATTTTTTAGGGTCTTCAACCCAGAGCCTTAAAGCCAGAGATGAATTTGAGCAATCATCTTCCTCCGCTAACTCCACCCTTAGTCCTGTATCCTCAGCAAAAAATGCGTGGTTTAGTAGGTCCCTGACAGACAACCTAATAAACAAAATACAAATCTGTTATCAATTCTTCCAATCATAAACAAGATATAGAGCACTTAATTCGTAAAAATTGTGTCAAAGTAACAACCTGATTTAAATTTTTCTATTAATTAAACCGTTAATCTGCCTTTTTATAAAAACCAAATCTTATATCCAATTTATTATTACCAAGGATGCAAAGAAATCCCAACTAACATGCATTTGTAGTGATCTTAATTAAGGATTATTAACAGTAACATATCTAGATACTGAAGTTTAACATACCTAAAGGTATGCCTAGAGATAATTAGAGAAGTGCTGCAGTAAATGTTAGATGGACTGAGTATCCTCCCTAAGCCACTGGCTTAAGTTACTAAAACTCACACAACAGATTGTTGGCAAAGGAAACTAAAAACTCTTCGAGGTATATAAACTCTAAAGTAAATTAGGAATTCAAACACTTTTACAAATGTTATAAATAGAAGTCATTAACTCTATTAACAATAATCTAGTCAGTGTACTTCACTCTTTAGAGAACGCCATGGGTGAAGCTAATTCAGTTCAGCAAAGTCACACGGTTTTCTTAAAGTATTTAAGTCCAGTATCCTAGGCCAAAGTATACATATAATGGATACAACTCTAGCCTAATATTAGGGATTAACCATCTCTGAAGAGAAAAAAGCACAGAGGTTCAAAAGATTCTTTTATAAGCTGGGAGAGTTAATTTCCTTTTCTTTGACCAACTTCTAAAGTAGATAAATATATCTATCTATATTACAGGCCAGTGAGAGCTACAACTGATGTATTCCATAGTTTGTATGTAGAAAGCCCCTCCTGCACTATTTAAAACAGATAAAGCATATTGACAGCACGGTATCCTGTAAGTTGAGGATTTTCAACCTTCTACATTTTTAGTGATCAAGAGACAAACACTTAACTAAGACAGTTTTATAAAAAAGAACAAGCTTGCTCAGACTAATTAGTCTTAAGGCTAAGGTGAGATGTGTTTAAGAAGGCACAACCAAGTTAAGCACTCCGCTTCTCAATGAAAGTTTTGCCTAGATATTTTTACTAAGGAATAACCACTGCAATAGCAGCAGACAATATCATTCATTAGATACTTATTACTCCGTTAGGTATTTTATATGCATTCATTATCTTTTTAACTATCAAAATAATACCTATTTTTAGGAACAGCTAAAGTAAGTTTCTCAAGATCACACTGGCTAAGTGTGAGTCCAGATTTGAATCTTATTCTGCTGTGGAAGCCTGTGCTCTTTCCAAAACACTAATGTGCCATAAATCCTTTTGAATATTCCAGTGTTCTTTGGTAATAGATCATAATTAAAATGCTGTACAAACAACAATCAGAAACCAAACTAAAATGGCTACTTCAACACAGTAGTTTTAGCATAGCTTAAAAAAAAGCATGTCTAAATTACTACAACTCAAAAACAACAACAAAATAAACAACTCAATTTTTTAAAAAGGCAAAGGACTTGAATAGACATTTCTCCAAAGAAGATATACAAATGGCCAATAAGCACACGGAAAGATACTCAACATTATTAGTCCTTAGGGAAATGCAAATCAAAACCACAATAAGATACCACTTTATACCCATTAGGATGCCTATTAACAAAAATGGAAAATAAGTGTTGGTGAGGACGCTGAGAAATTGGAACCATCATACATTGCTGGAAGGAATGCAAAATGATGCAGCCACTATGGAAAAAATATAGTGGTTCTTCAAAAAATTAAATATATTATTACCGTATGATTCAGTAATTCTACTCCTAGGCATATACCAAAAAGAATTAAAAGCAGAGATTCAAGAAGATACTTGTTCACCAATGTTCATGCCGCATTATTCACAATAGCCAAGAGGCAGAAATAACCCAAGTGTCCATTAACAGATGAATAGATAAACAAAATGTGGTGTGTATGTGTGTATACACACACACACACACACACGCGCGCACACAAAGGAATAGTATTCAACCGTAAAAACAAAGGAAATTCTGATACATGCTATAACATGGATCAACCTTTAAACACTATGCTATGTGAAATAAGCTAGACGCAAAAGGACAAATATTTTATGATTCTACTTATATGAGGTACCTACATAGAAGTAGAGACAAAGTAGAATAGAGGTTGGCAGGGGTTGAGGGGAAAGGGAGTGGGGAGTTACTGTTTAATGGGCACAGAGTTTCTGTTTGGGATGATGAGAAAGTTCTGGAAATAGTGGTGATGGTTGTACAACAATGTGAATGTGCATAATGCCACTGAATTGTACATTTTAAAATGATTAAAATGGTGACTCTTAGGTTATTCATATTTTACCATAATTAAAATATAGAGGTATATAGATATAGCCTGTTGGCACAAACACCAAGAATGTTGTGTAATAAAGCTATAATTAAACAGGTTTTATCTTAGTGACTTTTTATATTTTCAGATATGCAACACTAAACTTAGATAGATAACTAATAAAAATGGGAGACAGTCAGTGAAATGCTGGTGGAAATAATTTCTATAAAGGATCTATCACCTTATTAATCATAATCAATAAGGAGGTAAAAATCAAAATACTAACCAAGCAATTTGAGTCAGCAACTGTCCAAAGCTCAAATTAAAGGGAAAAGCTAAAACTAAAAGGAATTGTCCATAAGAAAAATACAAATTGTGATACAAATAAATCTAGAATACTATTTCTGGAACAAAAATAGCCCTATCAGCTTTACCATTATCATGACACAGGACATTATGGACAAATAAAAAACATCTGGTGAATTGATGGTTAAATTTTTTCTTAAACTATCATAAAAAACCATTTAAGTACTTATGTGAAGGTGACAATGCAGGAAACTCTCTACTATCTACCAACTGTTAGAAGCAAGTTAACCTGGGAGGGGGGCCCAGTGACTGTTAAACGGATGGCTGAAGGTGATGTTGTCACAACACACACAGACAAACACAACCCAAATTTCGGTTCAAGGAAAATTCAGCACATGATATCAGTTTAAAATGGCAAACAAGATTTAAAATGGCACTGATAGGGCTTTCCTGGTGGCGCAGTGGTTGAGAATCTGCCTGCCAGTGCAGGGCACACGGGTTCGAGCCCTGGTCTGGGAGGATCCCACATGCCGCGGAGCGGCTGGGCCCGTGAGCCACAATTACTGAGCCTACGCATCTGGAGCCTGTGCTCCGCAGCGGGAGAGGCCGCGATAGTGAGAGGCCCGCGCATCGCGATGAAGAGTGGCCCCCGCTTGCCACAGCTAGGGAAAGCCCTCGCACGGAAGCGAAGACCCAACACAGCCATAAATAAATAAATAAATAAAAACATCTGATTGTCTTTAAAAAAAAAAAAAAAAAAAAATGGCACTGATACACTTCACTCTAGTCAGTATGGTTTGGATTCCACTCAAAAGTCATACCCAGCATGATTCAAAGGTCAGAAAAAGATCCAGCGCAAGATAAGAGAAAAATTCATCCATCAGTTATGTCATTTCACTACATGTGCACCCACCTTTCAGATTTATTTTGACGAATACATCCCTCGATGATTTCTTTCACTTCAGGATCAGTGACTTTATTGAAACTGGCTGGTTTTATACCCTGGAGGAAGAAAAACGGTTTCTAGTCACAAATTAAGCAACTGAAATCCCAAGCCAACATCATTACTAAAATAATGATTTTTTACCACTAAACCATATTCAAATTTTAAATGAGATAAATATATACATACTGTATAAGTTTAACAACTTTTTGACAAAGATTTTGTCATAGCTCTACAAATAACAGTGAAAAATTGTAAATGATCTAAATCTCTAATAACAGAGGTAATATTACATAAATTATGTGATATACATATATATGCATATGCTAATACACGGAAACTAAACGTGTTCTCATAGTAATTAATAACGTGGAGAATTCTCATGTTGCCACATTAAGTAGGAAAAAAATAGGATCCCAAAATGTACATACAGTATAACCCCAATTAGTAAAATATAATAAACAAGTATTTTTTTGAAATCAGAAAAATCAGTTATTAAAAAACACTTTTAGAAATTCTAAATAAGGGCTCCTCTATCGCAAACATTTCAAATCAATATTTCAAAGTCTTCTAGAATGGCTAGACACAATGAGCAATCAGTAAATATATATATAAAATATATAAATTGTGATATATAAACTTTTGAGAAATCTATATTATGTTTATCCTTAAACAATACCAAAATATTGAGAGAACCTCAAGCTAATTATCAGGTTCTAGGAATTCAATATCAAATTAATGAGGTCCAGATAATTCAAAACGTTCTTATAATAACTGTTAGCTGCCTAAATCTACTTATTTTACATTCTGTTACCCTTAATTTATGGGTTTTAGATTTAAAAAATAATACAAGAACATTGCCATCATTTAATAGAAAATTCAAAATTAAGCTATAAGCAGAAAGGTATAATAGAAAAATTATCATGGAATGAGGCAATCTAAGATCTAGTTCTGGGTCTTCACACTACCTCACAGAATACAGAATCAGAAAGCCAAGTACCATATCCTAGATAAATCTGGTGAGGTTAGGAGTTAATTTGGGCCTCAAATTCAAGAAGCTTTAGTAGAGATGGAAATCTGAATTGTGATATGGCATTTCTGTGACCTGAATATAAAAGAATAAAATCACCATACAAAAAATGGAATTTTTTATTCTACTTATAGAAAAAGCCCTCTTTGACCTTTCCACTGATCTCTTACCCATTCCCCAGCCCTGGATAATTACTGCCTTTCTCTGCTCCTAGGTGAAAATAATTGGGGAGCTGCAACTTACAAAATCAAGTACAAACTCTTCTATTTGTGGTCGTACAATATATGGGCCCAAACTAAAAGGGCATTCTAGCCCCATTTCTTCTTCTCAGCTGTTTATTATAGAAATTTTCAAACATACTCAAAAGTAGAAGTCCCATGTAATCATCACCAGTTTCAACAACAAGCATCATTCCTTAACCTGGTTTCAGCTATCTACTCCCATACCACTTTTATCCTGGAATATTTTAAAGCAAATACTAGGCATCATGTCATTTCACCCATAAAGTCTCCAGTTTCTATCTCTAACAGATATCATGTCATCATCCCACCTAAAATAATTATCAATAATTGCTTAATATCATCTAAAACCCAATCCATACTCAAATTTTCCAAATTGTCTAAATGAGGTGTTCTTACAAGTTGGTCTGTTCAAATCAGGAGCCAAACAAGGTCCATACATTACATGTATGGTGCAATGGAACTGGCTCATACCAGCTCACAAGAGCCAACTATTACATTTTCAGGAATTGTGCAAGCTGATTGTTAAATACATCCATTTATAAAATTTAAATTATATAAACTTACGATTAAATAAATTATATTAAGAGCTAAGGTAATAAATACTGAAAACACGACTCCTTGATTGTTTTACTACATTTTACTATTATTTATGCTCTTGCAGTTGTTTACATCTTTTGTATCCGTATGGTGGAAATACTATATGAGTGCCACTCTGCACCCTTTCTTAACCCTGCATTCAAGTAAGGTCACATTGGTGACTTGAAATCAGTCATGGTGGGAGCACTTACACCAAGGAAATTAGCAAATGCTAGAAATCAGTGCTTTTTCTTTTTCAGAGAATCAGTTGTTAAACATTTACCAGCTCATCACTACTTTAAGTCTCTTGTATTCTGTAACAGTCCCTTCCCCTTTTTTCTTTCAGGAAATTGATTTGTTGGAGAAACTAGGTCATTTGTCATATAGAATTCTGGATTTCTTATTGTCTCCCTAAACAAACCTCTAGAGTCAGACTTGAGGTCAAAATCCACCATTACTAGTAGCTGTGTGAACTTGGGCAGGTCACAACCTCTGATTCTCAGTCTCATCATTTCTAAACTGAAGACAGTGCCATCTTGTAGGAATATAAAGATAAAAACATGTGGCGTATATTATGTATTTAAAAATGGTACCTATTAGTATGTTACCTGAAACACTCTAACAATCTCTTTTGTGGCCTACCTTGAGCCACCCAACTGGATATGAAAGGACCTATTTTCAACAATCTTAACACTTTGCTTCTACCTCCCTTACTATACTCCTATCCTCTTATTTTTATAGTTATTTGTGAGTTTATATTATTGCCCTACTAAAAATGTAAGCTCTTTGTAGGTAGCAAACACTTCTTACTCATCTTTGCATTCCTTGTAATTTCTAATGCAAAAAATTACTCATAGCAGGGAACCAAATACTGTATCCATTGAATGCCACTTCATAATCAGGCTTTTAGAACTAGAAGAAATCTTCAAAACCATTTAGCCAATCTTTATTATGTAGCTTTGGAAAATAAGATCCATCTAATAAATATCTAAAAATTCTTTACAAACAAATGGATATAGATGATATATCTGTACATTTTCCCCAAAGATACTAATACAGAGCATTTTATATGACCCCATTTGAGTATAGGTATATAGCATAAATCTAAAGCTTATTTCATTACAATTATGTTAAATTTAGCACTGTTATATAGAACTTAACCAAAATTAGGTTTTTTGTTTGTTTTAATTTGGTTTTTTCTGTTTTTATTTTTGGTTGTGTTGGGTCTTCGTTGCTGTGCGTGGGCTTTCTCTAGTTGCGGTGAGCGGGGGCTACTCTTCATTGCGGTGCGCGGGCTTCTCATTGCAGTGGCTTCTCTTGTTGCGGAGCATAGGCTCTAGGCCCACGGGCTTCAGTAGTTGTGGCACGCGGGCTCTAGAGCGCAGGCTCAGTAGCTGTGGCGCACAGGCTTAGCTGCTCCGTGGCATGTGAGATCTTCCCGGGCCAGGGATCGAACCCGTGTCCCCTGCATTGGCAGGCAGATTCTTAACCACTGAGCCACCAGGGAAGCCCCCAAATTAGGTTTTTTTAAATTAATTTTTATTGGAATATAGTTGCTTTACACCAAAATTAGGTTTGACTAAGTCGACTTCTAAGTTGACTTTACCATTAAATGTGGCAATTTGTGAAGTAAAAAGAATAAAGTTATACCTACACTAGTTACTTTACGGTATATTTGAGCTGCATTCTGGCACTCAGAATAAGGGTACTCCGAAGTAGCCATTTCTAGCATACACATTCCAAAAGCATAGACGTCCACAGATTCATCGTAGTGCTCTTCATACATCTCTGGGGCCATAAACTCAGGAGTGCCTACAAAATACCACAACCACATTTTTTTTAAAAAAAGAAAAATGTAGAGAATTCCCTGGCGGTCCAGTGGTTAGGACTCTGCGCTCTCACTGTCAAGGGCCGGGGTTCAGTCCCTGGTCATGGAACTAAGATCCCACAAGCCACGCAGTGTGACCAAAAAAAAAAATGTATCCACCAAGATCACATTCCCTTTGCCATAAGGATTACCTGAGTTAATTTCTGCTCCCTAAAAGCATATATATATATATATATATATATATATATTTATTTATTTATTTATTTATTTATTTATTTATACATATAATATACATATATATACATATAATTTCCTTAACTTAATTTCCTTAATTGTACTTAATGAAGTACAGTTTGCAATGTTCAAAATTAGGTAATGATTACCAAAATCTGTTTTTATTTCTATCCTTGTTTTTAGTTATTTAAATTTTTCTGAAGTAGTAAATCCTCTTTCTTAAGTTCTCAGAACCTTTCAATAATATTAAATACATCACAAAAGAAATACACTGGGATGTCTCTAAAATCAGTCAATATATAATAGATATTTCAAAGCAAATTCACATTCTAGACCAGGGGCCAGCAAATTTCTCTGTAAAGGGCCAAACAGTAAATATTTCAGGCTTTGTAGTCTACATGAGCTCTATCACAACTAATTAACTCTGACATTGTAGTGAAAAAGCAACCATAGACAATATGTAAATGAGTGGGTGTGGCTGTGTTCCAACAAAAGTTTATTTACAAAAATAGGCGGTGAAGCCAAATTTGGCCCATAGGCTGTGGTTTGCTGATCCCCGTTCTAGACATATACAATTTAAAAAATCTGTCTTTACACAACCAACAAACTATAAAATGTTAATCACCAATGACACTTTTAGCAAATGATGTGCGCATTAAGGTGGCTAGTCCTAGATCACCAATCTTCACAGATCCAGTGGGTCCCGTGATGAAAATATTGTCACACTTCAGATCCCGGTGAATAATAGGAGGAGTCCTAGTGTGCAAGAACTGCAACCCCTTTAAAATTTGCCTGCACCAGCTCCTTAAGACCTTTGGTTTCATGACTTTAAATCGTTTTAAGTACCTACACAAAGAAACAAAAACCACATGTAAACAAACATACCTAGCTTACTGTATGAGCACATTAGGGTAAATCATGTAAGCTAGCTGGTACTGTATATATTATGATTGCCATCACTGAGTTATCTTCTATTGTCTGTTATGACAAAAAATTATTAAATCTAAAGCCTCATTCTTAGAGAAGACATCCTACTAAGTTTAGCATTTTAAATTCAAAACAAGAATCATTCTAATCAGAGTGACCTTTTGTGGAATGGCATCAAAATTTTAAAAACAAAGTCCTCTCTACTTCCTAATAACTGCTTAAATAGAGTCATCAGAGGGTTTAACTATGTAAAATTTTAGTGCAAAGATGCTAGGAAACAGAAAAAGTACATCACACATTTAATAATCACAAATAAGTGGTTATACCATCAAATGAAATACTGTAGTCAGAAACAAAACGATAGACTATAATTACATAGTACTGCTCACTAGATATGTGAATCTGGCCACGTCCCCAACCTTTCATCATCTTCTACAAAATGACATTATATTATCTCTATAATGATTTCTAATTCTAAAATTCTATGATATCCCACAAATATTAATTTCTCAACATTGTGTTTTCTAACAAACTTCATTAACATCCAAATTTTTTAACCTGCCCTGAAATATAGTCACTAGATTCAGATTCTACAAATTCTTTAATCAAGTAGTGTTACTTTACAAACAACTTTTGTGACTCCTGAAAATTATTTCCAAATAAAACTCCATTGGCACTATCAGGGTCAACTTACGTCTTTAAGGTTCCTGATGTCATAAGTTCAGTCACTAATACAATACATTTCTTTCCTTTTAATATAGACTCCCAGGAATCATAGAATCGAACTATATTGGGATGTTGGAGACCCTTTAACATCTCTGCTTCTTCCTTGAACCTTTGCTGCTCAGCTTTGGTTAATTTCCGGTCCTAAAATGGAAGATCAAGTTCCAAATTAAAGTCTAGAAATTCTCTTGCACATTTCTAACACCACTCAAATGAGTGCTTTATTTTATTGTATGTATGTGTGTATGTATGTATCTATTTTCACCTGTCAATTCTTTTCTCAGTACCTATAAAATCACTGATATTCTTTGTTAGGTAGTTACTTTGACTCCTCTCATACAGCAAAATGCAGCAGTTGTTACATTTCATAACTATGTTACAAACCTACCTGCATAATAAATCAATGCCTTGTAAAACAATATCTTTGATGTTAACTAAACTTTTGTGATAATCATTTCACTATATATATATATCTCAAATCATTATGCTGTATACCTTAAACTTCTACATTGTTATATGTCAATTATATCTCAATAAAACTGGAAAAATAAATAATAAATAGTAAATAAAATTTCCTTTGCTGGAAAAGAAAAACAGTATCTCAAAGTGAGAAAAAGTAAAAAATCAAAACAATAAGAAAGTTTCCCTAAGAAATCTCTGAATTTCCACATCTAAAGGATCTATAATGTCAGGGCAGAAATAATCAAAATGTTAGACACCTAGACATTTATTCTGGTTAAATATCTGAATTGCCAACATATTTCCAGACAGAAGTATAAGGTTACCAACCAGTGAAAGACCAGGCAATGGACCTCTAATTTGCTACCTTAAATACTAGAAGTCAAAGGCGCAATGTTTATAGAATTCTGAGGGAGGACTGTGACCCTAAAATTCTGAACCCAGACAAGCTATCAATCAAGTTTATAAGGGAAAAATGCACATATTTCCATGAAAAGAGGGACACAGAAAGTATACCACACCACCTACCATTCCTGAAAATAGTACTCAAAGAATTTCAATTAAAATGTGGCCAAATAAAGTCATTAGAAAAGGAGGATGTAGCATACAATAAATAATGTATAATAATAAATAATAAATAAAATAATATAATAATAAATAAAAAACTTCCAATAATGCTTATTTAAAATGAAGCCTAAGTAATTGTGGCTAATACGGTTGGTAAAATTTTCTAAACAGTAATTAAAATAGAAGATATATGCAGCTGACCTTTGAACAACACAAGTTTGAACTCCACAGACCCACTTACACATGGATTTTTTTTTCAATAAATACTACAGTGCTACATGATAGGTGGTTGGTTGAATCCTTGGATGCGGAACTGCAGATATGGAAAGCCGACTATAAAGTTATCATGAATTTTCAACTGCTCAGGGCCAGCACCCGTAACCCCCACGTTGTTCAAAGGTCAACTGTAATGCAAAAAGGTAAGTCTGGAATTAAAATTCCAGATTATTTCATTAAAATCTAATAGAGAAGGAAGAATAAAAACAATTTCTGTCTTCTGCAAGGGGGAGCAGGAGAGAAAGGAGTGACAGAACTATTTTAAGCTTTGATGCTGATAGAGAAATAATCAAATATGCTAGTTAAAAATTTAGGTATGATTTCCATTTCAAGATGGTTGACAACATATTAAATTAATTCCCATCCCTTCCTAAACCCCACCAAAATGAAAAAAGAAATATATAAATAAATCCACAGTAGTGTTTGAAATATGAGAAGGGTTCAAACAAAAGATTTTTTTAAGATAAAAAGTATATACCTTGGGCTTCCCTGGTGGCGCAGTGGTTGAGAGTCTGCCTGCCAATGCAGGGGACACGGGTTCGAGCCCTGGTCTGGGAGGATCCCGCATGCCGCGGAGCAATTAGGCCCGTGAGCCACAATTGCTGAGCCTGCGCGTCTGGAGCCTGTGCTCCGCAGCAAGAGAGGCCGCGGTGGTGAGAGGCCCGCGCACCGCGATGAGGAGTGGCCCCCGCTTGCCGCAATTGGAGAGAGCCCTCGCACAGAAGCGGAGACCCAACACAGCCATAAATAAATAAATAAATAAAATTTTAAAAAATACAATTAAAGTGAACTAAAATTAAAAAAAGAAAGTATATACCTTGATAGAATGGGTTTTTTTTATTTAATTATTTTTGGCTGTGTTGGGTCTTCTTTGCGGTGTGCAGGCTTCTCACTGCGGTGGCTTCTCTTGTCGCGGAGCACGGGCTCTAGAGCCCGTGGGCTTAGTTGCTCTGAGGCATGTGGGATCTTCCCAGACCAGGGATCGAACCCATGTCCCCTGCATTAGCAGGCGGATTCTTAACCACTGCGCCACCAGGGAAGTCCCTAGAATGTTTTTTTATCAAACTCAAGAGAGTAGAAGAAATGGCAACTTGATAAAAGGAAAAGACTGCTGTTAAAAGAGGTTTTTTTTAAGACTTCATAGTAACCCTGGTTAAGCAGCACACCAGAGCTCTGGCAATTTCATTTCTGGTTATTTACATTATTCCTTGATGTGTATAAGAAAATGTGTAAAAGGATAGTCAGTTGCAGCATGGTCTGTAATTGTGAAAAATTAGAAATAATCAAAATGTCAATAACAAAGTTTATTACATGCCAAGCACTGTCCTAAATTTTTTTTTTGTATATTAACACATTTAGTCCCTACAACAACCCTTTGAGATAGTCACTACTATTGTCATAGCCATTTTGCAAATAAAGAAACTGAGGTTAAGGTGGTTAAGTAATCTGCCCAGGATCAAAATGGGTCACAGTATGCTAAACTTGGTTATAAACAAGTAACAGTTAAACGAATGAGCTAGATCTATGTGTACTAATGTGGATAGATCTCTAAGACCTACTGTTGAGTGAAAAAAAACGATCTGAAAGAAAATTTATAATATGATACTTTGTACATAAAAGAAGAACCATCCCAAACAATGCTATGCTTTCTAGTATATATTTAAATGTATTGAAAAAGGACTAGACAGATATACAAATGAATAACTGCAGTTATATCTGGAAAACTAGGGGGAGAAGACTGGCACAGAAGAGTCTTTTCTTCAGATAATGACCATTTAGTACACCCCATAGTCACTCAGTAATATCTTTTACTTTATTGAATATCTCTTATGTAAATATCTGAATTTTAGTCTTCTAAGACTTTACTTTTTATATTTAACTTCTTAATCCATCTGGAATCCATTTCTGTACATGCAGTATTTTCATCTAGATGGTTAATCAGTTTTGCTAGCACCACTTAAACTATTCGTTTCTCATTGACTTGAAGAACATGTTTGTTGTATACTAAATTTCCAGCTACAATGGGTTCTGCTTCCTTCCACCAATCTGTCTATTCCTATGGCAGTAGCTTTCAGTATGTTTAATAACTGGTAAGACTAAGTCACTTTCCTATTCTTCATTATTTTCTTGGCTAATCTATTTATATTCCATAAAAAAATTAAGATCATTTTTTTCAATTAAAATAAAAGAGAATCAGGAATTCCCTGGCAGTCCACTGGTTAGGACTCTGCGCACTCATTGCCAAGGGCTCGGGTTTGATCCCTGGTCGTGGAACTAAATCCCATAAGCTGCTCAGTGCAGCTTTACAATAGCAGCACTGTTTACAATAGCCAAGACATGGAAGCAACCTAAATGTCCATCAACAGATGAATGGATAAAGAAGATGTGGTACATACATACAATGGAATGTTACTTGGCCATTAAAAAGAATGAAGTTAGGGTTAGCTGTGACAAAGTGAGAGAGTGGCATGGACATATATACACTACCAAAAGTAAAATAGATAGCTAGTGGGAAGCAGCCGCATAGCACAGGGAGATCAGCTCGGTGCTTTGTGACCACCTAGAGGGGTGGGATAGGGAGGGTGAGAGGGAGGGAGACGCAAGAGGGAAGAGATATGGGAACATATGTATACGTATAACTGATTCACTTTGTTATAAAGCAGAAACTAACACACCATTGTCAAGCAATTATACTCCAATAAAGATGTTAAAAAAAATAAAAATAAAAAAAAAATAAAAAGAATGAAGTAACGCCATCCGTGGCAACATGGATGGACCTGGAGATTGTCGTGCTGAGTGAAGTGGGTCAGACAGAGAGGGAGAAATATTGTATGATATCGCTTATATGCGGAATCTAAAAAAAAATGATACAAATGAACTTACTTGCAAAGCGGAAACAGATTCACAGACTTAGCGAACTTGTGGGTTGCCAGGAGGGAAGGATGGGGGGGAGGGATGATTAGAGAGTTTGGGACTGATGTGTACACAGTACTATATTTAAAATGGATGGCCAACGGGGACCTGCTGTATAGCACAGGGAACTCTGCTCAATATTATGTGGCGGCCTAATTGGGAAAGGAATTTGAAAAAGAATAGATACATGTATATGTGTAACTGAATCACTTTGTTGTGCAGTTGAAACTGGCACAATATTGTTAATCAACTATACTCCAATATAAAATTAAAAGTTTAAAAATAAATAAATAAATAAATAAAATACAAAATAAAATAAAATAAAATCCCCTGGAATCTTAATTGGAAACATATATATAAAATTTTGGAGAAAACTGGCATCTAAAAACCATCTAAGAACATGGCTTTCCATTTGTCCAGAGTTTCAGTAAGATTTTTTTTGTGCAGGGCGGGGGTTGGGAGAAAGAGCTGATAGTCTCTCAGCTTCTTTCTCCTGAGCCACATATTAGATTTTATTTTAAATTTTATATCTAGTAAAATTGACTCTTTTTGGTGTACAGTTTCATAAGTTTCAGCAAATGCATAAAGTCATGTAACCACTGCCACAATTAAAATACAGAACAGTTCCATCACTCCCCCCAAAAAACTCCCTTGCACCATCCCTTTATAGTCAAACTCTCACCTCACCCTTAAATTCTAGAAACCACTGATCTGTTTATTATTCCTATAATTTTGTCTTTTCTAGAAACTCTTATAAATGAGAAGAAAGCCTTTGAGCCTGGCATCTTTCACTTAGCATAATGTCTTTTAGATTTATCCTTATTTTGCAAGTATCAATAGTTTGTTGCTTTTAATTGTTGAATAGTATTCCACCTATGGATGAACCATAGTCGGCTTATCCATTCCCCAGATGAGGAGCATTTGGGTGATTTCAATTTTGAGTAATTACAAATAAAGCTACTATAAATATATTCATGTACACATCTTTGTGTGAACATAGGTTTTCTTGGGTAACTATCTCATATAGGATTGATTGGTCATAAGGTATGCTTAACTTTATAAGAAAAAGACAGCAATATATGAGAGTTTCTCTGCATTCTTCATCCTCACCAACAGCTGGTACTGTCAAGTGGCTTTTCTGGTTTGGTTGGTTTTAGACATTCTAATAGTTGTACTGGAGTATGAGATTATGGTTTTAATTTCCTTTTCCTTAACAATATAATTTCCTTATTTAAAGCATCTTCTCACACACTTACTTGCCATATATCTATCTTCTTTGGTGAGATGTCTGTTCAAATCTTTAGCCCATTTTAAAATTGGGTTGTTTTACCTTGTTAAGTTTTGAGAGTTCTTTACAGATTCTGGACACAAGTCCTTTGTCACATATGTGATTTGAAAATATTCTCTGCCAGGGGACTTCCCTGGTGGCGCAGTGTTTACAAATCCGCCTGCCAATGCAGGGGACACACGTTCGATCCCTGGTCTGGGAAGATTCCACATGCCGCGGAGCAACTAAGCCGGTGCACCACAACTACTGCGCCTGCGCTCTAGAGTCCACGAGCCACAACTACTGAAGCCTGTGCGCCTAGAGCCTGTGCTCTGCAACAAGAGAAGCCACCACAATGAGAAGCCCACACACCACAATGAAGAGTAGACCCCTCTTGCCGCAACTAGAGAAAGCCCACGCACAGCAATGAAAACCCAACGCAGCCAAAAATAAATAAATAAAATTAAATAAAATATTTTAAGAAGAAAAGAAAATATTCTCTGCCAGTCTGTGGACTGTCTTTTCATTCTCTTAACGTGTCTTTCATAGAGCAAAATATTTTAATTTTGATGAAGTTCAATTTATTGTTTTTTTTCTTTGGATCATGATTTCGTTGTTATATCCAAGAACTCTCTGCCTAACCAAAATTTCAAAAAGATTTTCTCATATGTTTTCTTCTAGAAGTTTTAGTTTCTTGTTTTACTTTTTAGGTCTATAATTTATTTTGAGTTAAACTTTGTATAATGTATGAGATTTAGGTCAAGGTTCATTTTTTTGAATGTGTGTCCAATTGTTCCTGCACCTTTTGTTGAAAAGACCATCCTTTCTATGCCAAATTAACATTGCACCATTTTCCTTTTTAAAATCACTTGACCATATGTGTTTGGGTCTATTTCTGAACTCTATTCTGTTCCACTGATCTGTGTGTCTACCTTTTTGCCAATACCATACATGTATTATTACTATACCTTTAGAGTAAGTCTAGAAATCAGTTAACATGAATTCTTCAAACTTGTTCTTCTTTATCAAAATTGTTTCAGCTATTCTAGTTCCTTGCCTTTCCTTATTAGTTTTAGAATCAGCCTGTCAACGTGTAAAAAAATTCCTGCTGGGATTCTGATATAATTGTTTTGAATTTCTAGGTCATATGGAGAGAATGAACATCTTAACAGCAGTGAGTCTTCCAACCAACCAATCCATTTATTTAGATCTTCGATTTCTTTTAACAGTGTTTTTTAGTTTTCAGCATACAGATTCTACACATACTTTGTTATTTATACTTAAGTATTTCATTTTTTGGTGCTACTGTAAATGGTACTTTTTAAAAATTGCAATTTCCAATTATTCCTTGCTACTGTAGGAGATATAATTGGTTATCACATGGTATGTGTCCTTTTGCAAATTATTTTGCTCAATATTACGTTTTTTATATTTATGTATTTTGATATGTATAGTTCTAGTTTATTTAACTATTATATAGTATCTCATTAGACAGTTCTACCACAATTTAGCCATTCACCCATTGAGGGGCATTTGGACTGATCCAAGTTTTCTTTATTATAAACAATTTTGCATTGCAAATTCTTGGGATGCTTCCTTGCCCTGGTATTAAGAGGGGGGAAAAAAAGAGCTTAAATCCCCTTTCTACATCGTCTTACTAACTGGCCTATTTAACTTTTCTTCTTTTTCTCCTGTACATTTTGGGTTTATATTTTGATTAGGAGTAATCCATTACTTAAGATTTAAACTGTGTTATCAATGTGAAAGGTAGAATCTAGACAGCAGGTATTACGAATGTTCTAAGATTTTCAACTTTGTTCTATATTTGAAATGTTTCATACGAAAATGTTAGGAAAATTTGTTGTCAAATGTGCATATCATATTCTCTTATAATTCTTTTAACTCTTCCAGAGCTGGCTATGTTGCATTTCTCATATCTTCTCTTATGTATTTTTTGCCCTCGTATTTTCTTTCATCAGGTTTATTAACCATTTTACAGAGAGCCCAAAATATTAGAATTTCATATCTTTATATTAATAATTTTTGATTAATTTCAGTTATCTTTATTAATTCCCTGTTCCTTTATTTTGCTTTCTTTTACTGTTATTTCCCTAATGTCTTAAGATAGGTACTAAATTCCTTCTATCGGGTTGGCCACAGGTTTGTCCAGTTTTTTCCATAAGATGGCTCTAGTAGCACTTAGTAGTCTTTAACTTCATTCAAAACAATTTTGTTAGATTGTATGTGACAGCTGTCATATCAGCGTGCGTTTAAAAAAAGACATCAAAATTGGTGAATTTTTGTGTAGTAATTTTAATATTGAAGATGGAAGGAAAAAAGCAACATTTTTGGCATATTATACTTTATTATTTCAAGAAAGGTAAAAACGCAACCGAAATGCAAAAAACGATTGGTGCAGTGTATGGAGAAGGTGCTGTGACTGATCGAACGTGTCAAAAGTGGTTTGCGAAGTTTCGTGCTGGAGAGTTCTCGCTGGACGATGCTCTACAGTTGGGTAGACCAGCTGAAGTTGATAGCCATCAAATCGAGACATTCATTGAGAACAATCAACGTTATACCGTGTGGGAGATAGCCGACATACTCAGAATATCCAAATCAAGCGTTGAAAATCATTTGCATCAGCTTGGTTATGTGAATTCCTTTGATACTGTACAATAATGTGGAGTGGAAGAGATCGTGGGGCAAGCGAAATGAACCACCACCAACCACACCTAAGGCTGGTCTTCATCCAAAGAAGGTGATGTTGTGTATATGGTAGGATTGGAAGGGAGTCCTCTATTATGAGCTCCTTCTGGAAAACCAAACGATTAATTCCAACAAGTACTGCTCCCAATTAGACCAACTGAAAGCAGCACTAGACGAAAAGCATCTGGAATTAGTCAACAGAAAACGCATAATCTTCCATCAGGATAACACAAGACCACATGTTTCTTTGATGACCAGGCAAAACCTGTTACAGCTTGGCTGGGAAGTTCTGATTCATCTGCCGTATTCACCAGACATTGCACCTTCGGATTTCCATTTATTCGGTCTTTACAAAATTCTCTTAATGGAAAAAATTTCCATTCCCTGGAAGACTGTAAAAGGCACCTGGAAGAGTTCTTTGCTCAAAAAGATAAAAAGTTTTGGGAAGACGGAATTATGAAGTTGCCTGAAAAATGGCAGAAGGTAGAACAAAAGGGTGAATACGTTGTTCAATAAGTTTCTTGGTGAAAATGAAAAATGTGTCTTTTATTTTTTCTTAAAAAACGAAGGCACTTTTTGGCCAACCCAACAGTTACTGTTCATTAATAATGAAGACATTTTAGCTGATAAATTTTCTTCTGGGTATAGCTTTTGCAATGACTCACAAGTTTTGTTGCAATGTCTTCTTTTTCATTGCTTTCTAGGTAGTTTATACTTTGAGTTTTGATTTTCTCCTTGATCCAAACTTTATCGAGGAGTGTGATTTCTGATCTCCAATTAGTTAAGAGTTTTTTTGTTACTTGTTTCATTATTTATTTCTAATTTTATTGAGTAATGCAGAATATAAAATCTCATTTCTTTTAACTTAAGGTTTTCTTTGGGCCCCATATTTAACCAACTTTTTTAGTGGCTTGTAGACCATAAAAATGTATATTCCCCATTTGGAAAATATAAGCTTCTATATATCCATCAAATGGAGTTTGTGGATTATATAATTCAGTTCCTCTATACTTATTCACTTTTCGTCTGCTTGATCTGCACCTGAAATTTCCTACTACAGCTATATGTTTATCCATTTTCCTTTAATCTATTAGAGGTTCTGAATTTAAAATATTAGCCAGCATCTTTTTGGTGCCTATAAGTCTTTATCACAGGTCTTTATCTTCTTAAACTGTGAAGTAAATAACTTTATAATACCCTGTTTAATGCTTTAAGTTTACTTTCTTTCTTCTATGATAGATATTAATATTGGTTGGTACTCCTGCAAGTGCAATCTGTCCACATTTGATATAGCAAAAGATATATTTAATTTTACTCCTTCCATCTTATTTTAGGTTCTTTATTTATTTTACTTTGCTGTTTCCTTTATTCCTGTTAACTTAAAAATATATCATATTAGTTGAGACACAGATGTAGAGAACAGACATATGGACACCAAGGGGGGAAAACTGCGGTGGGGTGGGGATGGTGGTGTGCTGAATTCGGCGATTGGGATTGACATGTATACACTGATGTGTATAAAATTGATGACTAACAAGAACCTGCAGTATAAAAAAAAACAAACAAACAAAACAACTAATACTAAACTTTCATTGGGTTATTTGTATGGAAATATGTTAATATAAATGTTTCAGACATTACATGAAATTTCTAAAAATCTTATATGTTCTGGTATAATGTTATAAGTCATAATTCTAGTTATTACTTTAAAATGTATATCTCAGAAATAAAAAAAAAAAGATTAACTATGAGTTGAACCTGGATGATGGATACAGAAGAGTTCATTATACTGCTATTTTTGTTTATATTTTATTGTTTTTATTGTTTTCTATAATAAAATGTTTTTAAAAATTAAAAAAATATATCATATTTTTTTCCTTTTTACTAGTGGTTAGCTTCCTTTTCCTGACACTCAAAATCAATCACTACTAAACTAGTTCAGCAAAGTTGCAGGATACAAAATCAACACTCAAAATTAAGTTGTGTTTCTAGAATATAAAGGGATATCCTGCATAAAGTTGGGAACCCCAAGGGGGACAGCACTAATGTAATGATTAATTATAAATAAATTCACCCTAATGAAGAAGGAAAAAAAAATTGTGCTTCTATACACTAAAATAAATAATCCAAAAAGGAAATTAAGAAAATAATTCCATTTATAATAGCATCAAAAAGAATAAAATATCTAGGAACTTATCTAAGGAGGCAAAAGACTTATAACACTTAAAACTACAAAACATTGCTAAAATTATAGAAGACATAAATAAATAGAAACACATCCCATGTTTATGGATTGAAAACCTTAACACTGTTATGATGTCAATGCCAAAAGAGATCTGCAGATTCTATCAAAATCCCATTTTTTTGCAGAAATAAAAAAAAAACCATCCTAAAATTCATACGGACTCTCAAGGGACCTCAAATAACCAAAACAATCTTGAAAAAAGAACAAAGTTGGAGTTCTGGACTTCAAAACTTACTACAAAGCTATAGTAATCAAAACACTGTGATACTGGCATAAAGATCAATGGAATAGACTATAGAGCTAGAAATAATCCCTCGTATAAATAGTCAAATAGATGATTTTCTACAAGGGTGTCAAGATCATTCAATGGAAAAAGGATTGTCTCTTCACAAAAGGTTGGAGAAACTGAGTATCCATGTGCAAAAGAATGAAGAACTTATAAAAACAGAGAGCAGAATAGTGGTTACCCTTACCTTACACCATATACAAAAATTAACTCAAAATGCATCAAAGACCTAATAACCATAAGAGGTAAAATTATAAAACTTTTATAAGAAAACATAGGGGAAAAATCTTCATGACACTGGGTTTAGCAATGAATTTTTAAGTGAAAGCACACAGGCAACAAAAGATAAAATATATAAATTGAACTTAATCAAAATTAAAAACTTGTGCATTAAAGGCACTATAAGACAGTGAAAAGGCAATCTACAGAATGGGAGAAAATATTTGCAACTAATAAAATAAACTAATAAAATCTAATAAGGGATTAATACTCAATATATAAAGAACTCCTGTCACTAAACAACAACAGCAACAACAATAACAACCCAATTCAAAAATTGGCAAAGGACTTGAATAGACATTTTTCCAAAACAGAAATACAAATGGTGAATAAGCACACAAAAAGAGGCTCAACATCTCTAGTCATTGGAGAAATGCAAATCAAATCCAGAATGAGATGCCACTTCACACCCATTAGGATGGCTATTAAAACACACACACACACACACACACACACACACACAGAAAATAACAAATATTGGCAAACATGTGGAGTAAATAGAACCCTTGTTCATAGCTGGCGGGAATGTAAAATGAACGCTATGGAAAACAGTATGGCAGTTCCTAAAAAACTGAAATATGATCCAGCAATCCCACTTTCTAGGTATACACCAAAAAGAATTGAAAGCAGGGACTTGAGCAGATATTTGTACACTAATATCATAGCAGTGTTATTCATAATAGCCAAAAGGTGGACACAATACAAATGTCCATCAATGGATGAATGGATAAAACAAGTGTGGTATATACATACAAGTTCAGTCTTAAAAAGGAATGAAATTCTTATACATGCTACAGCACGGATGAATCTTGAAAACATTATGCTAAGTGAGATAACCCAGACACAAAAGAACAAATATTGTATGATTCCACTTATATGAGATACCTAGAATAGACAAATTCATAGAGACAGAAAGTAGAATAGTGGCTACCAGGGGGTGGGAAGAGTGGGGAATGGGGAGTTGTTTTTTTTTTTTTAACATATTCATTGGAGTACAATTGCTTTACAATGTTGTGTTAGTTTCTGCTGTATAACAAAGTGAATCAGCTATATGTATACATATATCCCCATATCCCCTCCCTTTTGCGTCTCCCTCCCACCCTCCCTATCCCACCCCTCTAGGTGGTCACAAAGCACCGAGCTGATCTCCCTGTGCTATGCAGCTGCTTCCCACTAGCTATCTATTTTACATTTGGTAGTGTATATATGTCGATGCTACTCTCTTACTTCGTCCCAGCTTACCCTTCCCCCTCCCCGTGTCCTCAAGTCCATTCTCTACGTCTGCATCTTTATTCCTGTCCTGCCCCTAAGTTCATCAGAACCTTTTTTTTTTTTAGATTCCATATATATGTGTTAGTAAGTTTCTGACTTACTTCAGTCTGTATGACAGACTCTAGGTCCATCCACCTCACTACAAATAACTCAATTTCGTCTCTTTTTATGGCTGAGTAATATTCCATTGTATATATGTGCCACATCTTTATCCATTCATCTGTCAATGGACACCTGAGTTATTGTTTCATGGGTACAGAGTTTCAGTTTGGGATGATGAAAAAGTTCTGGAAATGGGTGGTAGTGAGGGTGAACGTACTTAATGCCACTGAATTGTACACTTAAAATGGTTAAAATGGTAAATTTTATGTTATGTACATTTTGTCACAATAAAAATTTATTTTAAAAAAGAGTTAAGGAACTTATAGTATTTGTCTTTCTCTGACATCTCACTGAGCACAATGCCTTAAAGGTCTTTCTATGTTGTCACAAATGGCAGGATTTCCTTCTTTCTCATGGCTGAATAATATTCCATTGTATACGTATACACATCACATCTACTTTACCCATTCTTCTGTTGACAGACACTTAGGTTATTGCCATATCTTGGCTACTGTGAATGCTGCAATGAACATGGGTATGCAGATATCCCTTCAAATTACAAATATCATACATTTATATGTGGAGTCTAAAAATCTGAACTTGTAAAATCAGAGTAGAATAGTGGTTACCAGGGGCTGAGGGGTAGGGGAATGTTATTTCAGGGTACAAACTTACAACTAGTAGAGAAATAAGTTCTAGAGATCTAATATACAGCACAGTGATTATAGTCAACAATACTGTATGGTAAACTTCAATGTTCCTAATAGACTAAATCTTGGCTGTTCTCAACACAAAAAAGAAATGATAAATATGTGACATGCATGATAAAGGTGTTAACTAACGTTACTATAGTGATCATATTGCAATATATAAATGTATCAAACTAACAGTTGTACACCTTAAACTTACACATTGTATCTCAATTTTTTTTAAAGCCTGAAAAAAAAAGTTAAGGAACTCAAAGAACAAAAGCAAGGAACAACAAACTTAGAAGAGAGCAAGTAAACAAGTAAAGTGTTTATGCTTTTCTAGCTAACCTAAAATGACTAATAAATCCTAAATGTCCCTGTAATTAGCTAGGAGTCATCCTCTCATGATAGATCAGCAGATCTACTCTGAAGAATAATGAATAAATTTTGATGCCTTCTGATTAAATTAGCAGAACACAAGTCTTTCATGTACCAAACTAAATTACTCCACTTTATCCTTTGATCCTATGGATCAAAAGTAGTCAGCATTAAGAGTAAACAGCTTTACAAAATTACAACTGCTGTCCCAGACATAATGCTGGAGGTAAAATCCACTAAAAAGGTATGGCCAAGATCTTCAAAGGTCCACTTCTAATTCAGTGAGAGGAAAGTAAACCTGTCAAACTAGCACCAAAATCAGAGGAAAGTTTTCAGCTACTATAGTAATCCTCCTTTAAACACAGACAGATTGACACACAGACACACACACACACACTCTATTGTATTAATGATAACCACTTTGATAAGGTAATTTTCACATGTCGCCAATGAGTAGAGTTCGTACTCAAGAAAGGAGTGATGAACCACAAAAGGCAAACTAGAGAGCAGTGATAGCTAATGGAGCTGACAGAGTCGGAAAATTATAGTCTACAAAAATGATCCCTAAATCTACTGTCTCCAGTAGTAAGGTCACCAAAAAATAGTATCAAATATCAATTTTTCAGTGTTACAAATATTAATTTATATGGCTGATAAATATAATAGAGGTCAAATACAAATTTACCAAACAGATTTTAACTTATCCACACTTCTTTAAAAAGAAATACTGTCCTCATGTTAACTAAACACTTAATCTATTATAATATACGGAATGCTAAAAATGTATGCAAAACCTTTCCTGAGACAAGGCACAATACCAACATGACTAACCTGCATATGTATTTATTCAAGATAAGAAGTATTTAGTTTCCAAAAGGTAAAGTATGGCGTTATCAGCTATGTCTCTTAATGCAAACACCAACAATGAACTACAGAACCAGGTCAGAGGCTATGTGGATCTGTTTCTGCAAACGTGAAAAAAGGAAGAAATCATCAACATTGTTCTAAAAGCTGTATTATAAAATAACTTGTTCAAGTAAAGATGAATGCTATGAAGGCTTCAAAATGGTTCTTAAATATCAATGAATATTCTGGATAAATATGAGGTTACTCAGTATTTTATCACTAACATTTACTGAATACTCAAACATGTACTATGTGCTTTATAAGCATTATCTCTAATTCTCAACGTTTTATTTCTCAAGCTAAACAGTAGGTACACAGTTTCCATTATGTTATTCTTTATTCTTTTTTTGGATATCAGAAATATTTATTATATTTTTCTTTTTAAAAAAAGTGAAAAAGTAAAGCTCCAAAATGCTAAACTGCTTAGCTTGCCCAAGGTACCTAACTGGCACAGGCAAACTGGAACTTAGGTCTGCTGTATTATGAATCCCAAGTACTTCCTAGTTCAAAGCTCTGCCTCTCAGAAACAATATTCACAGTAATGACTACAGATACCTCATTCACAAACCACTTTCCATGGAGAGATATGTGTAAAACTAAATGAAATAAACACACACTAGAGTAATTATAATTTGTAAATGGTAACATCAAAGTATTAATCAAGAAATCAGCATATAATAATCACAGTTTGGCCATATGAGCATGTTAAAGCTTTTAGACCGCAATGGTATGTATTAATACCTAAAGAAAAGTGCTCATCGATGGTGGTAAAGATAACATATGGAAAGGGGGATGAACCACAGACATAACCAGGTTCACTTGTCTTCCAGTACTGTTGAACAAAGAGGATGTCCTCATCCAGTTAGGACCTGAGCATCCAGTTCATTCGGTCAGTATACTGTCTTAGCAGGACACACAGGAACATCTAGTACCTTTGTTCTGATGCTGTACTTACTAAGCCAGCTTCTGATTATAATTTAGCTTCCCATGTATCTAACCTACAGACCAATTGGACCATATGACCTAACAACTATATCAGATAAAATTAATTCATTAATTCATTCTAAATTAATAAATTTCTGTCCTAAACCTAGGCATTTGAGTTAGCACAAGTCAGTCTTCCCAACGTGTCCAACCACCTCTGGACACTGACAAAAGGTGAAGGCCAGACATTGAACCATGGCAACACAACCATGAAACTGTTCCTCAGAGCCCCCAAGCCAGAGAGTGTCCTTAAATGACACCATTAACTAGTACCCTTTGAGCTTCAGCAGTTAAGTTTAATGTTAAGAACCTTATTTTACAGGAATGATGATTTCTCAGACTAGAGTCTCTGACGCTGGTCCTGAAGCCCAAAATTAAGTTCTAACTCATTTGGGGGGAAAAAAAGAATCTTATTTTAAACAGTGTCCATTTAAGAAATCATTTGTTGTAAAATGGTTAAAAACATGAAAGAGTGATCTGCTCAAATAAGTAATGAGGAGGAAATTCTTAAATCATCTATGTAAGTGTTTTATATATATAATTGATGGACTATAAATCCTTACTCTACCCCTTTGGGAAAGTTACTTAATGAATCTAAACCTCACTTCTACCACCTGAAAACTAATCATCCTTACCTCATATAACTATTGCAAGATTAAATAAAATATTCAAATTAAGTACTTGCATAAGTACTCAATTAATACTAATTTTGATAAATGCAAAAGTATACGACACCATTATTAATAACTTAAGATATACTAAAGTTCCTCAATGACAAATTTCCCCGATTGTTGGGTTTTCAGAAACTTAACAGTCATACTTAAGAAGAGACCACATAAAACTAAGAGGTAATTCCAATTAATAAATGTAGAAGGAATATGGGAAATAGGAAATAACCATTAGAACACCAGAGTAATACTTATTACAGGAAAAATACACCAATGGATGCCAAAATAATAAGGGAAAGTTTGAGGAGAAACAGATATTTGCATAGTCTCAAAGTATCTATTCCCAAGATATTTATTAATCTACAAAGGGAAAATATTAATTTACAATAAAGAATACCTATCAGGGCTTCCCCGGTGGCGCAGTGGTTGAGAATCTGCCTGCCAATGCAGGGGACACGGGTTCGAGCCCTGGTCCGGGAAGATCCCACATGCCGCAGAGCAACTAAGCCCGTGAGCCACAACTACTGAGCCTGCGCGACTGGAGCCTGTGCTCCGCAATAAGAGAGGCCGCGATAGTGAGAGGCCCGCGCACCGCGATGAAGAGTGGCCCCCGCTTGCCGCAACTAGAGAAAGCCCTCGCACAGAAACGAAGACCCAACACAGCCAAAAATAAATAAATAAATAAATTTAAAATAATACAGACATACATTTAAAAAAAAAAAAAAGAATACCTATCAGACACCACCCTAACCAAATGATGAAGGTTATCATAACCAGTAATCCATATCGACATAATGTACCCCCTGCTATGATGCACTGAGAAGGGTACATCATTTCTATGGTATTCTTGCCAAAATTCATAGCCTAAATCTAATCATGTGAAAACATAAGACAAACCCAAATTAAGGAACACTCTACAAACTAACTGAGCAGTACTCATTAAAAGTTCAAGATCATGAAAAGAAAAGAAAAAAAGTTCAAGATCATGAAAAACAAAGATTGAAGAACTGTCACAGATTGGAAGAGACTAAAGGGACATAACTACATGCAATGTGGGATCCTGAACTGGATCATACCATTGAAAAAAGAACACCAGTAGGAAAACTGGTGAAATCCAAACAAGTTCTGTACTTTAGTTAATAGTATTGTAATACTAATTTCTTAAGTTTTGATAAATGTTCTCTGATTAAAATATTAGCATAAGGGAAAATTGAGTGAAGGACATACAGGAACTTCTATACTATCTTTGCAACTATTCTGTTAGTAGCAAATTATCTCAAAATAAAAAAGAAAACTAAGTAGTAAAGGAGTAGTATCCATGTTGCTTGCTATTCCCAACCCTACCATTTCTTTCAAACAAATCTATATTTAACAGCCCTTTCATCTTTTCACTAATTCCAATCTCCAAGCCTTCTTCTTACTGACTATAAACTCCCTCTACTGTAAGCTTTATGAAAATGGTGCCTGTGTCTGCTTTTTATCCCCATTACGTCCCTAGCACTTAGCACAGTTCTGGTACACTGTAGGTACTGAATATTTATTTGTTGAATGAATGAACAAATGAATGAATGATAGCTATGTGTACTGTATTCATTTCCTATTGCTGCTATAACAAATTACCACAAATTTAGTGGCTTAAAACAACACAAATTTATTATCTTCCAATTGCAGAGATCAAAAATCCAAATGAGTCTCTCTCAACTAAAATCAAGGTGTTGGCAAGGCTGTGTTCCTTCTGTACGCCCTAGGGGAGAATCTGTTTCCTTGCCTTTCCCAGCTTTTAGAGGTTGCCCACATTCCTATCACTCCAACCTCAGCTTCCATTGTCAGATCTCCTTCTGACTAATGGCCATCCTTCCTCTCAAAAGGACCCTTGTGGGACTTCCCTGGTGGTCCAGTGGTAAAGAATCCGCCTTCCAATGCAGGGGATGTGGGTTCGATCCCTGGTCGGGGAACTAAGATGATCCCACATGCTGCAGGGCAACTAAGCCTGTGCAGCACAACTACTGAGCTCGCGCACGTCAACGAGAGAGCCCGCGTGCCACAAACTACAGAGCCCACACACCCTGGAGCCTGCACACCACAAACTACAGAGCCCACACACCCTGGAGCCCATGGGCCACAACTAGAGAGAGAAAAACCCGCACATCACAACTAGAGAGAAGCCCGCACGGTGCAACGAAAGATCCCGCGTGCCGCAACTAAGACCCAACGCAGCCAAATAAATAAATAAATATTTTTTTTAAAAAAGGATCCTTGTGATTACACTGGGCCTACCCAGATAATCCAGGATAATCTACCTATCACAAGACCTTTAATTTAATTGTAGCTGCAAAATCCATTTTGCAATGTTACGTAACACATTTATAGGTTCCAGGGATTAGGACATGAACATCTTTGGGGTGCAATTATTCATTCAGCCAACTAGATGTATCAATTTGTTATCTATCAAGCAGATAGTTAGCTCAAAACTAACTCATTGAACTAACTGGGGAAATTAATGGTATTTCCCAGACCAAGTCTGTCTCCTGCCACTCTCACCCTTTGTCATTTTATGAAAACATCTGTCTTTGGTTTATACTTAATAAAGTTATGTGACTAGCTTTTAAACAAAGAAACTAGAACATATATAGTTAAGCAAGTTTTATCCCTCCTCCCTTCGATGTAATCATTCTTTGCCTATGAGAGTATTGCACTTTGAGGGCTGGGTGTGATGAAGACAGTGGGAAATTAAAACTGAATAACACTATTTAGGGTGTGCTTATATGTAATGAAGCATTTTCTTGTGTAGCTCTAACAGAATCTGGAATCACTTCCAAGAGGGTCATAACAAAAATATTTTAAGAGCAAAAATATCCCAGAGTGAATACTTTAGACAACAATATTTATTCAGAAACAGAAATTCTAGCATATATTTTTAATTACTTTTTCCTTTATTGGAAATTCAGCTATTTTCACATTATTATCTAATTCTAATTTCACAATTAAATGTAGGTCTGCCTAAAAATATACTTCTCCCCAAAGTGTTTTTATTTGATAAATGAAAATAAAACAGAAACAAGTTCCTCCACAATTTTGATAAGATACTTTAGGCATGGAAGTACAGATCTTTAAACTGTTACTTCTACTGCATTGCTTGGAATATATTCACTACTATAAACAAAGTGTATTAGAATGCTCACTCAACACATCAACTTGCTACAGTCAACTATGTCTTTTTTTTAATCTTTCTTTTCAGTGCCATTTTTGGTTCAGTTCAGAGACTATAGCTGACTTGTTAGACGTCTAGCTGTTAGATGTTACTTAAAGAAGGCCTGTTTAATTACCTTGAAAAGCACACAATCACAGAATTGACCCCACAGTGAAGCTTATTACAAGCACACTCAAATACATTTTAGAAACAGTCAAATAACAAAAAATTTTACATATCTATGATGTTCCTTCAATTGGAAAATAGCGGTATATGAAAACTCAGTTCCATCAAGAAAACAAATGACAAGCATGCTAGCGGAAGTAAAGCAAAAACTGGTTGTGTTTCCATATGTAAAAGCAAGGTGTTGTTGATTTTCATGTTGTTAGTGTAGGAGAAAACTATTACAAACTCTTGTGACTGACTCTTCTAAAAGTTACAAAACAGGTCTTTTAGTAACATGTGAGCAGGTCTTTCAACATCATGAACTAAAAGTCTTCTAAATAAAAGGTATGACTGACAGCCCTCACTCACAACAAATTACCAATTTACCAAGCAATTACCAAGTAATTTACAAGTTCTTTACAAAGAACAACAGGTTCTTCCCAATAATGCATTAAAAAATCAAATTATAGAAACCGTAAAATATGACAAACTGTTGAAATGCAAATGTTTATAGCCAAATCCTAAATCTGACCCACATCATCAAAGGATTTGTTTGTTTGTTTTTAACATCCTCCAAGTCAAATATCAGCAGTAAAATCTGTCTCTCCTGGTTCTTTGCACTGCCCTAAAGTCCATGTATTCTAAATAAATGGATATGAGGCTTTTAAGAATTGTTACACAAGGCTCAAATATCTACAATAGGGGGAAATGCCATCAAGAGAAAAAGGTATAAAAACCTTTTTTTGAGCTGTGAATTTCAAATCAAACATGCAAAAATAAAATTTTAAGAAAGAAAAGAACTGCCAAATTTCAGGGGAGAAGATTAAGAGGTGGTGTGTATGCAATAAAATAATAGTTTACATATTTTAATGATGTTAATAAATAGAAAATATATGTCAAACTGATAACAAGACAAAAGTATAGACACACCAATTTTATATATTATACACACACGTATATATAAACAAAGGTTGGGAAAGAATCAAGAATAATTTAAACATTTAAACTGCTCACTGGGATGTTTTTCAACAAAATTGTTTAATTATATAATAAAGAGTAAGACTTTACAGAAAAAATATGAGAAATTGTACATTATAAACTATATACTACTCACAGGAAAGTAATTAAAAGATGATGCCCTTATCCTTCTGGGATTCTAAATAAGTTAGTTTTTCCTAATTCCAAATATGCAGAAAGTGACATGAGATCCAAAAATTGTATCAACTAAGTCCACTAATTCCGACATTTCTTTCAGAATAGAAGATAGCAATTGTTGTTCTTTGTATAAATTAAAATGTACTTTATTTTTGTAAATTAAAATTTACAACATTTGCTCCACATGAGAGATCCCCAAATCTGGCTATATATCCAATTACCTGGAGAACTTTTAAAAGTAAGTTCCTGTGGGGAATTCCCTGGCGGTCCAGTGGTTAGGACTCTGAGCTTCCACTGCAGGGGCCACAGGTTCGATCCCTGGTTGGGGAACTAAGATCCCTCAAGCTGCACAGTGTGACCAAAAAATAATAATAATAAAATAAAACTTCATAAAAAATATAAATAAATAAATAATAAAAGTAAGTTCCTGGGGCTTCCCTGGTGGCATAGCGGTTAAGAATCCGCTTGCCAATGCAGGGGACATAGGTTTGAGCCCTGGTCCGGGAAGACCCCACATGCCATGGAGCAACTAAGCCCGTGCACCACAACTACTGAGCCTGCGCTCTAGAGCCCGCAAGCCACAACTCCTGAAGCCCGCGCACCTAGAGCCCGTGCTCTGCAACAAGAGAAGCCACCGCAATGAGAAGACCGCACACCACAAGGAAGAGTAGCCCCCCTGCTCACCACAACTAGAGCCCGCACGCAGCAACGAAGACTCAGCACAGCCAAAATTAATTAATTAATTAATTAATTTCTTAAAAAAAGTAAGTTCCTGGGCCTCACCTCCTGAAGATTCTGATTTAGAAAGTCTGGAGTGGATGCCAGGAATCAGTATATATGATATAATAAAAAGCTCATGTTGGTATATTAAGGGAATTCCTCCTCTGATTCAGCTAGCTCTTGGAATTAGTCCCTTATTTCAGTGCTTTTCAAGCTCTACTGTGCATACAAATCACCTGCAGATGTTACTAAGAGGTAGACTCTGATTCAATAGTCTGGGATGAGGCCTAGGAACCTGCGGCTCCAAGTTCCCAGGTGATGTCCATGCTGCTGGTCCAGAGACTACACTTGGAGTAGTAAGACCTTATGGGATCTTTCAACCTTTCCACAGGTGAATAATAGAAGGTATTCCCCTAGGCAGTTCCTACCACTAAAATATTTTCAAGTTTTACCTAAACATTCTTTAGCACAGTTAGAGTACACAATTTGCAAAATACTTGACATATCTTCACTATGTGTCCTACTACCAAGTGAATGGAAATTACCTCCCCCATTTACAAACAGAGTATCACTAAAAGATGAGTGTTACTGCAGTCAAAAGATTTATAAGATAAATAAGTACTAAAGATGTAATGTACAACATGCTAAACATAACACTACTACTGTATGTTATCTATGAAAATTATTAAGGGAGTAAATCCTAAGGGTTCTCATCACAAGGAAAAAATATTTTTTTCTATTTAATTTTGTATCTATTTGAGACGATGTTCACTAAACTTACTGTGATAATCATTTCATGATGTATTTAAGTCAAATCATTATGCTGTACACCTTAAACTTACGCAATGTTGTATGTCAATTATATCGCAATAAAACTGGAAGAAAAAAAGCAAACGACAATAGCAACAACAACAAAGGACAAGATAGTAAATATTTTACATTTTGTGGTCTCCACCCCCAAAAAAAGATGAGTGTTACTGAAACCACAATGCAGAGATTAAATTAAAATTTACATAATTTTCAATATATATATGCAAGGATATTGATCACGACCATGGTTATAATAGTGAAATATCGGAGAAAAATCTAGAAGTCCAACAACAGAGAACTGATTAAATAACTTATAAGGGCAGCTATTAAAAATAATGATGTAAATCTACAATTACCAGTAATGAAAAGATGTTCATGATAAGTTAAAAAAAAAAGTTTTGTTCAAACCTTATAGTACGATTCCATGAGGGTTGCATACAGTCATATATACATTTATGCAAAAGAAAGAGTCCATAAAGATATATACTGAAATGCTTAAAGCATCCTCAAAGTAGTATAATTTCAGGTGATCTTAATGTTTGTTTACTCGCAGTATCTAATATTCCTACTGTGACACAGACCTTAAAATAAAATTCTTAAAGGGTAAAAAGGGGGTAAGAAGAAAACCAAGCAAACCCCACACAGCACACGCACACATCTTTCAAGAACTACTAGAATGGCTTGACTGCTGCGTAACTTGCATTCCAAAGAGTCATCAAGGGACTTCCTACACTGGAAGCACTTTGAAAGCTTGTTAAAATTGCAGTCTTGCATCCCACCCCAGACTTACAGAAGAATCTCAGTCTCTGACAATAGTCTCCTGAATCTGCATACAAAGCAAACACTGACAGAGTAAGTGTTTTGAAACAAAAGGAGAGTAAAGTTTTTAAAAAAACAGAAAAAAACAGAGTAAAGTTTTGAAACAAAAGGCTTCCTAGAAATGCAGGGACCAAGACTAAATTTCAACCTATCTAAATGGCAATCTACAGCAAATTCAGAAGGCGTGAAATCATGGTACATACATACACACCCACACACAGAGACCACTGGAATTTGAACAACAAAAAAACCTGTACTTAGTGATTGGCTTTATTTAATCTTAATTTTAAGCATCTCTTGTGAACACTGACCATTTCCCATGAGCTGGCTGAGGTCACAAAGGTTTTCCTTATGTTTAACCTACATCTGTCTGAAACTATTCCTATTATAACCCTTTCTATGATGTTCTGTCTCCATTTAGTCCTTCATTAGTTACAAGTACCATATAAACATTTATTATGGAAATAAATATCTAGGTAATTCAACTATTCTTATGATGCTTTCACTTCTTCCTAAACAACATTCCAGTTGACTAAGCTCAGTAGATTCTGGTGATTATTTCTTCCAGAGATCCTCTCTGAGGTAAACTCAAAGGCATGGAGAAGAGTTTATATTACTAGAAGCCCTCAAAGAAACAAGAAAACCATTTCCTGTTCTGAAAAACAACACATGAACCCCCAAAAGTTTGTTGAAAGAAAAAGAGAGATGGGAAATATCATACTGCATATATCCCTAACATATCACACTCTCAAATATTTAGCATAACAATCAACTCATAAGGCATACATTTACTAAAAGTTTTCAAAATGAGACATTAAGAGTTTCAGGAATTTCCTAAGGGTAATGAATTAGGAGCATTTCCCCAAAGAAAGGCAGAATAGACTTCTTCCCTTTAAAACAGAGGGGAAAACAACAGGAAAAAAAAAAAGTTTGGCGTGAGCTCCTAAGAGGTTCTAAGAAAGGAGCATAATTTCAGGGATGTGGGGACAAGTCCTTCGTTTTATTTTAATCCATGATACATTTTAATACTGGATCACTCAGAAGCCCAGGCCAGCTAAAACTGGAATTTATTAAAACCAAGAAGATTGTATACGCACCTGCAGCTCACACCAAGCAACCTCAACCCATGTTTCAGTGTCCAGTCCTTTATATACTGTTTTAAATGCTCCTCTTCCCAGCTCTATGTCAAATTTCAGGAACCTGCCACTAGGAGAAGTAGCTACAGCCTTCATTTCTGCTTCTTCTTCCATTTCCTTTTCATTTTTCTCCTTGAAACAATCTTTTGAGGATTCTGACATTCCCTTTGAACATTGCTCGTATTTAACTTCTTGTCTGCCTCTTAGCACATTTGTAGGAAGCTCTTCTACTCTTGGAATATTTGTTGCAGTCTTTATTCTCTCATCTTTGGAGGAAGATTCAGCAACTTTGTCATCTTCTGCCATCTCAACACTCTTTCGAAAGAATCTCTTCCTTTCTATAGTTTCTCCAGAAGCACAGAAGGTACTGTTTTTCTCCTTTAGTCTAGCTTCCACTGTCAAAGTTGCTGCAACCTGACGAACTCTGTTTTCCAATGAAACTCCATCAGGTTTCTCAGAATCTTCTGTGCTAGCTGGCTCCCCTGAATCAGTATCCATTGTAATTAAGGTTGGCACTAATATTTTTCCTGTTCCACTCTTCAGTCCAGTTGCATCTCAGGTATCAGAATTATCAGAATAGACTTCCTTTTATGTGGTCATATGTTTCCATAGCAACCTGAAGGGGAAAAAAGGATATATTAAAATCACCCCACAAAGGAAATCATTAAGGAGAAAAGTCACCTGTTTAATCCCTTTTTTCTTAATAAGAAGTTTGTTCTTTTTTCTGTCCAATCTTAGCAACCAGCAGACTCCAGGGACTGTGTCTTATCTTGTTTACCACTGTAGTCCTCAGTGCTTAGCAGACTACTTGGCATATAGCTCAATAAGTCTTCATATTGCATGAATGTTGGTTAGCAATCTAGTTCTCAGACCCTTCTATCAATCCATCATATTTTTTTTCCCAAGGGGCTTAAAATTCTTTTAATCAACTTTCTCAGGTATAATTGTCATACAGTAAATTACATGTGTTTAAAATGTACAATTTGATAAATTTTGACACAGATGTACACCTCTGAAACCATCTCCAAAATCAAGACAATGAACATATGCTTCTCCACCAAGAGCTCTTACTCCTGTCCCTTTGTAATTCCTCTAAGTAGTCCATTATCTGGATATATCATAATTTGTTTATTTATTCACCTCTTGATGACATTTGGGTTGAATTTCACTTATGGACTATTATGAATAAGTTGCTATGAAGATCTGTGTACAAATCTTTACATGGACATATACTCTCATTTATCTTGAGAAAGTACCTAAGAGTGGAATGGCTGTATCAGAAAATGTATGCTTAACCTTTAAAGAAACTGCCATCTGTTTTTCAAGGTGGTTGTATCATTTTGCATTCCCAGGAGTGGTACAGAAGAATTCCAGTTCCTCCATATCTCCATCAGTACTCTACACTGCCAAATCAATATACTTTGAAAGTCAATAAAACTAGTATTACCTGCAAGTGGGAAAAGGTAATTAACAATGCCTCACTTAGGTAGAGAATTTTTTCTTTAACTTATTTTGACATAATTTTGGACTTGGAAAAAGACCTGCAAGAATATACAAAGAATTTAGTATACCCTTCACTCACATCCCCAAATGTTAACATTTTAGATTGGATATTTTTAAGTAAGAATAACTCTATTCAAAAAAAAAAAAAGAATAACTCTATTCACTTAACTAAAGGTAACTTATCCAGAAACCTCAAAAGCAAAGATCCATAAGTAAGACAAAAGGATTGCTAAGCAGACAAAAATAGGTAAAAATCAGAGAATTTAAGTAGGAAAAAGCCTTCAAAATTTTTTAACTGCAGAACCTCTTTTAAAAAATGAAATCTTACTCAGAATCCTAATATAAAAATAGAGGGGAAAGTAGTGCTGCTTTGGTATAATAACTTTAATTATAATGTCTGGTCACCTGGTTTCCCAAACTATAGAATAAGAAGCAGCAAAGTAGAGAAATGGGGAAATGAGTGTTCCTTCAGTCTTTTAAAAACCAACCCTAAGACAAAAAATATTACTAGAGACAAAGAAGGACATTTTATAAGCATGGAGAGATTAATTCACCAGGACAATATAACAATTATAAACATATACACATCTAACAACAGAGCCCCAAATACATTAAATAAAAACTGACAAAACTGAAGAGAGAAATAAACAATTCAGTAATAACAGTAGATGTTAATACCCCATTCTCAATAATGGGGAGAAAAATGAGACAGAAAACGAGCAAGAATCTGGAAAATTTGACCAATACTATCAATCAACTTGACCTAACTGCCATCTATAGAACACTCCACCCAGCAAGAACAAAATATACATTCTTTTCAAGCACACATGGAAAAATCTCGAGAATAGATCATGTACTATGCAATAAAATAAATCTCAATAAATTTAAAAGGATTGAAACCAAAGTATGCTCTCCTACTACAAAAGAATTAAATTAGAAATGAACAGAAAAAGGTAAGGGTATATAGATCGATGAAATGGCATTGAGAGTCTAGAAGTAAACCTTAACATTTATGGTCAATTGATTTTCAACAGAGAGGCCAAGACAATTCAATGGGAAAAGAACAGTCTTTCAACAAAAGGTACTGGGACAACTGGATATCCACATACAAAAGAATGAAGTTGGACTCCTACCTCACACCATACAAGAAATGAACTCAAAGTGGAACATGGACTAAAACTATAAAACTCTTAGAAGAAAACATTAAAGTAAATTCTAGTGCCTCTGGGTTATGCAATGGTTTCCTAAGTACAATAGCAGAAGTACAAGTGATAAAAGAGAAAATTGAGAAGCTGGACCTCAACAAAATTTAAAACTTTTGTGCTTCAAAGGATGCCATCAAGGAAGTGAAAAGTGAAAAGGCTGGGAGAAAATATGTGCAAATCATATACCTGAAAAGGGACTGGTATTCAGAATATATAAAGAATTCCAACAATTCAATAATGAAAAGATAAATAATCCAATGGGCTAAAGATCTGAATAGGCATTTCTCTAAAGAAGATATACAAGTGGCCAATAAACACATGAAAAGATGTTCCACATCGTTACTCATTAGAGAAATACAAATCATAATCACAAATACTACTCCATACCTATGAGGATGGTTACAATAAAAAAGACAAGACAGTAACAAGTGATGGTGAGGATATGGAGAAAATAGACCCCTAATACATTGCTGGTGGGAATGTACAATAGAACACAGTCTGGCAGTTCCTCAACAAGTTTAACATAGAGTTACCATATGAATACCATCTACCCAAGAGAAATGAAAACTTATGTCCACACAAAAACTTATACACAAGTGTTCATAGAAGTACTAGTCACAACAGCCAAAAAGTGGAAACAATCCAAATGTCTAACAACAGTTGGATAAACAAAATGTGTTATATCCATGCAATACAATATTATTCAGCAATAAAAAGAAATGAGGTATTGATACATGCTACAATAAGGATGAACCTTGGTAACATTATGCTATGTGAAAGAAGCCAAAGGAAAGACCACGTACTGTATGGTTACATTTATATGAAATGTCTAGAATATGCAAATCTATAGAGACAGAAAATCGATTATTTGTTGCCTTGGGCTGGGGTGTAGGAATAGGACTGACTGCAAACTGGCACAAGAAATATTTTGGGGGTGATGAAAATGTTCTAAAATTAGATTGTAATCAAGGTTATACAACTCTATAAATTTGCTAAAAATCACTGACACTTATATTGGTGAATTTTATGATATATAAATTATATCTCAATAAAATATGATGTCCTTAAGCATCTTAAAATATTGTGACTAAAATCAAAGCCATCATAATATCAAATATGCCTTTTTAAAACTATACTCTCTACCTCCCTCACCACCACCACCACCCCATTCTGTCCACTCTCCTTATCTTCTGCCTGGATTCCTGGGTTGAGAATCATTAGTCTGAAGAGAAAAGACCTGACAACAATAAAATGTAATAGCTGGTGGCCTAAGGGTAAACAATGAATAAGAAAAACAAATTTTAACAAAACAGGCAAAGAACTTCACTAAGCATAGTATATCTGGGGCCTTTTCATCATGGATCCAATAGCTTCTTGACCATAAAACAGAGTTTCAGAACTCAGGCTTTGGAGTGGGAGAAACCTGGTATCAATCATGGTTCTGCCTCTCACTCCTCAGAGATTCGGGGCAAATTACTTAACCTCATTCATTTTTTATTTCATTTGTGAAATCTCACAGGAATAATATGAAAATAAAATGGTAATATACATGTAAAGTACTTAGCACAGTGCCTGGCACAATATAATAATCAATAAATGGAAGCTTTTATTTCTTACCTCTTAATAACCCCTAAGGGCAGCACTATACTAAAGCGCTATACAACAATACTCAAGAAAACATTAAATGATTTTTCAGGAGACTATTTAGTAAAGCTGAAAAGTATATAATACATTCTTTTAAAGTTTTCCAGTAAGAAACCATGGTGGCATTGCTAAAGGGGTATGCTTCAGTGACCAGGGTATGTCTACTATACTCAGCAGTGCAGAAACATAGCTCAGTAAAATAGTCCACAAAAATCAGGCCTCAAACCTGAAGTCTCTACTGAGTTCAACGGCTATGTATCATAACCCATGTGTGACCATTATTTCCTTCATAAAATGATAACACATTGACTTAAGCCCTAGGAATATGTATAAAGACAATTGCAAAGGCACTTCTACAGAGATTGAAATTATAGGGAAAATCTCACAAATCTGTGTCCCATATGTACTCCTTCAATATATTTGATATATAATCTTGGAGCATTTGAGTTAAAAGCTCAAGATAAGTTTCCCCCTGTAGCTTATCGTGGTTCTATCCATGGAAAATCCAGCATACAATCAGTACTTTGTCAATGACTCAATAATTTCTTCAACTTTTGGAACGAGCAATTGAAAGAATGCACATTTAAATAGTCAGAATTACACAGTAAATTTTCCACTGACAATCCTCTCTCTCTCTCATACATGTGTATTCATACCAATAAACATTTACCAAGTGCCAAGCACTGTGTCAGGGTCTGGGGATAAAAGAACAAAAGTCAGTCTTTGTCCTCAAGGACCCTACAGTTTATCCAAGCTTAAGATATACCACTGCCGCCTTCTAGTTCAAGAAGGTGAACTGAACACCTATATCTCTTGTACTTTCCAAGACCCTGAAAAAGTGATGGTAAAATAGTACAGAAGTATAAATCACAAGTCAAAGACAGGAATGGAAAATGGCATAGCAAATACAAGATTTCAACAATTTCTGACAGAGAGCAAACAGGAAAGAACTAGCTGATAACACAAATCAAAGGAATGCTACAACCTGAAATATGTAATAGAAAGGGTTCCAACCCGGGAGGGAGCTGACTTGCAGGGCAAAACCCCAGAGGGGTTCCACACTCAAAGAAGACTGATCCTAAAGAGAGCCAGAGTGAGAAAAGGGCTAAAAACAGGGGTTAACTGAAGGTCTGAATTATGACACAGTTGATGAACTCTCCCCCCAAAATAAAGAAATTCCTGCAGATAGAATACCAAATTCAACAAACTAGGAAGAATAAGGGCACCCTAGTACAAAGCCTTCTGCGCTCTGGCATTTGGGCCCTCCAAGTGTAAAAGCCAGCTGCCCACCCACTCCCCCCAAAACCAGCTGACAACCTGCCTAGGTACACAGAACTCCCAGTCAGCCCTTCTACTAGGTCATTCTTTAATACGAACAGAATCAGGAGACAGCCATATTGAAGAAAACATGTAACACAGAAAGAACAAGAACAAGAAAAAAATGTCCTTGGAAGAGCTGAAATAATTCAAGAAACCATTTTTAATTTAATTTTTAAAATATAATCATAAGATTCAAAAATCAAAGAAAGAGGTATATAATGGACAGGTTCACTCCCAAAACTGTTTCCTATCCATTCAGTTCCCCCCCACTCTCCCACAAGTAACCACTCATTAGATTCTGTGTAGCCCTCCAGAGTTTCTTACAGCAAATAAGCAAATATAAATATATGTTCTTTCTCTCCCTTTCTACACGAAAAGTAGCATAGTATATACCAAGCTTTTTTTTATAGTCACAATAATTTAAGATACTGTTTTCCCTGTCAGTACATGAGATTCCCTCATTCTTATTTTTTAATACCTATATAGTAATAGTATTTGATTATTTGCTTATGACAGATAAAACTGCATATTTCATTTTGCATATATGTATATCTGTGTGTATATACGTGTGTATATATATATGTAAATTCCCTGAAGTGGGATTGCTGGATCAAAGGAAATTTTCATATTTAACTTTTAATGAAGTATACTAATATACCCATAAGAGTATACATAATTCATGTGTACCTTTATATAATGCTGCCAAACTGCCTTCCACAGGCATTGTACCAATTTAAACTCCCACCTGCAATGTGCAAGGTGTCTTTTACCCCACAGCCTTGACAACAAAAAAAGGTGTTATCAAACATTTTGATTTTTAACACTCTGATAGGTTTAAAAAAGGAATCACAGTGTGGTTTCAATTAGCAATTATCTCATGAGTGAGATTAAGCATCTTTCACATAAACAATAATTAAAGTCAGGAATAAGCCAAGAATTGCTATTATCATTGCTACCACTTACGGAAATAAAATAAGACATACAAATATTGGAAAGTAGGAGACAGAATTCAAAACTTGCAGATTATATGATTACCTAGCTAGAAAATCCAAGCAAATTCAACTAAAAAAACTATGATAGGAAGTAACGAGAGAGCTCAGCAGAAACGCTAAATGCAAAATCAACAAACAAATCAATAGCTTTGCTATACATCAGCAATAATCAATTAGAAAATGTAATTAAAAAAACAACTATCAGGGACTTCCCTGATGGTCCAGTGGGTAAGACTCCGCACTCCCAATGCAGGGGGCCCGGGTTCGATCCCTGGTCAGGGAACTAGATCCCGCATGCATGCCACAACTAAGAAGTCCACATGCTGCAACTAAAAGATCCCACATAGCACAATGAAGATCCCATGTGCCGCAACTAAGACCCAGCGCAGCCTAAATAAATAAATGAATTAATTAAAAAAAAAAAACCTATCCTAAGGTGAGGGTTCCAGGGGCAGGTGGCACCAGGAGGGGGCAGGAAGGGCTGGGTGCTCCGGAAGGAGGGCGGGTCACTGCAATTACTATAGATATAGATATAGATATATAGATATAGATATAGATACTATCCTGCTCATAAGAGCAACAGAGCTATAAAATAATCATCTAGGAATAAACTCAAGAAGAAGTATGCAACACCTATATAAAGAAGACTAAAATTTTACTGAAGTACATAAAATACACCTTTCTTTGGTAGAAAGACCCAATATTAGGATCTTCACAAACCCCCCTCTGAGATTATTCCAAAGTCAATGCAAGTTCAATAAAAATCCCAAAGAGATGTTTTTGGCCCAAACTGACAAACTGATTTGAAAAGAGTACAAGGAAAGCCAAGAAAATCTTGAAAAAGAACAATGAGAGTTTGCTTTAACAAATATTACTTATAGCTATAGTAAGTTAAACAATGTGGTTTCATCAGAGAAATATACAACTGGACTAATGGAGAACAATCAGTAGAGAAAGAGACACATTATGTATGGCAATGCAGTCCATGGTAAAGACGGCATTTCAAATTTATGAGGAACAGATAGCATAATAAATGGTGTCAGAATAACTGGCTATCCATCTTTGGGGAAAAAAGTTAAAGCCCTACTTAAAACCAGTCACAGAAATAAATTCCAGGTAGATAAAAGGGTTAAACATAAAAACCAAAACTATATAACTATGAAAAGAAAATATGGCAGAATATATTTCTAACCTGAAGAAAGGCTCCCTTAAAAAGATAAAATACAAAGACCATTAACAACAACAACAAAAAAATACATTTGGCCATTTGACCATGAACAAGGTTAAAAGATAGGCAACAGTCTGGGAGCAAACATCTGCAACTTGTATAGCAAAGCATTAATATCCAGAATATATAAAGAGCTAAAAAAAAAATCAGTAAGAAGAAACACAAATGGACAATACATGCATGGTAGGGGGATGGCTCAAACTCCTTAGTAAGCAAGGAGATGCAAATTCAAATAATTCAATATCATTTTTTGTCTATCAGATGAGCGAAAACTATAAATCTGTTAATATCACATTTTGAGTGTGAGAAATTCAGCACTCCATGCACTGTTGGCAGGTAAACTGGAATAGCCTCCTCATATGGCAAATTCCAAATATCTAGTGCATACCTGTCACCCAGCAATTCCACTTCTTAGTATCTACCTGAGAAATATTCCTGTATGTGTACAAATACGTATGTACAAGGATTTTTTACTGAAGGATTTTTTATTGTTTACAACAGCAAAAAAACTGAAAAGAACTTACATATTCATCTATAAGAGAATGGTGAAATAAAAAGTGGTGCATCTGTACTGCGTAATAATATGCATCTGTTTAAAAACTGAGAGATGGTTATACACTGATGTATAAAAATCTCCCACACATATATACTATTGAGAAAAGTGAGTTGTAGTACAACACATACATCATACTATATGTCATTTATATATTAAATATTATATATAAATACGTATATAAAAGACAAAACTTTATGTTTCTAAATGTACTCATATGTGTATAAATGCATATAAAAAAGACTGGAAGGATATGCTCTAAACTGATCCTAGTGGTTAAAGAAGCATGTAGTATGAAATACTATGTATCCATTAAAAAGGATAAAGTGAACATATACATACTGACACTAAAAGAGCCTGAAGGGCTTCCCTGGTGGCACAGTGGTTAAGAATCCTCCTGAATGCAGGGGACACGGGTTTGAGCCCTGGTCCGGGAAGATCCCACATGCCGCAGAGCAACTAAGCCTGTGCGCCACAACTACTGAGCCTGCGCTCTAGAGCCCGCGAGCCACAACTACTGAAGCCCGTGCGCCTAGAGCCCATGCTCTGCAACAAATGAAGCCCGCGCACCACAACAAAGAGTAGCCCCCGCTCACCGCATCTAGAGAAAGCCCACGTGCAGCAACAAAGACCCAATGCAGCCAAAAATAAATAAATCAAATAAATTAATTAAAAAAATCCTTGGAACCAATTTCTTAAAAAAAAAAAAAAAAAGAGAGAGCCTTAAGACATATTCTTTGGGAAAAAAGTAAGTCATAAAATACATATTTTTTATTTGTATATGCACATACATATGCATGTAAATACAGAGAAAAAGGACTGTACAAGTTCACAGTCAACTCTTAATGATTACCCACTGGGAGGGCAGGAAATTGGGTAAAGGGGGACTTGGTTTTAATCTACCTCTATATTATTTTAATTTGTTAAAGAAGAATTGTCCATCAATAACCTGTACCAAGAACCAGTTAAAGATATTATAATTTCTTAAAATAACTGAAGGAAGGATAAAACAAATAAGGTATGTACAACTTATATCCAAATGAATATTATCACTTAACACTTATTGAGTGCTTTGTGCTAAGCACTCTAAGCCCTTCCATGCATTTTCTCATGTAATCATAAGAATCTTGAGGTAAAATTATTCCCATTTTACAAATGAGGAAACTAGGCTCAAAAAATTAAGTTAAACTTCCCTAAGATTACACAGCTAGTAAAAACCAGGGACAAAATTCAACCCATGCAACTGACTCCCAAGTCCACTCTTAACTACTCATAATACAGGGTCACATATGACTTGGAGCCACATGCACACACTATACACAATCCTGAATTGCATAGATACATACACTGCACAACCACATCACATTAAAGATGCCCATTTTATGTGAAAAAATTTCTGGATCCATATTAGAAAAAGAACTGAAATCATCTCCATCTTCTTTCATCATCAAAATTAAACAATTTCTATCTACCAATCACCTACCCTGGAATCCCTAATTAACACTTTACTCTGCCTAACCCTTTATAACAGTGGTAGCCAAACTACATACAGCCCTCAGGCCAAACCTACCTCACCTCCCAGCCTGTTTTTGTGCAGCAGCTGAGTTGAGAAAGATTTTTACATTTTTAAATGGTTGAAAAAAAAATCAAAAGAAGAATAGTATTCATGACACATGAAAATTACTCAAAATTCATTATTTCAGTGTTCATAAATAGTGTTATTGGAACACAGCCATGCTCATTCATTTACATATTGCCTATGACTGCTACACAACAGAGCTGAGTTGTGGCAACAGAGACTCCATGGCCCACAAAGCCTAAAGCACTGTATTTACTATCTGGACCTTTATGGAGAAAGTTTATCAAACCTTGCTTTATAGTTTTCAAAAGAACTTCATCTATTTAACTCAATTACTCCTAACAACAACCCTGAGAGCTACTTGGTATTTGCCTGAATTCTGAAAATTAAGAAGGCTCAGAGAAGTTTAGTGTCTTGCCCATCACAGAGCTAGTAAGTAAAGGGGAGAATTCTGGAAGCCCAGTTTTCCAGCTCCGAATCCAACATACTTTCTACCACACTACCACTCTCTAAGAACCCAACCCCTTCTGACTAACCAATGAGTTTAGACATTTGGTGCTAAAATTTACCAGATGGGGAGAGACATAAAAGCTTTACATTGGTGGGAAAACATGTCTCAATTGAGAAACGTTGACGCCAAAAATAGATTAATAGGATACACTGTATTTCATATGTAGTTGTATAATTTACAAAGTATATTTTCTCATTTATTAGCAAAGAAACTCTGCTAAATAGGTAGTGCTTTTGTTTTGTTTAGTAACAAATAAGGAAATATATAGACTTGCCTAAGATTATTCTAAGGCAAGACCAGAACCCAGGCTGACTCCTACTCCAGGGACATTTCCACTTGGGAACACTGTCTCTTCTCATAAGGAATGTACCTGTTGTTTCTTTCCTTAGAAACAAAAAGCAGTAACTCATATTCTAAATAGTAAGAAACTAAAGTGTTATTTTAGAAAGGATAAATTAACAATTTAACAAAATAATAACAGAAGGGATACTCTTAACATCTGGATCTCTGTTCAGTCACCTCCTCAAAGAAGGCTTCCAAACTAACCACGTGAGCCAAAGAGGCTCCTCCCTAACATCCCAGCACCCTTTAAAAATTCTTCTTCTTAGCATTTATTTTCTGAAATATTTGTTGACTGTCTGTCGTCCTCCACTGTAATGTAAGCTCAAAGATGGCAGGGTCATTGTCGGCTTTGCTTCCTTTTCATCTATTCCCAATACATCAACCCTGGCAAACTGGAGGAACACAATAAATATTTGTTGAATGAACGATAGAACCTACATATACACTGGATAAGTTATACTTATAATTCACAGATTCAGAGTAAGTTATCAGTGTATTTGAAAGGTTCCTTCGCAAATAAACCACGCATCTTCAAAAAGAGTTTTTTCTCTTGCCAGAAAGACACCTTCAAAGGCGAATTCAATGGAAATGCCACAGTAGCCCAGCAGGACAAAACTTATTCTCTGGGCAGCAGTGGATATAATCAGAGATGAACTAGCACCTTATAGGTCTTAAGGCTGATCAAGCAGATTTTCCATTCTTGTATTAAAACACATCCCCTAATTTTTTTTAAATTTCAAATAATTGTCCCTATTTTAATTATGTTTAACTAGAGGCTGAGATTTAACAACCAATTGTGCTGTGCTAAATTTTAATTCTCATTTCTACAAGAAAACAAACTGAAATAATCTTACATTATCCCTAAATAAACAGAATAATATATGGTGATTATAGCCCAAGTTACAAGTAAAAAGTCTCCACAAGGTACTGACTGTTATATGTTTTCGTCAAGAAGTTGGCTCACAATAATAAACTATATAACACATATATATGAATTACTTTTAGCATAAATCTAATATCAATTTCTGGTAATTATAGACTAAATCTGCTTTTTTCCCTAGGTTTAAGCAAAGATTTCACCCTACACAAACAATTTAGAACAACACTAATATTCTTTACAAAAAAAATCACTTTACAAAAAAGTAAAGATCACTTTACAAAAAAATCACTTATGGGGCAGTCCAGTGGTTAGGACTCTGTGCTTTCACTGGCAAGTGCGCAGGTTCAATCCCTGGTCAGGGAACTAAGATCCCACAAGCCGTGAGGCACGGCCAAAAAAAAAAAAAAAAAATCACTTATGTAACTTTAGCATAAGGATCATCTAGCTTGCCATACTGAAGTTTCCTGATCATAAAAGTCTCATTGACTCATAAAGAGTTTTAGAATCCCCACACTTCAAATATAAGGCCTTCAAAAACGCATTTAGAAACATTTCTTCCCCACAACTACCCAAAGAGTGATTAGATATCGCCACAAATAGCTTTACTTAACTAACATACATGTATAGTATTATTTATTATCTATTTTATAGTTTAAAAATCTTCAAGTTAATCTACATGCAAAAGAATGAAGCTGCACCCTTACCTTGTACCAGATACAAAAATTAACTCAAAATGGATCAAAGACCTAAATATTAAAGCCAAAACTATAAAATTCTTCACAGAAAATATAAATCTTCATGATCTTGGATTTGGCAGTGGTTTCTTAAATATAATACCAAAAACACAAGCAACAAAAGAAAAAGATAAATTGGACTTCATCAAATTTTAAAACTTTTGTGCACCAAAAAACACTATCAAGAAAGTAAAAAGAGACATACAGATGGCCAACAGGCACACGAAAAGATGCTCAACATCACTAATCATCAGGCAAATACAAATCAAAACCATAATAAGATATCACCTCACACCTGTCAGAATGGCTATTATCAAAAAGATAACAAGTGTTGGTGAGGATGTGGAGAAAAGGGAACCCTCATGCACTGTTGGTAGAAATGTAAACTGGTATAGCCTCTATGGAAAACAGTATGGAGATTCCTCATAAAATTAAAAATAGAACTACCATACGATCCAGCAATTCCACTTCTGGGTATTTATCTAAAAAAACAAAAACACTAATTCTCAAAGATATGTGCATGACTATATTCATGGCAGCATTATATACAATAGCCAAGATATGGAAGCAACCTAAGTGCCCATCAACAGATGAATGGGTGAAGAAGATGTGGTATATATATACACAACAGAATATTACTCAGCCATAAAAATACTGAAATCTTGCCATTTCAACAACATGGATGGACCCAGAGGGTATTATAATAAGTGAAGTAAGTCAGACAGAAAAGGACAAATACTGTGTGATTTCACTTATATTTGGAATCTAAAAAGCAAAACAAATGAACAAACACAACTAAACAGAAACAGAGTCACAGATACAGAAAACAAAGAGGTGATTGCCAGAGGGGAGGAGGTTGTGGGGAGGAGAGAAATAAGTGAGAAAGATTAAGAGGTATAAACTCCCAGTTGCAAAGTAAATGAGTCACAGGTATGAAATGTACAGTGTGGGGAATATAGTCAATAATTATGTAATATCTTTGTATAGTGACAGATGATAACTAGACTTATCATGGTGATCACTCTGAAATGTACAGAAATATTGAATCACTATGTTATGAACCAGGAACTAACATAGTGCTGTAGGTCAGTTATACTTCAAAAACAAACAAACAAACAAACATAGAAAAAGAGATCAGATTTGTGGCTACCAGAGGCGGGGATAGGGGGATGGGGAATTAGATGAAGGTAGTCAAAAGGTACAAATTTCCAGTTATAAGACAAATAAGTACTAGGGATATAATGTATAACATGACAAAAATAATTAATACTTAGGTAACTGTATGTTATACATGAAATTTTTTGTTTTGTTTTGTTTTTTGGCCGCATTGTGTGGCATGCAGGATCTTAGTTCCCCGAACAGGGATCAAACTCGTGCCTCCTGCATTGAGAGCGCAGAGTCTTAACCACTGGACCGCCAGGGAAATCCCCGTGAAAGTTGTTAAGAGAGTAAATCCTAAGAGTTCTCGTCACAAGGAAAAAAATTTTTTTTCTATTTCTTTAATATTGTATCTATATGGGATTACAGATGTTCACTAAACCTACTGTAGTAATCATTTCATGATTGTTAAGTCAAATCATTATGCTGTACACCTTAAACTTATACAGTGCTGTATGCCAATTTTATCTCAATAAAACTGAAAAATAAAGTAAGAAGACAACTCACAGAATGGGGGAAAAATATTTGCAAATCATATGTCTGATCAGGCCCTAGTATCTAGAATATATTTTTTAAAAACTCTTACGGGACTTCCCTGGTGGCGCAGTGGTTAAGAATCCGCCTGCCAATGCAGGAGACACGGGTTCAAGCCCTGGTCCGGGAAGATCCCACATGCCGTAGAGCAACTAAGCCCGGCTGCCACAACTACTGAGCCTAAACTCTAGAGCCCGCGAGTCACAACTACTGAAGCCTGGTCACCTAGAGCCCATGCTCCGCAACAAGAGAAGCCACGACGATGAGAAGCCCACGCACCACAAGGAAGAGTAGCCCCCGCTCGCCGCAAATAGAGAAAGACCGCGCGCAGCAACGAAGACCCAACGCAGCCAAAAATAAATAATTAATTTTTAAAAACTCCTACAACTCAACAATAAAAAGATAGACAACCAAATTTAAAAATGGGCAAAGGACTTACATAGACATTTCTCCAAAGAAGAAATTCAAATAGCTAAGAGCACATGAAAAGATGTGAAATGGGAATCAAAACCACAATGAGATATCACTTCACACTTACTAGATGGCCATAAAACACACACACACACAAACAAAACCCCCCAAAGTAACAAACGCTGGGAAAGATGTGAAAAAATTGGAACCCTTATACACTGGGGATGTAAAATGGTGCAGCCACTGTGGAAAACAGTTTGGTGGTTCCTCAACAAGTTAAACACAGAATCACCATATAACCCAGTACATACCCAAAAGAATTGAAAACAGGTGTTCAAACAAAAACTTGTACACAAATATTCATACCATCATTGTTCACAAAAGCCAAAAGGTGGAAAGATCCCAAATGTCCATTTTGAATAGATAAACAAAATGCAGTATATCCGTACAATGGAATATTATTCAACCATAAAAAGGAATGAAGTACTGATACATGCCACAATGTGAGTGAACCTCAAAAACATGTAAAGTAAAAGAAGCCAGACACAAAAGACCATGTATTATATGATTCCTTTTATATGAAATATCCAGAATAGACAAATCAATAGAGACAGGAGATCAGCGGTTGCCAGGAGCTGGGGGAAAAGAAGAATGGGGAGTGACTGCTTAATGGGTACAGGGTTTCCTTTTGGGGTGATGAAAATGTTTTGGAACTAGATGTGCAACAACGTGAAGGTACTTAATGCTACTGAATTGTACACTCTAAAATGGTAAATTTTATGTTATGTGAATTTTATCACAATAAAAAGTTACAAGGTTAAAACACAGAAAACAATTTCTTCATTTCTAATTTTTAAAAAGTTCATGAAAAAAATAATATATTCCTTGAAGAAAGGGGCATTAAAGGCTCACTTTTGCAGTAAGTTAATCTCAACATTTTCCAAGCCAAATATCTCATGACAAGCTCTACCAAAACAATTAAAACTGGCATCAAATTCTACTTTTGAAGCTTTGGGAATTTCTGTATGAATGCCTTTATAGATGTCCTTTACAGCTATCAAATATGTCCTAACAGTGCCATAAATTTTATGATCTCAAACAAAAATGGAAAAGACCCACCCCTCTGAAAGTATTCTGGCTTTTAGCCAAGAGACATAATCAGGTATATCTGCAAATAGAGCTGGTCTACTTATACTAAGATGGGAGACTGAGAAAGGAAGAGTTTTTTCTTGCACACAACCACCCCCCCCACACACACACACAAACATATACACAAAAATGTAGGCCCTCCGTTAATTATTTTTAAGTTAGTTATCTGACTAGAAATTTGATAGCAATAAAACAGTTCTCATCTTTACTTCTGACTACTCTGGTTCTGTGCAACCACTGGCTTTATCATTTCCTGGCTAAGTGATGGACACGTTAATGAAAAGAAATTCCCCTAGGGAAGAAAGTTAAAGTCCACATCACAGAAATTTAACTCCTAAAACACTACAGAACAATTACATCAACAAATGTAGACTTGTGATATGGGTGGGGATCAACATTGGTCTAGAAGTCAGAACTCCAGGGTCGACCACTTACTTACTAGGGCAAGTCTTATTTTTCTGAGCTTTATTTTCTCTCTCAGGTATAAAAAGGAAAATAACTTTCCTGCCTGCTTCCCCAAAGAAGTACAGTAATAAAAATATGTACAAGGTGTGATAGGACCACTAAAGAGGGGCACCTAACCTAGCCTGGTGGAGGATGCTGGGAAAAGGAAAAAAGGGGGAGCAGGAAAGGCTTTCAGGAATAGCTAATGACAGAGGTTAGTATAAAAAGAATGAATTCAAATTCAAAGGAAGGGGGAGAGATCAGAAGCAAAGCCAGAGAGATGAACACCACAAATCTGCTTATGCTATTCCCTCCTTGCTAAATAGTCAATGGCTCCTAACTCTGCAGGGTAGTCCTTCATCTCAGCCTCAATCTAAGATTCCAGCCTTATCTCATTCCACTCCCCAAATATACCATGCCTACACTTTCCTGCCTCAGTACTTGAATGTTCTTCCACTCCAGGAACATCTAGTTCGAAACTGGGAGACCAGCTTGCCTGCCAGAGTTGATGCAACATTTCCAGGGTTTCATGGTGCTTTTATACTTCTACTCTACTGCTTAATACACTAAGTATTCATTTAATCTAAGAGAATATGAACATTGTATCAACTTTTATATTTAAACTCTGGGTAGCCAAAACAAGGATTACACTCTTTCCAACATCAAAGCAGAATAAAAGAAAAAGGGCATGTTCTCAAATTTGCAACATTTCCAAGATAAATGAATATATGTCAGTAAAGTTTGTAAAAAGTAACCATGAAAAGTTAAAAATCCATAAACTATTAATCTTGACCCAGAAAAGAATGAGACCATCACAAGACATCCTTAACAGAAGATATGAATTTAGAGAACAGCACGTCCAAGTAATCTGCTGTAATTTAAACTCACACCAAAAAGCAAGTGTCAATTTTCAAACAAGATAAATTCAGATTAACGAAAAAAAATCATGTAGAATTATTTTAGCATTCAAAATCAGCATTTTAGTTATCCTTTAATGCAAGGTATCTTTCCTTTGGACTGTTGACAATTTTTAAATTCATCAATTCAAAGGATAGAGACTGTCTAGAAAACACCTGCTGCTCTGTATCACATACAGAGACCTCTTTAAAAGTTCTCTTGGTATTACAACTTACTATAGATGAAAAACAGGTAACAATGCCTCCCAAAATTGAATGCAATCACCACCATACAGAAGATTTTCACAACTTAAAGGAGATTTATCATACAATTGCTTCAGTCCACAGTAACTCTTAAGAAGGAATAGCCATACCACTTGCATCTGTTTTGAGGGTTCAATTTCATTTTAACAAGATCTACCAACTCGCAAGATAGGGAGATACACACGTGCAGGATTTCCACCTACACCGCACTACATAAATGTTTCACCATTCTTAACTACTCAAACAAAACCTCTTTCAGTACAGTGAAGCCACCTCACCACTTTTATCCTAACCCCATCATACCATCTCCTCCCCATCCCCAACCTGTCAGTCACAAAACACACCGTTCCCAAATAATACCTCTCAATCTCCTTGAACCTAACCCATTTACACAACCAGGCAGCAGTATCCCTCACAAGATACAGTCCTATCGACCTTCACACATCAACTGAATCTCTAAATTAAATCCACTTTCCCTCATCCCATTATATACTGAAACTCAACTTCGAAAACCCGAAGAGATCTTCCCTTTCAGTAGCCTCAACCTCACTTAAATGATCACTCAGTCCTTTGTCAACCGTCACCCGGCCCCCTCACGTAACCTCACCTTCTCCGTCCCCTAGTCTCCCATGAACTCCCAAAGTTGCCACCCCCACAACGAAAAAGACAAAAAACGTACCTCACCCTTAAACCCGCCCTTCCCCACTTTCCCCCTCTGATTTTCCTCTCCGCCTCTTGGCTCGCACCGAAAGCAGCTCCGACAACCCTGAAGACCCGAGCCCGGCCTCGTCCCACACGTCTTGGTGACGGCAATCACCCTGCCTCGGTCAAGCCGCCCCCCACTAGGGTGCTTACTCTGAACAGACTCTTGGCCGCCGCTGCCTCCCTCCATTCATCCCCGGCCCATTCATCTCTCAACCCAATCCCAGACACGCCCCCCGGCCTCCTCCCTCACTCCCAGCTTCCCGGCCGGCCCGGGACCCTCACCAGATTAGAAGCTCTCGCGGAGGGAGACTCTCTTTTCGCTTCTCCCTCGCCCTCCTTCAAGCCTCCGCTCGCCCCTCAACTAGCCACACCGTAGAACACACAGATACACAAACCGCCTCCTCTGATGCCGCTTACTCCCCTCCTCGATGTCTCGCGCTCCGCTCCGCGTCCTGTGCGCGTGCGCGCGCGACCGTCTCCGCGCGAGCCCACCGGACCAGCTACGGCCGGTAGGTAAAGAGCGGGCGGGGTTAGGGGAGTGGGGTACGAGCGCAAGCTCGCGCTCGCCCGAGAGCTGGGCAGGCGCACGCGTACACCAGTCAGGGAATTCAGATGGAGAGGAGAGGGGGACGGAGGGGGGCGGGGAAGGGAGGGGAGGAAAGGAGGGGGGAGGGGCGGAGAAAGCCGACTGAGCAGCCCCAACTCCGAACGGCCCCTATCGCTGCGAGGTGCCGAGTGGCTAGCCAACTAGAGCATGTGCACTCTACCCCCGCCCTCCTCAGCGCAGCGGGAGAGAGGGATGCGCGTCGAGAGAAAGGATTCTCTCCCTTCCGAAAAGAAAATCTGTAAGGAGCCACGCGTGACACCTCCTGTGTGTTCAAAAGCTCTCTCTCCACGGCTGCTTTACCCTCTTCCCCTCCAAAAAAAGAGTCCAAGCACACACTTGTTTCTAGCTACCCACCGCCCACTCTCAGTTCTCCACAAGCCGCTAAATGCGGTCGCTCTGCCGCGATGTGGCACCCCCAGCACCTTTTCACCCGCCACCCCTAACTCCATTTTTCCAACTCTCGGTTTCTCTCGCGAGACCCATACCTGCCGGCTTCGGGATTAGAAGTCGAAGCACAGATTTACAAATACCTGTCTCCCGATTACGTTGCGAGGGCAACGGCCATGGCATGTACCCCCTACCCCCCCAGGACCGCAGTGCGCGCGCGCGGGGGCTGGGCAACGACGAAAGCGGGGATGGGAAAGGAAAGCTATGAAACGGATTTTTGACGGCATGTAACCGCTAGGCCTGGGCACGTGCCCTGCGCCTCGCGGGCGGGTGCGGTGTACCCTGGGAATTGTAGTTTTTGTTCCCACCTCCAGACCCACTCCCACCTCAACCTTACTTAGGCCTCCGTCCGAGAGGGGGATTACTGACGCCATTTTGCCAGGAACAATGGCCCTCAGCCCAGGCAGTGGAGGGTGGGGGAGGGAATAATGTTTTAAGGGTTAGGTTAACCTCCCCTGGCCCCTCGGTACCATAGCAACCCCTCAAAACCTGGCCACGCCCCCTCGCAGCTCCGCCGGGCTCCAAGACTGCGCGCATGCGGAAAGGCCACCTCCCCCTGAAGCTGCCTTTCACCGTCACCTACCGTGGACCTCCCAGATTCTCTACTTAGTAGTGACTGCTAACTTCTTCGAGCTTTCACTACACGTTAACCTCCGCGCAGTGGCTTTATTTAAGAACTGCTTCCTGCACTATCAGGTGCAGTACAGAGTCCTTTCTGTCATTCTCCCAAGAGCGATCCTGGCTCCACAGTGGAGGAAACTGAGGCTCAGGAGGGGAAAATGGACAAGTTCACACAACTATGTATGGAGGAGTCAGAAGTTGAACCCAGGTGTGTTCACTCCAGAGCCCATGAATTTTTGAATCCCTCAGGTTGCATCTGGTGTCAGAGACCCTGAACAAAAGCTCCTAAAGGGCAGGATTGCCCCTCAAGCCTCAGCAGGATGCCTTGAGGGTAAGAGGCTAAATGGAAAATGCCAGGCTAGTATTTTCAAATACCCAGCCTCAGGACCCTATCACTGAGCTATACTAATCTCTCCTCTCCTCACCATTTTCTCTTTTTTTTAACATCTTTATTGTAGTATAATTGCTTTACAATGGTGTGTTACTTTCTGCTTTATAACAAACTGAGTCAGCTAAACATATACATATATCCCCATATCTCCTCCCTCTTGCGTCTCCCTCCCACCCACCCTATCCCACCCACCCACCCTATCCCACCCCTCTAGGTGGTCACAAAGCACTGAGCTGATCTCCTTGTGTTATGCAGCTGCTTCCCATTAGCAATCTATTTTACATTTGGTAGTGTATATAAGTCCATGCGAGTGTCTCAGTTCATCCCAGCTTACGCTTCCCCCTCCCCGTGTCCTCAAGTCCATTCTCTACGTCTGCGTCTTTATTCCTGTCCTGCCCCTAGGTTCTTCAGAACCATTTTTTTCCTTTTAGATTCCATATATATGAGTTAGCATACGATATTTCTTTTTCTCTTTCTGAATTAACTTCACTCTGTATGACAGACTCTAGGTCCATCGACCTTATTACAAATAACTCAATTTCGTTTCTTTTTATGGCTGAGTAATATTCCATTGTATATATGTGCCACATCTTCTCTATCCATTCATCCGATGATGGACACTTAGGTTGCTTCCATGTCCTAGCTGTTGTAAATACAGCTGCAATGAACCTTGTGGTACATGACTCTTGTTGAATTATGGTTTTCTCAGTGTATATGCCCAGTAGTGGGATTGCTGGGTCATCTGGTAGTTCTATTTTTAGTTTTTTAAGGAACCTCCATACTGTTCTCCATAGTGGCTGTATCAATTTACATTCCCACCAGCAGTGCAAGAGAGTTCCCTTTTCTCCACACCCTCTCCAGCATTTATTGTTTGTAGATTTTTTGATGATGGCCATTCTGACCGGTGTGAGGTGATACCTCATTGTAGTTTTGATTTGCATTTCTCTAATGGTTAGTTATGTTGAGCATCCTTTCATGTGTTTGTTGGCAATCTGTATATCTTCTCTGGAGACATCTCTATTTAGGTCTTCTGCCCATTTTTGGATTGGGTTCTTTCTTTTTTGGATATTGAGCTGCTTGTAAATTTTGGAGATTAATCCTTTGTCAGTTTCTTCATTTGCAAATATTTTCTCCCATTCTGAGGGTTGTCTTTTCGTCTTGTTTATGTTTTCCTTTGCTGTGCAAAGGCTTTTAAGTTTCATTAGGTCCCATTTGTTTATTTTTGGTTTTATTTCCATTTCTCTAGGAGGTGGGTCAAAAGGATCTTGCTGTGATTTACGTCATAGAGTGTTCTGCGTATGTTTTCCTCTAAGAGTTTTATAGTGTCTGGCTTTACATTTAGGTCTTTAATCCATTTTGAGTTTTTTTCTGTATGGTGCTAGGGAGTGTTCTAATTTCATTCTTTTACATATAGCTGTCCATTCTTTTACATGTAGCTGTCCAGTTTTCCCAGCACCAATTATTGAAGAGGCTGTCTTTTCTCCATTGTATATTCTTGCCTCCTTTATCAAAAAATAAGGTGACCATATGCGTGTGGGTTTATCTCTGGGCTTTCTATCCTGTTGCATTGATCTATATTTATGTTTTTGTGCCAGTACCGTACTGTCTTGATTACTGTAGCTTTGTAGTACAGTCTGAAGTCTGGGAGCCTGATTGCTCCAGCTCCATTTTTCTTTCTCAAGATTGCTTTGGCTATTCGGGGTCTTCTGTGTTTCCATACAAATTGTGAAATTTTTTGTTCTGGTTCTGTAAAAATGCCATTGGTAGTTTGATAGGGATTGCATTGAATCTGTAGATTGCTTTGGGTAGTATAGACATTTACACAATGTTGATTCTTCCAATCCAAGAACATGGTATATCTCTCCATCTATTTGTATCATCTTTAATTTCTTTCATCAGTGTCTTATAGTTTTCTGCGTACAGGTCTTTTTTCTCCTTAGGTAGGTTTCTTCCTAGGTATTTTATTCTTTTTGTTGCAATGGTAAATGGGAGTGTTTCCTTAATTTCTTTTACAGATTTTTCATTATTAGTATATAGGAATGCAAGAGATTTCTGTGCATTAATTTTGTATCCTGCTACTTTCCCAAATTCATTGATTAGCTCTAGTAGTTTTCTGGTAGCATCTTTAGGATTCTCTATGTATAGTATCATGTCATCTGCAAACAGTAACAGCTTTACTTCTTCTTTTCCAATTTGAATTCCTTTTATTTCTTTTTCTTCTCTGATTTCTGTGGCTCAAACTTCCAAAACTATGTTGAATAATAGTGGTGAGAGTGGACAACCTTGTCTTGTTGCTAATCTTAGAGGAAATGGTTTCAGTTTTTCACCATTAAGACCAATGTTGACTGTGGGTTTGTCATATATGGCCGTTATTTTGTTGAGGTAAGTTCCTGCTATGCCTACTTTCTGGAGGGTTTTTGTCATAAATGGGTGTTAAATTTTGTCGAAAGCTTTTTCTGCATCTACTGAGATGATCATATGGTTTTTCTCCTTCAATTTGTTAATTTGGTGTATCACATTGATTGATTTGCGTATATTGAAGAATCCTTGCATTCCTGGGATAAACCCCACTTGATCATGGTGTATGATCCTTTTAACGTGCTGTTGGATTCTTTTTGCCAGTATTTTGTTGAGGATTTTTGCATCTGTGTTCATCAGTGATATTGGCCTGTAGTTTTCCTTTTTTGTGACATCTTTGTCTGGTTTTGGTATCAGGGTGATGGTGGCCTCGTAGAATGAGTTTGGGAGTGTTCCTCCCTCTGCTATATTTTGGAAGAGTTTGAGAAGGATAGGTGTTAGCTCTTCTCTAAATGTTTGGTAGAATTCGCCTGTGAAGCCATCTGATCCTGGGCTTTCGTTTGTTGGAAGATTTTTAATCACAGTCTCAATTCCAGTGCTTGTGATCGGTCTGTTTATATTTTCTATTTCTTCCTGGTTCAATCTCAGAAGGTTGTACTTTTCTAAGAATTTGTCCCTTTCTTCCGGGTTGTCCATTTTATCGGCATATAGTTGCTTGTAGTAATCTCTAATGATCCTTTGTATTTCTGCAGTGTCAGTTGTTACTTCTCCTTTTTCATTTCTAATTGTATTGATTTGAGTCTTCTCCGTTTTTTTCTTCATGAGTCTGGCTAATGGTTTATCAATTTTCTTTATCTTCTCAAAGAACCAGCTTTTAGTTTTCTTGATCTTTGCTATTGTTTCCTTCATTTCTTTTTCATTTATTTCTGATCTGATCTTTATGATTTCTTTCCTTCTGCTAACTTTGGTTTTTTTTGTTGTTCTTCTTCTTTCTCTACTTGCTTTAGGTGTAAGGTTAAGTTGTTTATTTGAGATGTTTCTTGTTTCTTGAGGTATGATTGTATTGCTATAAACTTCCCTCTTAGAACTGCTTTTGCTGCATCCCATAGGTTTTGGGTCGTCGTGTTTTCATTGTCATTTGTCTCTAGGTATTTTTTGATTTCCTCTTTGATCTCTTCAGTGATCTCTTGGTTATTTAATAGTGCATTGTTTAGCCTTCATGTGTCTGTACTTTTAAAGATTTTTTCCTGTAATTGATATCTAGTCTCATAGTATTGTGGTCGGAATAGATACTTGATACTATTTCAATTTTCTTAAATTTACCAAGGCTCGATTTGTGACCCAAGATATGATCTATCCTGGAGAATGTTCCATGAGCACTTGAGAAGAAAGTGTATTCTGTTGTTTTTGGATGGAATGTCCTATAAATATCAATTAAGTCCATCTTGTTTAATGTATCATTTAAAGCTTGTGTTTCCTTATTAATTTTCATTTTGGATGATCTGTCCATTGGTGAAAATGGGGTGTTAAAGTCCCCTACTATGATTGTGTTACTGTCGATTTCCCCTTTTATGGCTTTTAGCATTTGCCTTATGTATTGAGGTGCTCCTATGTTGGGTGCATAAATATTTACAATTATTACATCTTCTTGGATTGATCCCTTGATCATTATGTAGTGTCCTTCTTTGTCTCTTGTAATAGTCTTTATTTTAAAGTCTATTTTGTCTGATATGAGAATTGCTACTCCAGCTTTCTTTTGATTTCCATTTGCATGGAATATCTTTTTCCATCCCCTCACTTTCAGTCTATATGTGTCCCTAGGTCTGAAGTGGGTCTTTTGTAGACAGCATATATACGGGTCTTGTTTTTGTATCCATTCAGCCTCAGCCAGTCTATGTCTTGTGGTTGGAGCATTTAATCCATTTACATTTAAGGTAATTATGGATATGTATGTTCCTCTTACCATTTTCTAAATTGTTTTGGGTTTCTTATTGTACATCTTTTCCTTCTCTTGTGTTTCCTGCCTAGAGAAGTTCCTTTAGCATTTGTTGTGAAGCTGGTTTGGTGGTGCTGAATTTTCTTAGCTTTTGCTTGTCTGTAAAGGTTTTGATTTCTCCATCGAATCTGAATGAGATCCTTGCTGGGTAGTGTAATCTTGGTTGTAGGTTTTCCCCTTTCATCACTTTAAATATGTCCTGCCACTCCCTTCTGGCTTGCAGAGTTTCTGCTGAAAGATCAGCTGTTAACCTTATTGGGATTCCCTTGTATGTTATTTGCTGTTTTTCCCTTGCTGCTTTTAATTTTTTTCTTTGTATTTAATTTTTGATAGGTTGATTAATATGTGTCTTGGCATGTTTCTCTTTGGATTTATCCTGTATGGTTCTCTCTGCACTTCCTGGACTTGATTGACTATTTCCTTTCCCATATTAGGGACGTTTTCAACTATAATCTTTTCCAATATTTTCTCAGTCCCTTTCTTTTTCTCTTCTTCTTCTGGGACCCCTATAATTCGAATGTTGGTGCGTTTAATGTTGTCCCAGAGGTCTCTGAGACTGTCCTCAATTCTTTTCATTCTTTTTTCTTTATTCTGCTCTGTGGTAGTTATTTCCACTATTTTATCTTCCAGGTCACTTACCCGTTCTTTTGCCTCAGTTATTCTGCTATTGATCCCTTCTAGAGAATTTTTAATTTCATTTATTGTGTTGTTCATCACTGTTTGTTTGCTCTTTAGTTCTTCTGGGTCCTTGTTAAACGTTTCTTGTATTTTCTCCATTCCATTTCCAAGATTTTGGATCATCTTTACTATCATTACTCTGAATTCTTTTTCGGGTAGACTGCCTGTTTCCTCTTCATTTGTTTGGTCTGGTGGGTTTTTACCTTGCTCCTTCATCTGCTGTGTGTTTCTCTGTCTTCTCATTTTGCTTAACTTACTGTGTTTGGGGTCTCCTTTTTGCAGTCTGCACGTTCGTAATTCCTGTTGTTTTTTGTGTCTGCCCCCAGTGGCTAAGGTTGTTTCAGGGGGTTGTGCAGGTTTCCTGGTGGAGGGGACTGGTGCCTGTGTTCTGTTGGGTGAGGCTGGATCTTGTCTTTCTGGTGGGCAGGACCGCATCCAGTGGTATGTTTTGGGGTGTGTGTGACCTTATTATGATTTTAGGCAGCCTCTCTGCTAATTGGTGGGGTTGTGTTCCTGTCTTGCTAGTTGTTTGGCATAGGGTGTCCAGCACTGTAGCTTGCTGGTCATTGAGTGGAGCTGGGTCTTAGCATTGAGATGGAGATCTCTGAGAGAACTTTCACCGTTTGATATTGTGTGGAGCCTGGAGGTCTCTGGTGGAGCAATGTCCTGAACTCGGCTCTCCCACCTCAGAGTCACAGGCCTGACACCCGGCCGGAGCACCAAGACCCTGTCAGCCACACGGCTGCTAGTGTTGGAGAGTCTCCTGCAGAGGCGGGGGGGTGGCTGTGGCTTACCAAGGGGACAAAGACACTGGCAGCAGAAGTTCTGGGAAGTACTTCTTGGCGTGAGCCCTCCCAGCATCCACCATTAGCTCCCTCAGACCTAGGTTTTTGTTTTATGGGATAAAATTTTCAACATGTAGTTAAAGCTGGTCTTCCTAAAGCCGGGCCACCTGCAGCAGCAACTTCCTCCAGCCCCTCTTCCATCTCCCCATTTTCTTTTTCCTACTGTACACCTCAGAACCTCAGCCCTTTTCAGCTTTAAAAAAAACCAATAAATTTAACTGTGGAGTTTCTTAAGTCCAAATGGAGTGGAATGGTCGGAGACCTTGTAGCCCTGTTTCTTGTCTCTGCATCTTTCATCTTGAAGGTCACTTATAAATCCCAGTATTGCCAGAACATATAAGGAAACCAGACCATGTGTGCCGTTAATAAATCCAACCCCCCCTTCCATTTTTGACAATGGAGGAAGACTTAGGGAACGAAATTCAGGACTATGAGGTCCAGCTATTCCACCTGTGGAGATCTTCCTTCCTGGCTAAATTCGTAAGAGCAAGGTGTGATTTCTCCAAAGAGTGCAACCACCTTACCTGAAAGGTCTCTGCATTCCAAATTAGCTGTAGAATGGATGCGGTCTCCCAAACTCCTTCTTTCCTCACTGTCCCTGAAGATAGTCCCTTTTCCCTGCTGAATTGTTGACTACTATGGGGAAAACAGGAAGGCCAAATAGCCACCAAAGGGCAGTGCAAAGGTTACAAAGTTACTCCAAGCTTTAGTAGGTCCTAACTCCCACTGAGATGGTAACTAGAAACTTTTGCCCGACCACTTTTTATTTCTCAGTGTCACCCTACTCCCACCACCACCACACACATCTATCCACCTTTAGGAAAATCAACAGGTACTTCCCTCAGTTGTGGCCTGCTCTTCTTCATTTGTTTCTGAGCCTTGTGATTTTAGCCCTTCAGCCTGCTCACATGTGAACCCTTCTGAGAAGGTCCTCTTCAACAGTCAAACATTTGCTAAATAACTACAAAGTAGTATGACTTTTACAAACCTCAGAAGTTAGAAAATCAAGTAAGTCTGCTCCCCATCCAAATACAGACCCTTCTCAATTTAGACCTTTTATTGACAGATATGCTCTTCTATTTGAAAAAATCCTGTCCATAACTCAGCACAAATGCCACTGTAGCAGAAAGGGGAATGGGCAATTATAGCTAGTCAACAATGTATGGCAGGGAACGCTCCCTTTTGACCTGCTGGTTTCCACTGACTCTCAAATGTCATTTGTGATATTTCTATTCACCAGATAGAAACTTTGATTCATATTAACCATTTGTAATTTGGCTTTACATTATTCCGGGAAAACATCCTTCCAATAATCTAGTTAATCTTATCTGAGGGCTCTGGTGCCAAGAAATCAGCAAAGGCTTCACTGGACCTATTTTTCGACCCCAGCATCCCACAGGGGTAGGAATGGGGGTTAGTTTCATGGCCCTACTAGCTGTTGATCTCCTCCTTACCACACAGATGGTAACTCCTTCACTGAACAAGATGGAACTGGGATGAACATCAAAGTTTACAGTTAGCTGACTACTACAGCCATGGGTAGAGTAGTGACTGTTTCTGGAACTCAGTTTCTGACCATGAGCCCTCCTTTGACTAGGTTTTTGGGAAAACAATATGTCATTCTTGTTCTTTTCCCTTATCCCAAGTGATGCCACAGTTTGGGGGTCTTACATAGTACCCAGGCATAGAGGTAGATAAAGGTGTCTGCTTCCAAGTCCTTAGATCCTGTCAGTTACTGTTAAGCCCTCTGCCCACATGGGCTTTTTCAGGTGCTGTGTCATCTCCAACATCTCTGCCAGTCTTGGGGCACAGAAATCATTGCCAGGGTTGCTTGTTGTTCCATCTATCTAGACATTCCACACAGCCCTTCCTCTTTTGAGTCTTCATGCCAACCAAGTGTTGCTTCTGGAAGTATATGCTGCTTGAGCTCCCACAGAGCTCTCTCTCTGCATCTTCCCCCCCACGAAGAGGGGAGTAAGGAAAAGAAGAATCTTTTTTTAGACTTATGCAAATCTTTCTTCCTTCTAGTTTCCTGGCCCAGATACTTCATCACTGTGCCTGCACCCAAGTCCCCCTTCCCTAGGGCTTACACTTTTGGAACATGAAAGCCATAGAGACTGGCAGAATATTTGTTTCCCTGCCTTGCCACCTCCCTCCCCTGAGATACACCACAAAGCTGACTACTTTGGGGGAGGGGGGAGAAAAGAGAAAGGGGGGGAAATACAGGAAAGAAAAAAATCCATTTATATCTCAAAATAATATTGCAGCCACATTCTCCCTCTATTAAATCTTAGCATCTCAGCAAAGAAAATTTACTTGTCATCCAGATGCCCCCTCCTTAAGATAGTAACTCCCAGGACTGGGATGCCTGGGTGATCTTTTCTCCAGGCAAGCCTTGGCACTGGGGGAATTTCTCGCCTGGATCATCTAGGGGATGTTAATGTCCTCCCAGGAGGTTCTCCTTCCTCCCAGCACGAGTTGAGTGTCCCCTGAGTAAGAATAAGCATCACCTACCTCAGAAATGAGCAGCTATCTTCGGCATAGTGACTGACTTAGAAACACTCCACCTTTCAGATTGATCAATGTAATTTCTTGAGCCTTACTATGGAGTCTGATCTCCTCTTCCTAGACACAATCTTCCCTCATGTGCCCTAGGCCATATATCAGGGAGCAAATTTAAGGTAAGTGCCTTTTCCTTGGCAACTAACTCTTGGAGAGCCTAAAAAAAGAGTAAGCCCACATCACTCTCTAAAACTTGCTAGGTGTCCAAAATTGTAACTCCTCTGCAAAGACCCCATGTGGGCAGGATACAGAGCCTGAGTTGGGGTGGCTGGAATAGACCTTTCCCTCTCCAGAAGAACATCAGTTCTGCTAGAAACGTACAGTATAGTATATTTTTCTGAGAATCAGATAATTCAGTTTCCTGGGCTAACAAACAAGGCTGCATTTACCTGCCTGCCTTTCCTTTCTCTCTCCTTCCCTCCCTCCCTCCTTCCCTTCCACTGACCCTTCTGTATATGTTCCAACATTCCATAATAGTCCTTCAAATCAGTCTTATTACAAATCCTTCCTGTAGCAGGAATGAATCAGAGTCTACCACCACCACCACTACTACTACTATTATTACCACCATCATTTCTACTACTACTACTAATAAGATAACATTTACTATGTACTTTATACAAACCCACTGAATCCTATGGGGTAAGTGCATTATTAACACCATTTTTCAGATTAGTAAACCAGGGCACAAAGAGGTTAAAGAACTCGCTCATGGTTGCACAGCGAGTAAATGGCAGAGTGAGGTTTAACCCCAGTTAGTTTAGTTCAGAGTCCATGCCCTTTAATCATTTTGTTGTATCTTTCTTTATTGTCTATGATTTAACTTTAGACTCCAAGCTCCCCATTCCATGGGGCTGGTAAAATAACCTCAATTCATCTTGATATTCCTCCACCCCAGGCTCATGCCACAATCCTGGGCTATTACACAGTGCTGAGGCCTGGGAGCAGAGGTCCGTTAAAAGTCCCTGGTCATCAGGCAACATAACTTAGCAGTCCACTGCCTCTACCCACAGTGTTCCTTTATGGTCTGGCAGGCCTTAGTTGCGCTGGGACCCTGCCAGTGACTTGCGAATTTTTGTTAAGGCTGCCTAGGACAGTCTCTCTTCTCTCAAGTTTTCCTGTCTACCTAGGGGTTGTGCCAAGAAGCAGGACACAGGTCCCCTCTATCTGGGACCCATGGGTCTCCCTCATAGCATTACATTATCGTCAGCCCTAGTACGCAGGAAAAGCTATCTCTAGTCTGGATAAAATCCTTCTCCCTTCATATTTTCTGGCCAAGACACTTTGTCTACATCCCTAATCCTCTTACCCTAAGGATGTGGGCTTTTGAAACACAAAACCAAAGAGATTGGGAAGTGAAATCTGCTTTTAGTCTTGTGCATCCCTTCCCCTGAGACAATAAAACTTGGGTGGGAGGCAGGGTCGGGGAGAGGGAGATATAGGAAGGAAAAGCAGTAACTACAGAAAACATAAAAATATCTGTTTCGGGACTTCCCTGGTGGTCCAGTGGTTAAGACACCATGCTTCCAATGCAGTGGGCATGGGTTCGACCCCTGGTTGGGGAACTAAGGTCCCACATGCTGCACGGTGTAGCCAAAAAAAAAAAAGATTTCTGTGCAAAAAAGATAGTTTATTTAATAAATGGTGCTTTCAAATTTGGTCATCCAACTAGAAGAAAGCAAAGATCCCTACCTTATGCCATATACCAAAAAAAAAAAAAAAATTCCAGATGAATGTTCATTTCTCTGCTCCATCTATTGCTGATGGAAGTATGACTCACTACTACCTTTTTTTGCAAAGTAATCTGCAAGAATCTAATAAAATTAAAAATCTACAGTATCAGTTCAGAATGGTTTGGGCTGCAAGTGATAGAAAATATGACTAATAGCGGCTTAAACAAATAGAAGTTTGTTTTTCTTTGTCACATAACAAGAAATCTGAAGGGACACAGATGCTAGGCTGCTCAACAAGGTAATCAAGAACCTAAGCTTTTTCTGTCCTTCTACTCCACCATCCTTGATATGTTGGCTTTTGTCCCTAGGCTTTTTACTTCATGCTTACAAGATGGCTGCTGAATCTAGATATCACAACTGCATTCAAAGGCAGAAAAAGGAGTAAGGGAATGCAATGGCCAGGAAAGTAAGAGAGGTACCACTCTCCTTTTATCAGGGAAGGCATTTTTTTCCAGACATCCCCCAAGAAATTACCCATACATCTCCTTTGTCATAACTGGATCATATAGTCCAGGGAGTGGAACCAAATTCTTTGAAATCAGAGTTCTCTGCCTAATACCTGAACAAAATTAGTATTCTGTTAACAGGAAAGAAGGGAGAGAATGCCAGGTAATTAGGCAACCAGTGTCTGCTGCATACACTTACCTTCTGACTGAGCTGTTCGGAGTCTCTCCTACAGAAATAAAAGCACCAAGAAACTTGCATGCCCATCAGTAGAGGAATGGTTGAATAATTTCTGTTAAGAATGCTTGTTAGTGGTATAGTTTTAAAAGAGTATTGGACTGAGAGTCAGGAAACCTGGGCAAAATACTTATACTAATGCTGCTACTTGGAGAAAAGAGAAGCGTGCAATTATAGTCCCTGTTTCTGGTGGATGTAGAATGCAGATGAAGAGATAAGGCATAAACAAGTAAAAAGGAAAATAATAATTCAAGAATTGTTACAGGGTACTGAACAACTAATTGGCGTGTGCATGTTGCTTATAATAAGTGCTACAAGCAGTCAGGCATTCATTCATTCATTCGTAGGGTTTTAGTACAATACATAAGCTAATATATCAGATCTTGCCTGGGTAGCTGCCTCTGCATTCTACCCTTTCTCAAAATTGGTGTCTAAGATTCATTTCTCATCTGGTTTCCCAGTTTTGGTGACTGATCTCCTGGCTTGTTATAATCTAACAATCTGCCCTGTGTGTTGGGTCTGCGGCCCAGCTTTGCTCTCCCTTGTCCACCTCCTTCCCAGAGACCAGTCCTGAAATCTGTCCTGGGAATGGCTGAGTTTGTGCTTCTTACTGCCAGATTTCCATGATGCTGCGTACATGGATCTAAATTGCACCAGCCTCCTTGCCAATCTCTCTGCCTATGTTTCAGTACCACCAGTCCACCTCTCACATTAGCCATCAATGATCTTTCTAACCCACAGATCCATCCTATCATTTATCTGCTTAAAAACCTTCAATGGGCTTCCAGCCATGATGGAATAACAGGGACCAGATTTACCCTCTGCCTAAAACAACTTAAAGGTAGACAAAATATATGGAAAAAATGACTTTCAGACATTGGACATCAAGCAGTACAGAAAAGTAAACCCTGAGAGATGGGAAACAAATGAGATGAGTTCTGCAATTGCCCCAGCTGACTCCTGAAGAGAGACAGGGATAGGGGATTCAAATAGAGCTTGGTGTTCTCCCTAAGTTGAAGAGGTGGAGCTGAGGATTCAGGGAAGCCAGGATAGCTAGAATTCATAGAACAAAATACCAGAGAGAGAAGAGCTGCATGGAGAGTATAGAACTGCACAGAGGAATAACTCCAGAGACCTGCAGAGCGTTCCTCTTGAACCTTCAGCTGAATACTGGTCAGCACATGCATGTGAAGAAATTATCCAAGGCTGAGAAAAGAATCACCTGAAAGGAGCATGGGGGGAAAATTCTTGGGGCTCATGTAGAGCTGGGATCATTTACATTTCCAAGTCAGAGTGGAGAAAACGTGAAACACATGGGACATCAGGAAAAGTACTCAGAGGCATATTGCCTCATTAGTAAGGCAAAATTAGCACTAAAGACTACTCTGTTCCCATCTACAATGCTTGAAAGCAAGCCTCAAAGGGATAAAATTGTTTCCAAGTAATGTATCTGTGTCCTAAAACAAAGCTCAAAATCTTTTAAAGGAATAAAAATAAAATCCAGAACCCAACATCGTAAAATTCACAATGTCTGGGGTCCAATAAAAAAAATGATCAGACATGCACCATAGCAGAAAAATGCAACCAATAAGGAGAAATCAATTAACAGAAAGAAACCCAGAAATGATACAATGATAAAATTAATTTAAAAGGACATTAAAACAGCTATTATAAATATACTCTATATGTTGAAGAAGGTAGAGGGAAGAGTGAGCATGTTAAGGAGAAAGATGGAAGTTTTTTTTAAAGGACCCAAATTGAACTTCTAGAGATGAAAAATTCATTGTCTGAGATGAAAAATACAACGAAGGGATAAATAACCTCATTATTTTCCAACAAATATTTTCTGAGGTCCACAAAAGAGATAACACAGTTCTTGAAAGCAAAATGCTTATAAGCATAAGGCTTACTTGTGAAGGCAGCGTCTGTTCCCAATAGGTTATATTGTTTCCAACAAGAAGTCTGCTATCATTTTTATCATTGTTCTGCACATAAAGTATCTTTTTTAAAACAAGTTTTTTAAAAAATATTTATTTATTTACTTATTTGGCTGCGCCGGGTCTCAGTTGCGGCACACAGGATCTTCATTGCCATGTGTGGGATCTTCGTTGCCGCGTGCGGGATCTTTAGTTGCGGCATTCAGTATCTAGTTCCCTGACCAGGGATCAAACCTGGGCCCTCTGCATTGGGAGCCCGGAGTCTTAACCACTGGACCACCAGGGAAGTCCCATAACAAGTGGTTTTAAGATTTTCTTGGATATTGGACATTGGACATTGAAGAAGAAAATATTAATGAACTTGAAAACATAGCTATAGAAACTATCCAAAATTAAAGACACAGAGGGAAAAAAAGATTGAAAAAAACATGAACAGAGCTTTAGTGAGCTATGAGACAACTTCAAGTGCCTTAATATACATGTAATTGAAGTTCCAAAAAGAGAGGAAGGGTGAGAAAAAATATTTGAAGAACTATTGGCTGAAATTTTTCCCATTTTGTTGAAAATTAGAAAACCATAGATCCAAGAAGCTTAAAAGAACCCAGGCAGGAGAAACATGCAGAAAACTACACTAGGGTATGTCATAACCAAATTGCTTAAAACCAATGATAAAGAGAAAAATCTTAAAGCAGCTCGTTAAAAAAAAAAAAAAAAGATGTTTTATGTACAGAACAATGGTAAGAATGATAGCAGACTTCCTGTTGGAAACAATATAACCTATTGGGAACAGAAGCTCCCTTCACAAGTAAGCCTTGCATTTGAAAGCATTCTGCTTTCAAGAACTGTGTTATCTCTTCTGTGGACCTCAGCAAATATTTGTTGGAAAATAATGAGGCTCATTTATTTATTACATACATTAATTTAATACACTCTGTGCTCATCTTAAGGTAAGAACCCAGGACAGAAGGCCAAGTCCCAGCATTTGAGCTTACAGTTTAGTCAGAGGCCCAAAAAAAGATCTGTGGTTTTATAATCTCCAACAAATTTTTTTTTACCACCACCACCCCCCACCACCACTTTCCCCCCTTGGTGTCCATACATTTGTTCTCTACATCTGTGTCTCTATTTCTGCCCTGCAAACTGGTTCATCTGTACCATTTTTCTAGGTTCCACATATATGAGTTAATATACGATATTTTTCTCTTTCTGACTTACTTCACTCTGTATGACAGTCTCTAGATCCATCCACGTCTCTACAAATGACCCAATTTCATTCCTTTTTAAGGCTGAGTAATACTCCATTGTATATATGTACCACATCTTCTTTATCCATTCGTTTTTTAAATGTTTGGCCATTAGTTCTTTAAACATTTTTGGTTTTAATGTTGGGAAGAAGGACTTGTTGATAACGGCTTTCAAAGGATTGAGCAGGGAATTTTCATGTGGATTTTGAGGTGTCTTTTCAACCCTCTTGACAAATCCAATGGAAATGGAAAACCAGCCTTCTTTTTTCATTTGATAGCACTGTATATAGTACTGATAAGTTGTATCCTGATCAGTAGCTCTGTGGAGCTGTGAACTTCTCTTATTCTGGAAGCCCGTATACATCAGTAGTAATCTATACTGATTCTCAGTCCAAAACCTAAAAAATTTCTCCTTTTCCTTCTTCATTACATTGTACCTTTTGGACTCAATTTTCAATGATGTATTTTCAGTCATCTGTACATATATCTTTTACCTTGTTCTTTTCCTTCACAATTGAATCCCCTGCTGACCAACTGCTCTAATATACTTATCTCAGGAGTCATTGCTTTTGATGTGTTTAGTGTTATTAGTCTTTGTATAAATTGTGGTATTAGCTCTTTTACTTTTTTGCCTTTCCATTTGTATTTTATATAAAATAATAAGAGAAAATATAATAAAATATTTGAATCACTGTGCAAAATCTGTTCTACCACGATGGCTTCATTGTCAGAACTGAAGGGTTGGCTGGCAGGCAATAGCTTGAAATGTTTGTCTGATGTATTCAAGTCCAAATTCAGCCCAAAGAAGATGGTTTAGGTATGTTATATATGACTGCAGATTTTATGAAAGTCAAATGTGTAAAAGCTGAAAACCTCCTGTGAAACCAAGTAACCCTAATACAAAGTAGAAAGTTATGTGTGCTATAAACAGATATCCAACTTAGAAAGAGCTATGGGGAGTTATGGGAGATCAGGTAGAAGCAACATTGATGTGGGCCTTGAAAGATTGGTAAGATCTAGACAGGCCAAGATGATGGGAAAGGACATTCTAGGTGGAAGCAAAGGCTCACTTGCATATTTGAAGTTTGCAACTTCCTTGGGTTGGTGGGAAGAGTTCAAGCTTCCCTTATTCCTACCTACTCCCAAAATGGAGGTCTTGTGATAAGGTTTAGGAACACACAATTGAATCACTGTCTCAGGAGTGGAACTTTATGAGGTAAGAACTGAGAGCTTAAAAGCTATTGCTGGGACTTCTCTAGTGGTCCAGTGGGTAAGACTTCGCACTCCCAATGCAGGGGGCCTGGATTCGATCCCTGGTCAGGGAACTAGATCCCACATGCATGCTGCAACTAAGAGTTTGCATGCCGCAACTAAGAAGCCCGCATGCCGCAACTAAACATGCCGCAACAAAGATCCTGCGTGCCTCAACTAAGACGGGGCACAGCCAAAATTAATTAATTAATTAATTTTAAAAAGCTATTGCTATGGGATCTCTACTTTGGCATATCTCTATCTTGACCTTCCCCTTGCTTGGATATCTTTCTCTCTCTAGTTAACCTGTTGGATTGTGCCTTTTCTCCAGTGCAGGTGGCAGAATAGAAATGTCCATTCCTAGACCACCATCCTTTACTGAGCAGGCTAAATGGGAGCTCGGATGGAGCCTGGAAATGGGGGGTGGGAGTGAGGCATGTTCTGCTCTAAGCCCTCTAAGCCAGGGTTTCTCAGCTTTAGTACTGTTGATATTCTTTGTTGTGGGGGCTGTTCCGTGCATTGTAGGATGTTTAGCAGAGTCCCAAGTAGATGCCTGTAGCACCTCCTCCACACACAGTTGTGACAACCAAAAAATGTCTCCAGGCATTGCCAAATGTCTTCTGGGCATGGGGAGGAGGGGACAAAATCACCCATGGTTGAGAATCACTGCTCTAAGCCTTATAAATTAGGAATTCAGGCCCCCACCAAGCACCCATGTGAGATCCCTGTGACTGAAAAAAATGACAGGTAAGGTGCTTTGGATATATTGGGGGCTTTAATTTTTCCTTAGGAAGAAAAGATTCATTTGCTCATAGAAAGGACTTGATATTATTAAATTTTATTGGCATTATATAAGTCATTATAGTTACTCGATACACACTGTGAAATTCAATATGTAGAGCTGGGTTGCATAGCAGGTACATTGTTCTAAATTCCCCCCCACCCCCGCACAAACTCACTTCTCACAGAGCCTTCCCACAGCCTCACTGAGCGGGCAATGGGCCACTGTCACCTCATTCCTGGGCTGCAGCTGATTGGAACAGGGTAGACACTTAACCTAAGCTGAGCTAATCAGCTTCTCTTCCCTAAGAATTTGGAAGGGGACTCAATCACTCCAGTTAGCTAGCTGCAGATGCTGGACTGACACAGAAATAAATTTGGAGTTCTGGAGGCCACGTCTGGGCTACAAGAACTGATGAGCTGGCAGAGAATTGAGTCTTCATTCAGTATGTTTATTTTCTGTCTCCCCTGCAAGGTTATAAGGTCAAAGAGCACTGGAACCATGTCTCTTTTGCACACCATAGTATTCCCAAAGTCTGGTACAGTGCCTGATGCATCATAGACACAATAAATGTTCATTGAATGAAGTTATGACCAGCTTTACCACTTAAGAGTATAAATAATGGCTATTTGTCTTCTTTCTCTGATTAACTGTTTAAGCATTCATCTGCCTTTATTAATAGGAAGTCACCATCTCCCTTTTGAGACCTCTGTCCCCCCTAACTTGGTAAAGAAGCTAAGTACCTATTCATTCCAAGATGATGAGTCCTGTTTCTAAATTCTAGGCAGAGGGAGAAAGAACTAAAAAGCCTAGTCAATGCACTAGCACCATTATTTCTCTTGCCATCTGCCCTGGTCCTGCACAGTGTAAGAGTTTAGAGTGCCAAGGTCACAGGTCTTTGAGTTAATTCTTCATGTTCAGCTGTTGACCCTCAAAACATATCACTGCGTTTTCTAGATTCAGTCCTGGGGCTTTAAATCTTAGAACCAGCCCAACCCCCAAGAACCCTTAGGCTCTGGTGTTGATCCCAGATAAGCAGCCCAGATTCTTGCTGCCTTCAAGGTAATTTCTCCTTTGGGACCACTGGCATCCTTTCTTGCCACTCCAACAGATCTCTAAAACTTTAAATCTAGGGAAGAAGGGTTTGGATTCTTGGCCCTTTCCCTCTCAGAAAGCCCCTTGCCTTCTTATGCAAATTGGTCTACTCCTTCCCCCAAGACTCTCCAGAACTCTGAATAACATTGCTAAAACACACGAAAAAAGGTCTTGTTATTTCTTGGTTAAGAGTGCCTTTCTGCCTTCCATTTACATGACTTAGGGTACTAGGCAAATCTTTTTTTTTTTCTATAATAAAATATCTGCCCAGAGTGAGTCACAGTCTTCATGATATCAAAGAGAGTGGGGTAATTTTTTTTAATTCCATTTTACTAGGTACCTAGCTATAAAATAACAAACAAAGATGCAGTTACTTGGAATGTGCTTTCAGCATAACTCTTTCAGGAATCTGTAGAGGTAGTAGACCAAGGATTGGGTCATTACAGTTTTGACTGTCCTCTGAAGTACCTAACAACATGCAAGGGCAACAGAGTGGAGTATCCAGTATTACCTCATCTCAACTTGTTTACATCTGCAAAGACCCTATTTCCAAATAAGGTCACATTTACAGGTACTGGGAATTGGGACTTAAACATCTTTAGGGAGAGCACAATTCAGCTCACAAAAGAGGCTAATAGCCCCCATGAGGACACCAACATCTCTGTTAAGGGTTGTGTCTCTTGCTGCTTCCAATCTTTTTTTATAAATTTATTTATTTATTTATTTATTTATTTATGGCTGCGTTGGGTCTTCGTTGCTGTGCGTGGGCTTTCTCTAGTTGTGGTGAGCGGGGGCTACTCTTCCTTGCAGTGCGCGGGCTTCTCATTGTGGTGGCTTCTCTTGTTGCGGAGCATGGGCTCTAGGCACGTGGGCTTCAGTAGTTGTGGCACGTGGGCTCAGTAGTTATGGCTCCCGGGCTCTAGAGTGCAGGCTCAGTAGTTGTGGCTCACGGGCTTAGTTGCTCTGTGGCATGTGGGATCTTCCCAGACCAGGGCTCGAGCCCGTGTCCCCTGCATTGGCAGGCGGATTCTTAACCACTGTGCCACCAGGGAAGTCCCTTGCTGCTTCCAATCTTTGAGGTGCTAGAGATATGCTGTGCTCCGCATAACAGTAGGGATAAGTTCCATCTTCTCCACTCTGTGTCACCTTTTATCCCCCTGTGTCTCATGGGATCCCTTGTAAAATCAACTCCTTGTATGCTGCCCCAAATCGCTTTCTACACAGGGTTCAGACACCAGCCCACAGTGTTAGTCAGGAGACAGACAATATATGTAGCAGAGTGATCAAGCATGTGGGCTCTGCAGTTAGACTTTCTGGATCTACTAGTATGTGTGATATTGGTTAAATTATTTAATCTCCTTAAGCCTTAGGCTCCTAATTTGGAGAGTGGGTATGAATGATAATCTACCTCATTTGAGGATTAAATGAGATATCAGACATATATATAAAACATTTAGCAAAGTTCCTGGCACATGGTAATTGTTTAAATGAGAATGAACCTACCACTAAGATTAAACATATTAATATATTTCACAATTGCTACAGATTTTTTAATACCAATTCTTTCCATGGCTGATTTTATTTTTTTTTCTTAATTTATTTATTTACTGGCCGTGCCATGCGGCATGCAGGATCTTAGTTGCCCAACCAGTGATCAAACCCATGCCCCCTGGAGTGGAAGCGTGGAGTCTCAACCACTGGATCACCAAGGAAGTCCCCAGATATTTTTACTTTTGAAAGAAATAAAACATTATAGATACTTCTCGAGCCCCACCCCACATCCCTTTCCCCTTTGTCCTCCTCAGAGGTAGCCATCATCCTGAAGAGGATATATATTATTTCAATAAATGTTCTTACACTTTTACTTCATATGTCAGTAGCCATAAACAATATTTACCATTGCTTTTGCACAAATGGGCTCATAGTGTATGTATGATTTTGCAGCTTGCCTTTTAAACTTAACATTGTTTTCCAGGTTTTTCCAAGTTGATTCATTATATATTACATTCCATTATATGACTAAATCACAGTTGATTTATCCATTCCTTTACTGAAGGATGGTTGAGTTGGTTCCACTTTTTTGCTATTATGTACAGTGCTGCAGTAAACATCCTTGTACATGTCTACCTATATTCATGTTTGAGATTTTTTTCTAGGATAAATGCCTAGAATTGGATTGCTGGGTAATAGGGAATATGCATCTTTAATTTTTCTCCAACATTTTATTATGAAAATTTTCAAACATACAGAAAAGTTGAAAGAATTATAGAGAGTTCACATGTACCCACCACCTAGATTCTACAATTAACATTTAAAAAAATATTTTATTTATTTATTTGGTTGTGCCAGCTCTTAGTTGTGGCAGGAGGGCTCTTTAGTTGTGGCTTGCGGGCTCCTTAGTTGTGGCTCACCAGCTCCTTAGTTGTGGCATGCGAACTCTTTGTTGCAACATGCATGTGAGATCTAGTTCCCTGAGCAGGGAATCGAACCTGGGCTCCCTGCATTGGGAGCATGGAGTCTTAACCACTGCACACCAGGGAAGTCCCTACAATTAACATTTTGCTGTACTTGTTTTATGATACATAATTATCCATCTACCCATTCCTCTATTAATCCATCAATCTTATTTTTTTGATGCTTTTCAAAATTGCAAACATCAGTAACTTCACTCCTAAATACTTTAGCACACACATCAATAAATAGAAGTCAATATTTGTTTATGGTTCTTTTTTCTTTTGAGGTAAAATTTGTATGTAATAAAGTACACAAATCTTAAGTGGTAATTCAATGAGTTTTGACAAATGCATGTACTTGTATTGTTGAAATGCCTTTCAAGACACAGAAAATTAGCATCAACCCAGAACGTTCCTTCACACCTCTTCCCAATCAATTACCTCCACCCCAGGCAATCACTGTTTTTCTGCCATAGATTAGCAGTTCTGTCTGTTATAGAAATTCATATAAATTGAATCATGCACTATGTATTTTTTGGTGTAAGTCTTCTTTCACTCAGCCTTTTTATTACTGAATAGTATTCTATTGTATGAATGCATCATTCATACAATAGAATGCACCATACTTTGTTTATCCATTTTCCTATCAATGAACATCCAAGCTGTTTCCAGTTTGGGGCTGTTATGAATAAACCTGCTGTGGTAGGCAACCTCTAAAATGGCCCCCAAATGATCCCTGCCTCCTGGTATGCATGACCTTGTGTAATCTGCCTCCTTCAGTTGAGCCTTCAGATAAGACCACAGCCCCAAATTTGCCTCGATTGCAGCCCTCTGAGAGACCTTGAGGCAGAAGCATTCAACTAAGCCATGCCTGGATCCACAGAAACTGAGAAAATAAATATTTGTTGTTTTAAGACACTAAATTTTGAGTTAATTTTTTATGTGGCAATAGATAACTAATACAGTGGCTGTGAACATTCTTGCAAAAGTCTTTTTGCAAACATGTGTTTTCATTTCTCTTGGACCTCAATATTTAATTTTACTAGGTATTTCTGAATTAATCTCCAAAGTATCTGTACTGATTTATATTCCAACCGTTAATGTCTGAGATCCTTTTTCTTCACATTCTTACCAATACTTGATATTACCAGACCTAATTAATTTTTTAAATTTAATTAAATGTTGCCAATCAGATGGATGTGAAATATTACCAATCAGATTGCATAGATGTGGGAATAAGTCCCATCTCTTTCACTCTATGTCATTCTACTTTTAATTTTCCTGACTACTAGTAAGATTTACCATCTTTTCATATGTTTATTGGCTCTTTTGTAGTTCGTTTTCTGTGAATTGTCTTCATATGATTTTCCCACTTTTTAACTGATTTTTAAATCTTTTTTTATTTATAGGAGTTCTTTGTATATACTGGATATTAATCCTTTGCTGCAATATTTATGGCAATCTATTTTCTCCCAATTTGTGGCTTAAATTTTCATAAAATTATGTCTCTATCCATCCACCATCCCTCTACTCATCTATATATCCTTCTTGCTGTTTGAATACATTCTACAGAGAGACCTCGCCAATTGTTAACTCTAGTTATTCCTGGGTGGTGGGAGTTGGGGGGTACTTGTTGCCTTCTTTGTTCTTTTCTCTATTGCTTAACATAAAAAGCATATGTGATATTTGTAAAAGCAATAAAGTTTGCATCTCCTGTTTAGTTGAAGGTGTGAGATGAGAATCTGGAGAAGGAAAAAGAAGGAAAAGAAGAAAGATATTTGTAATTTGCTTGGGGGGTGAGGCTTGACATCAAGTGAAGTTGGGCAAGTAAGGTCAAATGAATTGATGTCCCTCACTTCCAGCTGAGGTAAGTATGGAGTAAGTTTCCCAATGGGTGACTGCCCACCATATTTAATGAAAGCCTACATATGTGCTCAAATTACTTTATTCAAAATTCCAGTAAGAGGACCTATAGAAGAAATTTTGCTGAGTCTTCTCTGTTCCAAGAAAAGCTGTATAAGGATATCACCAGGAAAAGTGGAAGGGCAGTATTTAAAGAAGCTTCAGGGTGGCGTTGGTTACCTTGGTGAATCAAATTTCAGAGTCTGGCCCTCAGACTTACAGGTTCAATGTAGCTGGATGTATTTTAGGTAAAAGTGTTTTAGGTAGACGTTTTATTGAAGTATTACATACGTATAGAAAAGTACCCAGGTCTTAAGTGTAGAGTTTAGTGAATTTTCATAAAGAGAACACAGCTGTGTAGCCACTATCCAGATCCCAAAACATGACCAGTCCCCCAGAAACCCTCCTCATATGCCTTCCCAGTCACTACTCATCTCAAAGATAACCACTTTTCTGATTTCTAAGATCAAAGATTAATTTTGCCTCTTTTAGAACTTTACATAAATTGAATCATACAGTATGTACTCTTATGTCTGGCTTATTTCACTTAATGTTGTATTGGTGAGAGTCTTCCATGTTTCATGTAGGAATACCTTATTCATTCTCATTGCTGTATGTTATTCCACTGTATTAATACACTATAGTTTATCCATTTTATTGTTGATGAGAATTTGGGTCATTTCCATTTGGGTCTATTATAAGTAGTGCTGCCACAAATATTCTTATATATGTCTATTGGTGAACATATGTATGTATTTCTCCTGGGTATATATCTAGAAGTAGAATTGCTGGGCCATTGGGTATGTGTATGTTTAGCTTTAGCAGTTATTGCCAGTTTTCCAAAGTGGTTGTACCATTTTATGTTTCCCATCAAGATGTTCCACATCTTTGCCAACATGTGGTATTGTTAGTCTTTTCCATTTTAACCATACTGGTAGGTGTGTAGTGGTGTTACATTATGATTTTAATTTGCATTTTCATGATGACTTATGAAGTTGAACATTTGTTCATATGTTTATTGGCCATTTGGATGTCCTCTTTTGTGAAGTGTGGTTTTAAGTCAGTTTTCAATTGGATTGTCTGCATTTTTCTTACTGTAGATTTGTAGAACTTTGTTATATATATATATATTTAAATTAATTAATTAATTAGGCTGCACTGGGTCATAGTTGTTGCATGCGGGATCTTCGTTGTGGCATGCGGGATCTTTTTTTTTTTTTTTTTAATTGGGTTGGCCGAAAAGGTTCGTTTGGTTTTCTCAGTAAGATGGCTCTGGTAGCACTTAGTTGTCTTTAACTTCATTTGAAACAATTTTGTTAGATTGTATGTGACAGCCATTATATCAGCGTGCATTAAAAAGAGACTTACCAAAATTGGCGAATTTTTGTGTAGCCATTTTAATATTGAAGACGGAAGAAAAAAAGCAACATTTTTAGCATATTATGCTTTATTATTTCAAAAAAGGTAAAAACGCAACTGAAACACAAAAAAAGATTTGTGCGGTGTATGGAGAAGGTGCTGTGACTGATGGAACATGTCAAAAGTGGTTTGTGAAGTTTCGTGCTGGAAATTTCTCTCTGGACGATGCTCCACAGTTGGGTAAACCAGTTGAAGTTGATAGTGATCAAATCGAGACATTCATTGAGAACAATCAACGTTATACCACGCGGGAGATAGCCGACATACTCAAAATATCCAAATCAAGCGTTGAAAATCATTTGCACCAGCTTGGTTATGTTCATTGCTTTGATGTTTGGGTTCCACATAAGTTAAGCGAAAAAAACCTTCTTGACCATATTTCCGCATTCGATTCTCTACTGAGATGTAATGAAAGCGTTCTGTTTTTAAAACAAAGTGTGACGGGCGATGAAAAGTGGATACTGTACAATAATGTGGAGTGGAAGAGATCGTGGGGCAAGCGAAATGAACCACCACCAACCACACCTAAGGCTGGTCTTCATCCAAAGAAGGTGATGTTGTGTATATGGTAGGATTGGAAGGGAGTCCTCTATTATGAGCTCCTCCTGGAAAACCAAACGATTAATTCCAACAAGTACTGCTCCCAATTAGACCAACTGAAAGCAGCACTAGACGAAAAGCGTCTGGAATTAGTCAACAGAAAACGCATAATCTTCCATCAGGATAACACAAGACCACATGTTTCTTTGATGACCAGGCAAAACCTGTTACAGCTTGGCTGGGAAGTTCTGATTCATCCGCCATATTCACCAGACATTGCACCTTCGGATTTCCATTTATTTCGGTCTTTACAAAATTCTCTTAATGGAAAAAATTTCCATTCCCTAGAAGACTGTAAAAGGCACCTGGAAGAGTTCTTTGCTCAAAAAGATAAAAAGTTTTGGGAAGATGGAATTATGAAGTTGCCTGAAAAATGGCAGAAGGTAGTGGAACAAAAGGGTGAATACGTTGTTCAACAAAGTTCTTGGTGAAAATGAAAAATGTGTCTTTTATTTTTACTTAAAAACCGAAGGCACTTTTTGGCCAACCCAATAGTTGGGGCGGGCATGCGGGATCTTTTAGTTGAAGCATGAATGATCTTTAGTTGTGGCATGAGAACTCTTAGCTGTGGCATATGGGATCTAGTTCCTTGACCAGGGATCAAACCCGGGCCCCCTGCATTGGGAGCGCAGAGTCTTAGCCGCTGGGCCATCAGGGAAGTCCCTGTTATGTATTATTAACATGAATCCTTTGTGGATATATATATTTCAAATATCTTCTTCCTGTTTTTGTCTTGCCTTTTCACTCTGTTAACAGTGTCTTTTGATAAACAACAGTTCTTTATTTTAAGAAATTCAATTTTTTCCCTCTATGGCTAATACCCTTTGAACACTATTTTAAAAACCTTTGCCTATCTATCTCCAGATATTTTGAAATACTAGAGTTATTTTCTCCCTGTATTTCACCCTTTCCTTTTCCCCCTTTCTTGCAGATAGCAGACTCTGCTTCATTGCCTTATAGGAAGTATGTGGCCGAGCTGAAAGCAGATTAGCTTGCAAGATATTTGAGCTTTCTTTTCTGAAAACTCAAGCACATTAAGGAGAATTGGGTTTGAGGGAGAATGGGACTTCCATCAGATTCACAAGGAGTGTCCCTGGGGCTGAGGTTAGAGAAGGTGGGAGAAGTCAGGTAGAACCTGGGCCCTGCTTCTGGTGGCCTCTTGGAGAAGCCTTAGAGAGGAATGGCTGCTTTAATGAACTTGAGGGACAGGAATGCAAGGCCTGGGGTTATAAACATTAAAAAAGAATTCTGTGTCCCAAGGCTGGCACAAGAAGCCACAGAGATACTGCCAATCTAAAGATGCCAAGTGGACAATGTCACAATAACCTGTGAGGACAAATGATCCTCCTCAATACCTACCCAAGGTTTGGCATTGCATAAGACCCCAGAACCAGTTAGGGAAGCCCCAAGAGTATAACTGAGACTGACCCCCTTCTAGCCCCAACAGAAGTAGTTCATTCTACTTCTTTTTTTTTTTTTAGAAAAAAATTTTCTAATTCTTTTTTTTTTTTAATTTGTTTTTTAAAATTTTGGGGTGTGTTGGGTCTTCATTGCTGTGCACTGGCTTTCTCTAGTTGCGGCGAGTGGGGGCTACTCTTCATTGTGGTGCGTGGGCTTCTCATTGTCGTGGCTTCTCTTGTTGCGGAGCACGGGCTCTAGGCGCACAGGCTTCACTAGTTGTGGCACGTAGGTTCAGTAGTTGTGGCTCGTGGGCTCTAGAGCACAGACTCAGTAGTTGTGGTGCACGGGCTTAGTTGCTCTGTGGCATGTGGGATCTTCCTGGGCCAGGGCTCAAACCCGTGTCCCCTGCATTGGCAGCTGGATTCTTAACCACTAGCGCCACCAGGGAAGCCCCTATCTACTTCCTTATGTGGTAGTTTCTGAAGCTTGAGGTTGATTTGAGAAAGGAGAGCATTTAAAACTATTTAAAGTTGTAGAAACAGAACATGGATGAAAATTACTTGACGTGAACTGCAGGTAAAAGTATAATCTTCTTAATAAATTCCAGTTTCAGCCAGCATAGCTTCCTGAATGATCTAGGATTAAAATAATAACATGGTTTAAAATGGAAGTTTTTTTTCTTTTCCCTGAATTGTATTCCTTTTCTTGATCCTCCTAGGAGCTCACCAAACTTTTCTTCCTCCTGTATTTTTCCTTTCCATTTAAAAAATGAACTTTGCTACTTTTGTTACATGTAAAAAAATGCTTTTAATTTTCCATAATAAAAAATAAAAATACTCCTAATTTATTTTAAAAATATTTTAAATAAAGTAATATTTGATGCATACAAAATAATACTTGCAACTTATGTTTAAGTTTTAAAGCTTAAAAATAAAATAAACACCCATGGGCTTCCCTGGTGGCGCAGTGGTTAAGAATCCGCCTACCAATGCAGGGGACACGGGTTTGAGCCCTGGTCCCGGAAGATCCCACACGCTGCAGAGCAACTAAGCCCGTGAGCCACAACCACTGAGCCTGCACTCTAGAGCCCCGGAGCCACAGCTACTGAGCCCACGTGCCACAACTACTGAAGCCTGTGTGCCTAGAGCCCATGCTCCTCAACAAAAGAAGCCACCACAATGAGAAGCCCATCGACACAACTAGAGAAAGCCTGCACGCAGCAACGAAGACCCAATGCAGCCAAAAATAAATTTTAAAAAATAAATAAATAAAAATAAAATAAACAGCCCATGAAGCTACCATCCAACTTAAAAACTAGAACATTACCAATAACTTGCATTTGTCTGAATGTTTCTCTCTATCCTATTCCCTACCTCTCCACATAGCTACCCACTATTTTTAAATTTTATATTTGTTTTTTAAAAGTTTTATTGCCTGTGTTCATAAACAGTATAGTGCTTAATTTTTCCTTATTTTTAACTTTATAAATATTATATACTAACACACCATTGTAAAGCAATTATATGCCAATAAAGATGTTAAAAAATATATATATATAATATTATGCTTTACATAGTCTTCTGCATCTTGCTGTTTCCACTCAACATTATGTTTCTAACATTTATCCATTTTATTATACATAGCTGTAGTTCATCAATTTCCAAAGCTATATAATATCCCATTGTGTGCACATATCACAATTTATTTTTTTCTCAATGAACATTTGAGCTGTTTCCATGTTTTTGCTATTACCAATATGAACATGTCTCATAGTACACACATGAAAAACTTTTTCCAGGGCATATACCTAAGATTTGAATGTCCAGGTTGTAAAATATGGGTATGCTCAACATTATTAGTTAGGTAATACCAAAATGTTTCTGAAGTGGTTGTCCCAATTTACATTCCCATCAGCAATATATAAGCATTCCCCTTCCTATCACTTTACATTGGCATACTTCTTAACTTTTGGCAATCTAATGAGTAAAAATAGTACCTCATTGAGATCTTCATTTGCCTTGTTCTGATTACCAATGAGGTTGTGTGTCCTTTCATATGTTTATTTGACATTCCTGTTTCCCACTCTGTGAAATGCTTGTCTATGCCTTTTGCCCATTTTTCATTGAGTCTTTTTTTTTTTTCATTTTGATATGTGTGAGTTTTTGATTTATATTGTGGATACCAGTCCTTTGTCAAGCGTGTGTTTTGCAAACATTGTCTTCACAATTTACAGCTTTGGGATTTCACTTTAATTACATGTCTTTTGATGAACCAGTTTCTTAATTTCAGTGTGGTCTATATTAGCTATTTATCAATGTCATAAATTACCTCAAAACTTAGCAGCTTAAATCAACAAATTTTATCTCACATTTTCTGTGGGTCAGGAATCCAAACACTGTTTAGCCTCTAGCTCAAGTTCTATCATGAGGTTGCAGTCAGTCTGTCAGTTGGGGCTATGGTTTTATTGGAAGTCTTGACTGAGGGAGGACCCACTTCCAAACTCACTTATGTGGTGCTTAATGGACCTCGGTGCCTTACTGTGGGTGCCTCTCCACAGAGCTTTCTCAAGAAATAACACCTGGCTTCTCTCAGGGCAAGCAATCCAAGAGAGAGAGTGAGTGTGAGAGAGACAACACAAGACAGAAGCAACAGTGTTTTTATGACCTAATCTCAGAAGTGACATCCCATCACTATTGTATTTGTTAGAAGTAAGTCATTACACCCACAAGGATGGGGATTATATGAGTGTGAAAACCAGGAGGGGATCATTGGGACCATCTCAGAGGCTGCTACCACACACTCAAATTTATCAATTTTTTTCTTATATTGTTAGTGCTTTCACGTCTTGTTTAAGAAATACTTCCCTACCACAAAGCAAAAATATATTCTCCAATATTTTCTTCTAAAGGTTTTTAAGTTGTCAATGCCCTCCAGCCAAAGACCCCCAGTAATACACTTTTAATTGAACAAGTTGGGTTTATTACTCATTGCAGTGAGGGAGAACACACACCATGAGGAATCAAGGGGTGTCTCAGTAAGATTTTATTAGAAAAAACTTTTATTGGAGTTGAATCTAAGAAAGTGGGAGTTTGGTCTAGATTGGATGCCATCAGAAAGCGGGGAGGGGTGATTCTATGATTGGGTATGTCAATAAATTTTAACTACAGGAAGAGGAGAATAGCATAAGGCTAAAGCTATAATTGATAAAGAAGTAGAAGTCACTCATTTTGGCAAAGAGAGGGGGCGTGTTTGGTACTTTGTGAGTGGCAGTGCTTAGACAAAATTATGAAGTGACCTTGCTTTGTCTCAATTTATTATGGTCTTAGAGTAACCTTGTCTGAGGTTGATATTCTGTGTTTGTGTCTAAATAGGAGAATAACATGGCCTAGCTATGAGCACCAAGCCAGCTTCTGAATGTCAGGGGCTACTCTTTTTTTTTTCTTTCTCAAAGTTTTGCCTTTATTTCTAAGTGTGACTAATAAACCTGAAGTTGGATTTCGTAGATGGTATAGTATAAGGCTCTAATTTCATTTTTTTCTTATATATAATCAATTGTTTTACTATCATTTGCTGCCAAATCTCTGATCTTTAACTTCCTGTTTTGAGAGCTTTTAGTAAATGTTGTTATGAGTTTATTATTCTACTAATACTTGAGAGTGTGATATGTTAAGGATATATTCAGTGTGGTGGGTATTTACCCTTTCTCTTTCTCTTTAAACAAATTTTTGTGGGCTGATGTGCTGTTTCTCAGAGAAGAAAAGGCTTTATTTGATTCTTTGAGGAACTCTATTGATATAAACTCCTCATACCTTTGAGTTTACCTTAGAGAGGATCTCTGGAAGAAATAACTACAAGAATCTACTGAGGTTAGTCAACTGGAAGGTGTTTAAAAAGGAGAAATTAAAGCAACAGGAGAATAGTTGTATTCCATAGATATTTGGTTCCATAATAGACATTTATGTAGTACTTTTAACTAATGAAGGACTAAATAGGGACAGAACATCACAGAAAGTGTTATAATAAGAACAGTTCCAGACAGATATACATCAAATATAAGGAAAACCTCTGTGATCTCAATCGCATGGGAAGTAGTCAGTGTTCACATAAAATGCTTAAAATTAATACTGGAGAAAGCCAATAGCTCAATACAGATTGGTTGTTGTTGTTGTTAATGAACATAAAGAGACCTTAGAGATGAGATAAAAACTGGAACTCAGGGAGGTATAGTAACTTATCTGGGAACATTGGTTGCTGAAACTGAATCTAGACCTTGAGTAGTATAATATGGCATTATTATGAGCTACCATTTATGTACCACTTGCTATGTGCTAAGTGCTTCACTTGTATTACTGTGTATAATCCTCACAGCAGCCCTGTGAAAATTAGATACTCATTATCATCACTGTTACACTAATGGAGAAAGACAAGCTCAGAGAGATGGAGTGGCTTGCCCAGGGTCACACAGCTGGTAAATGGCAGGAGTCACAATCAAATCTAGGCATTCTCCCTCCAAAACCTATACTATGGATCATGGAGCACTGTGGCTACCTTAGTGGTAGAAAAAGCAGATACTTTTGAGTCAGAATAGCAGAGTTCAAATTCTACAGAGTTCTTTCTACATAGTTGGTGTACCACCATGGTCTAATTACTTACCCTCCCTGAGCCTCCGTTTTCTCACCTGTGAAATGGGAATCGTACTTGACCATAGTAGGTTGCTGTGAAATGCCTGGTTACTCTATGTAGACATGCAGGCTCTTAGTTCCCCGACCAGGGATCAAACCCACACCCCCAGCAGTGGAAGCGTGGAGTCTTAACAACTGGACCGCCAGGGAAGTCCTATGGTATTCTATTATAGCAGCCTGAACTAAGACACCAACATTCAACAGAGTTAATCATTCCATTCTTATAATACTTTCTTCTCTTAGTCTTCATGACACAGAAACCTCATAGTGTTCTTATCTCACTGACTGCTCCTTCACTGTCCTTATGCTGTCTCCAGTTTTTTTTTTTTTCTTCCAGCCTCCAAACTCTGCAATGTTTAGGGCTCAATCTTTAGACATTTCTCCAGATAATTTCATCCAGTCCTCACAATTTAACTACCATTTATATACTAATTACTCCCAAATAGACATCCCTAGCCTTGACTTATATCCTGAACTCCACACTTGTATATTCAACTGCCTATTTGAACTTTCCACTTGGATATGTCATAGGCATGTCCAAAATAAAATCTTGATCTTCCCACCACCACAAACCTGCTTCTCCTGCAATCTTCCCCATCTTGGTTAATGACAACTCCATCTTTCCAGTTGCTTAGACTAAAAACCTAAGGGTCATTCTTGATAACTCCCTTCCCTTCACACTTTACATCAAATCCATCATCAAGTCCTCTCAGTCCCATCTCCAAAATACATCTGTCCACTTCTCACCATCTACACTGAGAAATCTTGGGAATCATTGATTTAAAAAAGTAAGAGAAGGAGCATTTGTACCTTCTCTAATCAGAGAACAGCACATTTTTTGTACCCATGACAAATAAGCCGAGGGTGAGGAGTGAAGAGCATCATAGTGCCTTGCTGCCATTAATCATAATTGAAGTCCATAGTGTGATAGGATCACTATTAGTCTCTTTATCCATTTATTCAAAGGAAGATTTTTTAAAACTCCTTAGGAGCATCACATCTTGTTCTCTAAGGAGTTGAAGAGTGTTCTCTCACCTGCAATTTCCTCTTCGTACTTATCTGTCTAGCTGACTCTTAACTCCTCCTTCAAGTCAGTCCAAATATATTTTTCTGCTTATAACTATTAATTAAATGGTATCAATAGACCAGGCTATGGCCTTAGGTGTTAGAAAGATAAAGATAAATGAAACTCTGCATTTTCAAGTAGCGTCACACATTGGTATCAGAGAAAGAAACATAAAGAAACAGGTGCAACAAGACATCTGAATGGATTTCAGTAGGTGCTATGACAAACATCTGAATGGATTTCAATACGGGCATGTCCAGTTCTACCTGAAGGCATCAGCTGCATCTGGAAAAATAAATAGGTGCTCATCAGGTACAGAAAGAAGCAAGAGAAAAGATACAAAGGTGTGTAACAGCTTGGTGAATTCAAGAATGTCAAGCCATTCAGAATTAGGACATTAGGGTGGCAATTTGGGTGGTCTGAGAGATGAATCTGGTGAGGTCTGCAGTGGCTAAATCATGAAGAAATGTGAATGCTAAGCTGAAGAACTTGAGTTTTATCCTGTGGGTAAGGGAGAGTCATTAAAGTTTTAACCAAGGCAGTGACCTGGTTAAATTTCCATTTTACAAAGATTCAGTTGTACTAGTGGTTTTTCTGGAACTGGCTCCTACCAGCTCCCATGAGAGACAATTCTTAAAATTTCAGGAATTTTGCAAGCCAACCAACATGTTAGTAGCTTGAACTCAGTCATGTTTACATCATGGAAATCAGAAAATGTTACAAATCAGAGCTTTTTTTTAGAGAGCCTCTTGTTAAACATTTACCAGGACACAATTGGCAGTGGCCATTATGGCAAGTGGACTGGAGGAAGAAAATTTGAGTGAGAGGAGCAAATGCAATAATCAAGAAGAGAGGTGTTGTGACCAAAGTTAGGGAGGAGGCTATGGGCATGCAGAAAAGGGGACTGATTTGACAGACCTTTAGTAGCAGGGTCAGCAGGCTTTAATTGGTGGAGTTGGGCAGGGAGCAAGAGAGACAATTGCAAAGTTCCTGGCTTAGGTCATTGTGTGGATGGTAATGCCACCAGTTAAGGTAGGAAACAGAGTAGAAGAAACAAGTTTGTGTAAGAAGATGGTGAGTTCAGTGAGACTTGTTGAATTTGCAGTATTTATGGAACATCACAGGGAGATGTCCAGTAAGCCATTGGAGATCTGGGTCTAGAGCTCAGGGAAGAAACCTGGGCTGGGAATAAAGACTGGGCATCATCTGCGTGAACAGCCATGACCCATTGCCTTTGTTTGGTTCATTGACTTCTTTAAGAATCTCATGCCAGCTCTGGACCTTAGGAAAATGCACATTAACCCTATTTTTTATGTATTTAATTGCACTGAGAATAGCAAATAAAATTAATCATTTCAGATAAATATCTCTGTCACTCTCATTTGTTATGCAAAAAATAAGGGCCAGTATCCTTGGGGGGGAGGGGGATGTAAAATAAAAAGAAAACATCAAAATTGTGAAATTAAAACAGATACCAAAATCCTCCAATTCTGCTCAAAAGTAAGTTTAAACTAATGATGTATAAAAAGAATTATAACCATGACCCAGTGGAATTTATTCCAGTTATGCAAGACTGGTTAAATATAAGGAAATCAATCAGTATTATCCATCATATCAACAAACTAAAGAAGAAAACTCATATGATCATAGCAATTGGCACAGAAAAAGCATTTGACAAAATCCAGCACGTATTCATGAAAAAACCCTCAGTAAGTTAGGAATAGAGGGGAATTGTCTCTACTTGATAAAGAGTGCCTACCAAAAAAACCCTTCTATTTTATGGATGACATAATTGCCTATCTAGAAAATCACAAGAAATATTAAAAACAAAAATAACCCTAGAACTAATAGGTGAGTTCAGGAAGGTTGCAGGATATAACATCAACAGAAATCAATAATTTCTATACACTAACAATGATCGTGCAGAAACCAATATTTAAAAGAAAAAAAACCACTTATAGTAACTTCTAAGAAAATGAAATAGGGATACACTTAATAAGATGTACAAGATTTGTACGTGGGAAATTGTAAAATGCTTATGAAAGAAGTCAAAGAAGACCTAAATAAAAAAGGAAAGACATACCATGCTTATGGAGTGGAAGATTCAACATAATACAGATGTAAATTTCTCCCTAAATTAATCTATAGGATTAATGCAATTGCTATCAAACTCCCAGCAACATTTTGTAAAATTAATTTATTCATTTTGGCTGCATTGGGTCTTTGTTGCTGCGCGCGGGCTTCCTCCAGTTGCAGCGAGTGGGGGCTACTCGTCATTATGGTGCACGGGCTTCTCACTGTGGTGCCTTCTCTTGTTGCAGAGCATGGGCTCTAGGTGCACGGGCTTCAGTAGTTGTGGCACACGGGCTCAGTAGTTGTGGCTCACGGGCTTTAGAGCGCAGGCTCAGTAGTTGCGGCACATGGGCTTAGTTGCTCCACGGCATGTGGCACATATATACAATGGAATATTACTCAGCCATAAAAAGAAACGAAATTGAGTTATTTGTAGTGAGATGGATGGACCTAGAGTCTGTCATACAGAGTGAAGTAAGTCAAAGAGAAAAACAAATACCGTATGCTAACACATACATATGGAATCTAAGGGAAAAAAAAAGTCATGAAGAACCTAGGGGCAAGATGGGATTAAAGACACAGACCTACTAGAGTTTGGACTTGAGGACACATATGTATGTGTTTAAGGTATACCACACGATATTTTGATATTTGTATACGTTGTGAAATAATTACCTGTCAAGCTAATTAACATATCTCACTCACATAGTTACCCTCTGTGTTTGAGGGAGTGGGGACGTGAGATCACTTTAGATCTCCTCTCTTAGAGGATTTCAAGTATGGAATACACTGTTGTTAACTGTAGTCACCATGCTGTACATTAAACCTCCAGAACTTAATTCATCCTGCATGATTGAAACTTTGTACTCCTAAAAGTTTTCTCGATTTATAGTTTTTAGTATTTGTTTCATTTCCTGGCATTGGTTTTCCTGCTACAAGAACCCCTGTTTATCCATATGTTGCATCTTTGCTTAAAATTAGTACATAATGTTTGCCACTATCTCTTAAATGCTTTATCTCCTCATTTCTTTTTGTTATGTTTTTTGTTACTAATTCTTTGTGTTGCCTTACTTCTGAGTTTTCTAATTTAGGCTATTCTGTCATTGTCTTATCTTTTAGCTCATTTTGCAATAGGATATAATTTTGATTGGCTTTCTCGCCATATCTTTCTGGCACACTTTTATTGTCTGAACAGATGTTAATCTGTTCCTTATTCACTTCATGTGAAGGTTTTTCTAAGTTTTTAGAAAGAAGTGTGGCTCAGGATAGTTTTTTCTGGCTTCATGTAACTCCTCAAACCTTTGACTCCTGTTGGACACTGTTACCCTCTTTTTCACATTCATTTTCACATGGTAGTTGCTTTTTATCACAGCAACTACCCCAGAACTCAGCTTGGCAAAGATATGATGTCATTAAAAGGATGTAGAGCAGTCCTGTTGAAACTGAACTGCATCAAGCTGGTCATTTGCCTAGAGCCTGACAAATGCCACATACTGGAGCCCCTGTGAATTTGCTGTGATGCCCTGTGAGAGTTTGGTCTATGGTTAGGGTGATGCTGATGCTGCTGATCTGGAAATTCCCAGACCAGGGCTGGAACCCGTGTCCCCTGCATTGGCAGGTGGATTCTTAACCACTGCACCACCCAGGGAAGTCCCCAGCAACAGTTTTGTAGACATAAACTAGCTTACTTTAAAATGCATACTAAAAACGACAACCTACAGACTGGCAGAAAATATTTGCAAACAATGTGACCAGCAAGGGATTAATTTCCAAAATATACAAACAGCTCATACAACTCAATAACATAAAAACAAACAACCCAGTCAAAAAATGGGCAGAAGACCTAAATAGACATTTCTCCAAAGAAGACATCCAGATGGCCAAAAAGCACATGAAAGGATGCTCAACATTGCTAATTATCAGAGAAATGAAAATCAAAACCACAATGAGGTATCACCTCACACCAGTCAGAATGGCCATCATTAAAAAGTCCACAAACAATAAATGCTGGAGAGGGTATGGAGAAAAGGGAACCCTCCTATACTGTTGGTGAGAATGTAAATTGGTGCAGCTACTATGGAAAACAGTATGGAGTTTTATTCCTTAAAAAACTAAAAATAGAGTTACCATATGATCCAGCAATCCCACTCCTGAGCATATATTCAGAAAAAACTCTAGCTAGAAAAGATATATGCACCCCACTGCTCATAGCAGCCAAGACATGGAAGCAACCTAAAAGTACACTGAGAGATGAATGGATAAAGAAGATGTGGTATATATATACACAATGGAATATTACTCAGCCATAAAAAGGAATGAAATAATGTCATTTGCAGCAACGTGGATGGCCCTAGATATTATCATACTGAGTGAAATAAGACAAAGAAAGACAAATATATGATATCACTTACATGTGGAATCTAAAATATGATACAAATGAAATTATTTACAAAACAGAAACAGACTCACAGACATAGAAAACAAACTTATGGTTACCAAAGGGGAAAGGTGAAGAGGGAGGAGGAAGGATAAATTAGGAGTTTAGGATTAACAGATACACACTACTACATATAAAATAGATAAACAACAAGGACCTACTGTATAGCACAGGAAATTATATTCAATATCTTGTAATAACTTATAATGAAAAGGAATATGAAAAGAATATATAGGTATAACTGAATCAATTTGCTGTACACCAGAAACTAACACAGCATTGTAAATCAACTATACTTCAATTAAAAAAACAAAATAAATAAATAAAATGTATATGAAAAGGTACAAGCCCTAGAATAGCTAAGCAATCTGGAAAAAGAAGAATAAAGTGAGAAGAACCAGTCTACCCAATTTCAAGACTTATTATATAGCTATGTAATCAAGACTCTGTGGTATTAGTAAAGGGATAGGCACATGGATCAATGAAACAGAATAGAGAACCCAGAAATAGACCCACACAAATATGCCAAACTGATTTTTGAAAATGGAGCAAAAGAAATTCAGTGGAGGAAGGACAGTCTTGCAACAAGTGGTGCTGGAGCAATTAGTCATCCATAGACAAAAATATGAATCTTGACTTAAACATCATACCTTATATGAAAATTAACTAAAAATGGATCATAGATATTTTTTCAAGATTTTTTTTTGATGTGGACCATTTTTTTAAAGGCTTTATTGAACTTGCTACAATAGTGCTTCTGTTTTTCTTTTTTTTTTTATGTTTTGGTTTTTTGGCTGCGAGGCATGTGGGATCCCAGCTCCCTGTATGTGCCACATCTTCTTTATCCATTCATCTGTTGATGGACACTTAGGTTGCTTCCATGTCCTGGCTATTGTAAATAGAGCTGCAATGAACATTTTGGTACATGACTCTTTTTGAATTATGGTTTTCTCATGGTATATGCCCAGTAGGGGGATTGCTGGGTCATATAGTAGTCCTATTTTTAGTTTTTTAAGGAACCTCCATACTGTTTTCCACAGTGGCTGTATCAATTTACATTCCCACCAACAGTGCAAGAGTGTTCCCTTTTCTCCACACCCTCTCCAGCATTTATTGTTTGTAGACTTTTTGATGATGGCCATTCTGACCGGTGTGTGGTGATACCTCACTGTAGTTTTGACTTGCATTTCTCTCTATATATATATATAATTTTTTTTCCTTTTTCTCTTTCGGTGAGTATGTATATGTATGCTTCTTTGTGTGGTTTTGCCTGTATAAGTTTGCTTTTACCATTTCTCATAGGGTTCTGTGTGTTCATTTTTTTGTCTTCTTTCTTTCTTTCTTTCTCTTTTTCTTTCTTTCTCTTTCTTTCTTTCTTTCTTTCTTTCTTTCTTTCTTTCTTTCTTTCTTTCTTTCTCTCTTTCTCTCTTTCTTTCTCCCTTTTCTTCTGAGCCTTGTGGCTGACAGGGTCTTCGTGCTCCAGCCTGGTGTCAGGCCTGTGCCTCTGAGGTGGGAGAGCTGAGTTCAGGACATTGGTACACCAGAGACCTCCCTGCTCCACATAATATCAAACAGCGAAAGCTCTTCCAGAGATCTCCATCTCAATGGTAAGACCCAGCTCCACTCAATGACCAGCAAGCTACAGTGCTGGACACACCATGCCAAACAACTAGCAAGACAGGAACACAACCCCACCCATTAGCAGAGAGGCTGCCTAAAATCATAATAAGGCCACAGACACCCCAAAACACACCACCAGACGTGGTCCTGCCCACCAGAAAGACAAGATCCAGCCTCATCCACCAGAACACAGGCACCAGTCCCCTCCACCAGGAAGCCTACACAACCCACTGAACCAACCTTACCCACTGGGGGCTGACACCAAAAACAACGGGAACTACGAACCTGCAGCCTGCAAAAAGGAGACCCGAAACACAGTAAGTTAAGCAAAATGAGAAGACAGAGAAACACACAGCAGATGAAGGAGCAAGGTAAAAACCCACCAGACCAAACAAATGAAGAGGAAATAGGGAGTCTACCCGAAAAAGAATTCAGAGTAATGATAGTAAAGATGATCCAAAATCTTGGAAATGGAATGGAGAAAATACAAGAAACGTTTAACAAGGACCAAGAAGAACTAAAGAGCAAACAAACAATGATGAACAACACAATAAATGAAATTAAAAATTCTCTAGAAGGAATCAGTAGCAGAATAACTGAGACAGAAGAACGGATAAGTGACCTGGAAGATAAAATAGTGGAAATAACTACCACAGAGCAGAATAAAGAAAAAAGAATGAAAAGAATTGAGGACAGTCTCAGAGACCGCTGGGACAACATTAAATGCACCAACATTCGAATTATAGGGGTCCCAGAAGAAGAAGAGAAAAAGAAAGGGACTGAGAAAATATTTGAAGTGATTATAGTTGAAAACGTCCCTAATATGGGAAAGGAAATAGTCAATCAAGTCCAGGAAGTGCAGAGAGTCCCATACAGGATAAATCCAAGGAGAAACACACCAAAACACATATTAATCAAACTATCAAAAATTAAATACAAAGAAAAAATATTAAAAGCAGCAAGGGAAAAATAGCAAATAACATACAAGGGAATCCCCATAAGGTTAACAGCTGATCTTTCAGCAGAAACTCTGCAAGCCAGAAGGGAGTGACAGGACATATTTAGAGTGATGAAGGGAAAAACCTACAACCAAGATTACTCTACCCAGCAAGGATCTCATTCAGATTCAACGGAGAAATTAAAAACTTCACAGAGAAGCAAAAGCTGAGAGAATTCAGCACCACCAAGCCAGCTCTACAACAAATGTTAAAGGAACTTCTCTAGGCAGGAAACACAAGAGAAGGAAAAAAAACCTACAATAACAAACTGAAAACAATGAAGAAGATGGTAATAGGAGCCTACATATCGATAACTACCTTAAATGTAAATGGATTAAATGCTCCAACCAAAAGATATAGACTGGCTGAATGGATACAAAAACAATACCCATATATATGCTGTCTACAAGAGACCCACTTCACACCTAGGGACAAATACAGACTGAAAGTGAGGGGATGGAAAAAGATATTCCATGCAAATGGAAATCAAAAGAAAGCTGGAGTAGCAATTCTCATATCAGACAAAACTGACTTTAAAATAAAGACTATTACAAGAGACAAAGAAGGACACTACATAATGATCAAAGGATCAATCCAAGAAGAAGATATAACAGTTGTAAATATTTATGCACCCAACATAGGAGCACCTCAATACATAAGGCAAATGCTAAAAGCCATAAAAGGGGAAATCGACAGTAACACAATCATAGTAGGGGACTTTAACACCCCACTTTCACCAATGGACAGATCATCCAAAATGAAAATAAATAAGGAAACACAAGTTTTAAATGATACATTAAACAAGATGGACTTAATTGATATTTATAGGACATTCCATCCAAAAACAACAGAATACACTTTCTTCTCAAGTGCTCATGGAACATTCTCCAGGACAGATCATATCCTGGGTCACAAATCAAGCCTTGGTAAATTTAAGAAAATTGAAATCCTATCAAGTTCCTTTCTGACCACAACGCTATGAGACTAGATATCAATTACAGGAAAAAAATCTGTAAAAAATACAAACACATGGAGGCTAAACAATACACTACTAAATAACCAAAAGATCACTGAAGAAATCCAAGAGGAAATCAAAAACTACCTAGAAACAAATGACAATGAAAACACGATGACCCAAAATACGACGACCCAAAACGTATGGGATGCAGCAAAAGCGGTTCTAAGAGGGAAGTTTTTAGCAAAACAATCCTACCTCAAGAAACAAGAAAAATCTCAAATAAACAACTTAACCTTACACCTAAAGCAATAAGAGAAAGAAGAACAGAAAAATCCCAAAGTTAGCTGAAGGAAAGAAATCATAAAGATCAGATCAGAAATAAATGAAAAAGAAATGAAGGACACAGTAGCAATAAAATGAAAAGCTGGTACTTTGAGAAGATAAATAAAATTGATAAACCATTAGCCAGACTTATCAAGGAAAAAAGGGAGGAGACTCAAATCAACAGAACTAGAAATGAAAAGGAGACGTAATAACTGACACTGAGAAATACAAAGGATCATGAGAGATTACTACAAGCAACTCTATGCCAATGAAATGGGCAACCTGGAAGAAATGGACAAATTCTTAGAAAAGTACAAACTTCCAAGACTGAACTAGGAAGAAATAGAAAATATGAACAGACCAATCACAAGCACTGAAATTGAAACTGTGATTAAAAATCTCCCAACAAACAAAAGCCCAGGACCAGATGGCTTCACAGGCACATTCTATCAAACATTTAGAGAAGAGCTAACATCTATCCTTCTCAAAGTCTTCCAAAATATAGCAGAGGGAGGAACACTCCCAAACTCATTCTACGAGGGCACCATCACCCTGATACCAAAACTAGACAAAGATGTCACAAAAAAGATTACAGGCCAATATCACTGATGAACATAGATGCAAAAATCCTGAACAAAATACTAGCAAACAGAATCCAACAGCACATTAAAAGGATCATACACCATGATCAAGTGGTGCTTATCCCAAGAATGCAAGGATTCTTCAGTATACACAAATCAATCAATGTGACACACCATATTAACAAACTGAAGGATAAAAACCGTATGATCGGGGGCTTCCCTGGTGGCGCAGTGGTTGAAAATCTGCCTGCTAATGCAGGGGACATGGATTCGAGCCCTGGTCTGGGAAGATCCCACATGCCGTGGAGCAACTGGGCCCATGAGCCACAATTACTGAGCCTGTGCGTCTGGAGCCTGTGCTCCGCAACAAGAGAGGCCACGATAGTGAGAGGCCCGTGCACTGTGATGAAGAGTGGCCCCCGCCTGCCTCAACTAGAGAAAGCCCTCACGCAGAAACGAAGACCCAATACAGCCAAAAATAAATAAAACAAACAAACAAAACAAAAAAAAACTGTATGATCATCTCAATAGATGCAGAAAAAGCTTTTGACAAATTTCAACCCCCATTTATGATAAAAACTCCCCAGAAAGTGTGCACAGAGGGAACCTACCTCAACATAATAAAGGCCATATATGACAAACCCACAGCCAACATCGTTCTCAATGTTGAAAAACTGAAAGCATTTACTCTAAGATCAGGAACAAGAGAAGGTTACCCACTCTCACCGACATTATTCAACATAGTTTTGGAAGTTTTAGCCCCAGCAGTCAGAGAAGAAAAGTAAATAAAAGGAATCCAAATTGGAAAAGATAGAGTAAAACTCTCACTGTTTGCAGATGCCATGATACTATACATAGAGAATCCTAAAGATGCTACCAGAAAAATACTAGAGCTAATCAATGAATTTGGGAAAGTAGCAGGATACAAAATGAATGCACAGAAATCTCTTGTTTTCCTCTACACTAATGATGAAAAATCTGAAAGAGAAATTAAGGAAACAATCCCATTTACCATTGTAACAAAAAGAACAAAATACCTAGGAATAAACCTTCCTAAGGGTACAAAAGACGTGTATGCAGCAAACTATAGGACACCGATGAAAGAAATTTAAAATGATACAAACAGATGGCGAGATATACCAGGTTCTTGGATTGGAGAATCAACATTGTGAAAACGACTATACTACCCAAAGCAATCTACAGATTCAATGGAATCCCTGTCAAACTACCAAAGGCAGTTTTCACAGAACTAGAACAAAAAAATTTTACAATTTGTATGGAAACACAGAAGTCCCCGAATAGCCAAACAATCTTGAGAAAGAAACACAGAGCTGGAGGAATCAGGCTCCCTGACTACAGACTATACTACTATACTACTACATTAATCAAGACAGTATGATACTGGCACAAAAACAGAAATATAGATCAATGGAAAAGGATAGAAAGCCCAGAGATAAACCCACGCACATATGGTCACCTTATCTTTGACAAAGGAGGCAAGAATATACAATGGAGAAAAGGCAGCCTCTTCAATAAGTGGTGCTGGGAAAACTGGACAGCCACATGCAAAAGAATGAAATTAGAACACTTCCTAACACCATACACAAAAATAAACTCAAAATGGATTAAAGACCTAAATGTAAGGCCAGACACTATAAAACTCTTAGAGGAAAACATAGGCAGAACACTCTATGAGATAAATCACAGTAAGATCCTTTTTGACCCACTTCCTAGAGAAATGGAAATAAAAACAAAAATAAACAATGGGACCTAATGAAACTTAAAAGCTTTTGTACAGCAAAGGAAAACATAAACAAGACGAAGAGACAACCCTTAGAATGGGAGAAAATATTTGCAAATGAAGTAACTGACAAAGGATTAATCTGCAAAATATACAAGCAGCTCATGCAGCTCAATATCAAAAAAACAACCCAATCCAAAAATGGGTGGAAGACCTAAGTAGACATTTCTCCAAAGAAGACATAGAGATTGCCAACAAACACATGAAAGAATGTTGAACATCACTAATCATTAGAGAAATGCAAATCAAAACCACAATGAGGTATCACCTCACACCAATCAGAATGGCCATCATCAAAAAATCTACAAACAATAAATGCTGGAGAGGGTGTGGAGAAAAGGGAACCCTCTTGCACTGTCGGTAGGAATGTAAATTGATACAGCCACTATGGAGAACAGTATGGAGGTTCCTTAAAAAACTAAAAATAGAACTACCATATGACCCACCAATCCCACTACTGGCCATATACCCTGAGAAAACCATAATTCAAAAAGAGACATGTACCCCGATGTTCATTGCAGCAGTATTTACAATAGCCAGGACATGGAAGCAACCTAAGTGTCCATCGACAGATGCATGGAAAAAGAAAATGTGGCACATATATACAATGGAATATTACTCGGCCATAAAAAGAAATGAAATTGAGTTATTTGTAGTGAGGTGGATGGAGTTAGAGTCTGTCATACAGAGTGAAGTAAGTCAGAAAGAGAAAGACAAATACTGTATGCTAACACATATACATGGAATCTAAAACAACAAAAAAATGGTTCTGAAGGACCTAGGGGCAGGACAGGAATAAAGACGCAGACATAGAGAATGGACTTGAGGACACGGGGAGGGCGAAGGGTAAGCTGGGGCGAAGTGAAAGAGTAGCATTGACATATAAACACTACCAAATGTAAAATAGCTAGTGGGAAGCAGCTGCATAGCACAGGGAGATCAGCTCCGTGCTTTGTGACCACCTAGAGGGGTGGGATAGGGAGGGTGGGAGGGAGGCGCAAGAGGGAGGGGGTATGGAGATATATGTATACATATAGCTGATTCACTTTGTTATACAGCAGAAACTAACACAGTATTGTAAAGCAATTATACTCCAATAAAGATGTTAAAAAAATTAAAATGAGGATAATAATGATTAAAAAGAAATGGGCAGAAGACCTGAATAGACATTTTTCCAAAGAAGACTTACAGATGGCCAACAGGCACATGAAAGGATGTTCAACATTGCTAATCATCAGAGAAATGCAAATCAAAACCACAATGAAATATCACCTCACACCTGTCAGAATGGCTATCATCAAGAGACCACAAATGTTGGTGAGGATGTGGAAAACCCTTGTACACTGTTGGTGGGAATATAAATTGGTGCAGCCACTGTGAAAACGGTATAGAGGTTCCTCAAAAAACTAAAAATAAAACTACCATATGATCCAGCAATTCCACTCCTGGCTATATGTCTGAAGAAAACAAAAACTCTATTTTGAAAAGATACAGGCACCTTGATATTCATAGCAGCATTAGTTACAATAACCTATATTTGAATGCCACCTATGTGTCCATTAACAGATGAATGGATAAGGAAGATATGGTTATATCCCATATACAATGGACTACTACGAAGCCATAAAAAAGAATGAAATTTTGCCATTTGCAACTACATGGCTGGACCTGGAGAGTATTATGCTTAGTGAAATAAGTAAGATGAGATAGACAAATACTGTATGTTATCACTTATATGTGAAATCTAAAAAATAAAACAAGCTAGTGAATATAACAAAACAGAAACAGATTCACAGATATAGAGAGCAAACTAGTGGTTACCAGTGAGGAGGCAGAGGGAGGGGAAAGATTAGCGAATTAAGAGGTACAAACTACTATTATAAAATAAATAAGCTACAAGAATATATTGTACGGACTTCACTGGTGGTCCAGTGGTTAAGACTCTGCACTCCCAATGCAGGGAACACGGGTTTGATCCCTGGTCGGGGAAGATCCCACATGCTGTGTGGCCAAAAAAAAAAAAAAAAAGAATATATTGTACAGCACAGGGAATATAGCCAATATTTTATAACTTTAAATGGGGTATAATTTATAAAAATTTTGAATCAGTATTTGTACACCTGAAAATATTATAATATTATATATCAACTATACCTCAATTAAAAAAATCAAAACCAACAACAACAAAAACCTAAATATGCAATTACCATATGACCCGGCAATTGTGCTTCTGGGCATTTATCCCAGAGAACTGAAAGTTTATGTTCACACTAAAACCTGTACATGAATGTTCATAGTAACTTTATTTGTAATAGCCAAAAACTAGAACCAGTCTGGATGTCTTTCAATAGGTCAATGGTTACACTATCTGTGGGACATCTATATCCTTGAATACTACTCAGCAATAAAAAGGAATGAGCTATTGATAACTTAGCTGAATCTGCAGGGAATTATGGTGAGTGGACAAAGGCAAATCTCCAAAAGTTACATATTGTATGATTTGATCAGTATAACATTTTTGAAATGACAACATTTTATAATTGGAAGACAGATTAGTGGTTGCTAGGGTGTTGGTAGAGAGGGGGCACAGGAGGGAGGTGGGAGTGGTTATAAAAGAGGAATATGAGGGATCCTGTGATGATGGAACTGTTCTGTATCTTAACTATGGTGACGGACACACAAACCTACATAGGTAATAAGATTGTACAGAATTTGATACAAACACGCACGCACACGCACGAAAATGAGTATTAGCAAAACTGAGAAAATCTGAATAAGATCGGTGGCTTGTATCATTCTCAGTATCCTAAATGTGATATTATGCTATAGTTTTGCAGAATGCTACCATTGGGGGAGACTAGGTAAAGTGTACAAGGGATCTCTCTGTATTACTTCTTACAACTGCATGTGAATCACAATTACATAAAAACAGTTTTCAATTAAAAAATGTTTAAATTTAATAAGAATGCTACTGTTGTTGTTTGTCATGAATTATGGAGTGACCTTCAACATGGCAATCAATTCCAACATTTTTTTTCATGAAAATGAGAAGAAAAATATAAGCCCAGCTGCATATGTAACAAACAGATTAGAGCTCCCACAGCTCACTTTGCTAGATGAGAATCCTATGTCAAGAGAAAGCAGTTTCGGGGCTTCCCTGGTGGTGCAGTGGTTAAGAATCTGCCTGCCAATGCAGGGCTCATGGGTTCGAGCCCTGGTCTGGGAAGATCCCACATACCGTGGAGGAACTAAGCCCATGCGCCACCACTACTGAGCCTGCGCTCTAGAGCCCGTGAGCCACAACTACTGAGCCCGTGTGCCACAACTACTGAAGCCCGCGCACCTAGAGCCCATGCTCCTCAACAAGAGAAGCCACCGCAATGAGAAGCCCGCGCACCACAACGAAGAGTAGCCCCCGCTCGCAGCAACTAGAGAAAGCCCGCGCACAGCAACGAAGACCCAACGCAGCCAAAAAAAATAAATGAATAAGAGTGTTAACATAAATTATATATATAAAAAAAAGAGAAAGCAGTTTTCTTCAATCCCCTGGGGTTGAATTCAGGTTGCATCACCTCCTGTCTTGTTCAAGTAAATGAAGGCTGAACCCCTGATCCTGCTTACATCAGCAACAAAATGATTGCAACTCCATGTTTCAATTGTTAAGGCTATCTGGAAGAAGTAACCTTCAAAAACATTTATGTAGCATTTCCAGTTAACTGTAGATTTTTGTGCTCAGAGAAATCAACAGGACATTGTTACTTTTAATTCCGGTTTATAAATACTCATCAGCACTAGAAAGTTAGTGGGATTATATATTTCAATCTACTTTAAAACTAAGGGAGCAGTACGGTTCTTCTTGAAAGCCCAAACTAAATGTAGGCTACAGAAAGTGATGTAGGTAATGGATATTAAAGATTAAAAGGGTCTTATCAAAAGTTCAAACAATCTTGAAAAAGAACAAAGGACTCACACTTCCTGATTTCAAATCTTACTACAAAACTACAGTAATCAAAAGTATGGTAATGACATAAGGATAGATATTGAGATTAATGGAATAGAATTGAGAATCCAGAAATAAGCCCATACATTTATGGTCACTTGATTTTCAACAAGGCTGCCAAGACCATGCAATGGGAAAAAAACAGTCTTTTCAACAAATAGTGCTGAGAGAACTGGATATTTACATGCAAAAGGATGAAGTTGCACTATTACCTCACACCATATGCAAAAATGAACTCAAAATGGATCAAAGGCCTAAGTAAGAACCAATATAAGAATTAAAACTATAAAACACTTTGAAGAAAACATAGGAGTAAATCATCATAACCTTGGATACAACAATGGTTTCTTAGATATGACACCAAAAGCACAAGCAACTAAAGAAAAAAATGATAAATCAGACTTCATCAAAATTTAAAAGAGAATGTATTTGCAAAACATACATTTGATAAGGGACTAGTATCTAGGTTATATAACAAACTCCTATAGCTCAACAACCAAAAGACAACCCAATTTAAAATGGGCAAAGGGGGGCTTCCCTGGTGGTCCAGTGGTTAAGACTCCGTGCTTCCACTACAGGGGGCACGGATTCGATCCCTGGTCGGGGGCCTAAGATCCCACGTGCCGCATGGTGTGGCCAAAAAAAAAAAAAATGGGCAAAGGACTTGAATAGACACGTATCCAAAGAAGATATACAAATGCAAATCAAAACCACAGTGATATACCACTTCACACCTACTGGGATGGCCTTAATAAAAAAATTTTTTTTAAAAACCAGAAATTAACGTGTTAAGGATATGGAGAAATTGGAACCATCATACATTTCTTTTTTTTCTTTCTTTTTTTTTTTAGGCCGCGTCATGCAGCATGCGGGATCTTAGTTCCCCGACCAGGGATCGAACCTGTGCCCCGTGCATTGGGAGCGTGGAGCCTTAACCACTGGACCGTCAGGGAAGTCCCACCATCATACATTTCTGGTGGCAATGTAAAATGGTGCAGCCACTGTGGAAAACAGTTTGGTGGCTCATCAACAAGTTAAACACAGAATTACCACATGATCCAGAAATTCCACCCTTTATATACCCAAAAGAATTGAAAACAGGTTTTCAAACAAAATCTTATATATATAAATATTCAGAGCAACACTATTCACAGAAGCCAAATGGTGGAAACATTCCAAATGTCCACAAACTGATAAGTAGATAAACAAATGTAGTATATCCATACAATGGAATGTTATTCAGCCATTAAAAAAGAATGAAGTACTGATGCGTGCTACAACATGGATGAACTTTGAAAAGATGCTAAGCGAAAGAAACCAGACACAAAAGGCCACATATTGTGTGACTCCATATGTGACTCATATTCTGGATATGAAATATCCAGAATAGGTAAATTCATAGAGACAGAAAACATATTTGTGGTTTCAGCAGATTGGGGGAGGGGAAAACTGGGAGTGACTGATTAACGGACATGGGGTTTCCATTTGGAATAATGAAAATGTTCTGGAAATAGATAGTGGTGATAGTTGTACTTAATGCCCCTGTATTATACACTTTTAAATGGTTAAAATGGTAGGTTTCATGTTATATATATTTTACCACAATAAAAAATGGAAAAAAAGGAAAGAAAAAATAAAGAGATCTTACCAAAACAGCCAAATTAAATATCATTGTCCTCCAAGCCATGATACAAGATGCTCCATGACATACCAAATAGATTAAGGAATGGTCCAGAAACCTGTGAGATCTCTGCAGAGATGGTAAAATTACCAGCATAAACAAATCTCAATAGTGTAAATGTGGAAGTTATTGAGATGAAGATGAGACCACTCCCCCTTAAAAAAATAACTAAAAGCACTCATATATGTGCCAGGAACTGTTCTAAGCCCTTTACAATATTAAACTCATGGTATCCTTATAACAACTTTATGAGGAAGGTGCTATTATTAACTCTATGTGGTACCATGTTTGGATTGATGATACCACTAAGGAGTATGATTGCATTACTTTTCTATTGCTGTGTAACAAACTACCACAAATTTAGTAGCTTAAAACAACACACACATTTATTATCTCCCAATTGCTGTGTATCGAGAGTCTTGGCACAGATAAGCTGGGTTCTGTGCTTCAGAGTCTCGCCAGTCTGCACTACAGGTGCTGGCTTCTTCAGACCCAGCAAGGGCAGTCTCTCTGATTCCAGTCTTCTAAGATGGGGTCATGTATAACGTAATGTCAACACAAGAGTGACAACCCATCCCCTTTGCCATGTCCTATTGGTTAGAAGCAAGATACAAGTTCTGTCTGCACGCATGCACGGACATCAGGAAGTGGGATTCTTTGGGGGTCATCCTAGGGTCTTATCTGCCACAATGATTGAGCAAATCAATCCAACTCTGGGACCCAGAGAGCCAGAATTTAAAACAATTTTAAAGGATTTTAAAGATTGAAAATTTTTAAAGAAAAGAAAAATTCCCCAGAAGAGATCCATCTTCAACTTGGTGGCTGGAGGACTCTGTAGGCCTCTTGCTTCCTTAACCAGTTTTGACACTTGCTCTGGCTTTGGCTTTGCATTTCCTCCCAAGATGACCATACCAGGTAGTCCTTTAAGGACTTCATGACCTCCGTTCCACTTCTTCCTGGCAATTGTTAAGAGATTGTTTCAGACTGAGGCTCCTACTTCATTGCCTAAAAACCTGACAGTTGTTGTTTTTTGGGCTATCCAGTTTCATACTTTCCACTGTGTGTAGTCTAGGCAGGAGGGGAATTCCCAACACCTGCTTCCCACTGCTGGCTCCTATTACAAAAGCCAATGGGACCAGATCCTTTTTTTTACCTCCCCTCTGTTATAGACGCTGTGTGGGCATTTGACCCAAATTTGGCTCTCTTTTAGGACTTTGAATCCTGAGTGAATGATGCAATGATGGAGGAAACTTAGGAAATGAGAGTGTTAGCTGCAATTCCAATGATGTCACAAATCTTTTTTTCTTCCTACTCCTCAGGATCAATAATCAAAGAAACTTGTGCTCTGCATACTAATGTGGGACTTATAGAACTGAGGGTTCCCTAGATATCAGTTTTGTTCCCCCGTGAGGGTGAGTATATTATACAAGACCCTCTACCTAAGGCTGTACTTCTGGTTATCAGAGAAAAGTCATAAATTAATTCATGCAACAAAAATTTCTTCAGCATCTGCTTTGGTCCAGCACTGCTCTAAATGCTGGCGATACAATGAAGTACAAGGCAGACATGGGCTTGGCTCTCATAAGCAAATCATAAATAAACAAGGTAAGTTCAGATAGTAAAAGTTATATAAAGAAAATAAAACAGGAAAATGTAATCAAGTGGGACCTGGGGTTGGAGTGGAGAGGTCTTTGTCAGATAAGCTCGTCAGGGAAAGCCTCTTTAAGGATATGACATTTGAACTGAAACCTGAAGGATGGGAAGTCAACGATATGGATAGCTGGACGAAAAGAATTCCAGGCAGAGGGAAAAGCAAGTACAAAGACCCTGAGATGAGATGGGTTTGGTATGTTTAAGAAACAGAAAGACATCTAGTGTGGCTAGGATAGAGTGGTTGATGGGGAGAGAGGTAAGAGTTAAGATCATAGGGGTATTGGGAAGCCAGATCATGCAGGGCCTTGTAGGCTACTACAAGGACTTTGGTTTTCACTCTGAGTGAAGTGAGAGCCATAGGAGGATTTTGAACAGAGGAGGGATGTCATTGACTTAGGTTTTCACAGGACCCTTTTGGCTGCTGCGAGGATATGGAGATGGAGGCAAGGATGGAAGCAAGAACAAGGTTGCTGTTTAGGTGCTATTTGCCTATCATTGTGTGACTTCAAAAAAAGTGCCTCATCCAGGTGGACATAGCCCCATGGCACTTGGCTTGGAGAAAAGGGCCTTTATCTAAAGAGAAAGATGCCTCTTCCTGCAGATGCAGCCCCACACCCAGGTGCAAGACTTAGCACCAGAATACAAACTGGACTTCAGCCCCTACTGGGCCCCTAGCCAGATATCCTTGTGCAGTGCACAAACCACACAACTGTCTATAGCCCTGATCAAAGAGACTGGTGGAGGCTGTTGCAATAATCCAGAAGAGAGATGATGATGGCTTGGATCTAGGTGGCAACAGGGTGGAGGGAGGAAAATGCACAAGGCATATGCCGAGGAAGTCCTTTGTCCTGGGTCCAGCCCTAGCGCTGAGAAGAATGGACTCTTATTGCTTCTCTAAGAGCAGCTCTAATGTCCACCAAACCTGTCGGCTCAGACTCATTCCAGCCCTGAACAATTCCCTCAAGGGAGAAGTGGGGGGTGGTTACAAGGGAGGTGGAAGCAGTGGCGGGGGGGAGGTTTCTCTCCCCATGGAGAGAATCCATAGTCCCCAGGAAGCTTTGGCCTCCCACGAAGGATGACAGCCAATAGGCTGCCCTCCCAAGGGAGTCCAGGAGCAGTTGTGCATCTATGCAAATTGTGAGAAATAAGGATATTAATCCCTATTTAATGTTACAAGGTAGTTGTGAGGATCAAATATATGTTCTAAGCAACTAGACTGGGCCTGGCACTTAGTAGGCATTCAGAAGACCTTGGCCCTAGTCCTGGTTCCTCCACAGACTCACTGAGGGATCTTAGACAAGTCGCTTTTCCTTTCTGAGGCTTAGCTTCTTCATTTTTACAATGGATATGATATTCCCTGCAAAGAAAAAGTTGATGGAGCAGATAGACTGAAACCCTGAATGTGAACATGACAGAAATGAGATTGCCCTAAGAAAGCTTAGTGGAATGGTACCCAGAAAATGGTGATAATTCCCCCAGAGGGGCTTAGAGGAGCTGGTCCACCACTTTTCTTTATGCTTTCTGGTCTTCCTGTATTTCTGTCTTTCTTTCCCTTTGTCTTTCTGAGAAATTTTCTGCTTCCTGGCCTCCCTCTGTGTTGCCCCTTTCTCTTTTCTGTGATTCAAATTCTGCTTTTCTGTTTTTCTGTCTCACTCTTCTCCTTCCCTTCAATGGTCTCCACGCCCCCTTCACCACTTACCCCAGCTCTCTCTGTCTCTTGTGTCTGCCCGACTCCCACTCTACCCTTCCTCCCTCCTCCCAGGTTTAAGGATGAGTAATGTCTGAGAGTCTGGAGCTACTGCAGCTGTTCTGAGCCACTGGGGCCTCTCACCTCCCAGACCTGAATAAGGCTGACCCTCAGGAGGGGCAGAGGGGAAAGGGTAGCAGGAAAAAAGGGGTGTTGTTACACTTGTAGTCTCCTTTTTTTGCCATTCATTTTGGAGGGGAAAAATGAAACAAATGAGGAATTTAAAACTTCCTCTTTTGTCTTGCTCCAGATGCAATCAGTGATGCCCTAAGAGCTAGGTTTGACTTTCTAGGAAAGAAAACTCCTCTAAGAAACCACACTGTTTAAACACTAGGTTTGCCTGGACCACAGCACCTGATAAGACAATGAAAACAGAAAAGGCTTTTAAAACCAATTTAATCCACACACAAATGTAACTCTAACGAAGGATCAATAGTCTGGTGGATCATTTTTCCTGCGACTCCTTGGAGAAGCTTAAAGAGCCTTTCAATCAATGGAGTGGATAGTGAATAAAATGTTCTTTTTGAGATAAATTGAGTTGATTTAAAGATGAAGATTAAGTAAATAATAGACAAGATGGTACTTGGTCTTGGCAAACTTTCTGAGGTGGTTCTCCAGTGGCTGCTGTTTAGGAAACAATGATCTAATGAAATCAATATATAATGGGAGGCGGCCAAATGCCTACACATATTAATCAGGGCTATGACCACATCTGAAGAAAGAATGGTTCCACAAACAAGTGTGCCCAGCCTTAAAAAGGAGAGATGCAGAATTGGAAGAGCGTGGCTAGTCCTGTCCAGGGGAGAGAGATTTGGGGATATTGCTTGTTGATTTATGGTTGCCCAGACCCACTTCTCCCCCTTCCTTTGTTGTCTGTGAAGAATTCTCTCTGACCCATTGTAACAGGACCTGTCAGTTGCCCCCTTCTTCCAGGCTTTAAGGCCCTGCCTTGGTTCCAGGGCCCACTCTTCTCCTATATGATCCAGGACTAAAGTCCTGATTGATTTGAGCCAGTGGTTCTCAAAGTGTGGTCTAAGATTATCAGGGGATCCCCAAGACCCCTTCAGACTACAAGATCAAAACTCTTTTTGTGATGTTATTTTCCTTTTTCACCCTCATTATTTCACAGGTATACGATGGAGTTTTCCAGAGATTACATGACATCATGATGTCATCACCCTGACAGTTAACAGAATGTGTTTGTGTATTCTTGTATTTTTTAGCATTTTCTAAGGTTTAGCATATAAATATATGTGTTTTTACAGATTAACTTAGTTTAATCTCAATGTGCTGTTATTAACTATCTTCGGTGGTACCTGCTATAATCTCTGTAACCATATTATCATTTCAATATATCATTACTTTTAAATCACGAAGTTTTCCTTGCATCTACATGGAAACACACAAGAAGTTAGTATATTTTGTTGTTCTGTCTTACAATCATGTTTTTAAAATTTCTCAGTCTTAATTTCTAATATTATATAAACTGGCAGCTATCACTCATATAAACCAAAGCTCTTTGAGATCCTCAATAATTTTTAAGAGTATAAAGATGTCCTGAGGCCAAGAAGTTTGAGAACTATTGGCTGAAGTCAATCATAAGGGGTCCCATTCCTTTTTCCAGCAATTGGTTAAAGAAGGAGAATGTGTCACTGTCCTGACTCATGAAACAGAAAAGGAGGTCCGCTGTGGGGTAGAACTGTGAAAAAGGTTTTCTTGACCTGAAAAGGAAACGCACAAAGAAGCAACCATTCCTTGGCTTGTCTTTTGATATTGTGCTGTCTGGAAGTGATGCTGAGACTCAGCAGCCAGCAAGGCAAGGTTGCCTAAGAACAAAGTCAATGCACTGAAAGAAATCCAAAAAAGAGGGGATATATGTATACATATGGCTGATTCACTTCACTGTACAGTAGAAACTAACACAACATTGTAAAACAGCTGTACCCCAATTTTTAAAGAAAGCATAAAAAACAAAACAAAACAAAAAAACAAAGTCAATGAACTGAGTTTCACAGAATGGCAAGGTAGGAAGGACTGGGTGCTAGAGGTACTGAAGCAACCAACCCAGAAGCCTCCCTACCTGAGGACTTCCTTTTTTGTGAAATAATACACTTTTTTGTTTTTTAACCCAGTCAAGTAGGGTTTGAAGTTACTTGCATCTTAATTAATTAATTGATATACCCATTGTATGTAATCTTGGTGGGATGGTAAAACCCACTGTGAAAACCTGAATAGGCTATATATTACCTCTTCGCTCCCTAGTGTGTTGAGGGAAGTGGGCCTATAACCTAAGCTTAGTCAGCTACATGCTCTTTTTGAATTATGAGCAAAGAATACAAGGATGGAGGGAAGAGGATGAAGTTGTTCACTCCCCAGAGCCCTCCTACAGCTCTCTTACTTCCTGCCCTGTTCTCAACCTGGTCCTCCAGTCATGTATGGATTCTACAAGCACAGAGTTGATTTCTGTTGTTCACAACCAACAACCTTAACGGAGATGCAGGGAGGGTCAGAGACAGGAATATACTAATCACTAAGAGATGCTCTCTATTTCATTTTGTTTCATCGGGCAAATAATCACTCAAGACTCTCCATCTCTGGGGGAATTTCCTGTCAGTCCAGTGGTTAGGAGTCTGCGCTTCCACTGCAGGCGGCAGGAGTTCGATCCCTGGTCAGGGAACTAAGAAAAAAGGGGGGAGTTCGCTCAGGTTCCCGCCTGTGACCTAAGATGTCCTCTCCCTCCCCCGCTAAGTTCTGAGACCCCGGAGCCCCCTCCACCGGCCTCCAGGCGAAAGCCACACGCAAGTTCGGCTTCCAGACACTTGGTTGGGATCGGTCCAGGGACCCGGTCCCTCGGGGCAGCCTGAACCAAAAGGAAGCAAAGGGTCCTAGAGTGAGAGAGCGCGGCACTGTAACGACCCCCAGACGCACAGTTTGAATCTAGTCCTCAGTTGCATGGCGGGTCAGCTGTCCCCCTTCTCGTCCTCTCCCCGAAAGGGTGAGAATTATCTGGCACCCAGCCCCGGGTGCGGTTGCAGAGAGCTCCGGCAATCTGGGGTTTGGAGGCGACCCCACTCCAAGGAGATTCTCTGGGGCTGCACAGGGGAGTCAGCCCCACAGCCGGGAAGGCAGAAAGGGAGCCCGCAGCCGAGACAGGAAAGCGCCCGAGTCCTTCAGACACATCCCCGCCTCCATACTTCCATCAGCCCGGGCCAAGGGGACGCGGTTCCTAGTCCCGAATTTGGGCAGCCGCCCCCGCTCCGCATCCCGGCAGATGTGGAGCGAGTCTTCTGGGTCAGGCAGGACCCCCAGCCGCCCCGCACTCGCGGCAACTTTGCCCCCGCCCCTCCGGGCGCTTACCTCCTGCTGGAGCTGCCGCGGGACTTCCCATCACAGACCCTCCTACTTTCCATTCTCTAGGGATTAATCCATGGAGCTGAGAGGCTTTCTTTTTTAAGCCCCTGAAATTCCCTTTCTTGGGCAAAATAACTTCATTGCCTCCAAGGAGGGCCCAGATCTAATGAATACACAAAGTTTTGTTAACCCTTCCTAGGAGAAAACACCTTCCAAACCTCACCCTCCCAAAGAACAAGGGTGAAATGGATATTTAATTGGTTCTTAGCCACGCAGCATTCATTCCCCACTCCTTTGGTAACAGCACCCTGATTTGGGAGATTTGAATGATTACTCTTCTATTGGATATAATCTGGCAGGACTGTCAACCACAGTATCATGCTTTCCTCTAGTCAAGGGAGTGGCACGGGACCCGAACCAGACCAGCTGGATCTTGAAGAGGTCAGCGCTTCTCTGAACTCTAGCGTGCATATGAGTCACCTGAGAGCCTTGTTACAATGCAGATTCTGAGTCAGTGGGGCCTGAAATCCTGAATTTCTAAAAAACTCCCAGATGATGCCAGTGCTGTTGGCCCACAGACCACCTTTTGAGTAGAAAGGGAGTGGAGTGAGCAAACAGTACTTTCATCCAGAACTGGGTGGAATAGCTTCATCCAGATGGAGCAACCTTGAAAGATCATCAGACTAGAGTTGCTAGACTGGATCCAGATCCTGTCCCCTCTGACCTGAATCTTCAGCCTTTCCTTCCATTTCTACAAGCTCCCTATATCCTTACAGTAAATTATATTTCATATTCAAGGTGACAGAATTTATTTCTGATATTTGCAGCCAGAGGAAGGAAAGAGGAGAGCGAGGAAGGGAGGGAGAGAGAGAGCAATTTCCCTCCAGCATGTAAATGGGTCAAAGTACCATTGTCTCTCTGTACAGCCAGCACCTAGTTTTCAGCCTTTATGTGCTGCTGATGTCATCAAAGACATTCTATTTTGTGAACCCCTTTGGGAGACTATTAAGGCTCTTGGGCATCTTCAAAGTAGTAGAAAATTTCTTTGTCCAGTAACAACTGGAGGAAAACTTTGGGGAACTATGTGCAGAGATGCTTGACTGTTCATCTAGTTTTCCTGCTTTGATAAAGAAAAAAGGTCTGCACATCGCTGTGATTCTTTGCATCGACGTCAAAATCTCCATTAATAATTGTTCTGGTTCATCAAGTTGCTGGAAGGCCATGTTTGAAGGAATTGGCATTACAAATGCTATAGCTTATTGAAGGCTATGTGGTGGGAAGGAGACATGGTTAAGGGGTGATCTGAGCTTGATATCCCAAACTCACTGTTCTCACAACTCAGGTACAAAGCTGCAAGACAAAATATGTTTCTCAGTGTGTACCTAAGAGATTGTTACCAGCTAATAAGAACAATTCAGAAAGTTCCTCCTTAAAAATAAAAATAAAACCAGACTTAACATCTCTGTGAGGGTTAATCTTTGAGTAAAGCCCTCATATGAAAGCCCTGGTTCCCAGAGATGGAATGAATGTCTGAGGACATAAGCATTATTGTGGATGAGGCCCAGCAGCTGGGAATTCCAGGAACTGTTCAGCTCTAGTTTCTCCCAGGCAAGTAATGGAACACTCTTATGGGATTTCCATCTAGGGCCATATTTGGAATGGAGCAGATTCCATAGTGGATGAAGCAAAAAAACGGATGAGTTTTGCTTCTCCACGCTGTTTTCACAATCAGTGGTTCCTGCCTGCCCAACATTTTGCCCAAATGACTCTGTTTCCAAGGCTCCAGAAATTTTCTGAGAGCAAATAATATGAGGTATTACATCCACTTGAACTTTTGTTTATAACAGGCTTATTATCCCATATCACATAGTAATTTATTAGAGTTCACTCATAGTGAGCAAAACTTGAATCTGTAAGACTTCATTCATTAGTATTCAGAATGATATATGTAAGGGTTTCCTCTCAAAATCATTCTTGTAAGGTTGGCAGAAGTCCAGCCCAACCTCATCTCCTCTCTTATAACTGTGAGTTTTGATCAGAAGTCTTTGCTTGCAAGTAACAGAAAGTGGCCCTGGCTACCTTAAGCAAAAAGGGAATTATTTCAAGGCTGGGGGAGAACTCACTGGATTGAAAGGAAGGCTAGATAGAAGCCATTCAGCTACCAAGGGAACCTGATAATAGCAAAAAAATTATTAACAGTTTCCCCCAGATACCATTCCTAGAGTGAATGAATAAGCACCAATCATTTCTTCTATCTTTGCATCACTGGGTACAAAACCCTGACATTCCAGTAGAAGAATAAGCAAGGGATATGAACAGACCATTTGCAGAAAAGGAAGTACAGTGGAGGAATGAGTGTTAGACTATATGAACAGAGGTGGCCCCTGCCCACAAGGGGTCATATACACTATTAAACTGAGTGCTCCCTAGGGCAGGGCCCAGGTCCCACAGCCCTCTCCAGGACTCCTCATCAGATGCTTTGCATAAATTAGCTCCTTTAATCCTCACAACAACCCTGTAAAATAGGTATGATTGTGTCCCATTTGTCCAACAAGGAAACATGCTCAGACAATGGAGGTGGCTGGCCCTAGGTTGCCTAGCTAGGAGGTGGCAGAGCTGAGGTTGACCTTACACTGGTCATTTCCCCTACACATGCTGCCTTGGCTGCTGTATATTGTTGTGCATTTTATGCATTGTACAAAGGTGCCCAGTCCAGAGGATTGGGGCTGAGCTGAAATCTAGCCTGTGATCCACTCAACAAGCCTACTGCCCCTTTGTAAACCTGTGCCTATCTGGAAGAAGGGGCTCATGTTTCTAATTTGTCCACCCAGGGGAGTGTCTTTTTCACTCTATTCAGAGAGCAGCACTGTATGGGCTAGTAGCAGCCTTATCTGCTGCATCTCCCTGGAGCAGGTGTGCAGAGGGGGTGAGTAGGGGTGGCTGGATAAGGATGAGACAGCATAGGATGAGAGGCTGTTAGCTTGACAGAGGTGGAGGGAAACAGATAAAACATTGCGTGAAACCTAGGCGGGTACTCAGGGCAGGAGCTTTTATGTAGGGAAAAGGACAAACAAAGGGCATTGCCTCTCCCTGGGAATTTACTCAGGCCTATGTGAGCTTCTCAGTATAATCTGGGGGCTTTAACTGAGGGGCATGGAATCTGTGGGACTCTAGGATCTCAGTTTGAGGGCTCCATTTGTGGGGCAGGGCTCAGTTTATAAGGCTCTTATGGCAGGCTAGGTCTTAGATGTAGATGACCCATCCACCATCCTGGCCTCTCAGTGTTCTGACCTCCTCATTTCTAACCTTGTCCTTCAGCCACCTCAGCCTCATACTTCCATGGTCACAGCCTAGCCCTTGTCCTCAGTAAAAAAGGAAACTCCTCCCCAAATCTCATTTTCAAACATACCACTCTAATCATCATTTCCTGGTCCTCTAGCTGATTTACTCTCGTACCTGCCCTGCATAAGAATTCTTCAATCTCAACTCAACCTCTGATTCTTTCACTCCATCACCTTTTCACTGCCCCTCACTCTTCTCATGTCCTTGCTTACTTCCTTAACTAGTGTGATAGACAGAATTTTGAGATGACCCCCATGATCTCTACCCCCTGGTATTTTGCCCTATATAATCCCCTCCCTAAAGTATGAGCAGGACTTGTGATTTGCTTCTAACCAATAGAGTATGGCAAATGTGATGGGAGAATATCTATCTATCTATCTATCTATCTATCTATCTATCTATCTATCTATCTATATGTATATTATGGCTCCATCTTGTTACCATGCAAGGAACTCAGCTGCTGGCCTTGAAGAGATAAGTTGCTAGGCTGTGAACTTCCTGTCGAGAGGGCTGCATGGCAGGTAATTTCAGGCAGACCCGAGGATCTGAGGTCCTCGGTTTTACAACCACAAAAAAACTAAATTCTAACAACAACCATGTGAGCTTGGAAGAGAATATGAAATAATATGTGGCCTCATATGAGACCATGGCCTTGGCCAATATCTTGAGTGCAACTTGTGAGACCCTGAACAAAGAATCCCGATAGGCTGTGTCTGGACTTCTAACACATGGAAACTGTGAGATAATAAACATGTGTTGTTTTAAGTTGCTAAGTTTGTGGCAATATGTTCTGTAGCAATAGAAAACTAATACACCCAGCTTAGGTTTCATTATCCATCATTATAATCACTCCCTTGCAAACATCCTTACTATTCTAGCCCTTGTGGCTGACAGACCCTAAAGTGACTCCTAGTAATCCCCACCACCTGGTGTTCATGCCGTGTGCAATTCCTTCCCTTTGAGCAGAACCTGTGAGTTGAACAGAACCTGTGACTTGCTTCTAGCCAATAGAGTATGACAAAAGTGATAGGATGTCACTCCCCTAAGACTCCATCTTATCAAACTGGAGTTAGAGAGACTCTCTCTTGCTAGCTTTGCAGGAGTAAGCTGTCATGTTGTGAGAGGGCCAATGGAAAGGACCAAATGGTGAGGAAGTTGGCTTCTAGCAGCTGAGAGAGCCATCCCTGCCTGAAAGCTAGCAAGAAAATGAGGACCTCAAAAGCCAAAAAACAAACAAAAAATAATAAAAATAAAACAAACAAAAAACAAAAAAAGGAAAAGAGAAATTAAAAACAGAAAAAAATAGAAAAAAATTAAAAAGAAATAAAAAAAGAACAACAACAAAAAAACCAAAAAAAAAAAAAAGAGGAAAAAAAAAAGGAAAAGAAAATGAAGACTTCAGTCCTAGAGCTTCAAGGAGATGAATTCCTCCAACAACCTGAGGGAGCATGGAAGTGGATATTTTACCTAGTCAAGCCTCTGATGGGACTGCAGCTCCAGTTGACATCTGTACTGGAGCCTAATGAGACCCTGAAGGAGAAGACCCAGCTAATTTGTTCCCAGACTCCTGACACATAGAAACTGTGAGATGATAAATGCATGTTGTTTTAAGCCTCTAAGTTTGTGGTAATTTGTTATGCAGTGAAGAAAACTAATACAGCTCCCCTATCCCATCTTTATACTGACTTGGCCAAACATAACCCAGGTTAGTCACAATGCCCCACCTACTCTGCATCTGTATCAGAGCAGCTGAATGTTATTAGAGAAAACCAAAAACCACACAACAAGTCAATTGATTTCACTCTAAATTATTGTGGTTTTTAAAAATTTATTTATTTTAATTTATTTATTTTTGGCTGTGTTGGGTCTTCCTTGCTGTGCGCGGGCTTTCTTAGTTGCGGAGAGCGGGGGCTACTCTTCGTTTTCTGTGCATGGGCTTCTCATTGCAGTGGCTTCTCTTGTTGCAGAGCACAGGCTCTAGGCACGCGGGCTTCAGTAGTTGTGGTGCATGGGCTCAGTAGTTGTGGCTCACGGACTCTAGAGCACAGGCTCAGTAGTTGTGGTGCACGGGCTTAGTTGCTCCATGGCATGTGGGATCTTCTGCGGCAAGTGGGATCTTCCCAGACCAGGGCTCGAACCCATGTCCCCTGCATTAGCAGGCGGATTCTTAACAACTGTGCCCACAGGGAAGTCCTAAATTATTGGTTGTGGACCTCAAATGGGCATTAATAGCATAGCAATCCTGCTCTGCTCACTTCCCCACTCTCAGAACTATTTCATACTTTATCCTCTCCTCCCAAACCTCCCACATCCCAGCCTCTGTCCTCACCTTTAGCTGATGGCCTCACATCACCCTTCATTAAGAAGATAGATGTATTCAAATGGGAATTTCCTTATCTCACCACCAGATCTACAATCCTCTGGATACACAACTTCCTCTTCTGTCTTGTCACATGGAGAAACTGTCCCTCCTCAAGTCAAAGACCAGTCCCTCTACCTCTGCTTTAGACTCCTCCCACCCACTCAAGGACTTCACTCTTTCAGTCACTCCCATCTCTCTTGCATCACCAGTTTCTCCTCTTTTGGGCTATTCCCATCAGTGCATGCACGTGCTCTATCATCTACCATTTTAAGAGTCCCCCTTGAATTCCACAAGCTCTTCCTGCTATGCATAGTTCTCTGTTTCTTTCACAGCAAAACTTCCCAAGACATGCATTACACACTGATTTCTCCACTTCACCTCCCTTTCACTCTTCAACCAACTCCAGTCTAGTTTTGTACCGCTCCGTGAAACCTGCTCTTGTCAAAGTCATGAAAGACTTTGTGTTGTCAAATCCGACAGATACTTTCCTTTTCTCATATTACTTGTCTCCCAGTGGCATCTGACACTGTCAACCAATTCCTCCTTCTTGAAACATGTCTATTTCTTCTCATTCTCCTTTGCTGACTTCTAAATGTTGACATTCTCCGAGCTTGTAGACCCAATTGCCCCCTTATCATCTGCACTTGAATATCTCACAGGCAGCTCAAATTGACTGTGTCTAAAACAGAAATCTTGATATTTCCCCCAAGTCTGTTCTTCCTGCTTCCTTTCCCTATCTCAGTACAACTGAGACAGGAGAGAAGGGGGGCAGAACACAACTTTTAAAGGAATGACATAGCCATTGAGGATATGATATAAACTGGTTAGAACTAACTAGGCTCAAGATGGTGGAAGATTTGACTTCCAGTGGACCTTGAGCCTCACTGTATTCTCATTGTAATACATCAGCATATGTTAAATGACACACCCACTGGTGCCACGACAGTTATGAGGCCAACCATAAAAGGCCAAAAAGTGGGTGGTACCCTAACTCCTGGAAATCCCCACCCCTTCTCCAAGATAGAATATTCCTCCCACTTGTTAGCCTATGAAATTACCCAGCCCATAAAAACTAACCACCCCCCACACTTCAGGTCACTCTTGTCTTCTGAGATGGCCCACACTCTGTCTGTAGAGTGTGCATCTCTCTAAATAAACTTGCTTTCACTTTGCTATGGCTTGCTCTTGTATTCTTTCCTACACGAAGCCAAGGACCCTCACTTGGCAGCCCGTCCCAGGGACTCACCAGAGACCTGGGACATGACCGTCCTCTTGTGCCCCATTTTCCCTACAACACAATAACCAGCTACTCAGAAAGCCGAGAATCAGGAATTCCCTGGTGGTCCAGTGGGTTAGGACTCGTGCTTTCACTGCTGAGTGCGTGGGTTCAAAATCCTGCAAGCTGCAGGGCGCGGCCAAAAAAAAAAAGCTGAGAATCATCCCTTTCCCTCACCTCCTCCACACTCAATAGTACTTATTATGGAGTACTATTGGTTTTATCTCTAAAATTTATCTTGAATTTGTCCGCATCTCTCTGTCTCCACTATCACTAACCTACGCCAAACCACCACTGTGTCTTGTCTGAATTATTATAATAGTTTCCCAATCGTCTCTCTGCTTCCACTTTTGTCCCTTTATAATTCCTTCTCCACACAAGTAGGTAGAGTCGTCTTTCAAAAAAAGTAAATCACATCATTTTATCACCCTGCATAGAACATTTTCCACTGCATTTCAAATAAAATTCAAACTTCTTGCCATGACTAACAAGGCCCTTGCCGGTGTCACCCACCTCATCTCCTGTAGCTCTTTCCATCTCATACTAAGTTCTGTTTCCCTGGCCTTTATGCCTGTTGTTCCTTTTCTTGGAACCATTTTCCTTGTCCTCCATCTCCTCCTTAAGAGCACAGCTTAAGGGGCTTCCCTGGTGGCACAGTGGTTGGGAATCTGCCTGCCGATGCGGGGGACACGGGTTTGAGCCCTGGTCTGGGAGGATCCCACATGCCGCGGAGCGACTACGCCCGTGAGCCACAATTACTGAGCCTGCGCGTCTGGAGCCTGTGCTCCGCAACAAGAGAGGCCGCGATACTGAGAAGCCCGCGCACCGCGATGAAGAGTGGCCCCCACTTGCCGCAACTAGGGAAAGCCCTCGCACAGAAATGAAGACCCAACACAGCCATAAAATAAAATGAATAAATAAAATTAAAAAAAACAAAAAACATGTTTTAAAAAAAAAAGAGCACAGCTTAAATGTTATATCCACAGAGGTGCTTTCCATGACCATCCTATTAAAAACTCTTCCTCCCTCCCCTGTTATCCTCATTCACATTGTAAGCCCTGTGAAAGCAGAACCTTTGTCTGTCATGTTAGCTCCCCAGTGCTTAGTGCAGTGCCTGGCACACATTCAGCACTCAATCAATATTTGGTTAATGAATGAATGAATGAGTGAGGCAGTTTCTCTGAGGATCTGAGTACCTCAATGTGGGGACTGAGATTGGTGTGAAGGACAAAATGCACTGGATAATGAAGGAGATGATTTTATTCAGGATAGTACAATAGAGAAACTGTACACTATGGAGAAATGTCTCAAAGAATATGAAGGGAGACTGGGATTCTATGGAGGCAAGTAGACAAAGGTAGATGGTCTGGGAGCCTTATGGAGTGATGAGGAATGAGAGAGACAGGTCTTATCTGAGTCACTGAAGAAAGGTGGAGGTGAGCCTTATCTTGGACTACACGGGAGCAGGGAAGTCCTTTGCCCTTTCTCAGAGCACAAAAGAGAGGGAGAATTTTTGGACCATGCTGCTTTCCAGGAACATAGGGCTCAGATAAGTTTCAATATTGTCACTGGTTATCTCAGTTTCAGTATAGGGGTTTAGTCTGAAGATTTCAATCTGAAAAAATCAGTTCAGGGGTCTAGTCTAGGCAGTCACTCTGCACACCTATATTTGGGTTCAATCTGAACAACCCGAGTGGACCACCTAGGGCTATCATTGCATATAAGTCAATCTAGAGTCTTAGCCAGAGGGACTCAAAGTTGGGACCTCAGTTTGGCAGATCAGTTTCGGGGAGCTCTATCTGGGAATTATACTCTGGAGAACTCAATTTGGACGCATCAACTGGGGTACTCTGGCTACCAGGCACAGTCATGGGGCTCACTCTGGATGTGAGAGACTGGTGCTCCATCTAGCAGTTTATTCTGTTACTCTGATGTACTCTGAGATTCATTTTGGTGGGGGGCTCAGTGTGGCCTCAGTATGGGGATCTGAAACTTCATTCTGCAAACTAAATCTCTTGTACATAACCTGGGGAACTTCTTCAGGGAACTCAGGCAAGGTATTTGTTCTGGGGACATCATTTTGGGGGTTTGACCTAGAAACTGTTTGGTCACCTACCTTATGGTTAATGTCGAGGGGCTCAGGCACTGCTAACTTAGTATCAGGGATCAGTCTCACGGTACTGGTCACTCAGGAGCTCTATCTGGATCATTCACTGTTGGGTGCTCAGCATGAGGATTTGGGTTTAGAGTGCTGACTCACTGTGGCTCAGACATCACCCTCCCACCCCCGCCCGGGAGGGCTCAGCATCTCATCAAAGATGTGATTGCAAGCAACAGAAAACCACCATATAAGGATGGCTTGAACAAAACAAAAGCCTTTATTTCTCTCAGGTAAAAACAGTCCCAAGGAACTGCCCCTCTATTCCATTTAAATCTCATTGGCCAAAGCTTGTATCACATGGCTGTACCCAGTTGCAAGGAAGACTAGGAAATGTAGTCTTTTAGCTGGACTTTTGCCCCCTCAGCTAAAAACATGGATTCTGTTCCAAAGGAGGAAAGGGAGAATGTAAATTGGAGTGTTAAGCTAGCAGTCTTGCTACACAGGTGTCTCAACCTGGGTTTCTCAGTCTGAGCCCCTGGTTCTGTGGATACAGTTTTGGGTACTAATTCTGGGGGTATGAATTTAGAGTCTAAGAGATTGGAAGTTCATTCTGGGGAATCAGTTTCATGATCACAGTTGGGGGACCTTAGTCTAGAAACTTACTCTAAAGGCTTCAGTTCAATTTCTGAGTCTGTAGACAATATGGTAGATTCAGTCTATAGAATCCCATTCTTGGTTTTCATTTTATAAGGGGCTTAGTCTGGGGCTGCTCAGACTGGGGATCATTCTAGTATTTCAATATGAGAGTTCAGGGTCTTCCCTGGTGGTCCAGTGGTTAAGATTCCATACTTCCACTGCAGTGGGCGCGGGTTTGATCCCTGGTTGGGGAACTAAGATCTTGCATGCCGCGCTGTGCGGACAAAAAAAAAAAAAAAAAGAAAAAAAAAGAGTTCAGTCTAGGAGTCTGATTCTTGGGGGTCTACCTGGGGACTCAGTCCAGGGTCTGTCTGAGCTTCTGTATCACCAGTCTGATGCTTCATTCTGGGCTTTGGGTTTGTTTTGTGGGCCCAGAGGTTGGAGGTTCAATCTAAGGAAACCAGCTCAGTTTTGGGGATTAGCCTTCAGTCATCACTTTTCAGATTCAGGGTAGGCTCCTCAATCTGGATTGTTAGGACCCCCTCTCTGGACACTTGTCTGAGGATTCATTTTTTGGCATATGTCTTGAAAGCTCAGACATTGGTAGCTCAGTCTGGGGGCTGTGTGGGAGCTTTCTCGGGGGGTCAGTTAAGAGGAGCTCATTCTGGGGCACTTAGACTGGGCGCTCAGTCTTGGCAGCTAATTCTGTGAACATAAGCCTAAAGTTTTCAGAGTGGGAGTTCCATCTGGCAGCCTTTGGGGTCCACCTGGGTTGCTCCCTCTTCCACACAAACCTGAGGACTCAGACTGGGTTATTAGTTTGAGGCTGAGACCTTGGAAGCTCATCTGGGAGCATGCTGGCTTCTGATCTCAATCTGTAGACTTATTCTGAAAATGGGAGTTGTGGGTCTCAGACATTGGCAGCTCAGTCTGGAGCAATTAACCTCACAGTCTCATGCCTGGGAGCTTGTGTTAGTTCTGAGAAGCAGACACTAAGATGGGATTAGTGTCACAAAAGTGAGCAACAATTTTATCAGGGGAAATGCCAATGAGAGAAAATGGGGTGGGTACCATGCAAGGCTGGGAGAGCCATTGGAACATAATGCAGTCTGACCCAGACTAAGGAGAGAAAGAGGGAAGGTTGAGTGAAAGTGTCCTAGACTGCTGTGCAGTGCAAGGGAGGTTTGGCAAGACTGTGTGGGATTCTTTGAACCAAAGTCACCCAAGTATCCCTGCCACACTCAGTCATTGGCTGGGAGTAGCTCGTGGGAAGTATGGTCTCTGCACAAATGAGGGGAATTCAGAACACAGCAGCTGGGGCTCTTGATCAATTATGCATCCTGAAGTTTAAAGTCTATGAGATGCATTCTCATGGCTACCATGGGATGCATACTGGTTGTTCCCTCTGGGGATTCCCTCTAGGGCTCATTCTGGGCGTGTTATTTGGGACCTCAGACATTAGGTTTTCAGTCTGAGGGAATCTGTTTCAGAATGTGGGCTCAGTCTGTATTTTCAGTGGGGGCATATCTGTGGCCTCAGTGTGTGAGGGGTCCTTCTGGGAACTCAGTTTGGTCTCACTTCCAAGATACCACCCCCATTCTCCTTCAAGGAGTTAAGCTTGAGGTCTTAGTCCTGTGGCTCTGCCTAGAGGTTCATTATGGGGAACCTGACTTTGAGGGTTTAAATGTTGACAGTTCATTCTTGAGACATCTGAGAATTCAATATGGTAGCCTGATTTTTGGTCTAAGATATGACTGAGTCTCTCACCAAGTGAGTGCTAGGCTCAAGGCTCCGTCTGGGTGGCGGGTCTGGCCAACTTTGGGAGGCTCAGATACTGGGGGCTCAGTCTGGGGTATTTTAGCCCGAGGAGTCATGCCTAGGGTATCTCAATGTGATGACCTTACATGGGGATTTCTGTCTGGTGGGCTCTGTCTTGGAATCCTAAGAGGGGTCCTAGTCTGAAAAGTTTCATCTGGAAGCACCCTCTGCATTTACACCCTAGCAGTTCAGTTTGGCAGTTCAACCTGCATTTCAATCTTGGAGCTCTGCCTGAGGTCTCATGCTGGGGATTGAATTTTGGTTTAGGTTTTGGGAGTTCAGTCTTTGACACATCAATCTGATCATCTTCATCTGAAGGCCTAAGCTAGCCTGAAATGTTCCCTCTAGAGTAGGGTCTAGGAGTATTTAACCTGGGATTCATGGATTTATTAAGTGTCATGCATAGAATTTGGAGTGTCTGTGTATTTGGATGCTAGAAAAATACATCTTATTTTCACCAACCTCCACTGAAACTTGACATTTCTTTCAATAATGAAAGTAGGCAACCAACCACAGTAGTATTAGCAGTACATATGACTTTGTCACCAATACACAGATATTTCTCATAGCAGATCTCTTAAAGTATTGTTTACATTCATCATTAATTTGAAATCACAGTAGTCATTTAACCTGTTAGTGAAACTGTGCAACTCAGGTTGGGACTTGAACCCTCGTGCCAGGACTCGAACCCAGACAAAACCTACAGTTTTTTAATTGAGATCACACACCTGGTCTCAGGACTTATTGAAGCTCAGGTTCTTTATGTCTCATCGCAGAAAGAATTCAGTGAGAGACAAAGTGATAGGTAAAAAGTAGATTTATTTAGAGAGGTACACATTCCATAGACAGAATGCAGTCTGTCTCAAAAGGGGGAATGGCCTTGGGAGAAACACACTCCACAGACAGAGTGTAGGCCATCTCAGAAGGCAAGAGGCCCTGAAATATGGAGTGGTTAGTTTTGTTTTTTTTTTAATATTTATCTATTTATTTATTTATTTTATTTTGGCTGCCCCAGGTCTTAGTTGCGGCATGTGGGATCTTCGCTGCAGAATGCGGGCTCTTAGATGCAGCATGCGTGCGGGATCTAGTTCCCTGACCAGGGATCAAACCCAGGCCCCCTGCACTGGGAGCACAGAATCCTACCCACTGGACCACCAGGGAAGTCCCCCGCGTGGTTAGTTCTTATGGGCTGGGTAATTTCATAGGCTAATGAGCAGGAGGATTATTCTAACTATTTTGGGGGGAAGGGGGCACAGATTTCCAGGAATTGGGCCACCGCCCACTTTTTGGCTTTTTATGGTTGGCCTCAGAACTGTCATGGCACTGTATTACAATGAGTGTATAATGAGGCTCAAGGTCTACTGGAAGTCGAATATTCTGCCATCTTGGACCTAATTGGTTCTAACCAGTTTATGTTATGTCCTCAACTGCTGTCATTCTTTTAGAGGTTGTGCCCTTCTCTCTTCTCTCCTGTTTCATTAGTAGATCATGGTATTTAATGCATTAATAAAGAAATATGTATACTGGGAATTCCCTGGCAGTCCAGTGGTTAGGACTCAGTGCTTTCAATGCCAGGTCCTGGGTTTGATCCTTAGTTGGGGAACTAGGATCCCACAAGATGCACGGCATGGCCAAAAAAAAAAAATGTATATTACAATTAATTTTTATATTATTTTGCTATTTTAATATAATTGGTTTCCTTTGTAATTCTATATTTTAGTTTATGCACTTAAAAACATTATTCTGGCAAGAAGTATATTGTCTTCACCAGACTGCTAGATGGGTTCAAGGCACAGAAAAGGTGAAATCTTAGTACACTCAGCTTTGCACTTCAGTCTCAAGATGAAATCTCAGGGTTCATTCAGCGGCCTTGGTTTGTTGGAGCCCAGAATTGGGCTCCCTGTGTGGGAATTTCCAGCAGGTCTACTGTGATATTGTGATTTATAATAAGAAATACAAATTGGGTCTTCAACCCATTCCTGACACAGAGCTCCTACAACCTTTGGAATTTCCTCTGAGAGTGATAAAAAGTGTCTTTTGTTACATTAATGAAGAGACGTTTGGAAAGCCCCTAGGTAACTAAGGATGGGGGCTGGTTGTCTGTGGCACCAACCACAGGATTAGAGGGTTGGCACTTTCAGTCCCTCCCCTCCACCTCTAGGAGGGGAGAGGTGCTGGAGTTTGAGTTCAATCACCAATGACCAATAATCTAATCAATCGTGCCTCTGTACCGAAGCCTCCATAAAACCCCAAAAGAACAGGCTCTGAGAGCTTCAGAGTTGATGAACACACAGAGATGCCAGGAGAGTGGCATGCTCAGAGAGCTTGGAAGCTCCTTGACCCTTCCCACATAGCTTGTCCTATGAATCTCTTCCATCTGGCTGTTCCTGAGTTATATCTTTTTATAATAAACTGATAATCTAGTAAGTAAAATGTTTCTTTGAGCTCTGTGAGCCACTCTAGTGAGATGGGGGGCGTTGGAACTCTGACCAGTGGGCCTGTGGGTCAGAAGCACAGGTGACAACCTGGACTTGGTGATTGGCGTCTGTGGTGGGGGCAGTCTTGTGTGACTGAGCCCTTAACCTGTGGAATCTGACACTATCTCCAGGTAGATAGTATCAGAACTGAGTTGAATTGTAGGACACCCAGCTGATATTGAAGAATCGCTTGGTGGTGTGGGAAAACTCAAGACACACACACTGCAACTGGTAACCGGAATCTTACCTACTCTCTCCACGTACGTAACTTTGAGGCCCTGGGAACTCACGTGCAAATGCTTAATCTCAGTTTCTTCGTCTGGGCTTCTTTGAACTCAATTTAAATTGCTGAGTCTGCAGGAATGAGTCTCTAGAGCCCCTACTCTAGTCTCTAGAGTAGGAGTTTATGCCTCCTGAGATTATCAGTCTGGGAATGCTCATGATTATCATCACACACCATGTTGTTCCCTGCTTCTGTTTCTTTGTATAGATTGTTTCCTCAGCGTGAAACGCTCTTTCTTTCTTTAGAAACACACCCTCACCCTCATCTACACAAACTCCCCATCACCTGGCAAAATTCCTCTCAAACTTTAAGTCTGAGGCATTATCTCTCAGAGGCTTGCCATAATCCCCAAGGCTGGATCAGGAACACCCTATGCTGGACTCCCATGGGCTCCTGTGGTCCTTTTTCCTCTAGCATTGCACAGAGATGGATTTATCATAGAACTAATAAAGTTTAAGTCTCCGCACCTCACACTTACACAGACCATTTCCAAGTCCCTGGTTGTTGAGCACCGTCAATTTGAGAAGTACTTAAGATTTGTCACTGCACAAGAACAGTCAAAATATCATGAAATTTTACAGCTCACATGTAAAAGAAACTAAATAGAAGTTTTCCCAAATTTAACAACAGTCTTAAATTTTGTGTTACTAATAACAAGCTGTGAAGTTGAAATTTTTCTAAACTACCAATAACAAAATATTTTGATCAACCGAATGGAATTGAATTCAATTGAATTCTTTTTATTCTCTCTTGAAAATGTTATTATAAAATAATTGTCATTTACTTACAGGAGGACATCAAAGTGTTTGCAGCCAAAAAAAAAAAAAAGGAAAAATTAGTAGAGAGATTCGTCAGGCAATTAATAAAAATATTTTATTTCTCTAGTTTTGAGGATGTTTGTGGCATTTGTCAGTTTTTTTTAAATTGGAATTTGTAAATTTTAAAATTTCTTTTATAAATCTAAAGCAATACTCACTTTCATTCCTAAATTTGTACTGTTTTTCTTAAAAACAGCTTGCAAAATTCTATCTGCCTCAGGGCTTTCAAAAATCTGCATTCACCCTGAGCACTGATCATATTCTATGGTCCTTGGAAAATCTTGCATGCCAGACTGTAAGCTCCTTGAGCATCTGACCAAACCCCATGACCCAGCAGCACTAAGCACAGGGCCAGACACAGAAGTATCAGTACTGTTTGTTAACATGGACTTGTCCAAAGTTTGCAACCTTTGCTGTGAGAGTGAATCACCTATAATACTTTTCTAAAAACAGCTTTATTGAGATATTATTTATATACCATAAACTTCACCCATTTAAAATGTACAATTAAATGGTTTTTAGTATATTTTCAGAGTTGTGCAACTATATTAGTTTGCTAGGGCTGTCATAACAAAATACTACAGACTGGTGGCTTTAACAACAGAACTTTATTTTCTCAAAGCTCTAGAAGCTAGAAGTTTGAGATCAAGGTGTTGGCAGGTTTGGTTTCTTCTGTGGCCTTTTTCCTCGTCTTGCAGATGTGTGTTCACATGGTCATCTCTCTGTGGATGCGTCTGGTTTCCCTGTCCTACTCTGCTCTTTTTTTTTGGCCACGCCATGCGTCTTGTGGGATCTTAGTTCCCTGACCAGGGATTGAACCCCCTGTGTCCTCTGCAGTGGAAGCACGGAGTCCTAACCACTGGGCCGTAATCTCCTCTTCTTATAGCGACACCAATCATATTGGACTAGGGTGCACCCACATGGCCTCATTTTACCTTAATTACCTCTTTAAAGGCTCTGCCTCCAAATACAACCACATTCTGGGGGTTAGGGTTTCAACGTATGAATGGGGGTTGGGGGCAGGACACAACTCAGGCCCTAACAGCAGATGTCACCACATCTAATTTTAGAACATTTTCATTGCCCCTAAAAGAAACCCTATACTCATTAGGAGTCAGGCCACATTTTCCCCCTTCCTCTATCCTTAGGCAACCATTAACCTATTTTCTGTCTCCATAGATTTACTTGTTCTGTACATTTCATATAAATGATACCATGCAATATATGGGCTTTTTTGACTAGTTGGTAGTGATGTCACCTCTTTCATTCCTGATTTCAGTAATTTGAATCTTCTCTATTTTTTACTTAGTTAATCTAGCAAAAAGTTTGTCAATTTTGTTGATCTTTCTTAAAAAGACTGATTTTTGGTTTTACTGATTTTCTCTGTTGTTTTTCTATTTTCTGTTACATTTATTTCCTCTCCAATTTTTATTATTTCCTTCCTTCTGCTTGCTTTGGGATTACTCTGTTCTTCTTTTTCTAGTTTCCTAAGGTGGAAGGTCAGGTTATTCATTTGAGATCTTTCTTCTTTTTTAATAGGGACGTTTACAGCTATAAAATTCCATTTAAGCATTGCTTTGGCTGCAACTCATAAATTTTGGTGTGCTGTGCTTTAGCTTTCAAATCATTTCAAGATGTCTTATTTCTCTTGAGATTTTTTTCTTTGACCCATTTGTTATTTAGAAGTGTGTTAATATCCACATATTTGTGAATTTCACAAATGTCTTTCCGTTATTGACTTCTAATTTCATTCCATTGTGGTCAGAGAATGTACTTTGTATGATTTCAATCCTTTTAAATCTATTGAGGCCTGCTTTAGACTTAACATATGGTCTGTCCTGGAAAACGCTCCACGTGCACTTCAGAAAAATGTGTATTCTGCTGTTATTGGGTGAAGTGTTCTATAGATGTTAGGATGCATTATTAAATGCAGATTTTTAGGCAATGCTACGTGAGGTTGCTTCTTCTGTCCTAGGGCCTGAAATGTGCATCTTTAATAAGTTCCCCACATCTTTTCCACGCAGTACCCATGGGTCCGGAACTCATGGCCTCAGCCGCGCTCCCCTCCTGGCTTCCTTAGATTTAATTATTACATGTGAGTGACTGCGGTGGTGTCATCGATTGCTCGACAGACTTTTCTATTGCTCTAGTCTTGCTGCCAGGTCTGCGGAAAGGCGAATCTGCGTTCTCAGGCTCGGCTTCCGACTCCTTCTGCCTGGGCAGTGCTGCGCAGGTATTGGTCCGCTTGGATGTCACGTGCTCCGCGGCCGGATGATGGCGGGCGCTGCTGAAGATTCGCGAGCGCTCTTCGGGGTTGCTGTCCGCGCGGCGCTGGAGGCCTGGCCCGCCTTGCAGGTGAGCGGGGCCGCGGCAGGGACAAAGGTTAAAGACCGGGGCAGAACAGGAGTTGGCCCGGCGAGCCGCCCGAGGCTTGGTTGGGCGGTGTAAGCAGCGGCCTCCTGCGCCCCCGTAGGCCGGTTCCCGGGCTGACGTGGTGGGCTTGGGCCTGTGTTCGCAGATCGCTGTGGAGAACGGCTTCGGGGGTGTGCACAGCCAGGAGAAGGCTGAGTGGCTGGGGGGTGCAGTGGAGGAGTACTTCTTCCGCAATGGTGAGTGAATGTGAGGCGCTAGGACGTGTCTCTGTGGGGGCAGGGGAAGGAGGAGGCCGATCCTAGTGAGTCCGCACTTCCTCTTGCGCAATTGTCGGTTGGTACCTGAGGGCGAGGTGGAATGAATGCAGGCTTTGGAGTCAGAATCCTGAGTTCGAATGCCTTATGGGCCGTGCCATTGACTCAGGATATCAGGCTGGACAAGTCAGTTTACTCCCCTGAGACTCAGTTTCATAATTTGTAAAATGGATATAAAAGTATCCACCAGCGCAGTCCAGTAGAAATACAATGCTAGTCGCATCACGTAATTTAAAATTTTTCAGCAGCCACTTTAATAAAGTAAAAAGCAGATGAAATTAATATTATTCAACTCAACATATCCAAAATACTTCAACATGTAGTTAGTATAAAACACTATTAATGAGATGTTTTACATTTTTTTTTAGCATTACGTTTTCAAAATCTGGTGGGTATTTTTCAGTTTTAGCACATCTCATTTTTTGGCCTAGCCACACTTTAAGTGCTCAGTAACCACATTTGACTATTTGGACAGCAGAGATCTACATCTTTGGTGTGTCTTGAGGGTCGTATAAGAATAAGGGGCCCTGCAGGGAGTCTTTTGCGAAGTATGATTTTTACAAAATTTTTCATATAGTTTTTTAGTCTTGGAGATGACATTAGGCAGTGTCCTTTCTCTCAAGGAAGTTTACCATCTAGTGAGGGATCCAGATAAGTAAATAGGCGTTTACACATAGGGTGATAGGTGTTCTAATAAAGAGGAGCTCGGTGCTTGGGTAATGTGAGACTGGGAAGGAGGCGTCTTTTGGAGATCGTTAGGGGGTGGTGGTGATTGGGCTGAATCTTAAGGGATGAGAAGGAGTTAACTAGCTGGGGGAGGCGGAGAGAGCAGCACTCAAAAATAAGTCCTGTGGTATGAGGAGATTATGCGTTATATTTGGAAAGTGGCGGGGACCTCAGTGTTAGAGTAACGGTGTGTGTGTGCTTGTGGGTGTGTGGAAGGGAGGAGTGGTGGAGAATGGGGGTTGGAGGGGACCCTGGAAAGGGGTGAGACATGGAAGGCCTTTGATTTTTGTCCTTTAAGCTAGTGTTTGCCAAAATGCATGCTTTGGAAGACTAGTTCTGTTAGATGTTCAGCGAAGAAGCTGCTGCTCCAGTCAAATTATATAAGAAAAGCTCTTTTTTTCAGTTCTTACTTAAGAGTCACAGTAATCATTAACATATTAAAGGCTTGGATAAGGTTAATCACCAAAAAGAAACCTGTTTACCTTTGGTTCCCATTAGTTTTCTGTGAATAGCTTCCCTTAAAACCCAGCAGGACAGTTATTTCTCAGAAGCAGAACATGAAACACTGCAGTAGGTGATTAAAAATTCATGAGCAGGATCTAAAACGATGGGGTTTTCTGGCTAGAAAGTAGTCAGTGTGGAGCATGGACTGGAGAGGGAAAGACTGATGAGAAAGCTGTTTCTGTCTAGAAAATGATGAGGCCTGAACTAGGGCAGTGGCAATAGTCATGGAAAAGAAGGGGTGGCCCTAAGGAAATTGTTTGGCTGTAGAGGGGGAGGGGAAGGGAGACAGGTTTCAGGTTTGAGTCGCTGGGTGGCTTAGGTGCCTTTCATGGAATAGAAGAACGCTGGGGAATGAGAAGTAGGTTTGCAGGGTAAGGTGATGAATCTGGCTTTGGATATGGAGGGTCTGAGGCACCTGTGAAACAGGTGGAGAGTAGTCTGGGTTGGAGACAGATTTGGGGGATATTAGAGTGTTAGGGAAAGCCAAGGGGGTGAATGAGCTCTTCCAGAGGGAAGAGAGCAAGGAGCTTTGTGGAAGACTTTCTTGAGTTATTCTCTAATTCAGAAAAAGTAGAGCATGGGCCTATAAGGTAAGTGAAGCCAAGAGTCTTAGCCAAAGTAACACAATAGGATGTTAGGTCAAGGCTGTGATGATTTCATCGTGGCAAGTACTTATATCCATTTCTTCTTACCTATGCCATTGGTCTGTGGCCTCCTGTGTCAGTGGAACCACAGTTGGAAAGAGTCTACATTTCAAAAACTTCAGCCCTTGAGTGATGGAAGTGAACATGGATTATGGGTCTCGCCTATGCTAGGCATTGTTTGGGTGACTTCTCATAACAGACCTTCAAGGAGGTTACTATTAACATCACTTTGCAGATGAGAAAACTGAGGCTTGGAGATGAGTAAGTCACATGCTCAAGGTCACACAGAGAGGAGGCCAGTTAAAATAGGCCAGATGAAAGAGGGCGACTGTGGATGGAATGCTGCAGGAATAGAGGGCTTAGTAGAATGCAGGAGATTGGAAATTAGGTATTTTATTTAGTGTTTGGTTTTTTTCTTTTTAAAAATCATGTTAAAACCTGGAAAGTAGAGCACTTTAGCAAATAAAAGGCTCACTGAACCTTTACCCACCAACCAGATGTGGATCCACTAAGTAGGTATTGAAGAGTAGTGGGCAGGGGTGATGAAGTTGGCTGGTCTTTGATCAGAGGACCCTATCCTTTCCTACTCAGCTGACTTGGAGCTAGACGAGGTGGAGGACTTCCTCGGGGAGCTAATGACAAACGAGTTTGATACGGTTGTGGAGGATGGGAGTCTGCCCCAGGTGAGCATATCGTGGATACAACTGCTGTCTCCCTGCCTGCAGCCTTTCTTCTCCCTAGCTGTCTGTTTTAGACCAATACTTTTGGCTGTAACCATTCTTTTCTTGAGTCCTGTGCAAGAACTTTCTATGACTCCCTATTGCCTGAGTCTAGTCTTCCCAGGCTTTTCAAATCTTGCCTCTTTTATTTCTCTCTATACGTCATTCTCAGCTAGGTCTGTTCATCACCCCCATCTCAAGGGCACATCAGGCCAGGTACATTTCCACCCCTGCTCGGTTAACATTACTGCCCCCGCTGGGATTGCCTTCCCGTTTTACATCTTCCATCTTTCAAACCCAGTTCTAGTGCCTTCCCTGCTAGGAGGCCCTCCTTCAATGCTTCAGACCCTTACTGAGCCCTTCATATGTGATTGCTTCATTAGTGAACTCCTTGGGGAGGAAAGAGCCCCATTCTCTTCTGGAAAATTCCAGACCCCTCCCCACTCTTGCTGCAAACACGGGCTGGTTGTATTGTAGGTTCTCTAGAAAATCCAAGCTGGTTGAATGTTTTCTTGGTAGGTGAGCCAGCAGCTACAGACCATGTTCCACCACTTCGAGAGGGGTGATAGGGCTGCTCTGAAGGAGATGGCCTCTCTCATCACCCAAAGAAAGTGCAAGGTCAGAGCCACCGCACTGACGACAGCCAGAGAGACTGATGAGGATGATGATGCAAACAGCGTGGAGGAGATGGAGGTGAAGGGGGTGCCTCTTGGGTGTGGAGATGCAGATATTTTCAATCTTCTGGAAGATCACCTAGTTTCACAGGGAAGTGATGGGGGTGGTGGTGATGGTGGTGGTGGTTGTATTATCCAGAGAGGGCAGGAAACTTTCCTAAGGTCACACAGCCAGTCCTGGCAAAGCTGGGAGAGCCTGGGTTTCCATTGGCCACAGTTGGGGGGTGTTGTATTTAGCTCTCTCTTGTATTTCTCCTCCAGGTCGCAGCTACGAATGATGGGGCAGCTACAGATGGGGTCTGCCCCCAGCCTGGTCCAGACTCCCAGACTATTAAGGAAGAGGATATAGTGGAGGATGGCTGGACCATTGTCCGGAGAAAGAAATGAGTGGGGCTGGAAATAGTCTGGGTCCTTGTTTGCTAGTTGTTTGGGGCTTGTTTGTAGGGGTTTTTTGGAGGGTCATGGACCTCTGGACTGGTTACCCCATCTCCACCCTCTCCCATTCCCCTGTCCAGCTCCTTCCAGGGGAAGAAGAGCCCAAGGGTCTTTGGTCTTGGGGTGGTCTGAGTGATGAGGCCTGGTTTCCCAGCAAAGTGCCACTTGGGTGCAGTCAGTGTGAAGAGGGAGGGATGAGTGGGTATGGGAGTGACTAGAGGAAAAGCTAAACGCTGGCTGGTAGTAGGCAGGTGGACGTGTGAAGGGAGAGGACCAACAGGAGAACCAGTATTCCCGCTGGGTAAGGAATGTTGAGATGAGCTTGCTCATGGAAGAGAGGTTAGTTGATGATGTGAACAGAAGTAGCTGTGGTACCTCTCCCTCGCTTCCCCCCGCCCCCACACAGAGCAGCTCTATGCCCCTGCCCAGAAATTGGAACCTCCCAGGAACGCTTCCTTCCTGCAGCCCAGTTTCCAGCCCTGGGTTCCTTCAGGATGTCTAAGACCTTGTCTAGGCAGTGAGCTCGGGGGACCTGGGCTTTGTTTTCTGTCTCCTTCAACCTCTTTTCAAACTCCTCATCCCATTGAAGTCCAGGGATGAGGCTTAAGACCTCAATAAATAATACCTTATTGTTTAATTTGTGGCTTGACCTGTGAGTAGTCTTGGAATCAGCCTTCTGGGAGCTGAGCTTCAGAGCTCAGCAAGGGAGCAGTTTCTGGGCCCACCCCAGCAGCCTGGTACTTTGGACAAACAAACAGATGGACGAATGGAGCACAGCAGCGCTCTGAATGTTTCCGTAAGCCTGAAATAAACTGTATTTTTCTTTAAAAAACAAAACAAAGAGTATTCATTGTCCTCCCCCCCTGTTCCCCTGTCCTGCCCGGTGGCCCTGCCATGGGTCTGGACGATAAAATACTGGGTAGCCTGGGGCCAGGTAGAAGCTGTAAGCCGTGGGAGAGGCAGGAGGTCACCACCCCATGTAGCATCATACATGTGAAGACACTGGTTGAGGGGGCAGGGGTGGGCCAGGACCATGGGGTCAGTGGCAGAGCTGGCACTTGAATCCAGATCTCCTGCCTCTGGTGCTTTGTGGGGAATTGGGTGGAGGCAGGATCTGTAGGGTATTGAGGGGTTGGGGGGAAATGGCCTAATTCAGGCAGGTCTAGCAACAGCTCCCACCCTCCCTGGAGGACAGGGTTTAAAAAAAATTAACATCACTGTAGGAATATTTTTTTTTAAAAGCCCAGGTTTTGTGAAAAGATGAATTAAAAAACCCAAGACCCAGCATTCAGGATTGAAAGTGCCCATGATGGGAGTTCAAGTATTGACTGAGCTGGGAGAGAGCGGGCTGGGGCCCTCAATTGGACATGGGCAGCTAGAGTGTGGGGTAGGGGGCCCCAGTTACCCACAAACCCTCTAGGTCTTGTCTCGGGTCTGGGGGGCTTCGGAGGGTTCCGCCGTGGCTCCTGAAGCTGCCACTGGTGCCTCCTCCATCTCTCTGTCCTCAGACAGTGTGGGCCCTGGGCAGAACGTGTCCCCACGGCCTGCCCGGCCGAGCACAGCCATCCAGCGCCGCTGCAGCTCCTCTGTCTCAGGGCTGAAGTACCAGCTCAGGTGGCTCTGGGTGATCTTGAAGACATGCCGTCTGTCAGGCCGTTCCCCAGCCTCAGGAGGCCCCACCTCAAAGCCAATGAGGGGCAGGCTGCGCTGGGCTTTCACATCCTGGGGAACAGGGACAAAGCCAGGGGTCACCTAGGGGTTGGGCTTCTCACTGGTTTTGTATCTGCTAAACCCGTCTTTTTCTTCCCCTGCTCAAGAACCTTACGTGACTTCACTGAGCAACAGGAAAATGTCTGAACTGGGGCTAGAGTGCACGCTGGTTCAAATACCTCTTTCCTTTCACACCCCAAACCAGGTGGGCTAGTCTCTTTAGCATATAATGTTTTCCGGCCTTTGGGCTGTTGCCCCCCATCTGCATCTTCCCCACTCCAAATTGGATTAAGCAGTGCCTTGTCTCCACTACAGCTTCCTCCAAGAAGCTAGCCCCCCCACAAGTCACCGACTTTTCTCTACATAAGTTGACCCACAGTCACTCCTTGTCTCTAGCCAGTCTTTGTCTCACAAGGGTGGGGGCTTCTGATTTCTCCTTAGGTTCACCCTATCCTCCAAGGTCAAGGAGAGGTGAAGGACTCAGGTGAAAGGAGGGCAGCCTGGTTTTGCCAGGTGGCTGAAAGGACCCAAAGGAGTAGGATGCACACCTGAGGGGCTCCGTAGATGTACAGCACCAAGGGTTCGTTCTCAGGGACCACAAACCATGCCTTGTGCCAGCCTTTCCCGCCCTTCTCCATGTAGTGCAGGAAGCTGCAGATGACGCTGTTCTCCGCAGCCACTGAGGCCTGTTTCTGTGGCCAGAGACATGGGGGGCATCAATGTTGATAGGAGGCCTAGCCTGGCTCCTCTTGGCTTCAACACCCCCTCAGTATAGGGATTGCTATTTCCATGTCTCAGAGGAGGATGCTGAAGCTCAGGTGGCGGGAGTGATTTGCCCGTTGTCACTCAGTGAGTCAGAGTCGAGATTCAAAGCCAGGCTTGTCTGCCGGATTTGGGCCATGGCTGCTGCCTCTAAGAGTTGGTGGGAGGGGTGTGTAGCTCTCAGTGGGAGCACCTAAATGCCAGTCAGGCATTCTTCCATCAGTCCATTTATTCCTCAAGTCATTTATGCATTTACACTTCATCTTTTTTTTCATCTTTCATCACGTGCATTCCCTACACTCAGCGAGAAGCAACCTAGCGTTGTGGTTAAGGGGTTGGGTGGGTGGGTAAGGCAGTCAGTCCCAGAATCCCAGCCCTAGATGGAAATATATTGACTTGGAAGGAGAGCATATAGGGCTGTTGTAAGGATTAAATGAATTAATACATGCAAAGCGCTTAGAAGAGTGCCTGGCACAGAGTTAGCTTTCTTTAAGCGTTAAATAAAATAAATACCTCAATTTAAAAAACAAAAGCAAAAGTGTGTGTATGTGCACGCATCTAGAAAGATAGGAAGCATAAGCGTTAATGGTGGTAATCTCTGGGTCAAAGGAATACGTTGTTTTTGTTCTTGTTTATATTGTCTAACTTTCTTCAGTGCATATATCCTACTTTGTAATAAGAAAGCTGTCACTCACTGTGTAACATGGGCAAATGACCTCCCAGGGCCTCAGTTTCCTCATTTGTAAAACAGGAATAGGAATAGCATTGATAGGTAAGTTACTGTGAAGAATAAAGCACTTAAATAAAAATTACTCTTTCATTCACTCATACTCATTTTACTCACTCCAAGCCTGGGTCACTTGTTCAGTGGATACACACGGTACTACGATTTCAGAGGTGCCCAGGCCTCAGCCACCACTGCATGGGTGGATGGGGCCCATGTGGTCAGTGTGGGTGGGTTAGTTGGGGGGCTTGGCTCTTACCTCCAGGATGGACCTCCGGCGCTGGGGTGTATGCTGGCTGCAGGCTGGGCTGCTCCCGGGCACCCCATGCAAGGCCACGTAGCAGTCAGTGCACACACGGTTGGAGCGGTTGTTGTCATAGACAAGGCGGGCCCGGAACTCGGAGCACTTCCCACAAACCACCTGGGTGGCAAGTGGGTAAGAACAGCCTGATTCCAGCGGGCCTTCCCCTTCAGTGTACCAACTCCCACAGCAGACTCACAGCCTCCCCCCACTTAGAGAGTGCCCATTTAGAAGTGGGCCTTTGGGCTGCCAGCCTGTCCCCTCCCTAGCTCTGCCCCTGCCTCCCAACACTCACATGCCCGCAGGCCTTGCAGTGGTGCCTGCGTTTGGTGATGGAATTGAAGGGCTCCTGGCAGCGCATGCACATGGTGACTTCCTTTTCCCGGATGGGCGTAGGTGCCCGCTTCCCAAGATCCACATTCTGGAGAGAGGGCCAGGTCTCAGGTCAGAGACAGCTACTCCCCAGTCCAGTCCATCCAGCCCTTGCCCTTGCCCCTGCCCCTGCCCCAAGGCTTGGATCATCACTGGGAGGCAGCAGATACATTCAGAAGACCTGCCTTTGAGTCCTGGCTCTGCTCTACCTCACTGTGCGACTGGCGACCAGTCACGTCTACTTTCTGAGCATTGTTTGCCCAATGATTTCTCTGTGGCCCTACCAAAAGAAGACTGTGCTTCTGAGGTCATGCACTGCCTCTCTGGTCTTTACCCTCTGGGAAGGGGAGAGGAGCATCACAAGGTAAGGTGGGCACCTGGAGGCCCGGAGGGGGTCCCGGTGCAGGAGGAGGGGGTGGGGACTCTTACCGGAGAGTTGGGGGGTGTGTCTTCATCTTCCCTGTTTGTGGAGTTCAACAGTTTGAAGGTCTCCAGCGTCTGTTCATGCTTCAGGAGGGTAGAGTTGATGGCCTGGGAGGAGGTGTAAGAAATAAGAGGTCACAACACCTCAAAACCCACCCATTTCCACCCTTACCTCACCTTCCTATAACCTAGCTTCGAGTCAGAAAAGTTGGGTTCTAGGCCCAGCTCTACCCCTTGCTAGGTGTATGACCTTGGGCAAGTCCCTTCCCAAATCCAGGTCTCAGTTCTTATATTTGTGAAGTGGGGGAGGGGGATCAGGGGCTGAAAAACCACAGAAGGCCTTCCTGGCTATTACTATATGGGATTAAGGTTTTACAGGGCTTAACTCACTGGGGTTACACCCTCAGAGGAGCCAGCTTTCTAAAGGAAGAATTGGTTAGTTTCTGCTTAACCTCTGGACCTCAGTTTGCTTATCTGTAAAATGGGGATGGTAAAGTTTATTGGAAGGCAGGTGTCCAGGCCCATTCTGGTCAGATGTGAATTTTAGGGGAGAGCCCACCACCCCCTTGAAGACCTGTTAATACTCTTCCAGCCCCCTACCACAAAGCCTTCTTGGATGTTACCTGGACCCAGTCTTTCTTCTCCTCCTCAGTCCTTGGGTAGGGAAGGTGGTGGGGGAAGGGGGAAAGAAAGATGTTGGGTTAGGCAGGCCAACCAAAAGCAATTGTAGTGGTAAAGAGCAGGTGTTTTGGAGTTGGAAAGACCTGAGTTTGACCCTCTGCTCCTTCACTTACCACTTATGTGACCTTAGGCAAGTCATATAACCTATCTGAGTTTATTTATTCAACAGTTATTAATACTCTCCAGACCCTGTGCTAGGAACTTGGGCCTCAGAGAGGACCCTACCATCAAGGAAGGAGCTCACGGTCTAGAGGGGGAGACAGGGACAATACAGGGGGATCAGTGCTGTGACAGAAGGAAAATGGGGCTGAGGAGCCCAGGAGACCTGTCCCATCCTAGAGTTTGGGTGGGGGCTGCTAAAGAAGGTTTCCTCAAAGAGGTGCTAGCCCTCAAGTACAGGGGTAAGAGTGAAGTGTGTGAGTGAGAGTATGGAACATACGGGAAACCATAAATAGTTCCCTATTTTTGCTGGAATGTCAAGTTTGAGAAAGGAGGGCAGTTTATTTTTCTTCACCTGTAAAATGGATATGATAATTATCAGTCTGGGTTGTTCTAGGCAGTAACTGAGGTGATCTGTAAAGTGCCCAGCACAATCCTTGATGATACACTAGGTGCTCAATCATCAGTGTGAGTTGCTTTTTGTTTAAGCTTTAAATAGTATGTTATTATCCATCAAAGTTTATATGGCTGCTTCATATTGTTCCATAGAGATATCTAATTTCTCTACATAATTTCCCTCATGAACTGTATTTACTGCTTTTGTCTTAAAGTGTCCATATATGTATGCATCTATTTTTGGACTCTATTCTGTTCAGTCCGTCTAGTTTATATCCTTCTGCCATAAAACACTTTTTAGTAGTTTTTTGCTAAGTCTTGAAATCTGGTAATGTAAATCTTCAGACTTTGTCATCAAGATTGGTCCGGCTGTGCTAGGTTCGTTGCATTTCCATATATATTTAGAATCAGTATGTCAACTTTTACACACAAAAAAATCTACTGAGATTTTGATTGGAACTGAATCTGTAGATCAATTTGAGATCATCGTAGTCCTAGCAATATTGAATATTTCAGTACATGAAATGATAAATCTCTCATTTATTTAGGTCCTCTTAAATATCTCTCAGCAAAATTTTATGGCTTTCAGGGTAGAGGTCTTGAAACTATTTCATTAAATTTGTTTCTAGGTATTTGATACTTTTGATATGATTGTAAAGAACATTATTTTTCTAATTTTATTTTCTAATTGGTCCTAGTATGTAGAAATACAATTAATTTTTATATCAACCATATATCTGGTGATCTTGGTAAAGTCATTAGATATGGTACTTATTAAATTTGTTTGGATTTAAAAAAAGAAGGCAGGCTCCCACATGCCACGGAGCAACTAAAAATTAGAAGAGGCCAGGCAGGAGTCAGCCAAGAAGCTGGTCCTACTCCTAGTGAGCAGTTGATGGGCCTGCACCAGGGTGGAGGCCTTGGAGACTGCAGGGCAGACCAGAGAGTTGGGGACGGAAGGCAAAAATATATACTGATTCCTAAGTCAGTGGTTCTAAACCTTGGTGCACACATTAAAATCATCTGGGGAGCTTTTAAAACTCCCCATGTTCAGGCTATACCCCAGACAAATTAAACCAAAGTCTCCAGGGGTGGGTCCCAGACATCAGTATTTCTTAAAGGCTCCTCAGCTGATTCCTATGTCACCAAAGTTGAGAATCAGTTGTCTAAATGGTGGGCATATGGGTATTTGTTGTATTTCTACTTTTCTGGATATTTGAAATTTTTCATTAAAAACAACTTTTTAAAGGGCAGTAAAAGCAACTGCAAAGCAAATGCTCCATGCCTTCCCTCCTCCACTAGGAGGAAACCCTACACGGTTCGGTGCACCCTTCTGGGCCCAGCATCCCTCTGCAGCCCCCTCCTTCCCAGCCTTCCAGCAGACGACTCATCCCAGTCACGTGGCTTATCACTTAGGCTCTGCTGAGGCCTGACTGGGCCCCACACCTGCCCTCCCCTGGAAGTGCCTGTTGTCGCCTTTGTTCTCACTTTCCTGGCCACAGGCCTCTGAGATGCTCTCTCAGTCTCTCAGAGCATCAAACCTAACTCCCTTCTCTCATCTTCCAGGAGGACACCCTCTAGCCCACATTCATCTCTCTCTCCTGCCTCCACACAGTTCCAGCAATGAGGGTTCTGACTCTCATTTCTTAATTCCTTGCAGCCTGTCAGAAGCAGATCATCTACCCATGTGCATCCACTCACTGGCCCTAACCATGGCCTTGATACCCTATCACCTGGGCCCTCAGAAGGCAGCATGAGCTCCAATTCCCGCTCTGCTGCTTTTTAGCTGTGGGATCTTGGGCAAGGTGTGTAACTCTTCTGTGCCTCAGTTTCCTCATCTGTAAAGTGAGGTTGATGGTAACAGTGGCTACTTCAAGGGTTGTTTTAAGAATTTGACTAGTCAATTTAAACTTAAATTGTTTAAGTTAAAATTAACTTAAAACTGTGCCTGGCAGGGACTTCCCTGGTGGCGCAGTGGTTAAGAATCTGCCAGCCAATGCAGAGGACACGGGTTCGAGCCCTGGTCCGGGAAGATCCCATATGCCGCGGAGCAACTAAGCCTGTGCACCACAACTACTGAGCCTGCTCTCTAGAGCCTGTGAGCCACAACTACTGAGCCCGTGTGCCACAACTACTGAAGCCCGTGCACCTAGGGCCCGTGCTCTGCAACAAGAGAAGCCACAGCAATGAGAAGCCCGTGCACTGCAACGAAGACCCAACACAGACATAAATAAATAAATAAATAAAAATTAAAACAAAACAAATCTGTGCCTGGCATAAGAGCAAGTCTTCATTAAATGTGAACTATTATTATAATCATTCAAGTAGAGAATGGATATGAAGGCCCCTTTGTTAAATAGCTAGGCATTATTTTAAAATTTGTTATGTAAAATTTTTTTATTATGAAAAGTTTCAAGCATACAGAAAAGTAGATAGGATAACACAAGTACATTAAATATATACCCACTATACAGATACAAATTTTAAAAATATTTTGCTATATTTATTTCATATATGTATATATTAATATATATTTATATATGTAGATATAATATGTGTGTATATGTATATATTTTTTGGTTGATAAATCATTTAAAAATAAGTTACAGGTATCATGATACTAAATCATCAGCATGCATCACCAAAAAACAAGGCCATTCTCCTATATCCTCCTATACCATTATCACACCTGAGAAAGTTAGCAATAATGCCCTGATAGCTGATGCCCAGTTCACAGTTAGGATTTTCCCTATTGTCTTGCAAATGTCTTTTAGGGCTGTTTTTCTCAAACCAGACTCCTATCATGGACCAAGCATTGCATTTGGTTGTTATTTCTCTTAAATCTCTGAATCTACAATAAACTATTTGTGCTGTTGTTATTTATGTTTGGTTTACTATCTCATTCTTCCCTCTCCTCTAACAAAACCCATCAGAAGAGCAAGCATCTTTGGGGAAAGGTACCCACCCTTTCTCTGGAACAATCTCTCCTCTAGGGAGGTAGCCTCTGCCCTGGCACTAGGCCTAGAATGCCTCAGCATATCTGAAGGGAAGAGGGGGCTGGAGGGAAGATACAGGCAAGGGCAAGTACCTGGCCTGGAGCTCCAGGGAGCGCTGCTTTCCTGACACCAGGAAGGTCCGAGGCAGATTGAGGTTGGAGCTTTCCTTTAGCTGAATGGAGAGAGAAAGAGGCTTGGTGAGGCCTACTGAGCTCTACAGGGCCCTCGCCCTCTGCACATATGCACACACTTGGGGTCAAAGTCAGAACGTCTTTGTTCCTCCCAGCACCAAGGCCCCACTCCAGGTCCCCATTTCCCACCTCCTGGTGCTCACCTCCATGCCATCTACATCGATGCGTGCCCGCACGCTAAACTTCTGGCCAAGGAGCCGCAGCCTGGGCACACAGTAAAGGAGGCGGTCGTTGAACTAGGAAGGAAAAGGTTTCAGATGTATGTGTGGAGGACTCACAAGGGGTGTGGCCCAGCTCCCTTCCGTTATTACTCCCGAAGCTTTACTGCTAGGGACTCAAGGTGGAGTCCTTGAGGTGGAGAAAACACAGTCTGGACTGGGCACAAAGGTTGCAAGGAAAGAGCCTAGGCATGGGAGTCCCTTCCTAGTTGGGAGGCCTTGGGCAAGTCACTTCTCTCTAAGTCTTAGTTACATTATCTGTAAAGTAGAGAGAAAAAAATTCCCAGTAAAGGTAGTGAAAATACAATGAGTTAGTAGAGGAAAGAATGGAGAGCAGGAAGTATAGCCTTGAGTGGGTACCAGGTCAATGTGGCGGGCGGGGGTGGGGGGCATGCACCCCTACCCGTGGCACTTACTAGTATGAGGTATCGGTCTTGAGTGGTCCCGTTCTTTGCTGACAGCTTAAGGATGTGGCCTTCTTTTATGAGCTCTTTAGTGGGGCTGACAATGTCTTCCTCACCCCCTAGCAGCTCATATACCTTCAGCAGCTTGTGCATTCGCTCCTGGCAGGAGACAGTGAATAAAAGGCAGGGTTGGGGTGCTGGCCTCCCCTCATATGTCCACAAGTCGCAAGCCCCCCACCCCAGAACGGAGATCGAGATAGGTGGCTTGGCCAAGGAAGGGCAGGGGTTAGAAGGACCACTCACCATTTTGCGGATGGCAGCATTAGAGTGCTCTGCTGCTGTGGCTATCAGCTCCAGAGACTCTGCGGGCAGAGTGGGAGGTCAGATGGGGGGACTAGCAGAGAAAAGGCTCTTGGGAGCTTCTCTGCTCCCTGAATACCTCCTCCTGGCCTGACCACACCCTTCCCATTCCAGAAAGTGCCAGCCTCAAAGATGTCCATAGCAACATCACTTAAAATCAGAAACTGACTCAATTAATGCCACAATAGCAGAATCATAGGACATGAAATAGCTGGCAGCCAATAAAACGCAAGCTTAAGATTATTATTACCATTTAAAAAACAACAATAATAGTTACACATGTAACTGGAAGGAAATATACCCATGTTTAACAAGTTGTCTCTGGATGATGGGACTATGGGTGATTTTTATTGTCTTCTTTTTCCATATTTTTGACAGAGAACACGTATTACTTTTATAATCAGAAAAAAGTCAGATAAAGAAGCAAAGAGATGATCCTATTCTTTGTCTCAATAATTCTGATTATAGGAATCTATACTAAGAAAATACACGTTTTATGTACAAATACACTTTCATTGCAGTGGTGTTTACAACAGTGTCAAACCAGAAACAACCCAGTTAAATAAATGTGCATTCATATAATGCAATACTAAACAACCTTTGCAAATGATGCTTTTGTAGGGTTTTTCATAATCTGTGAAATGCTCAGGATATTTTAAGAAAAGGAAAGGATACAAACTTGTATATACCGAATGATCTCAATTTCACAAATATACGTGTATAAAAAACACCAGGAAGAAAATATGTCAAAATGTTCCTCACGCTTATTCTCTGGAGTCTCGTATCATAGGTGATTTTCTTCCCTGCCTCTTTCAGCTTTCCTGTATTTCCATATTTCCTATTGTGACCAGGTATCAGAAAAAAAACGAAATAAGTCCCTATGCATCTCCACACACTAACAAATCTTGCCCATGCTTGAGGCCCAGCTGCACTGCACCCCTCTCTTGTCTGCACGGTGCTGTATTTTCCCACTCAGAAAATATGCCTGTAATGGAGGAGCACAGGTGCTTCTGAAGAGGGTCCACATGGTTGGCAAACCAAGTGTTATTTTCCTAGGGGAAAATGACCAAGGAAAATGACCATGGAAAATGACCTCCATGACCAAGTCTTGGTGCTCAAGATCTGTGGCCCCTAACCCAGTTCAGGCCTTTCAGGTGCCAGTCTCCAAGCTCCCAGCCCTTTTCCATCCTAGCTGCCAGAGGGAGCGTTCTCACACACAGCTTGCTGTCACTCCTCTGTTCAAATCTGTCAGTGGTTTCCCTCTGCCTGCAGGGTAAAGACCCAGTCCTTTAGCCTGGCATTCAAGGCCCTTGGTGATCTGGCTTCTGTTGACCTCTCCAGCTTTCTCCACTTGTACCTCTCTAAACATGTCCTGTCTTCCTTCACCTGGCCAACTCAGTCTTCTGAATTCAGCTCACTTCCTCCAGTAAGCCTGCCCTGAGTTCCCAGGCTGGATTAGGATACTGTCTGGGTTTCCACCTTCCCCTTTGCTCCCCTCTGTCCCACCAGTCACACTACGTATTCATTGTGTATTTATATATCTGCATCCCTCAGCAGACTAGGAGCTCCCTAGGATGGGGCCAAGGTCCCACCATCCTCTCCTGGGCTCCTGAACAGATGCTTTGCATGCCATCATTCAATTGTCACAACAACCCTATGTGCCCTGTTTGTCCAATGAGGAAATTGAGACTCAGAGAGAAGAGGTGCCGGCCCTAGGCTATCTGCCTGGGAGGCAGCAGAGCTGACATCAGAGCTGCCCTTTCTCCCACACATTCTGCATCTCCCCCACCCCAGGGCAAGGGGCATGCTGGGTCATGGAGGTAGGCAGTGCCCAGGGAAGGGGACAGGAAGAAGACTCTGGCAAGCTGTGGGCATATAAGTTCAGGCCTGTGGAGGCTGCTGGGCTCAGACCGCTTTGCTATCAAAGTGTATTGTGTGAGGTACAGACTGGCATTTCCAGGGGTCCAGTGTGTGTAGGCTCTGTCTGGGGATTCAGTGTGGGGATTTCAGTCCAGGATTTCATTTGGGGGTTCAGGCTAGGGAGTGCGCTTTGGGGAGCTTTGTGTAGGAGCTTGGTCTGGAAGCTCTGGTGGGCCTGGTCTGGGCTTGGCAGTCTGGGATCTTGGTTTGAGTTCAGTCTTGGGCTCAGGGTAGGCTGCTCAGGCCAGGAGTTCCAGCTGGCCTGGTTTGGGGAGTCTAGGGTCCAGGCTCCAGAGTTCAGTCTGGGAAGTAGAAAGTGGGGGAGTCAGTCTAGGGAACCAGGATTCAGTGGGGGCTCAGACCTGGAGGTACTTTCTGGGGCTCTACCTGGGGATTTTAGTCTTGAGGGGTAAAAAAAAATAGGGAGGTCAGCTTAAGATCTTGGGCTGGGGAGCTTAGTGAGCACATCTCAGGCTGGCTCTCATTCAGAGATTTTCATTCTGAGCAGCTCAGAAAACTGGACTGGGAGGTTCTTTCTGGGGGGTTCAGCTTTGGGCTCAGTGTGGGGAGCTCAGCTGGCCAAGCTCAAGCTCTGAAGTTCATTCTAGGGACTCAGATAGGGCTGAGATTGGTATAAAACAGGAACCTAAGTTAGGTGAACTCAATCTGGGGGCTGATTTTAGGGGCATTCAGTATGGAGGGCATCAGTCAGGGTATTCAGTAATAAAAACAACTAACATTTATTGAGTCTTTACCATGTGCCAGGTACTGTGCTAATAGCTTCACCTGGATCATCTCATTTATCCTCAAAACAATTCTATGAGGTAGGTATCATCATCATCTGGAGAGTCATTCTTTTGGGGTCAAGCTAGAAGTCTCAGTCTGAGCGACAGTAAATGGGGGGGTAATCTAGGGTGCTCAGTTTGGCAATACCTGTCTATAAAATGGTGGCTAAGGAGATGAGACTGGGAAGCTCCTTTGGGGGAATCTCCCTCTGGGACCTCAGGCCAAGGGCTGTGACTGGGAACCCACTCTCAGCGCCCCGGGTGGGGAGAGCATTTTGGAAACTCAGTCTGGGAATGTTAGTTTGGGAAAACCAGTGTGGGGGATCTATAACTGGGACCTCAAACTGGGTTCAGCCTGAGGGCTCAGGTTGGAGATGTCAGTCTATGGGGCTCATCCCAGGTAGTCAGTCTGGAAGGCTTTTTCTAGAGGTTTAGGTTTTATAGTTCATCCTGATACCTCAGTGGGGATTCTCATTCGGGGAAAGGACTAAGGCACTTAGTCTGCAGGGGTCTGTTTGTAGAGTTCAGCTATCAAATTTTCTAGTGTTCTAGCTCTTTCTAGAAGTCCAGGCTTGGTAGCAAAGTGCCCCATCTGGTGGGGTGGAAGGGGCTCAGTTTAGGAAGTGGACACAGCAGTGGACACAACTGTCTGCTCCCGACACTTGTGGCTTCCAGGACCCCACATTTTCTTGGTTTTCCTCCTACTTTTAGGGCTATTCCTTCTAAGTCTCCTTTGCTGATTCCACCTCCCTCAGCTTTGTCCTTGGCCCCCTTTTCTTCTCCATTTACACTCAGTCCCTTGGTGACTATGGCCAGCCTCATGGCTTTGCATACTATCCCTGTGCTAGTGACATCCAAATCTCTCTCCCTGGGATTCCAGGCTCATCTAACTCCAAATCAAAGTCCTAAACTCATCTCAGGAACCATCACCACCAGCCAAAAATATGCATGCAAGTCATTCTTGACTCTTTCTCCCAAGCCCCACACCCATTCACCCTAGTTCTTTCAGTGCTACTTTCAAATATAATATATTCTGAATCCAACCATTTCTCACTACTTCCACTGCTACCATTCTCATCAAGCCAATCTTTCCCACTTAGACTATTGCAAAAGGCTTCTAACTGGTCTCTCGGCTCCCTTTCTAGCTCTTCAAGTGATCCTAATCAAAACCTTGCCATGGCTACCCACTGCACTCAGAATAAAATCCATCTCCTCATCTTGGCCTTCAAAGTCTTGCTCCTGTCTCCAGCCCTGTTTCTTCCACCATTCTACCTTCACTGGTCATGCTCAGGTCACACTGGTCCTCTTGTTGGTCCAGAGATATGCAAGCTGCCACCCCCTCCCCCCCCCCCTTAGGAACTCTGCACCTGCTGTTGCCTCTGCCTGGAACGTGCTCCTCCCTACTCAGCACGTGGCTCCCTTCTTCTTATTCAGATTTGACTCAAATATCCTCTATTCTGAGAGGCCACCCAATCTAAAGTTGACCCCCCAGTCACTGTCACATTGCCCTCTTATTCTCTGAATCACACATAGCACCTATCTAATGTTCTCCAGTGTATTTATGACTTTTGTCTACTGTCTATCTCCCCGAGTAGAATACACACTCCCTGAGATCAAGGACCTTGTCTGTCTTGTTCACCTCCATGTCCCCTGTGCCTAGGACAATGCACAGAACACCAAGGTGCACAGTAAATAGCTGTTATATTAATGAAGGAATGAATGGAAGTAACAGTCTGGGGAGAGAAAGTTGGGGAGACTCTGCGCAGCACTCTTTGGGGTGTGACCCTGAGGAGTGGGTCTCATACTGAAGGAATCAGAATGAAACACTTTTCTAGTGGTTCAATGTGTGAGTACTTGTCTAAGGAGGTGGTATCTCAGCCTAGAGATCCAAATCTGGGAGGCAGAAAATATGGAGTCCAGTCTGAGGTGCTCAGTTCTGGAGAGGTGATTCTGTGGGGTTCTGATCAGACATGGGGGTTCTTTTCGGAGGGTCATTCTGGGTAGTGGCTGGTGGATACGGAGTGAAGCTCTAATGTGGAGGATGGAAAGTCAGGGGCTTGATGAGACAAGCCTCTTTCTGGGGAGCTCAGCTGTGGAGATTCAGTAAAGAGGACTTGGCCTGAGAGGGTCAGTCTGGGCTCTTAGCCTGGTGGCTCAGTCCCTGGGGGTTTAGACTCAGTTTCATTTTGGACTTGGGACAACTTCGTTTGAGGACAAGTCAAGGGGTCAGCCTTGGGGTCTCAACCTAGGAAACAAATGGCTCCCTTTAGGGGATCTTTCTGGGTATGCCCCTCAAACTCTGGAGTTCCAGTTGGAAACTTCAGACTGGGGGGACTCCTGAATGTTCTGTCTGGGTGCTCAGGTAGAGATCTCAACCTGGAGGTTCATCCTGGGGTCTCATTCAAGACCCTCAAGGTGGGCCTTTCAGTTTGGAGGTCCTATTCTGAGATCTCAATTACGTGGCAATGGAAGGCTGACCCTGTGAGTTAAGTCTTGGGGTGGGGGGGCAGGGTCCGGTTGTGTGCACTCACTTTGGGCATCCTTGCTGTCCGGGGAGCCATGGGGCAGCTTTAACAGATAGTCCTTGAGAAGCAGCTCATAACGGGGGATGCGCTGCACGGGCTCCAGCATGTGGTGCTGCAAGGTCAGGTTGCCACAGGCTTCCTCCTTCTGTGACAGGCAGAAGCAGGAGGGTTCAGGTCTGGCCAAAGACCCCTGACTGGGTCCCTGCAGACCTGTCCACCCCAGTCGGCCCCATCCAGCTTCACTGCTTACCTGCACCTCATGGATGATCACTTTAAACTGGGTAGAGCGCTCTGTCCAGGTGTTGACCAGCTCCACGGCCCGGTCAAAGTTCTTCACATACTCGCCGTACATCTTGAGGAAGGGTGCCAGCTTCTGCAGGATGTCTCCAATGCGTGGGTAGCGGTCCCTAGGGGGAAACAGGGGCTGATGTGGTCCTGCTGATCCTTGTCCCCCACAATGCCCCCACCCTGTAGGCCGGTCTTATCTCAGTCCTGGAAATCTACCTCTCAGCCAGTCTGCTCCTTTGGAAATGCTGCTTATACTATACACAAAGTAGGCCAAAAGGCTCAGTTTGACCTGAGACCACGGCCTGGGCTGCCACCCACCCCAACTCTGCCCTGCCTTGAGCACAAGGGATGACACATCCTGGAATACCCGCTCTGACCTTACTGCAAGGGCCACTTCATACACTGCTTTTTGATTCTGTGCCCAGCCTTGTGCTGGGTGATTCTGGGGACACAAATGAGTCACACTTAGCTGAGCCCTGAGAGGGTCACTGTCAGGTAGGGGAGGGCAAAGTAACCAGGCCTGGTTGCACTCCTCAGGAGTCACAGTCTACTGGAGGACACAGAGGACCAAACCTGGTCCCAGCCTTCATTGGTCACAGTCTGCTGGGGGAGACACAAGAACCAGCCCTGGTTCAGCCCTCAGGGGTCATAGTAGTTGGGGAGATGTAGGAAGTGACTTCATGCCAGCCGTCTGTGGTCACACAGACACGCTTTATCCTGTGGGTGTGGGGAGCATGGAGATGATTTAATCAGGAAGTGACATGGTCTGACTATTGTTCAGAAAGACCATTATGGCAGGTGGTATAGACGCTAAAGGATGAATTGGAAGAGGAGAGCTTGGAAACCAGGAGACTGCCTATGAACCTTGCCCTTCTACCTCAGGACTCAGCTCAGATCTCACCTCCTCCCTGAATCCTTCTTTAACCCCCAGGCTAGTTTTGGTCCCTTTATCTGGATTCCCACAGCCTCCCATTCTCAGCTCTATCATAGCATTGATAAAAACAAACAAAAACAAACAAACAAAACAACAAAAAAAACAATAGCTCACATTCATTTAGCACTTATTACATACCAGGTACTGTTTTAAGCTCTCTACATGTATCAACTCATTTAATCCTTAAAATAACCCTACAAGGTAGGCTATTACTATTACCCTCATTTCACAGCTGAGGAAACTGAAGCAGAGTAATTTAAGAAACTCGCTTAACATCATAAAGCTAGCAAGAGGCAGAACTGGAATTTGACCCCAGCCAATTTGGCTCTTAACCTCATACTCTTTAGAGCTTTGCTATAATTCTGTTGTAATTTTCTGAGTCCTGATCTGTCTTTCATTATAGATTGGGAGGGCCTAGAAAGCAGAGCTTAGGCCTGATTCTTTCTGTGAAAGGTGGTGAGGGGAGAGGGCAGGCAGGAACGAACTCTCGTGCACACATCTGGCCTGGGCTCGGCAGGCAAGTGGACAGGAAGGCGGGCAGCCTAGGTCTGGGGCCCCTCACCATTCCTCCATGCGCTTCTCTAGCTCAGGCAGCAGGAACTGCTGGTGGAAGCAATAGATGGAGCAGATGTTAGAGAAGATGCCATGGACGACGTCAGCCGGGAAGGAACTGCGGTTCCGAGCTTCTTCCAGCAGCCGGGCGCAGAACACCTATGGGGCAGGGCAGGAGAGATCAGCCCAGTGGGGCCTGGGGCTTGGCTGGGGAAGGGGCAACTGGCAGGTGAGGGCAGTGTTTGTGGGCAGCTCTGTTGAGTTTTGGGATCAGCACTGATCTTGAGACTGAGGAGTGAAGGAATGGAATTAGGCTTATAATGTGGGGTTGGATTTCAGGTTGTCAAGGTTAGGATCTGAAGGTAGGCATTGGAACAATGAGAACTCAGGATCAGGGTCAGGGTCAGAGAGAAGTTTGGAATTAGATCCATTCATTTAACAAATATTTTTGAGTGTCTACTGTGTGCCAGGCAGTGAACAAAGCAGACAAGAATTCCTACTCTTAGGGATTCTAGTGGGTTTGGGGGTCAGGAATAGGTCCAGGGATAGAATGAGGTTCAGAGTGTGGTTCACAGCCAGGGGTTAATTCAGGATCTGGGTCAGAGTTGCAGTCAGGGCTGGTATACCTACCCAGGTTTAGGAATGAGGGTTGATACAAAGATCAAGCTTGGGGTCATGAATCAGAGTTGGCTTCAGGGATAGGATGGGGGTCAAGGTCAGAGGGGAGCCTTACCAAACTCTAGATTCTGGCCCCAATGGTAGGGTTGGGCTCAGGTCCTATCACTTCCTCCTTGGCACCCACCTACCAGGTCCTGGTGCCCCGGCAACCCTGAGGGACCATTCACCTGATCCAGGAGGTGGAGCCTGGAAACATAGGCTTTCTCGGTTTGTAGGAGCTCATTGGCAATGTGGAACACCTTCTGCTGCACAGTCAACTGGAGAGAGAAGAGGCAACTGCTTGTCCATCATCCTGTACCCTAATCTTCACCAAACCCCCAGAATTCTCAGATAGTGCAAATGCTACTCTAAGCCTAATGCCACCCCGAGATAACCCTACCTCCCATCCCTGAACCCATAAGCCCCACAGCTTCACCCCTAACTCCCCCGTGTTTCGTAAAGGTCACCCCTCAATTCTGATGCCGTGCACTTCTCATTCGGTCACTCATTCACCCAGCCATCTGCTCCCTCTATTCACTCAGCATAGTGTAGTGGTTAAGGTGTGGGCTGGAAAGTCAGACTTCCTGGGTTCAAATCCTAGCTCTGACATTTACTAGCCTGCGTAAGTTGTATAAATGCTCTGTATTTAAGTCTCTTCATCTACATATACAGATAATAATAGGACCTAAGTCCATTTGTAATTGAGACAACAAAATGATTTAATATATATAAGACATATTAGACTACGGATTAAGTAGACTATAAATGTTATTTATTCACCCACTCAGTTCACTGTCAGCAAAGGCTTACTGAGTACCTGGGGTGTGAGGAAAACCCAAAAGTATAAAAATGTATAAAACTCATTGCCTGTTGGCCCACTTGCCTGTTCACTGGACACATATTTGCTGAGTCCCAGACCTCGGCCCCCACGTTTGAGCCGGGTTCTGGCGGAGCAGGTATTCTGGCTGCGACCTAATTAAGTGCAAGGATGCCTTTGGAAGCAGTGTTAGGCTGCTGGGGCACAGAAAGGGATTCCTGCTGCCGAGAGCCTTTGTCCCACAGCCTCAGGTTCCTAGGGGGCTCTAAGCTCTTGTGGCCCTCCGGAGGCCAGCTGTCTGGAAGTCTCTCTGGATGTGAGACTTTCCATTTTACAAACAAGGAAACTGAGGCTGTGGTGGGGCAGCAGAGACTTGCCCAATGTCACATAGCTACTGAATCTGGGGATTCCAGTTGGAACAGGACTTTAAAGATCCCGAACCATGATGCCCATCTTCAAGATGGAAAAACTGAGGTCCAGCTAGTGGTTCTTGGATGAGGGTAGAACAATTTTCCTAGTGGGCATTTGGAATTGTGCATGGTCATTTTTGTATTTACAGTGATGGGGGGACAGCGTACAGGTCTGCTACTGATATTTAGTACCAGGAGACCAGGGAAGCCAAACATTCCAAGTGGAAACAATGCCCTGTTTCAAGAAATACTGAGCTGGGGGAAGAATCAAGTGTAAAAGCCAGGCTCCTGATTTCTCCACACAGTCCTGCCTCTCGGTGAACGTGGGTCAGTACCTCCACAGACTCTTGTCTCTCCATCGGGGGCACTGGGATTTCTCTGTCCTTCTCATCCTCCTCCTCGTCATCCTCCTCCTCCAGGTCACTATCAACCTCCTGGGAGCTGGGTCGGTGGGGGTCGGCCAAAGCAACAGGGACACTGGCCAGAGCAGGGAGCCCGGGGCAGAGGCTGTGGCTGGGGGGCCCATCATCACTGATGAAGCAGGTCTCCTCGCTGTTGGATGGTGAGCTGATGCTGTCAATACCGCTGTCCCGATTGGGCACCTTCTCGCCGTCCCGGGGCCCGGGAGCCAGCAGGAACAGGCAGCGGGAGGCCTCGCCCTCGGGGAGCTGGGGCACTGGTGGCTGCAGGGGTGGCTGTGGCAACATGGCTGGCTCTGCGGGACCTGGGCTGGGGCCAGGGGCTGGCCTATCCGAGGCGACAATCACAGGCTCTCTGAGGTGGGTGGTGGACACACATGAAGGCAGGGTATGAGCTTGACTGAGAGGCCTGTCTTACAACTGTCCTTTCTATCCCAGGCCCACCCTACCCCCACAGGGTCCCCCGGGGACCAGACTCACCTTTCAAATTTCTCAATCAGTGAGGATACTGCTGCAGAACTGAGGCTGGCCTCTGCCCTGGAAGCCAGGCCCTTGGCTACTCGGGGGTCTGCAGGCAGTGGGCGTGATGGCGGGGGTGGGATGGGCTCAGGTGGTGGGGGCATCCGGGGCATCTGCAGGTAGCTGGGCTTTGGGGGGACTAGAGAGATGGATGGGAAAAAGAGGGGAGATCCCAATGGGCTGAGTTTGGAGTTGGCTGTCATAGCCAGACCACAGGCCCCTCCACAAACCCCCATTCTGTACCTTTGCCTGAGGCAGGCACAGAGCAGGCCTGAGGTGAGATGCCAGTATGCACATGTTAGCCCCAGGTCACAGCCCTTTGCCCCTAGACCACAGTGTTTCCTGTCCTTCTAACAAGCTCTCTCCTCTCCCACTGGCCAACCTTTCCCCTCCTCTGTCCCCTCTCATGGGCCATTCCTCTGCCCTTCTCTGGACCCACTTACCCTGTGGCTTTGGGCCCGGTGCCCGCTTCAGTGGTGAAGGACGCTGGCTGGGGGTTTCAGTGGGGGGACCTGGGTCTGAGCGAAGTCGCTGGGGACCTTCTGGATGAGGCTCAAGGCTCTGGCCAGGGTCAAGGGACAAACTTTTAACCAGGATACGGTTTCCCTGGTGCAGCCCTGCAGAAAGGGAGAAACTGGATGTGAAGCAACTGATTACCCCAAAGGAGACTGGGAAGTTGTATGTCTTAGCAGGTACCTGTGGTATCGGGTTTTCCTGAGCCCCTTTCCTGGCCACACTGCCTTTCTGGGAAGCCTTCACCCCAGCCGTCAGACGGGGAGCCAGGCCCAGGGTTGTGGCTGGCTGTTTTCAGTAACAGACAAGAGTTCTTTGTGATTAGTACATTGATTTCTTGTATGTCAGCAGGCATTATTATTAGGGAGTTTAACCAGGCTGGGGGTGAGCACGAGCAGCCTATGGTTTGTGTACATGCTTGCACTCTTGTTTATTTAGCCACAGTGAGATGCTGAGCCTAAACCATTCTTCACCTTTTTTCTTAAGGTCCTGAGGATATCTGGACTTCCTTTTCTACGGTTCTATATAGCTGAAAATGATGAAATTATATTTCATGAACAAAAGTTTTGCTTCTTAAAATGCCAGCTTCTCACTAATCTGTACTATCCTCTATTTCCACACCTACACACACAAACACACAGCCAGCAGCCAGAGTTCAGGTCACAGGAACAGCTTTAAACAGGCAAAAAAATTCAGAAAAGGGAGGCCTTTTTGCACTGTCCTTCTTTCACTGTGGGCTCCCTACCTACCTTTGTCTTTGGGCCTGGGGGAGATGATGGTCACACTGGGGAGAGAAGATTCAGTCTGGGAGGTGTGAGGGACACCCCCCCCCACCAAGGGATGACATGTCCTAAGGGAAGGAGTGTGGCCTGGATGGGCAGGGAGCTGTGGTGGGTCTCAGATGATAGAGAAGAAGGGGAGGGGGAAGAGTAGAGTAGAGAGGGCAAGCCCTGGATGGCAGTCTGAGGAGCTGGGTGACCATCCTGTGGGCAGAAGGGAGCCATGAAAAGCTGTTGTAGGGACGGATGCAGGCAAACAGGTGTGAGGACGAGAGGGTGAGTGGCAGCCAAGAGCCCCCAGAGCTCCCACCCACATATGGTGCCAGTTTTGCTGTGCCACAGACTCTCACGTGGCCTCTCACAGCCACAGAGAGTCTGTTAATCTGTGTCACACAGTCTCATACATGACCAGTCACAAGTGGGCCCACTCAGTCACAGAGACACATGGGGTTATTTACACTGTTTCACTTAACTTTGGGGCTGCACAAATTCAAACATCCAATCACATGCCACCACGCTTCTGAAAGCCTGGTCACACATAGTCACAAAGACCCACAGTCACAACTTCACATGTTATCACACAGCCTCACGGTATCACATGCACCGGCAAACGTGGCCATGCACAGTCACAAAGATGCAAGTCACACGGTGGCAAATATACAATTTCACACACAGCCTCATACAACAATCACCCAACCACTTACCATCATATACCCACTTATATACTCTTCAAATATGGTTCCACTGAGTCACAAAGATATACAGTGCCATTTATGCTGTACCTCACAACTGCAGGGCCACAGGGTGTCATACACACCAGGATATGGTGTTGCAGGTTCACACACCTGCGAACGGTTCACACAGTGACAAGACTATAGCCACACAGGGTCATTATACCATGTCAGACACAACCTTGCACAGTGGCAAAGCAGCACAAAGTCACATGCCACCATGTACCCAGAAACACAGACACACAATCACAGACACATGGCATAATTTACTATGTCATACTCATGAAACAAACATGTCCATGGAGTCCCTGGGTCTTAGGGGCTCAGGTATACACACCCACATGACACTTGCCTCCTGGTCTAAATAGTCATGGTTTCACATGCGGCCTCTGTTGCAAAAACATACAGCTACAACACAAAGATACCCTACCGGGTCACAGGCAGAAAGAGCAGCAGGGAATTCTAGCTCTCCCAGTCCAGGAGGGAAGGGAGCAGCCCAACCCACACGGTTCCAGCAGCTTCCCAGGGTCTCTGACTCCATCCAGGCCACAATCCAGTCGCAAAGGCCCCAGGGGCCTCAGGCCATGGTCCCCTCCCAGCCCTGAAGGAACAAGGTGCCCCAGGCCACAGGCTGAGGCCCCCACCCCCACTCTGTACCTGGCTTTGGGTGCAGTTTCCTTACTTCCTTTCCCACCTGAGCAGGCAGGGCCCTGGCTGGGAGGGAGAAGGTGCTCCTCTCAGCTCAGCTGGGCTGCTTACCCTGCCCTGCTCAGCACATCCTGGCCTGGTCCTGCCCTGCCCTCCCCCTGGGTGTGGGGTTGAGGGGGATGAATCACCTGGAGGGCGGCACATGCAGAGACATAGTTCAAGAGACAATATGGCTAGAGAAAGTGAGAGACACAGAGAGCAGCTGAAAGGACCAGAGATCCAGAGAGCAAAGCCAGGCACCCCACCATGCAGAGACCCCTCTCAGGGTTACACACATAGGTGCCAGGGTCCCAGGTGCCCCTTGTCTGCCTCCTTGGGCCTGGAGGCGCCCACCTGGCCCTGTCTCCACACCTCAAAGCAGGCAGGCCTCCCTGGGCAAGCCCTCCCACCCAGTCGGTACAGGGCAGTGGGGCCCCTAGTTGGGGCCTCTCCCTCTCTCCACTGCTTGTCCCAGGGATAGGGTGACCATGCCACCCTCTGTGGCCTTGCTCTGGCCCACTCTCTGCTCCCTCCTCACCCACCTCACCTGGGAGCGCACAGATGGGCCTGCCCCTCCTTTCTCTCTGCCTCCTTGCAGGCAGCCATGCAGAACGGGATTCAAATATTCGGGGACACCCTGGATCCCCAGTTGAGAGGGGCAGGGACTGTCAGCCCAGTTTCTAATGAAGAGATGAAGGCAGCGAGAGGGGCAGTGACTTGCCCGAGGTCACACAGCAAGTCAGTGACAGACTTGTAGCAGACTGATCTGAGACTGGACTTCTTAACCCTGCTCTCCAAGAGGAAGCTCGGAAAGAGGGGAATCTAGAGGGGCAGAGGTGCGTGTCAGTGCTTCCGAAAGTCATGAGCTAGTGCGGCTAGTAAGAGCAACACCCCCAAGCCTGCCCACAGATTATGACAACAGGGCTTCAGTTCAGGAGCCTAGGCCTGGCCAAGAACCAGGCAGGGCTCCACTGAGGGAAGAAGATTCAAGATCCACCTCTCTCCTATTGCAGTGCTCCCCCTCCCTGTCCCTCTGCCTACATTTCCCTGTTTCCTCCTACGTTTCCCCTTGGCCCCAGGTCTTGCTCCCTTCGGGTGGCTAGATGGACCTCCAGCTCAGGTCATGCCACTTATCTGCGCAAGAACGTTCCATGACTCCCCATTGCCCATCGGGAAAACACAAGCTTCCCAGCTAGTTCTCTATGGCCCCTCAAGACCCTGCTGAACTCCCTGGCTTCCCTCAGCTTAGTTTAGTCGCCCCAATACTTCTGAGCTCTGCTCTGAGCCTGGTAGATTCTGTGCTGGGGGAGTTGAAAATCCTATCTCTGCCCTCAGGGAGCTCCGAAGGGAGGTCCTGCCCCTCCCCTAGATATCACAGCCCTTCCCACTTCCCCATTCCATCCCCACCCCCCCTTAAGTCCTGCATTGATTTTCTCCAGTCCATTTTTTTTACATTTAATTTAATTTTTTTGGGCAAGCTGCTCCGCATGTGGGATCTTAGTTCCCCGACCAGGGATGGAACCTGCACCCCCGGCACTGGAAGTGTGGAGTCTTAACCACTGGACCACCAGGGAAGTCCTCCAGCCCATTTTTTTAGGGTTGATAATCCACAACATTCTCTCTTACACATGCACGCACATCCACACTCACACCCACACACCTGACAAGGTCTTCCACCAGCACTGCCCCCTTGACCACTGGCATTAGAACAGAGGCCACAAAGGGCATCCCCCTCCCCCGCCACGAAAGTCACACCACCAAATGCTTCCAATGCAGGGGGCACGGGTTCGATCCCTGGTCTGGTGGGGGGGGGGGGAGAAAACCGCAAAGACCTGGTGAGAACCACAAAGCTGCTCACACGTCCACATGCAACACGCTTGGCACAGGGTGTGCACACACAGCCATACTCAGGCGTCTCTTGTCACTGATGGGAAACACGCCCTGGGCACCCCAGGATGCCTGGGTGTGGCCCTGGCTCTGCTGTGGGTGTGGGGTGCGCCCTCCGACAGGCCCCTCAGTAGGCCGAAGGGCAATCTTGATCCTGACCCTGAGGGAGCTCCCAATCTCAAAGACAAGAAACTCTCATTCAGGAAAAGCTAAGTGCGGCTCAGGAAGTGCAAGGGGGTCAGCCTGTCGGGACTGGGGAAGCTCAGGGGAGGGAGAGGCCAGGGACAGGATGGCCAGATAAAATACAGGATGCTCAGTTATGTTTGACTTTCAGATAAGCAATGAATAATTTCTTAGTATAAGCATGCCTCATGCATACTAAAAATGTATTATGCTATACTAAAATTTTTTTGTTGTACATCTGAAATTCAAATCTAACTGTACTTTTTTGGGGGTGAACTCCAGAAGCCCTAGTCAAGAAGGGATTCTAGTGAATGAGGTGGAGCCAGGCCTCCGAGGTGGCACCAGGCAAGCTGTGGGCTCTACCCAATTTCCCTGCAATGGGCACCTGAATGCCTATGACAGTGACATTATCTCAGGGATCACCTTGAATCTGGTCTTATTTATTAAAAAAACAAAGTCAATAATTAAAAACCTGTGGTACTTGACCATTCCAAAGAAGGGTGGCATGATCACACTCGATGACCAGACTGCATGGGTTAAGGTGTTGTGAAGCCTTCACTAGGAACATCTGGCTCAGGAGTAACACAGACCTCAGTTAAATCCCAACACCCTCACTTACTAGCTGTGTGGCCCTGGGCAAGCCTCTCCATCTATCTGAGCCTCAGTTTCCTTGTGTGGAAAATAGGATAATAATCACAGCTCCCTGGTTTTGAGGAGTCCATGACACAAAGAAGGGAAAGAGCATAGTGCTCCCCCACCCGCAGAGCAATGTGGCTTGAACTTGAAAGCCAACAGAACCGCACATCCACAAAGACACAAAACTACGCACACAGATACATAAACCCACAGGCCACAGGCTGCAACGCAACACAAAGCTATCAACACACTGAGAAACGTGTGCAAACCCAGCCAGAGATGGACACAGAATCCAGCCCCACTCTCCTTGGCAGCTTCTCAGATCAGGGCGGGATTCCGACTAGAGGCGGAATGGCAGAGAAAAGACAATGGTACCCCATCCCCCATTCAAATTCAGTTCAAATATAGAAAGCAAACAAAACCATAAAATAAGTGTCAAGAATTATAACAGAGTTTGGAATTTTCCCATGACAACTTACTGTTAGTGAAATAGCAAACTCATTCCAAAAATTGTTTCTGGTAGCTTCATGCCCCTGCTTGGTAGGTGCCCTGAGCATGTGCTTCTGGGCTTACTGGCAGAGTAGGTCTACTGTCTAGCTGAGTTTGAGGACAATGACTTTACCACTGGAACTGGACCCTTACCTCTTTCCAAGAATTTCAGCTCCCAGCTCTCCCCCTCCCTGGCCAGCAGCACCCCCTCTCCCTTCTCCCAGCTTTAGCCTTGGCTTAATCTCAAGACAGCTAATAGGACCCCAGACTGGACCTCAGCCATTAACTCCCTGGTGACGTGGGGAATCGCTTCACAACTCTGGACCCCGATTTCCCCATCTGCAAAATGGGGAGAATATGTGTGTGCTTCTCATTGTGAGGAACTGGTGAGATGCTATTGTGGGCAGAAGCCAGCCCTAGCACTCAGGCCTGCTGACCCCCAGTGCATGGTTCTCCCAGCAGCCCTCAGCCTCCAGGCTGAGAGGTAGGCCCCTGGGACAGTTGAATTCCTGGGGGTGGGGTGGGGTGGGGAAAGGGAGCAGAGGGAGTGGAGAAGAAAGAACAGCAAATAAGAAAGTGTCCTTTGGGCAGTCAGCTCTGTGGGGGGGGCGGGGGGGGGAAGGGGAGTCCCTTAGCTTGAGAAAAAAGCAGAGGATAAAGGTGGAGTAGCTGCCCCACCTCTTCCCACCTGCCCCTTGAATGTGAGGTCCAGCCCAGCTGCCCTGCTCCACCTTTGCAGCCAAACTTGCTTGGCCTGGCAGATGTTCTTTCTGAAAATTTAAACACAAAACTTTGTCAAGTATGAGAAGTGCAGGGGGAGCTGTCTATAGGAACCCTGTGGCTAGCCCGAAGATCCCTTCCTTGAAGTGGACTGGTCTTGTGAACATAAGGACTCTGCAGAAAAATGGAGGCACCTTTTGCAGAGTGAAGGCATTTTTGGAAAGTGGGAGCCATTCTGGCAAGTAAGGAGCTTCCTAGAGTGTTCCCTCTTGAAAACTGGAGAAACTTTCTGTAAAATGAAGGTCTTTTTGTTAAAAAGAAGGCTCCTTCTGCAAAGGGAAGAAGTTTCTGCAATATGGAGGCGCTTTCTTCAAAGTGGAGGGACATTCTGTAAAGTGAGGAGAGTTCTATAAAGACCCTTTTGTAAAATGGATGATGTCTGTAAATGAAGGACTCTTTGACAAAATACAAGACTGTTCTGTAAAACGGAGGAACTCTTTTGTAAAGTGAGGCTCCTCTGTAAAGTGAAGAACGTTTTTGTGAAGTGTGGACCCTTGTGTGAAGTGTGGACCCTTTTGTAAAGTGAGGACCTTTTTGTAAAATGGGACAATATAATGCAATAGGGGATGGTGAAGACGGGGGTAAACTGGAGAGCACATGCCTCACTTAAAGTAGGGATGGCAGCTTCTCCCCTCTATCTAATTGTCACCTTGCAGTAATGGGGGCCCTGCATTTTCAGGTCTTCCAATATTTCAAGAGAATCAGAAATCCAGGCTTTTATGTGAAATCCCCTAATTTTAAAAACAGTGAGTAGGCCAAATGAAACTTGTGAGTCAAATTAAACTTGTGGGCCACCAGTTTGCAATATCTGAGTTAGATGGTCCTTAAGGTCCCTTCCACCTCTGCCATTTACCTCCTGCTCTATCTGATGTGCTCTGGCCCTAGGGCAGCAGCTTTGGAGTCCCTCCTCTACCCCCTGGAAGGGCCCAGTCTCTTCTGGGCCTGAGCACCCTCAGGGAGCTGGCTCATGCAATACTTGTCAGCAGTTCCCTGAACTGGAATCTGCCTTTCGTTCTGTCTGGTCTTCTGCCTTGTGCAGGATGCCTGGTGAAAAAAGCAGGAGACTGCAAGAACTTTTAGAACTCTCTGGAACTCAAGGTGTTCAGTTTTTTGTGGAGGATATAAGGTATGAGGATTCAACTGTTTGTTGAGCTCCTACTCTGCACGAGGCATTTTGTTGATGCTTTCCTGTAGGGCATCCTCCTAACAACCCTGTATGTTATTAGCTCCATTTTACAGATGAGGAAACTGAGGCACAGAGAAACAAAATAACTTGCCTGAGGATACACAGCTAGAAGTGGTTGAACTGAGACTGGATCCCAAGTGTGTCTGTGTCCAGAGTCACAGAGCACATCCTCGGTCAATGTTTGCTGAATTGCGAAAGAAATCACATTGGGGGCGGTCGGGGGGGAGGTCAGAGAACTTTCTAAAGGAAATGGTTTTTGAGTTCGCCCATCCAGGTTGTGTTTTTTCAGGTGTAGATAGACTGGGCACAGTCCTGCAGGCAAGGGAAGAAAAGTGAGCAAAGGTGTGGATACTAGGGGTGGGGAGGTGAAGAGTGTGTTTGAAGGGCACAGTGACCAGAGTCTTGGGTTTGTAAGAACAGGAGGAAGGGGCAGAAAAAGCCAAAAGACAGGCAGGCACCCTCCTTCTCCACCAACCACTACCACCAAGATACAGACCCATAGGGGCCATGCAGAGGCAGGCACTGGCACAGAAACACACACACACACAGAGTCTACATACAGAGACCCACATGCAGAAACATCTGGAAATGCCCCAGGGGCTTAGACAGAGCCAAGGTGTCATAACACAGGAACACATAACATATACAGACCCAAAGACACACATAGACACACATGGATATATAATGACACGCACTCAAACATACACATGGATATACAGAAACAAGAACATTAAGATATACACAAAACAGACCCATGGGGACAAAGACAGCTAGGCAGCCAGGCACATGTGCACGCATGCGCACGTCCACACACACACACACACACACACACACACACACACACACACACCACAGCCACATGGGAGCACAGACAGCCCATCTCTCTTCCAGTTGCTTGATTGCTGTGAGGGCCTGGCCACCTCCTCCCAGCATCTCTGGACCTGAGGCCAGAGACGGCTGGGGGTGGTAGCTCCACCCCCAGGGAGGGGCTGGGGACTTCAGAGGACAGGAAGGGAAGGGAGTGGAGCTGCAGCTGGGAGCACTGGGGGCAGTAATTACCCAGTGCTGGGGCTGCCACGCTGGCTGTGATTTCCCTCCCCTTGAGGACAAAGCCGCTAGGGGATGGACCCTCTGACCCCTGCTGTGTGTGACCCCAGAGCCCCCAACAGCCACCCATCCCCCCTCCCCACTCCTCCCCCACCCCCACCGAGGCCTGGTCAAAACTGAGAGTTGGCAACACAGAAAGATCATGACGGAAAAGGACCCAGAGAGACTGGGACAAAAACAAGGAGGAAGAAGACAGGGAAACTACAGAGACCCAGAAAATCGGACAGCTAGAGAAGGAGACAGGAAAAAATGGGCGGGGACGAGTCAGAAGGGAGACAGAGACAGTGAGGGATGCAGGCCCAAAGAGGCAAAGGGGACAAAAAGAGCAGACCAGGGCCACTTGTTGAACATGGCTACAATGTGCCACGCCGAGTGCTCTGCTCTACCTGTGGTATTTAATCCTAACAACCCTAGGAGGTGGGGATGCTAACCCCATTTTGTAGATGAGAAAACCGAGGCTCAGAGGGGTGAGGTGATTCGCTCAGGATCACATGAAACTAGAAAGTGGCAGAGCTGGGTCTGGGGGGCTCTCACCACTGCCTGCCCCTGACAGGGCCATGGGGCCCAAACTGAGATCCCTGAAGGAATTCTCCAGAGACAGAAGCTGTCGGGGAGATCTGGAGACTTGGAGCCCCTAAGAGATGCAGAGTGAAAGAGCCCAGCACCTTCCCTGCCCCCTCCCCTCTGCCCCGTGTGGGGGAGGGGGCCGCAGCTACACCTGGAACGCATTAGGCTGGGAGGCCCCGCCTGGGGAGCAGGGAAGAAGCTGGAGGGGGGGGCAGAGAAGGTGAAGGTGAAGTTGAAGGCAGCGGCGTGGGCGGCGGCAAGGGCCTAGCAGGCCCAGGCAGAAGGGCTTCTATGCCAGCTTCAGCTCCTTGGGGCCAGCGCTGCCAGTCCTGCCTTTCCCGCTTTCTACAGGCGCCTTCCCTCCCTGACTTAACCCCTTCTCTGCATGGGCCACGGGGAGGTGCTGCAGAGGGCTGAAAGCCTCCAGCAACGGGAAGAGCCTTCAGTTCCCTCTCTGGGCCTCAGCCACACACCTGTGCCCCTCACCCTCCTGTCCTTAGTCTGGGGCCCAGATGGACACAATTGATGCCTACTGGGCACTGCCCCCTTTTTAGGCTCCTCAGACTCAGTGCATCTTAAAACCCAGCTCTATCCCAGCCCCTAGTGGCTCTTCCTCCTGTTTCCCCACCCCAGGAATGGCACCTCCAGCCACCCAGTTCCCTAAGCCAGAGGCTGGGCTTTCTCCACGACTCCCCCTGCTCCCTTAACTCACATGTCCAGCCAGACCCCAAGTCCTACAGACTCAACTTCTTAGGAGGGCAGGAATCCATAGACTATTTTTCCCACTCCAGCCTCCTAACTGGTTTCCCTCCCATCCTCAGGGCCCTCTACAAGGTATTCTCCATACCACAACCAGGTTATGAAAACACAATCCCCTTCAATTTCTGTAGCCCGGTGAAGGGCTCCCCCTGCCTCCGGGGTGAACTCCAAACTCCTGAGCACAGGGACAAGTAAGGCCCAGCTTGAAAACACTTCCCCACCCCCACCCCCACCCCCACCCTGCAGCCACAAAGGCCTCTTGTCTGTTCCTCGAAAGTGCTCTCCTCTGCCTGGGGCTTTGGCACATGTCATTCTCGTGGGCCTGAACAGCTTTTCTGCTTCTCCTTACCTCTGGACTATTTATCCTTCAGATCTCAGCTCAAGTGTCCTCTTTTCCCTGCCTGCCCCCTCCTCATCTGTTCCTTCAGCATCTGTGCTTGGAATTACCTGTCATGTATGTCTTCCCTGCTAGAAAGGAGCTCCACGAGGACAGGGACTGAGCCTGCCTTTTGTTGCCCACCCAGCAATTCACACAGGGCCAAGCACAAAGTAGGTACTCAATAAACATTTGTTAAATGAAGAAATGTCCTCCTTCCTCCCCTCTTTCACTCTCCCTTATCTGCTCACCAAGTACTTATGGATGCCCTACTATACGCCAGACAAATGCGATGAACAGGTCCTTGATGTTACACATGGGGAAACGAAGGCCTTGAGGTGGGAAGGGAAGCCTGAGGGCACAGTGAACCAAGGGCAGAGTCAGGAGTGCAGAGGCGCCTTCTGCTATTGCCCTCATCCTTGTCTCCAGCCCTCTGTGTTTTGAGGTACCTTTTGGAGGTGTGATGCCTTCCAGGTCCAAGGAACTGGGTACTGGAGCCTGGAGAGGCTGGACTCACTGCTCCAAGGATGTCTGCTTTCTCCAGATGAGGGCACTTAACACTTCCGGGCTGGGCAATGGCAGAGTGCACTTCCTGTCCTCATTCCAGACAGGTCCTAGCCCCACCCAGCCAGCGTCTGGCCAGCTCCACATCTGCCTAAGGCATTTAGCTAACTGGTCCCCAGAATGCCATGGTTGGCATCTGTCTGGGGCACTGGTAGCTGCCGCTCACCCTTGAAGGAGCAAGTAGCCCCAGCCAGGCTGTCCCCTAGGGGCAGAGGCACGTGAAAGGGCCGAGGAATGGGGGTGCCAACCATCTGCAACTGGAAACTTCAATTCTTTTAGTCCTGTCTGGAGAAGTCCTTTTTGCAGCTACCCAGTCTTTACACTTTGTTGTGTTTGTTTGGGAGGCCCCAGCTGACTAGAAACCAAATCTGGGTCTTTTCCCAGACACTCCCCTGGAATCTCAAACTGCTGCTCTCCAAAAATCACCAGCAGAGCCCACCACCCTCTCCTGTCATGAGTCCCCTCTTCTCCTTTCCATGGAAAGGAGACCTCCCTCTATGGCCTCTCAGGATGCTCTCAACAGGGAGAACACGGAGGGAGCCACAGGAATTTACTTCACCAATGTTTGATTTGCTTTTCAGGAGTACTCCCTCCGTTCTTTGCAGCAGCCACTACCCTGGGTATATGTGAAATGGGTCTCAGCTTTATGCAAATATACTTTAAAAACTGCTCCTCCCCCCACCCCACCCCCAAATGACATTTCTAAGGCAAAGTTTGGGTGACTCTGCTGACCTCACTATCTATGTCTTCAAGGATGGGACTGGGGCTTCCCTGGTGGTGCAGTGGTTAAGAATCCACCTGCCAATGCAGGGGACACGGGTTCGAGCCCTGGTCCAGGAAGATCCCACATGCCGCAGAGCAACTGAGCCTGTGAGCCACAACTACTGAGCCTGCGCTCTAGAGCCTGCGAGCCACAACTACTGAGCCGGCGAGCCACAACTACTGAAGCCCATGCACCCTAGAGCCCATGCTCTGCAACAAGAGAAGCCAGAGCAACGAGAAGCCCGCGCACCACAACGAAGAGTAGCCCCCGCTTGTCACCCGGATGTCCCCCCAGGCCTCTCAAATGCAACAGGTTTCAAACGTACATCAGTATCTCCCCCCGAACCTGCTCCTTCTCTTGCAAGTAGGTGGCCCCACCAGCATCCACCAGGTCACCGTAGTTGGTTTCAGAAAACAACCCAGACTCATCCTGGACTTTTCCTTCTTCCTCGGCCTCTACGTCCAAGCCACCACCAAGATCTGTCCATGTTAGCACCAAAATATCTCTCAGATCTTACCTTCCTCACCTGCCATCACTCTAACCCAAGCTACTATCACCTCTTGCTGGGATGACTGCGACCCCTACCTGCCGGTCTCTGACCACACTCTTGTGCCCCTACCATCCACTCTCCACATACAGCCATGGGGATTTCTCAAACACCCACATCTGAGCACATCATTCCCCTTCAAAGGTTCCCCTTTGCCCTCAGGATAAAGTCCCTTCGCCAGCCTTATCTCTCTACTTCTCCCAATACCAGCCCCTGTCCGAGGATGCCTCATGTCTCAGTGCCTTTGCTCCCACTGAACTTCCTACCTGAACTGCTCTCTATGTTCCTCCTAGCTCTGCAAACCTTGCTGGCACCCCTCTAGAGCCCTTCCTTTGGGCCAGGCCCTGTGCTGGGTGCTGCTGATGCCAGCGTTTCCTCTGCCTAGAGTCCCAAAACTGTAACTGCCTTCCAGCTTAAATTGCCAAATGGCAGCCATACATAAGAGCTAGGCATAAAGGGTAAACTGAGGCTGCCAGTGTTTGTGCGTATGTGGGTGAGAGGTTGACTCACTCCCTTTAGCTTAGATCCCATGCCTCCCTTCAGGGTTGGGAGTTATGGTGGGAGGCCCACACAAGGCCCTGGGGAGAGGGCCTCAGAGTGGAGGCTGATGTGGTATCCTAATGATGCTGACTCACTGTAGGACCACAGCTAAACTCCCTCTCAGAGTCTCCACTGCCCCAGCTCAAGGATGGTTCCCACTCTAGGCTATACATCAGAATCACCTGAGGAGCTTTCAAAATAGATTCCCGGGTTGCAACCCTAAGATCCTGGAGCTTTGAGGTAGAGTCTGGGAATCACATTTATTTTTTCAAAGTCAACAAGGGGGATTCTGATGTTCATCCAGTTTAGGAAACCCAGGACCAGACGGTGACTAGGGGCCTTTCCAGCTTCAATTCTTACTCTTAGAGTGTCAGATGATGGCCCAGGCTCCAAATCAGGAGCCAGCCCCTCATGCTGCCCCCCTCAACAGGCTGAGTCCTTCCACTACCCACGAAAAGGCTTTAACACCAGATGCAACTCCTTTGACTGAGCTAGGGTCAAGTCCCAAGCTATCCCCCAATCAGCATCTGGAAAGATATTCCCAAAGCTGAGGAAGAGGGCAGGGCTCCCCCCAAATCTCTATGAGCAAACCTACACCTGGGAACTCCTTTCTGACTCTCTCAAAGCCCTCTCTGGTATCTCAGAGAAGTTTAGTTATCTCAGTAACCCAATAAGGCCTTAGGTTTTATCAAACTGGGAAATGGGCATAAAAACAATCAACCAACCCCCCACTAGGAATCAGGGTAACTAAAAGAGAAAGCACTTTGAAGCAATTCAAAGCTTTCACATGGATAAGATATATTATTTTAAAAACCATCCCCCCCACCAGGATGGGCCACTGCCCCTAAGGATGGTGATTCTATAAAGGCCTCAGCAGTCTGAGGGAGGAAGCGGGGAGGCACACGGAAATCTTAACATGTGGACGAAAATGTTTCAACCCTTTAATTGACGCTCTCTCTCTCTCTCTCTCTCTCACTCACACACACACACACACACACACACACACACACACACACACACCCTACAACTACCAACCCTGCCCTCTTTGGGCCAATTATAGGCAAGTCCTGTGGAGAGAGAAGCAAGTCACTTGTGCCTACCCCTGGGCTGGAAGGGCAGTGGGGGAGGCGGGCTCTCACGCCCCATGCTGCTGTGAATCACATGGCCCAGCGCTTGTCTTGCCAGGGCCTGAGTAATTCCTCCGCCTCTTCTTCAGAAGGTTTTTCTCTTATTTTTTTTTTAAATTTTATTTCATTCTGCAGGCTTTGCAACCAGTATCTCATAGACTTCTCATGGCATTCTCTAGATGAGGAAATTGAGGCTCAGAGAAGGGAAGTCACTCACCCGGGGTTCCACAGTGAGTCAGTTAAGAATGGTTGGATGGGAGGCCAGGTCCTTCCCTGACACCCTTCTTATTCCCACTCCTCAACTTGAAGTGAAAGAAAGAAAAAGACACCCATCAATTAGAGAGGCAGGGACTTCATTGGGAAAAAGGATCGTAGGAACTTTGTGCTGCTTTTTGGGGGGAGGAGGGGAGTGGTTCAGGATGGGTATTTTGATTGTAATTTGGAAGGACAGATGGAGTGGGAAGAATCACTGCTGTGTATTGATCAGAGGCCAGAGACCAGAAGCCTAGATGCTGCCCAGCTACTGACTCCCATTCCAAGAGTATCTGGAGGGCAGGAGCTCAGTTGTCCTTCTCTTAGACAATGGTTACTGAGGGCCTACTATGTGGTCCCTTCGTATCTGTTCAGGCATTTGTTCAAGGATTTATTGAGCACCTACTGTGTGCTAGGCACTATGCTAGTTGCTGGGGATACAACGGTGAACAAAACAGATATAATCCCCTTGCCCTCAAGGAGCTCACATTCTAGTTGAGGAAGACAGGCAATAAATAAGTAGACACATAGAATAAGATAACTGCATATGTACTAAGTGCAAAGATGGAAGTGCAGTGGCAATTTCGATGGAGACCCACAAGGGTCCCTACCTAAAGTGATCAGGGAAGGTCTCTCAGAGGAGGTGACATCTGAGCTGAGACCTGAAAGATAAGAAACAAGCCAGGTAGAGAGCAGGGGGAAGAGCTGCCAGGCAGAGGAAAAAGCAGATGCAAAAGCCCTGAGGTGGGAGTGCTTGTGGCATGTTTTGGGATCTGAAAGAAGGTGCTGCAGTAAAGTGGGTGAGTAACCTGCTCCACACAGTGTCTGTCAAGGGGAGTTTGGAAAGTCAGCAGGAGCAACATGCAGGGCAGGGCGTTAAAGGCCTGTTGTCAGCTGGTTATCTCCAGCCCACACCGAGGGAGCCCCTGAGAACTCCCAGAGGTTCCACAACTAGCCCAAGGTCACAAGAGCAGCAAGGGGCACATGTTGCCCATACTTTTATGCTTTACTAATGCTACCTGGTGCTGGGCCACAGTCCCCCCAAACCTGAGAAGCCTGGGATGTGGACCCTGGGAGGTCCCAGAGGCTCAACAGCTACTTCAAGTGTTGCCCAGTGGAAGATACTGCTCTTCCTCCATGGCTCCTGGGCTCAGGTCCACATGGGATGTCCCCAGACGGGGGAGGCCCTGCTGGACTCCTCAGACACTCAGTTCTGTGCAGTGCAAAGGTCTCTCCAGGCAGTGGTCTGTGGCCCCAGCCTGACCTAGAGCTGCTCCACCTCTGCAAATCCAAGTTCAAGCATCCTGACTTTGCCTCACAAACAACCTTATAGCCCTGCACCTCTGCAGCTCTGCTACAACTGGCTTCTGCCTCCCCCCATCACCACCTTTCTGCTGTCTCCCTACCTACCAGCCCCTCCAGCCCTTCCCTCCAACTTGACCCCCAAGGCCCACCTCTTCCACCTTTCTCTCTCATCAGCACCTTCTACTCCCTCCTTCCCTTGTCCTCCTGCCACATACACCTGGCAAAACCCCAACCTTGGATCAATCCACCATCCCTCTTTTTTTTTTCCACTCATACTGCAGAGCTGCTGAACAGTACAGGAGAAAATCACATAAGCAGAAGGCTTGGCTTTACTTTCATGGTCTCCAGCCTCAGTTTGGGAAGCAGAAAGACCATAGACTTTGGACTCAAATAGATCTGGTTTGGAATCCTGTCTCTATACTAGCTGTGTGACCTTGGGCAAGTTACTTAATTTCTTTGAGCCTCAGTTTCCTCCCCTACAAAATGGGGCTAATGATACTTACTTCACAGGAGGCTCCTGAAGATGAAATGAAAACCCATGTAAAGCACCCAGTGCCTGGCACAATATAGGCGCTTGGCAAATGGGAGACTCCTTCTTTTCTCCCATTCCCCCAAACAAACCCCCCTTACTGCCTTGCAATCCAGCCCCTTTTTCTTAGAGTGCTCCCTCTCCCATTAGCCTCAGCAGATAGAAGAGAAGAGGGTCGGAAGGGTTGAGGGGGCACAGGGGACAGAGAGGAGGCGGGAGGAGGGGGGACAGGGGTTGAAAGAATTAGACGAAGGCCGAGGAACGAGGGAAGGGGTTGCGGGTTGAGAAGAGACGAAGGGCTGGGGTGAGCGGGCCGGCCCAGAGGTGGGGCTTAAAGGGCCCGAGAACAAGAACCCGCTCCCAGGCCCATGGCTCGGGCTCCCATGCTTTCTCGATCACTCACCAGGCCGGGGTTGCGAGCCCTCCAGGTGGTAGGAGAAGCGCAGGGCCCGGTGGTGCTGTGGACTGGGGCCGCAGGGCAAGACCCGGGGGCCTGGAGCGACGCCCAGACTGGCGTCCGAGGGTCCGGCAAACTGGGGATCCAAGAGGCTTCCGAGAGCCGAGCCTGATCCCCTGGGCACCGGCAGTCCAGGCTCCGAGGCTCCAGGGTCCGAGTCGGCATAGGCCGGTGGCGCGGCGCTGGGGGAGTTCGCGGTTGGGTGTTCGGGCTCGGAAGGCCCGGCGCCCCCCGGGGCTCGGTGGCCGTGCATGGTCCGGGCCTGGGCGCGGGGCCCAGGCTCCCCGCTTGGCTCCAGCTCCTGGGGCGTAGGCGCGGGCGGAGGAGGCCCGGCGCCCGGCGGAGCAGCGGCCTCAGGCTCGGGGGGCGGGGCTGCGGGCTCAGCCCCACTGCGGAGACTCGAGCCCCCGGCCCGGGCCCGGGCCAGCAGCCGTGGCAGCGGTGGCAGTACCAGCAGCAGCCGCGGCCACCGCCGCTGCGGTGCCAGGCATCGCCGGCCCGGGCCCCGCGCGGGGAGTGGGCTCGGCGGGGCCGGGGGCCCGCTGGGGAGCGCTGTCTATGCGGCAGCGGCTGGGTGAGGGTCGGGGGGTAGCGCTCGGCGCGGGCTCTCTCGTGAGCGGCGAACCACTTCCGTGGCCCCGGGGCGAGCGGCCGGTCTGTTCCGAGTGCGTGTTCTCTTCTTTCTCCCCAGATGGGAATCGATCTGGGCTCTCCGGGCTGGTCGGAAAAGGTTCTTCCTCCCGCCGCAGCGGAGGCTAGGGGGCGGAGGGGAGGAGAGGAGAGGGAAGGGGAGGGAGGGAAGGAGGAGAGGATGGCGGTGGCGGGGGGCGCGCGCGTACGCCGCGCGCTCGGGCTGGGGGTTTCCCCCTCAGCCAATGCCTCCTGACGATGCTCCAGCGGCGGGGGCAGGGGAACAGCCTGGGCCCGGTTCCGCCGTCCTCCCCAGCCTCGGCCTGGGTCTCCGCGGCGGCGGGCGGGAAGGAGCCCGGGGAAGGGGGGTGGGGAGGCGGGAGCAGTCGCTGAAGCAGCCGCAGCCACAGCGGCGCTGGGACCCAGTTGCCCGGGCCCCGCCCCCTCGCCAGGGATTTGCGCCTGGCCACGCCTCCTCACTTCGGCCGGCCTCAATTCTCGCTGCGACCGCCTTCGAGGCCCTCCTTCTTCTTAAAAATTCCCCCTCAGCCTGTCCTCCCCATCTCCCCCTGGTCCCGCCCAGTTAAGTCTACGGGCTCAAACCCCCAAATCTGCCTTTCTGTCCCATCTCAGTTCTGCCTCCCTCTGCTCATCGTTCAATCTCTTTTCCAGCAACCTTTCCACATGTTCCAAAGTTTCCCTAGAGCTTGGCTCATAGGGGACTTGCCTTTGATACTCTTCACGCAGCTCAGACCAGACCTCATGGTTCTTTACTTCGCCACTCTTTGGCCAATAGCCTCAGTTCCCAGGATTGTCGCATCTGCCTGGCAACATTCCAACCTTGAATCAGTCCAACTGTCCGCCTTTTCCATGCCTGTGCCCAGGCAGCTAAACACTGCTGGAGAAAACTATTCAACCTCACAGATTTGTGCCACTATAAACTCATGGTCCCCAGCTTCTACCAGGCCCTTGGTGCTGACCCACAACCCTACTATGTGTTCCCGGGCAGCCTTCTCTCTCATGCTCTGCAACAGCCATTTCTAACCTCCCTTATCCTCAAACCCCCAACTTCTCCATCTGTCCCCTGACCCTCAGCAGATGACCCCACCTCCTACTTCACAGAGTAAACAGAAGTCACCAAAAAGGAAGTTCTTTCCTTCTTGCCACCAAACCTACAGAATCTGTCCCTTGTTCCTTCCCAACAGCATTTAAACATACTCAGGTCTCTTCCATCTAAAAATTACCAAAAAATCTCCCTCTCCAACCACCTCCCTCTCTTCCCTCTATAAACGTCTCAAGAGTCGCCTACACTTAACTGTCTTAATTTTCCCACTTCCCACTTATCTTTCAACCCACTCCAATCTGCCTCTACTATTTGCCTGATACTGCTCTCTTATCAAGGTCTGCCATGGCCCATGTCACTAAATCCAATAGAATCTATTCAGAGGTTATCTTACCTGACTTCTTGGTAGCATTTGGCACTAGTGACCACTCCCTCCTCCTTAAACCACTTCCATGACACCACACTCTCAGTTTTCTCCTGCTTCCTTGGTGACTCCTTTTTACTTTCCAGACTCCTTGTCCAACTCTTAAATGCTGGTGCTCTTTAGGTTTTGGCCTGAGCTCTCTTCTCTCTCTCTGCTCTTTCCTATGATTATTACATTCATTCTCATGGTTTCAACTATCATTTCTTTGCTGATGACTCCTAAATTGATACAAGTCCAGGTACTTCTCCTGACCTATGTGTTCAATGGGTTAATAGACAGATAGCTCTGCCTGAATACCCTGGAGACACCTAAAGCCTCAGCTTCTCTCCAGCTCAAGGTATCCTCCTCCCAGCCTTTTTGTCCTTCTTCGTGCCTTACCTTAGCGAATGACCCCAGTCAAGGCAGAAACCTGAGCTATACCCCTCTTCTTTCTCCTCCACTCCCATGCAATCACCAAGTCCTGTCATCTTTTATCTCCTGAATATCTCCCAAATTTATTTACGTAGTCTCTTTTATTTCTGCTGCTACTACCCTAATCTAGGCCAGCACCATTTCTAACCTGAATACTGTCACAACCTCCCTGTTTCAGTCTTATTCCCTGGAATCTAGTCTCTTCACTGTAGGCAGTATGATCTTTTGAAAAGGTAAACCAAAATCATATCACTCTCACGTTTAGAACCCTTCAATGAGTCCCCCACTTGCTCAAAAGGAAAACTATCTTCCTTAACAGGCAAAGTTAAGCTGGGCTCTTCATGATTTGACCACCACCAGCCTTTCCAGACTCCATGCTTGAGTCAAAGCTGAAATTATTAGACTGTTCCTTAGTCTGTCTAGCTTTGGAGTCTTTGCATATGCTGTTGCATCTGCAAGAAATTCTGTCCACATCTCCCCAGTTCCGTTTCATTTGTTCTTCAGATCTCTGCTCATTTGATGAATGCCTTTTGAGCACACACTTTGGGCCAGGCACCATATGAGGCACTACTTATGCAGTGGTGAATAAGACAGACATGAACAAGATCATGGAAAACAAACTCGGCCCTCAGAATTTCAGTCTGGTGCTGGAGAGGACTTGAGGTAAACAAATACATAATTACAACATATAAACACACAAAATTACAAATTGTGATAAGGCTATAAAGAGTTGGAACAGGGTGATAGGAAAGAGAATAACAGGTGGGGGCAATTTAGCCTGAGATTCAGGCAAGGCCGATATTTAAGGTGAGTAAAGGAATGGGAGTTAGCCGATGAAGAGTAGAGGCAAAAGTGTCCCAGGCAGAGGCCATGGCAAGTGAGAAGGCCCTGGGAAGAAAGGGAAAGGGTATACTTAGGAACAGCAGGAAGGCCAGTGTGGCTGGAGCACAGTGAGCTGAGGGCAAGAGGTATGGGATGTGAGGTTGAGGAGGTAGGCAGGCAGAAGCCAGCTTATGTTGGGCTTTATAGGCCATGGTAAGGAGAATAGATCTTATTCTATGAGCAATAAAAAGGTACTGAAGCAGTGTTTTTTTTTAAAAAATTATTTATTTATTTATTTTTGGCTGCGTTGGGTCCCCCCTGCTGCGCGTGGCCCCTCTGTAGTTGCGGCGAGCGGGGGCCACCCTCCACCGCGGTGCACGGGCCTCTCATTGCAGTGGCTTCTCCCGTTGAGGAGCACAGGCTCCTCATTGCAGTGGCTTCTCTTGTTGAGGAGCACGGGCTCCAGGCGTGCGAGCCCCAGCAGTTATGGCACACAGGCTCAGTAGTTGTGGCATGCAGGCCCAGCCGCTCCGTGGCATGTGGGATCCTCCCGGACCAGGGCTCGAACCCGTGTCCCCTGCACTGGCAGGCAGATTCCCAACCACTGCGCCACCAGGGAAGCCCTGAAGCAGTGCTTTTAAATGTGGGTCAAACTGCAGAAGGTACTGAAATCAATTTGAGAAAAGAATAGAAAATATCAGAACGTATCATAGGATTATGTAGGAAGGGTAAGCATGTCTCAGTTTGCATCATATATGATCATGATGAAATAGTATCTCTTTTGTAGATACTTCCTATCCCCCAAATGCTGAAATACACTACATTGAAAGGTTTTAAGCTTGGAATTGACATGGTATAGTTAATGTTTAAAGAGATTACTTTGGCTGTTGTGGATTGGATTGGAGGTGGACAAGATTAGGAGTCTGCTGCAATCAGAGATGACGGTGAGTGGACTAAGGTGGCAGAGGTGGAGATGAAGAGAGGTGGATTTGAAAGATATTTAGAATTGAAAGGGCTTGGTGTGGTGGCTTGCGGGTGGGAGAGGGAGGAATCAAGGATACCTCCCAGGGACCTGGTGATGTGAGGCCAGGTCATTCATCGAGATGAGGAAGACAGAAAAGAGGAACAGGTTTTCAGGGGAAGATCAAGAGTTCAGTTTTACATGCCCTTGAAATAGCCAAATGAAGAAGTCAAGCAGATAGTGGTATATATTGTACATCTCAGAGAGGTCTGGTTTCAGATATAAATGAGAGTTGGCAGTATAGAAATAGCATTAAAAAACCACGAGAGAAGAAGTCAGTCTGAGACAGAAGAAAGAGAAAGGAAGAGGATCCATGACTGAGCTCTGAGAAATTTCAAGTTTAGAGGTTGGATGAAGGAGTAGGAGGTGGCAAAGAGACTGAAAAGAGGTAAAGAGATAGGGACATAACTAGCAATGTGTCAGGGATGTTTTAAGAGTGCTGAGAAGTCAACTAAAATGAGGATTGAAAAGGGTCCATTGGATACGGCAATACGGGTGTTGGTAGTGACCTTGATATAAGTAGTTTTGGAGGAGTGGTGGGGTGAAAACCAGAATGGATGAAGAGTGAATGGATACACCATTGGTAGGAGTGTAAACTGATACAACCACTCTAGAAAATGTTGGCCATTGTCTAGTAAAGCTGAACTATGCACATACTCTAGGTCCAGCAATTTTAGGTGTCTATCCCAAAGCGGTAGTTCCCACAATGTGGTCTGGGGATCCTGAGGGCAGGGATGGGGGTTGGGGGAGCCAAAACCATAATACTAGAAAGATGTTATTTGCTTCTTTTACTCTCATTCTCTCAAGTACGTAGAGTGGAGTTTTCCAGAGGCTACATGACATGTAATATCACAACAGATTGAATGCAGAAGCAGATATGAGAATCCAGCTGTCTTCTATTAAGCCATACAGTAAAGAGATTTGCAAAAATGTAAAACAATGCCACTCTTCTCATTATATTTTGTTTTGGAAAATATAGTTATTTTTCATAAAAATGTTACTTTTGTTAAATGTAACTGGCTTATTATTTTAAAATTAATATATTTAAGCTTTCTCAGTTTTAATTTCTAATACAGCAAGTATCAGTTGGTATAACCCACATACGCCAAAGCTTTTTAGGGTCTGCAGTGATTTTTAAGAATGTAAAGGAAGTCCTGAGACCAGAAAGTTTGAGAATCGCTCCCCTAGAGAAATCCTCACATGTGTGTACTGGGAGACACTACAAGAGTGTTCACCAAAGCCTGTTTGAAACAGCAAGAAACAGAAACAAGAAAATAAGATGAATAAATTGAGACATATTTATACAATGGAATACTATAATTAAATAAATGAATGAACTCCAGCTACACGTATCAACATGGATAAAACTCAGGAAACCTAATACTGATTCAAAAAAGTCATGAAAGAATATGTTTATATAAAGTTGAACATTCAAAATTATACAATATATGGATGCAGTAATACGTTGTAAAACCATACAAAAAAGCAAGGCATGAAAAATGACACTGGTTACCTCAGGGAGGGGAAGGAGATGTGACTGGGGAGGGCTACATGGCAGGTTTTGTCATTCAGAAATGATTTGTTTTTGAAGCTGGGTGATGGGTACAGGTACATAGGTATTTGTTTTATAATTTATTCAAACTGTACAGATATGTATATTATAAAATTTATAATGTATTATCATGAAAAATAAAATTTGAAAAGCAGGAATAATTGGATAGAGTGCTGGTGGGAGGGTAGATTGTTACAGGACCCTCCCTGAGGTCAGAGGGAATAAAACACTGCCCCCTATCCTGCTAAAGTGGAGCTAGGTGTGTAGGCAATTTCCTTGTGAAACATGGCTGTGAATGGGAACAGAGCCCAGAGAGCTAAGGTGATGGTAGGAGGTGGGGCAAAGAATGATTTTTCTAAGATTGGAGATACTAGACTTTGCTTGTTTGCTGCTGGGAAAGACCCAGAGACCATAGAGAGGGACTGGACGGGAACACAGAAGAGAAAGGGAATAATGGAAGGGAAAGGAGGGGCTGGGGTCTGGGGCACTGGGCCTCAGAGAGAAGGAGAGGTCCTCAGGCCCTTCATTGTAACAGGAAGGAATGAAACAAAAGATCAACACAGATACTGGGAGGTTTAGGGATTCAGTGGTGGGAAGATGAAGGTCCTGGAACAATTCTCCCATGTCTGATGGCTTTTATTTTGTCACTGAAGCATGAGATAAGATCATTTTTCTGTAGAGAGAATAGAAATATTAGTCAGTCTTTCTTAATAGCATGGTTGATAGAAATTTTTTACTATTGATAGTTTAGAAAAGTTTCAGCTTTACAATAATGTACATTTTTAGGACTATCGTCAAATTTGGGAAAACCTGTTTAGTTTCTTTCATATATGAGCTGTAAGATGTCAGGGCATTTCAATTTTCTTATAGAGTGAAGAATACACATCTTCAGTACTCTTTGATTTTTCGCTGATTGTTAAGCAGGGCCTTGCAAGAGACAAATGAGGGACCCTGAAGCTTCACTGACCTCTCTGTAAATCTGTCTTTGGCCTCTTTGAACTACTTTCTCCTCCAGGAAGCATTCTCTGATTTTCCCTGGCTGAGGTTCTCCCACAGGGCTTTATTCCTGTCACTCACAGGACTTTTCTCACTCTCTCTGAGGTAGCCAGGTCATCCTCCTTCGCTAGATAGAGGGAGCTCCAGAGTGTAAGGAGTCAGGACACACTTACCTTGGTTCAGCAGTCTTCCATCAGTCTGTGAGTGAGTCTTCACTGGAGCAGTGTGGCATGGTGGTCAAACATGTAGGCCTTGGAGGCAGGCAGACTGGAATTTGATTTTTTGCACCTTGGGTGTACAGAAAGAACAGGGTTCATCCTAATCCTTGGTTCATGACATACTCTCACCATTGGTCCAGGCTGGGGCTTCACTCCTAGCTCCTCTGTGTGACCCTGGGTAAGTTACTCATTGCTCTAAGTCTGTTTCCCCATCTGTAAACTGGGGATGATAATAATACCTACTACATCAGAGTTGTGAGGATTCAATAACATAATCCATGAAACGCATGCACAGTCCCCAGTACCTAATGTTTAATAAATGGTAGCCCTCCACATGATTGGGAGTATACTGTAGGTGGAGGATACAGTATTGCATAACAAAGGCCCAGTCCCTGCCTTCCTGAGCTCACAGCCTATTGGGTACCACACAGCCCAGTGCCAGCCCTGATATATCCGAGACTTGTGAGTGGTTGCTGAATCAAAATTACTTCATACTGTGCCTCTATTTCTTTTATTTTTTACTGTCACCCCAGTTCACCATCACTGTCACCACCTTTCAGATGTCTCCCATTTCTCTTATTTTGCTCTCTCTTGTCTTTTTGTTTACATCTCTCTGGTGGTTTCTCTTTCCTATCTCTCCTATTCTCTCTCAATCTCTCCCCTTCTTGCTCTTGCCCTCACTCTCTCTCCATTGCCTCTGTTGGGGGTTGCCTTGTCTCCATCCTGTCCCCATCTAACTTATGGTTCTCCTCTTGGTCTGTGTCTCCATCCTCACATATATAATACCATATTACCCTACCTCATCTGTTTCTGAATTTGTGTTCCAAAATTTCTGTCTTTTCTGTTTCTCTTTCAATTTCCTTTGGCTCCTTGGCCTCTCTTCTGTCTACCCCTCTGTCTCTATCACTCTGTACCTATTTATCTTATCTCTGGCTGTCTCCCAGTTCTCATCTTTCTGTTTATGTTGCTGCATTCATCTGTCTCTGTTCCCCACCTATCTTTCTCTATTTCTATTCTCACCTTTCTGTTCCAGTCTCTGTCTTCACCCCAGCCTCACACCCCCTCACAACTAACATTTACATTCTCTTTGTTTCTCTCTCACACACATACCCCTATGTTGGTCTTCTTGCCCTTGTTTCCCTCTTTGAGTCTCTCCTCATCTATCACCCCTTTTCTACCTCTGTTACCATCTCTCTTGCTGGGTGGCTCTCCTCATGTGCCTGCCTCTTGTTTCCATCTTTCTGTCCCTATGTGTGTTTCATCTGTTTGCTATATTGTCCCCAGATCCCTGTCTGTCTCTATCTCTCTGTCACTGACAGAGTAGTCAAGAGTATGGCCTCTGGTGTTAGATTGTTTGGATTCCAATCCTAGTTGTGCTGCTGACTTGCTGTGCCTCAGTGTCCTCATCTGTAAAACAGGGCTGATAACAGTACCTGCTGCAGTGTTACCAAGAGCATTAAATGAACTAACACATGTACAGCTTGTAGAACCATGCCTCAAATATAACAAATGCTCAAAAATATTAGCTCCTATAAATAAATAACAAGGACCTACTATAGCACAGGGAATTGTATTCAATATCTTGTAATAACCTATAATGGAAAAGAATATGAAAAAGACTATATATACCTATATATTTACATATATATATATAATTGAATCACTTTGCTGTACACCTGAAACATTGTAAATCAACTATACTTCAATTAAAAAAATATTAGCTTCTATATCATCAACCTCTTCCTCCTCCTCCTCAACACCAACTCCGTTTCTATCTTTGTCTATCTAATCCCAGTCACTCTCTTTATCTACCTGGCTGTTATCATCTCTGTGTCTCTCTCTATCCACCTGGCTGTTATCATCTCTGTGTCTCTGTCCTCATGTTTTATGTAACTGCCTTTCTGACCCCAATCTCTGTGTCTCTGTCCCCATCTCTCTCTCTCCCTACATCCCAGCCTCATTTCTGTCAGACCCTCTTTTTCTACCCTGCCCATTCCATCTGTCTGTACATCTCTCTGTCCCCAACCTTCTTTGCTTCTTTATCACCATTTCTGACTATCTGTTCCTACCATTCAGGCCCTATTTCTTGGTCTCTGTCTCTTTATCTCCTTGTTCTCATTTCTCTATCCCCCTGTTCCCATATCTATCTTTGTTTATCTATTTCTTTATAAAAATCTTATTCTGTTTCTTTCTCCTCATCTCCCTGTGTCTTCTTCTGGCCTCTCTGGACAATTTAGATTGGAATTGGTCTGGTAGATAATGTGGAGCTATAAAAGGGTTTAGGAGGAAGCAGTAGGCCTGGCAAGAGGCAAGTGGCAGGGTGTGGAATTTCATGGCTCTGCCAAATCCTCCTGAAAGACGTGGCCTCTGAGGTCAAGGTTAGCATAAACCCCCTCAACTCAGCCTCTTCAAGAAAGACAAAGAATGCTGCAGTTATTGGGAGGACCAGGAAGGGGTATTTTTCTGAGTGAAATTCCATCCGGAAGCTGGAATCCAGAGCATTTCCTGTTGTAATGTTTCTTCCAGACTTGGAGAGTCTGAACTTGCCACGTAGCATGTGCACTGCATGCATATATTTCTACAGTAAAACACAGAGATGCATACATAATCCCCCACCCTCAGAGATGAAGACATGTGCAGACACATAAAGATACACATAGAATCAAGAACCCTCACAGTTGCAGACACTCCAAGACATGGAAAAGCACACAGAATGAATTACCAGCTGGCAGAGATGCTGATGTACACAGGGACATTGAGAGAACCATGGAAATACCCCATCACAGCTCACGGACCCATGCAAACAGATACAGAAAAATAACTACACAGAAAAATTGTTCTTTTTCAGCCTGACATTTTCATATAAACAGAAACACACCAGAGCATCATGTATAAAAACACACATTTATAGAAGTGTGCACATTCATACATAATCACAAATATCCAAAGCAACAGAGAATCACATATAGCCATTGATTTGCTGAAAGTGTAGAGGTAGCCAAACTTCCTCTGGCCCCCAAATGACAGACATGCTGCTCCTCTTGTGCCCCCCTCTCTGTGAAGGCACCACCAAGTACTCAAGCCAGAAACCTGACTGCTAGGAACTATACAGAAATAATTGGAAAGATCTAGGTAAAGTTTTTTTCCTAGAAAAATATAAAATGATAAAAATGGCATAGGAAGTAGAGAACTTGAATAGACCACTAGGCATTAATGAAACTGAAATGGTAGGTAAGGACATCCCTTCCCCCCAAATCCAGGCCCAGATGGATTTACAGGTATAGTGTGCGGGACTCTCAGGAGTTACTTCTCTTCTTATATAAGTTATTCCAGAAAATAGAAAAGGAGAGAAAGCTGCCTAGCTCATTTTATTTGTCTAGTAAAATCCTGAAGTCTTGATTTTAAAAACAGATAAGGACAATTAAAGAAAATTATAGGCTCATTTCACTTATGAATATAGATGCATAAATCTTAAATAAAATATTAGCTAATGGAATTCAACAGTATTTAAAAAATACATCACAATCAAATGGAGTTAATTCCAAGAATGCAAGGAGAATGCATTCAAACTCAGAAAAATCAATGTAATTTACCATATGAATAGACTAAGGGAGAATAATCGTATGAGTATCTCAATTAATGTAGAAAAAGTATGTTACATGCCTACTTATGATGAAAACTCTTTAAAAAATACGAATAGAAGGCAAATTTCTTAACTTGGTGAAGGTTACATACCAAAATTTTACAGCATATTTTGCAGTAAATGGAGAAACTTAAGATGCATTTCCTTGAAGATTAAGACTAAGACTAGATACTTACTCTCACCAACTACTGTTTAACATAGAACTGGAAGTCTTGTTTAATACTATAAAGGGAGAAAAAGAAATGAGACGTGTAAGGACTGGAAGAGAAGAGATAAAACCAACAGATTCAACTGACATACTATTAGAATTAAAAAGAGTTCAGCAAGGTTGCCAGGTACAAAATCAACTTATAAAAATCAATAACATTTCTATACATTAGCAATAAACAACTAGAAAAAATAAGACACCTAAAATTAATCACTAGACCAAAGTATAAACTTTTCTAAATGTCAGGACAACTAAAAAAAAATGAGAAAAAAAACCACATTCACAGAAAGACAGACAAGATGAAAAGGCAGAGGGCTATGCACCAGATGAAGGAACAAGATAAAACCTCAGAAAAACAACTAAATGAAGTGGAGGTAGGAAACCTTCCAGAAAAAGAATTCAGAATAATGATAGTGAAGATGATCGAGGAACTCGGAAAAAGAACAGAGGCAAAGATCGAGAAGATGCAAGAAATGTTTAACAAAGACCTAGAAGAATTAAAGAACAAACACCTAGAAGAATTAAAGAACAAACAGAGATGAACAATACAATAACTGAAATGAAAAATACACTAGAAGGAATCAATAGCAGAATAACTGAGGCAGAAGAACGGATAAGTGACCTGGAAGACAGAACGGTGGAATTCACTGCTGTGGAACAGAATAAAGAAAAAAGAATGAAAAGAAATGAAGACAGCCTAAGAGACCTCTGGGACAACAATAAACGCAACAACATTCGCATTATAGGGGTCCCCAGAAGAAGAGAGAGAGAAAGGACCAGAGAAAATATTTGAAGGGATTATAGTCGAAAACTTCCCTAACACGGGAAAGGAAAGAGCCACCCAAGTCCAGGAAGCACAGAGAGTCCCATACAGGATAAACCCAAGGAGAAACACGCCGAGACACATAGTAATCAAAGTGGCAAAAATTAAAGACAAAGAAAAATTATTGAAAGCAGCAAGGGAAAAACGACAAATAACATACAAGGGAACTCCCATAAGGTTAACAGCTGATTTCTCAGCAGAAACTCTACAAGCCACAAGGGAGTGGCATGATATACTTAAAGTGATGAAAGGGAAGAACCTACAACCAAGATTACTCTACCCGGCAAGGATCTCATTTAGATTTGATGGAGAAATCAAAAGCTTTACAGACAAGCAAAAGCTAAGAGAATTCAGCACCACCAAACCAGCTCTACAACAAATGCTAAAGGAACTTCTCTAAGTGGGAAACACAAGAGAAGAAAAGGACCTACAAAAACAAACCCAAAACAATTAAGAAAATGGTCATAGGAACATACATATCGATAATTACCTTAAACGTGAATGGATTAAATGCTCCAACCAAAAGACACAGGCTTGCTGAATGGATACAAAAACAAGACCCATATATATGCTGTCTACAAGAGACCCACTTTAGACCTAGGGACACATACAGACTGAAAGTGAGGGGATGGAAAAAGATATTCCATGCAAATGGAAATCAAAAGAAAGCTGGAGTAGCTATACTCATATCAGATAAAATAGACTTTAAAATAAAGAATGTTACAAGAGACAAGGAAGGACACTACATAATGATCAAGGGATCAATCCAAGAAGAAGATATAACAATTATAAATATATATGCACCCAACATAGGAGCACCTCAATACATAAGGCAATTGCTAACAGCTCTAAAAGAGGAAATCGACAGTAACACAATAATAGTGGGGGACTTTAACACCTCACTTACACCAATGGACAGATCATCCAAATAGAAAATTAATAAGGAAACACAAGCTTTAAATGACACAATAGACCAGATAGATTTAATTGATATTTATAGGACATTCCATCCAAAAACAGCAGATTACACTTTCTTTTCAAGTGCACACGGAACATTCTCCAGGATAGATCACATCTTGGGTCACAAATCAAGCCTCAGTAAATATAAGAAAATTGAAATCATATCAAGCATCTTTTCTGACCACAACGCTATGAGATTAGAAATCAATTAGAGGGGAAAAAAACGTAAAAAACACAAACAATGGAGGCTAAACACTACGTTACTAAATAACCAAGAGATCACTGAAGAAATCAAAGAGGAAATCAAAAAATAGCTAGAGACAAATTACAATGAAAACATGACAATCCAACACCTATGGGATGCAGCAAAAGCAGTTCTAAGAGGGAAGTTTATAACAATACAAGCCTACCTCAGGAAACAAGAAAAATCTCAAATAAACAACCTAACCTTACAGCTAAAGGAACTAGAGAAAGAAGAACAAACAAAACCCAAAGTTAGTAGAAGGAAAGAAATCATAAAGAACAGAGCAGAAATAAATGAAATAGAAACAAAGAAAACAATAGCAAAGATCAATAAAACTAAAAGCTGGTTCTTTGAGAAGATTAACAAAACTGATACACCATTAGCCAGACTCATCAAGAAAAAAAGGGAGAGGACTCAAATCAATAAAATTAGAAAGGAAAAAGAAGTTACAACAGACACTGCAGAAATACAAAGCATCCTAAGAGACTACTACAAGCAACTCTATGCCAATAAAATGGACAACTTGGAAGAAATGCAGAAATTCTTAGAAAGGTATAACCTTCCAAGACTGAACCAGGAAGAAATAGAAAATATGAACACACCAATCACAAGTACTAAAATTGAAACTGTGATTAACAATCTTCCAACAAACGAAAGTCCAGGACCAGATGGCTTCACAGGTGAAGTCTATCAAACATTTAGAGAAGAGCTAACACCTATCCTTCTCAAACTCTTCCAAAAAAACTGCAGAGGAAGGAACACTCCCAAACTCATTCTACGAGGCCACCATCACCCTGATACCAAAACCAGACAAAGACACTACAAAAAAAGAAAATTACAGACCAATATCACTAATGAATATAGATGCAAAAATCCTCCACAAAATACTAGCAAACAGAATCCAACAACACATTAAAAGGATCATACACCATGATCAAGTGGGATTTATCCCAGGGATGCAAGGATTCTTCAGTATATGCAAATCAATCTATGTGATACACCATATTAACAAATCGAAGAATAAAAACCATATGATCATCTCAATAGATGCAGAAAAAGCTTTTGATAAAATTCAACACTCATTTATGGTAAAAACTCTCCAGAAAGTGGGCATAGAGGGAACCTACCTCAACATAATAAAGACCATATATGACAAACCCACAGCAAACATCATTCTCAATGGTGAAAAACTGAAAGCATTTCCTCTAAGATCAGGAACAAGACAAGGATGTCCACTCTCACCACTAGTATTCAACATAGTTTTGGAAGTCCTAGCCATGGCAATCAGAGAAGAAAAAGAAATAAAAGGAATACAAATTAGAAAAGAAGAAGTAAAACTGTCACTGTTTGCAGATGACATGATAGTATACATAGAGGATCATAAAGATGCCACCAGAAAACTACTAGAGTTAATCAATGAATCTGGTAAAGTTGCAGGATACAAAATTAATGCACAGAAATCTTTTGCATTCCTATACACTAATGATGAAAAATCTGAAAGAGAAATTAAGGAAACACTCCCATTTACCACTGCAACAAAAAGAATAAAATAGAGGCTTCCCTGGTGGCGCAGTGGTTAAGAATCTGCCTGCCAATGCAGGGGACACGGGTTCGAGCCCTGGTCTGGGAAGATCCCACATGCCGCGGAGCAGCTGGGCCCGTGAGCCACAATTACTGAGCCTGCGCGTCTGGAGCCTGTGCTCCGCAACAAGAGAGGCCGCGATAGTGAGAGGCCCGCGCACTGCGATGAAGAGTGGCCCCCACTTGCCACAACTAGACAAAACCCTCGCACAGAAACGAAGACCCAACACAGCCATAAATAAATAAATAAATAAAATTAAAAAAAAAAAAAAAAAAAAAAGAATAAAATACCTAGGAATAAACCCACCTAGGGAGACAAAAGACCTGTATGCAGAAAACTATAAGACACTGATGAAAGAAATTAAAGATGATACCAACAGATGGAGAGATATACCATGTTCTTGGATTGGAAGAATTAATACTGTGAAAATGACTACCCAAAGCAATCTACAGATTCAATACAATCCCTATCAAATTACCAATGGCAGTTTTTACAGAACTAGAACAAAAAATCTTAAAATTTGTATGGAGACACAAAAGACCCCGAATAGCCAAAGCAGTCTGTTTTTTTTAAAAATTTATTTATTTTATTTATTTTATTTTTGGCTGCGTTGGGTCTTTGTTGCTGCGCGCAGGCTTTTCTGTAGTTGCAGCAAGCGGGGGTTACTCTTCCTTGCGGTGCACAGGGTTCTCATTGCGGTGGTGTATCCTGTTGTGGAGCACGGGCTCTAGGCGCGTGGGCTTCCGTAGTTGCAGCACGCGGGCTCAGTAGTTGTGGCTCGCGGCTCTAGGGCACAGGCTCGGTAGTTGTGGTGCACGGGCTTAGTTGCTCTGCGGCATGTGGGATCTTCCCGGACCAGGGCTTGAACCTGTGTCCCCTGCATTGGCAGGTGGATTCTTAACCACTGCGCCACCAGGGAAGCCCTAGCCAAAGCAGTCTTGAGGGAAAAAAATGGAGCTGGAGGAATCAGACTCCCTGACTTCAGACTATACTACAAAGCTACAGTAATCAAGACAATATGGTACTGGCACAAAAACAGAAACATAGATCAATGGAACAGGATAGAAAGCCCAAAGATAAAGCCACGCACCTATGGTCAACTAATCTATGACAAAGGAGGCAAGGATATACAATGTTGAAAAGACAGTCTCTTCAATAAGTGGTGCTGGGAAAACTGGACAGCTACATGTAAAAGAATGAAATTAGAACACTCCCTAACATCATACACAAAAATAAACTCAAAATGGATTAGAGACCTAAATGTAAGACTGGACACTATAAAACTGTTAGAGGAAAACATAGGAAGAACACTCTTTGACATAAATCACAGCACGATCTTTTTTGATCCACCTCCTAGAGTAATGGAAATAAAAACAAAAATAAACAAATGGGACCTATGAAACTTAAAAGCTTTTGCAAAGCAAAGGACACTACAAACAAGACGAAAAGACAACCCTCAGAATGGGAGAAAATATTTGCAAACGAATCAACTGACAAAGGATTAATCTCCAAAATATATAAACAGCTCATGCAGCTCAATATTAAAAAAAAAACAACCGAATCCAAAAATGGGCAGAAGACCTAAATAGACGTTTCTCCAAAGAAGACATACAGATGGCCAAGAAGCGCATGAAAAGATGCTCAACATCAGTAATTATTAGAGAAATGCAAATCAAAACTACAATGAGGTATCATCTCACACCAGTTAGAATGGGCATCATCAGAAAATCTACAAACAACAAATGCTGGAGAGGGTGTAGAGAAAAGGGAACCCTCTTGCACTGCTGTGGGAATGTAAATTGATATAGCCAGTATGGAGAACAGTATGGAGGTTCCTTAAAAAACTAAAAATAGAATTACCATATGACCCAGCAATCCCACTACTAGGCATATACCCAGAGAAAACCATAATTCAAAAAGACACATGCACCCGAATGTTCATTGCAGCACTATTTACAATAGCCAGGTCATGGAAGCAACCTAAATGCCCATCGACATACAAATGGATAAAGAAGATGTGGTACATATATACAAGGGATTATTACTCAGCCATAAAAAGGAACGAAATTGGGTCATTTGTAGAGACGTGGATGGATCTAGAGACTGTCATACAGAGTGAAGTAAGTCAGAAAGAGAAAAACAAATATCATATATTAACACATATGTGTGGAACGTAGAAAAATGGTACAGATGAACCGGTTTGCAGGGCAGAAATAGAGACACAGATGTAGAGAACAAACATATGGACACCAAGGGGGGAAAGTGCCGGGGGTGTGGTGTTGTTGTGATGAATAGGGAGATGGGGATTGACATATATACACTAGTATGTATAAAATGGATAACTAATAAGAACCTGCTGTATAAAAAAAATAAATAAAATTCATAAATTCAAAAAATAAAAGAAAACAAAAAAAATTGAGTGTTAACTGATAAAAAAGTCAAACAAAATAGACTACATAGTAACATGATTTTAATATATAAAAATATAGCTAAAAAAGAAAATGAAACTTAAAATAATGTGACAATATTAACACCAAACATCTTTTGTATCAATAAATATAAATGGTCTTAGCTCATCTATTTAAAGAAAAACATTTTTCTATTGGATCCCTGAGCAAAACCCAACTACTGTATTAAAGAGTCAACTAAAACAAATAGATTCAGAGAGGTTAAAAATACAAGAAGGGCAAAGGTGTACCAGTCAAATGCAAATCAAGAAAGCAGAGGTTGTAATCTTAATTATCAGCCAAGTTAGAAAGTCAGAATGAAAGGCATTAGTTGACTGTCAATGTCATGAAAAGGAAAGACTAAGGAACTGTCCACAGGTTGGAGGAGATATGATGACTAAATGCAATGTGGGATTCTGGTTTGGAGCCTGGAACAGAAAAAGGATATTAGTGGAAAAACTGGTGAAATCTGAATAAAGTCAGGAGTTTAGTTAATAGCAATGTAGTAATGCTAATCTCTTAGTTTTCACAGATGTAGTCATATAAGATATTAACATGAGGGGCAACTAGATGAAGGGTTCTATAAAACTAAAATTATTCTGAAATAAAAAGCTTACTACAAAAAAGCATTGAGACAAAAAAGGCCACAATTCACAATGAAAATATAAAGTTATGAGTATTTTTGTATCAAATAACATAGCAACTTTCACAAAGCTGAAATATTAAGAGATACAAGGAGAAATAGATAATAGATTGAAACACACTAAAAACAGGAGAAATTTAACTCACCTTTCTTATTCCAGGACAGATCAAATGAACAACAACAGCAACAAAAACCCAGTAAGAATACAGAAAACCTAAACAACAAAATCAATATTAGGCCAAGAAGAAAATCTCAATAAATTCCAAAATGTAGAACTAATACTGACAATGTTCTCTGATCACAACTGGATAAAAGTAGAAATCAATGTAAAAAAGATCTTCCATCTGAATATACAAAAACTCTCTGTCAAACAATTCTTGGGTCAAAGGGCAAACTCAAACCAAAATTGCTGAATTTCTAGACAATAATAATAATGAAAACATTACATATCAGAATCTATGGGTACAGATAAAGCAGCAGTCAGAGAAAAGTTCATTGCCTCAAAATACTTATACTAAAAACAAGGGAAAAAATTAAATGAACCCAACTCAGAAAGTTAGTGAAAGAGAAACAGAACAAACTTAAGGGGAACAGAAGGAAAGAATTAACAAAGAGAAAAGTTCAAATAAAGGAGTTAGAAAACAGGTAACAGAACTAATAAATAAATAGATTAACCAATTCTGTGAAAAAGAAATATATAAGCCATTAAATAATAATCAAGAAAAGGAGAAAGCACAAAGACACAAACCAGGAAATGAAAAGTTGGACATAACCATAGTAAGAGGACATTTTAAACATTATAAAGGACTTCCTCATGCAACTCTATGCAAATCGTTTTAAAGACCTTGAAGAAATGGAAAACATCCTAGGAAAATATAATTTACCAAAACTCTAAAAGAGAAAAGTCCATATAGACCAATTTCCATGGAAGAAATAGAAAAAGTTATAAAGAGCTACTTTCCACCAAAAGCACTGGGCCATGATGATTTCACAGGGGAAGTCTGCTAACACTGAAAAGCAGATCATCTGAATGCTATTTTTATTTTCCTGATCCTAGATAAAGAAGGAACACCTTCATATTCTTTTTATGAAGTGAGTATAACATTGATATCAAGATCTAACAAAGATTTCACAAGAAAAAGAAAATGATATAAACCAATCTTCACTTATGAATATCGATGCAAAATCCTAAATAAAATATTAGCAAACAGAATCCATGACTATGTGGAGTTTATTTCCAAGAATGCAAAAATCATTCAATATTAGGAAATCCATTAATACAATCTAACATATTGTTGAATCTAAGGAGAAAAATCATATCATCATTTTCAGAGATGCCAAAGAACCATTTGACAAAATTCAATACCCATCCTTTACAAAAAATTCTTTATAAAAATTTCTTCCTTAATATAATTATGTCTGCCTATCTATCTATCTATCTATCCATCCATCCATCCCCAAATCCAGCAATCCAGCACTTCACTTAACCAGGAAACACTAGCAGCATTTATATGCTAAACTCACAAGGGTATCTACTCTCTCCACTATAATTTAACATTATATTGGAGGTAGTAAAAGCATTGTGATTAGAAAAGAAAAAGAAATTAGAAATTACAATTGGAATGGAGGAGGTAAAGCTATCATTACTTATAGATAAGACTGTAGAGCCAGAAAACCCAAGCAAACCAATAGAAAACTATTACAAACAAGAGAACTCAGCAAGGTAGCAGGATATAAAATTAATATATAGAAATCATTCAGTTAGAAGATATATGGAAGAGAAGGCTCCATTTATCATAGCAACAAAAAAGATAAAATACTGTCTTAGTCTGTTGGGGCTGCTATAACAGAATACCACAGACTGGTTGGCTTATAAACAACCGAAATTTATTATTCACAGTTCTAGAGGCTGGGAAGTCCAAGATCAAGACACTCAAAGATTTTATGTCTGGGGAGGGCCCACGTCCTGGTTCATAGACAGCCATCTTCTCACTGTGTTCTCACATGGCAGGAGTGGCAAGGGAGCTCTCCTGGGTCTCTTTTATAAGGGCACTAATCCCAGTCATGAGGGCTCCAATCTCACGATCTAATCACCTGCCAAAGGTTCTACCTCCAAACACTATCACATTGGGGGTTAGGTTTCAACGTAAAATTCGGGGGGTGGGGGCAGACACAAACATTCAGTCTACAGCAAACACCTAGAAACAAACTTAACAAGAAATGTCTAAATCCTTCAAGAGAAAACATCTGTAACACTCTGAAGAAACAAATAGAAAGGCACCCCATTTTCTTAAATAGGAAGACTCAAAATCATAAAGATGTAAAATTAATTTATAAATTTAGTATAAGCTAATTAAAAATACCATATTTTTTCTTTTTCTGAAACTAGACAAGCTGAATTAAAGATCAAATGGAAAAATAACAAACAAGCACAGCCAGAATATCTCTGAAAAGGAAGAACAATGATGGGGGACTACTGCTACAATAATTCTCTATAAAAAACCAAAATGAATATTTAGATACCCAAACTTAGACAGAGTCTATGGTCAGCTGAGAGGCTCTACGCGCTGGATCAGGCTCTGTTGATCTCAACTCTGCCAGCTCATGTGTCTGCACTAAGTTGGTGGCTTGGCTGGAGGTTGGCTGCTATAGGATGCCTTGGCTGGGAGGACCAGGCTCATTTCTATATGTCTCTCACATCCCTCCAGCAGACTAGCCTGGGTATGTTCTCATAGCAGTGGCAGGGGTCCAAGAGAGGAAGCAGAATATGCAAGAGCTTTCTCAGGTCTCTGCTTATATCAAATTTGCTACTATCCTGTTGGTTGAAGTAAATTATATGGCCAAACTCAGTCAGTATGGGAGGGCACTACCAAAGGGTGTGGAGACACATAAAAAATTGGGGTCATTAATGCAATCTATCACAAAAGTACAAAGCAAAATCTAGAATCCATAAAAGAAAACATAGATAAATTTGTTTACATAAAAATAAAGTAAAATTTGCTTGGAAAAAAAATCCATTAGCAAAGTCAAAAGAACAACAAACTGGGAAAAAAATATTGACAACTGATATCATTTACAAAGGTCTAATTTCTCTAATTATATAACAAGCTTGTAGAAATCGAGAAAATAAACAGAGCATATAAATAGACAACTCACAGGAAAAGACAAAAATGACCCTTAAACATATGAAAAGATGCTCAACCTCACTCATCATAAGAGAAATGTCAATTAAAACTACAGTGAGATACTGTTTCTCACCTATCACATTGTCAAAAATCCGAAAGTCTTTAATGATACACTTTCTGAGTGAGGTGGTGGTGAAACACATGAACTCATACATGGGTGGTAAGTGCAAAATGGTACACCTATGGAGGGAAATTTTGGCAATATCTACCAAAGTTACAAATGTGATTCTTAGAATTTATCCTATAGAAATATCTGCATACATATGAAATGTCTATTCATTATGGCACCATTTGTAATACCAAAGGACTGAAAATACCCTGAACATCCATCAGTAGGGTATTGCAGTCATTAAATAAACTATTACACATCCACATAATGTAACACTTTCTCAGCTTTCAACAGTTTCAAGTCATACTACACGACTTTCTATATAGTGGAAACTTTCTAATGCTCTGATATGTAAGGACCTGCAGGATGTATCACGTGAAAAAAGCAACATGTATAACTGTATGTATAGTATGTTACCTTTTGTGTAAGAAAGAGGGAGATGGAATAGGATATACATTTATACTTGTTTGTATCTGCATAAAGAAACACTGGAAGAATAAAAAAATAAATGAATAAAACTGGTAACTGTGGGCGGTGTGTATGGTGGCAACTGGGTAGAATGGACAAAGATGAGTGACAATTCTCAAAGTATAATTTTTATATAGTTTTGCTATTCAAAATGCGTGTATATTATCTATTCAAAAAATAAAAATATTCAGAATAGTAACAAAAACTGTAAAGCCACTAGGAATTAAATTAGTAAAAACACACAAAAATTCTAAAGAGAAAACTTTAAACTCTTAATAAAGAGCACAGATAGAAGGTGAACTGAACAAATGAGAAGATATTCCATGATCTTGGATGGGACAAGTTAATATTTTGATGGTGTCAACTCCCCCAAATTAATCTATAAATTCAGTGCAATCCTAATCAAAATTACAGTTGGTTTTTTGAAGAGCTTGATAAAATCTTTTTAAAATTTATGCAGAGATATAGTTAAGACAACCCAAAAGAAGACTAAAGAGGAGGGGACTTGCCCTATCAGATTTAAGATGCGTTACAAAATATTAAAAACAAGGTGGTATTAGTACAAGAACAGAAACAGACCTATGTGTGTATGTTTCATAATATATGACAAAGGTGGCATGGTAAATCAATGAAAAAGGAAGGATTGTTTAGTATTTGGTGGTGGGAAATGTGGCTCACTATGTGGAAAAAATAAAATTGCATACTTACCTATCACCACATATGAGCATGGATTCTAAATGGATTAAAACCTAAAGGTGAAAGGTAAAACTATAAAGTTAATAGAAAAAAACCAGAATATCTTTTTTTTTACTACTTTTTAAGTAAAACCCCCCAAACCAAAAACCATAAAGCAAAAATGTGATGCATTTGACTACATTAAAATTAACAGTTTCTGTTCAAAGATGGCTATCATGGGCAAAGTTAAAACAGGGGGAGAATCCTGTTGGTTTCAGGGAACTGAAACCAACAGGGGACTAATAGCTAGACTATATAAGGAACTCTAGCAAATCAACAGGAAAGATAGGAACCCTAATAGAAAAAATGGCCCAACTATACAAGCAGGCAATTTACAGAAGAGGCGTTTGACACACATCTAAAGAGATGCTCAAAAATTAATTAGTGGGAATTCCCTGGTGGTCCGGTGGTTAGGACTCTGTGCTTTCACTGCTGAGGGCACAGGTTCAATCCCTGGTCGGGGGACTCAGATCCCACAAGCTGCGAGACATGGCCAAAAATAAAAATTAATTAATAATCAGAGAAATGTAAACTAAAGCAAGGTAAGATATAGTAATACCTATTAAACCTATTAGACCAGTAAAAACTAGAAAGCTGGAAAATGTCAAGTGTCAGTGAGGATGTAGGGATCCAGGAATCTTTGTACACTGGTGGTAAAACTGGACTGGTGTAGCCATCCCAGAGAACCATTTAGCAGTATTAGTATTCTTAGTCAAACTAAGTATATGCACACTTTATGATGCAATCATTCTGTTCCTGGGTATATGTTTCAAAAGAAATTCTCATACAGGCCAATAAGGAGACATGCACAAGGATGTTCGTCACAGTATTACTTGTGTTGTCATGGAGCTGGAGGCAATCTTGCTGTCCATTATCGGGGGACTATTCAGGGAAAATGTGGTGAAGGCACACTGGTTAGCATGAGCAGTTAGAAGCAATGGATTAGATGTATACACAGCAATATGGATAGACTTTAAAAACAAAAGGTTGAATGAAAAAAAGTAAGAAACAGATTGAGATACCATTTATATAAAACAAAAATGCACAGACACAAAACATTCTCCACAGTGGGACAACCTGGTGTTATGTGCCTCCTGAGGAGATACAATATGAAGTAAGCGGTATCCTCTATGTACTGTTATTGCTGAAATTATTTAACCTGAATCTAATCATGTGGAAAGAGCAGATGAATACAGATATTCTGTGGGACATTCTACAAGAAACTGGCCTGGACTCTTGAAAAGTATCAGTGTAATATCAAACACACAAAAAATCTAGGGGTACTATTTTAGACTAAAAGAGGTTAAAGTGCTACAACAACCAAACGTAATACACAAACCTTAATTAGATACTGGGATCAAAAAATCAGAGCAGGTCTAAGAACATTTTGGGCTCAATTGGAAAATTTGAATATAGGGTATCTTTAATGGTATTATTGAATTAGTAAGTTTTCTTAGGTGTGTAATGGTATTGTGGTTATGCAGGAGAATGTCCTTATTCTAGTAGATGTGTGCTTAAGTTTTTAGGGGTGAGCTGTTATACTGCCTGCAAGAAGATGTATACATATACATATAAAGAGAAGTAGAACAAATTTGGCAAACTATTAAGAGTATATGGGCTTTCATTGTACTATTTTTTCAACTGTTCTGAATTTTGAAAAATGGAAAAATGAAAATTTGGGGGAAATACATGCATGTAAAACAACAGTACATGTTTTGCAAGAACACATATAAACAAAAAGATATGCATAAAACACTTTAAAATGCTTGCCTACATGAAGGAAATGAGAGTGGGAAGTAGAGATGAAAGAGAATTTAAAAAACAACAAAAACCTCTCCCTAAGGTAACACTCACTCATTGAATACATGGAAAACAAAGAAAAGCACGATGAAGAAAACTAAATTCATTGATAATTTCATTTTCTCTGTCAGCAGTTCTCAAAATGTGGTACCTGGACTAGCAGCAGCAGCAGCTTCATCATCATCATCATCATCTTCTTCTTCTTCATCATCATCATCATCATCATCACCACCACCACCTGGGAACTTGTTAGAAATGCAAATTCCTGGGCTCTACTACAGACTTAACTAAAACACAATTCTGGGTGTGGGGCCCAGCATCTGGTATTTTAACAAGCTCTCCCAAGTGATTCTGCTGCAGTCCAAGTTTGAGAACCACTGATCTAGATTTAGACACCATTAATTTTGTTATAGATCCTCATAGTCTTTCTAAAAAAAATATGAAATACTTCAGGCATACAAATAAGTATGAAGAATAATACAGCACACACCCATGTACCTATTACCCAGATAAAATATTACACAAACAGTCAAAGTCCCCTGTGTATTTCTCTCTCATTTTGTTCCCCAGAGGTAATCACCATTCTGCATTTGGTGTTTAATTCCTTGTTTAAAAAATATTGTTTACATATCTACGTAATTGATAAACAACATAGTGCATTGTTTTCTAGTTTTAAAAAAACTATATAAATGGTCTCACACATCATGTATCCTTCCACAACTTGCATTTTATCACAGCATTATGTTTCTGAAATTTATCTGGATTGATATACCCAATTCTGGTTCATTTTTTTCACTGTTGTATATAGTATTCTGTTGTGTGGCTATACCACTATTTATTTATTCTCCTTCTGGTGAACTTTTAGATTGTTCAGATTTTTTTCTCTATTACTAACAGTTCTGCAATGAATATTCTTTTCTTGATTGTTTTCTTTTTATGTTTATTTTGCAATGAATATTCTTGCACATGCCTCCTTGTGCATATGTTTAAGAAGTTCTCTAGGACTTAACATATATATATATATATATATATATATATATATATATATATGCACATCTCTAACAGAATTGCTGGGTCCCAGGGCCATCTTTAACTATTCTGATTACTTCTTAATTGTTTTCCAAAGTAGTAATACCAATTTTCATTCCTATCAAAGACTTCATCACAAATTTTTTCCTCATGGTTTGTGCATTTGTGACTGTTTAAAAAGTCCTTCCACAGTCCTAGGTCACAAAGATATTCTCCACCCTCTCATGTGGAAAAAAATAGGGATCCAGTTTTATTTTTCTCATTATGGTGAGCCAAATTTCCCAGCGCTATCTACTAAAATGTCCATTTCCCATTGATTTGTGGTGTAGGCCTGTAAACTTACCCATTTAACAAACATTTGCTGAAGCGTGCCTTGTACCAGTCTTGTGCTGGGTCCTGCTGAGGGCGCGAAGATATATGGCCCCTAGTCTCAGGGAGTTCACTCTCCTGTGGAGATACAGCCACATAAATGATTACAGTACTAAGTGATAAATGCAACAAGGTGCTCTGAGTTTCTCACTCAGCTGGGAAAGTTCATAGAAGCGACAAGACTTAGGTCTTAAAGAAAAAGGAAGAATTTGCTAATGCAAGGGGGAAGGTGAAGGTGGCCAGGGCTGGTTTGGGGTCCAGAGGAGTTGTGTTTCTCTAGGGTAAGAGTTTAGAAGCCTTCCATGGATGTAGGGGCAGTGAGTCCTTCGTATGTAAGACGTAGGAGTAGGCAGAGGGAGTCATTTTCTGCCTGGATATGCTAGAGGTTGATATCCTTGGGGTAGAGGGGCTCGGCCTCACCCCAAAGCTTAGGCTAGAGGAAGAGGAGTGGCTGGAACTAAATTATCAGGAAGAAGACATTTTCAGACTAATAATTACTTTTTTAAGGGGGAGACCTCATTCTCCAGCTAGGTCAGGAGCTCCCTGAGATGGCTTCTGAAGAAACCCTTACTTGCCCCCACTCCAGAGGTAAATCCATTCCCTCCAGCAGACGCTGCTCTGGGGCCTGAGGGAGGGAGGGAGGAGGAGGGGAAGAAGGCAAATGGGTGGGAGAGGCTTCCAGTTGTTCGGTTTGTAGGCCTGGCCGTGGATCTGCGCTGCTGCAGAAAGAGCTCTGAGCGGCTCCCTCAGGGTTTCTCTGGGACCCCGCAAGCCGGGACGGTTGCTGGGAGCAGCTAACCTAGTCATTTCAGGTGGGTATACTCAGCAAAACATGTGACCCTGGCGGCCATCTTCTCACACCCTGCCCGTCGCCATCTTCCGTTGTAGACAAAGGCACCGACCCCCCACCCTTGTCTGATGCGGCCTTGGCGATCACTTGGTCACTAAGATTCGAGAACACATATTTAGGGCCAGGCAGAGGCCCGCAGACAAGAACTTGGCTTACAAGTAGGTTATATGGCCACACCAGCCAACGAACCGCTGCCGCCTCCCCGCCTCCCCGCCTCCCCGCCTCCCCGCCTCCCCGCCTCCCCGCCTCCCCGCCTCCCCGCCTCCCCGCCTCCCCGCCTCCCCGCCTCCCCGCCTCCCCGCCTCCCCGCCTCCCCGCCTCCCCGCCTCTGCTATTTCCTTACCTTACGGAGCGGCCGGGAGGCGGGGCCAGCGCAGCCCCGGGGAAGGGACGGGAGGGCGCGAGCCGTCAATCCTAAGCCCCGCCCCCGGGTACGCTCCCAGCGAGGCTGGGATCCGGAAGTCGAACCCTAACTCCGCCAGCGCAGCCTGTGGGCCGATAGTGTTCTGCCGTCTTCTCTTCTCAGATCTCCGCCGGAAGTGGAGGTAAGACACGACTCTCTTTTTTCGTGGTGAGCGCTCACCCAGCCGGCCGCGCGGAAAGGATCAACTATTTCAGGTGAAACCCGAGGCGCCCTCTGCCCTGGAATAGAGAGGTGAAGAGTCGGGTTCCTTCCAGGGTAGAAGGGCCCGGATGAGAGGCAGGGATTGCTCGGCCTGTGGACATGCGCCCAGACACATTCTTGCGGGGTAGAGGGGCACGGACGCACCTCATCTGGACAGGTGTAGACCCCTGGACACACTGTATGGAGAGTTACAGACCCCACTTGTGTGGAGAAGCGTCGAGTGCCCTCCTCCTTTTAGGGTAGTGAGGTTCCATTCCGTATTTTCCCGGTGTAGACAGGCGTGGACACGCCGAAAGTGTGGCGACATCGACCCCACCCGTAAAGAGACACATCTCCCTCCTCACGAGGCTGAACGGCGCAGATTTCTACCGGCGCTAAGGCACACAGATCCGCCTCGGCGCGCACCTTTTCCCTTAGGACAGAGGCTTTGATGTATTTACCCCCACCCCCGCCCGACCACCAGAATAGAGGAGCTCCGAAATTTTAATATACAGAGGAGTGAGCCTCCTTCCCTTAGCGCCAAGACCTAGAGACCTCCCTACCTCGCCCCCGTGTAACTAATTGACCGATGCCCCGCCTCCGCTCCTGCAGAGGTGGTAGACCACCCCTCTCTAAGTGTTTGGAGGCACAAGGCTCATCCCACAGAGAAGCATGCAGATTTACCCCTTCTAGGCTAGAGTGAGTCCCCATTATGGAAAATCAGATCTCACCACCTCCTCCCCAGGCGCTGGCTTACTGAATTTGTAAAGGCTTGACCCACCAAAAATGCCCCGCAGCAAACAACAGCAGACCTTAACCCACGAAGAGACAGTCAGAACTGCCTATCCTGGGGCCCCGGGGGAAGAAGGGCTCAGATTTATTCTCTTTTTTAGGTAGACACAGATCATCCCTCTTCTCCCCCCTTCTCCAAGGATTTAGAATCACCAACTGTAGGAAAGGAGAGACCCCAAGGGAGCAGAGAGGTGCCCTCCAACGTTGAGAAGCAGTGACATCACTGATCACCCCATAGTGCGTGCATATGGGCTCCCCCCTTATCCGAGGTAGAGGAGCTCAGATCTTTTTCTCCCTATCCAGGAAAAAAAAACACAGGAACCCCACCACCACCACCTACTGTAAGGGCCGTTCCATTGAATGTATAGCTGCATTCCCCCCTCACCCGTGCAGAGAACCAGAGGTCCTTTTCCTTCAATATTAACACACTGCTGACTTCAACCCGTACACAAGATAAACAGATCGTGCCCCATCCCATCTCCCATGGAAGGGGCTAGAGTAACCCACTGCAGGCAAGGTGCAGACCCCATTCACGCAAAGCTGCATAATTCCCCCCTTTGTTAGCATGGCACTAATGTCACCTTGTAGTGGAGATCGGTATATCAGTCCCATCTCATGGCCCTCCCTAGGGTAAAGCGACTCAGAGTACCCCCCCACCCCCGGTCCCTGCACAACTTACAGATGTACAGACTTGTGCTCCTCTCCCATGCAGCGGAGATGCACACAGCCACTGTGCCGGTTTATCTAGTTCCTCTGTATCCTGGAGTAGAGTGACAAAAGGCATCCTGCCCTCCTCCCCCCTGTCACCAAGGAACAGACCCCAGCCACACATACAGGTGCACATTTTTCCCCCGTCCCCCAAGATTTTGCACTGACCTCAGTCCACATAGACATACAGATAAAAAGCCCTATTCTGAGGTCCCTTTTCCCCAGGGTAGACTCCTGGGATATGTCTTTCCCTCCCACTTCCAGGGTAAATGAGACATAGAACCCTCTATTTGGGGAAAAGAGGTGCAGTTAATACCCTATGTAGAAACAGATTGTCCTTGCATACCCCTCTCCACTTAGAGAGGTTTAGTGCTAGTCCCTTACCTAGGGTATCCTATCTGATGCATTGAGGCACTGACTCCACCCAGGAAGAGAGGTTTAGACCTAATTTCCCTTTGGGTAGTGTGACAGTACCTTCCCTGTAATATTATTATTATAATTAACTATACTCAGCCATACCGGGCGCCAGCTCCAGTATAACGCCTTCTCTCAGATTCCTCTAATTGTTAGGGCTTCCTTATCATGTTCTTTAACATTTTATTTTGCCTTCAGGGGGCTCAGAAGGGGCTTATAGCATTGTGGTTCCTCTCTCTGTCTTCAAATTGGTTCTTCTCCCATTCCAACAGGAAAAAAAAAGCCTGCAGATTTGAATCTACCTGCTTTCAAGCTAGTCATCATGATGAAACTTAGACACAGTGAGTTTCTTTTACCACTCCTTCCCAATCCTAAGCTTTAATGAATATTCATAGTATTTTTAAAAATTGCCCAGTATGAACCAGATCATTCAGTCTGTCTTTTACGTATGGTATTATTGTTGTCTTCCCAACTTCCTTCTGAGGTACAGCTCCCCTTATCCCCCATACCCATTTTACAGATAAGGAAACTGAGGCTCAGCAAGGTTAAGTGACTTGACAAAGAGACTGCAGGTGAATAGCAGTAAATACCATATTATACTGCCTATAACCCCAACACAGCCTAGCATTTTTCTTTATAAGTTGTACCTTTAAGTTGGTATCATAGGTAGTACTAGTGGTTAAGAGCATGGACTCTGGAGCCAGACTGAGTTTGAATCTCAGCTCTTCCACTTATTACTTGTGTGGCCTTGGGCAAGTTACTTACCTTCAGTCTAGTGGGGGAAGAGGAGGGTAAAAATAGTTCCTACTTAATAACGTAATAGTATTTGCCTAACAGTGTTGTTGTGAGGATTTAATGAATTAAAATAGGTAGAACACTTAGAACAGTGCCTGGCACATAATAAGCACTCTGTAAGTATTAGCTTTAAAGATTCAGCCTTCATTTCTCTTTGGAGTTTAGCCCCTCAGAGGATGCATACACTGTCTGCCACTGAATTATTGTCTGACCTGTCTTGAGCTTTGGATTTTTCTTACCTATAAAACAGACAGTGTGGATAAATTGCTGTTCTTTCTGCCTTCAGGACTCTTTCCCTTTCCTTCTCATCCTTTAACGGGATAACTCTTGCTTGTTTTTCAGATTTCAACTTATACATCATTTCCTCTGGGAATCCCTCCTGTTAACCTCATCCCTTGGTTTCCACTTGTCTGTGTACCCACAGGAACCAGGGCTGTTGACTCTATGATTGGGTCTGTCTCTTTCACAACACTGTTAACTTCTCACTGACATCTGGTTCATCTTTGTGTCCCAAGGGCCCAGCATGACCAGGCATAGCTATTTGGCACTTACTGTATGCCAGGCAATAGAATGTCTCAATTAGTAGTGCTAACTCAATCCCCCCCTCCTCCCACCAGGATGCTTACAGCCTAGAGGAAGAAGACAAATGTGATACATGGACTCTTCCTTATAAGAGGGAAGGCAAAGGCAGTAGGACAGGTCTGGTTCTGTGCTTCCCTGCCTTTATCCTGCTATAGCCCAAGCAGAAAATGATAACATTTGGATAGCACACTGGATAGACTGGATGAGAATTGTGCAACCCAGTGGCCTTGTATTCTGTGTGAATTGTGGCCCTGCCTATGTAGGGCTTGGTGAAAAAAAAAATCACTTACTTTATATAATCATAAAAATTTCATCAAGAATCAGACTTTGGTTATGTTAATACCAAAAGCAAATAATCATTTTTTCACGCAACACGAGAAAAGTGAAAAAAATTAGTTATACTCTATTTAAGAATATCAAATACAAGATAATAATAGAATTATTTTTTTAATTAATTTTTATTGGTAATAGAATTATTAATAGTGATGAAAAACACAATAATTACCTGGTGAAATAGAGTATATGCATACAAAGGAACCCTGGCAGTTTAAAAAAATGAGGAAGTAGTATATGGAAAGACTATTATATGGAAAAACTGTTAGATGGAAGGATCTCCAGGATTTGTTAAGTGAAAAAAGCAAGTTGCTGACAGGAGTACATAGTATGTTACCTTCCCTGGGAGAAAATGGAGGGAAATAAGAATATATGTTTGTATTTGCATAAAGAAACTGAATGATGCATGACAAACTAATGAAGTGGTTTCTTGTGGTGAGGGGACTGCAGTGGCTAGGGACAAGTGTGGGAGGGAGACGTCTCAGAATACATGGTTTTATTTTTATTTATTTTTCATAATTTTTATTGGAGTATAGTTGATTTACAATGTTGTGTTAGTTTCAGGTGTACAGCAAAGTAAATCAGTTATACATATATCCACTCTTTTTTAGATTCTTTTCCGACATAGGCCATTACAGAGTATTGAGTAGAGTTCTCTATGCTATACGGTAGGTTGTTATTAGTTATCTATTTTATATATAGTAGTGTGTATATGTCAGTCCCAGTCTCCCAGTTTATCTCCCCCCCCTTCCCACACTGGTGACCATAAGTTTGTTTTCTACATCTGACATGGTTTTACTTTGGAACCATATGGCTGTATTACCTGTTAAAGAACAATCATACATATCTGCACTAGTGGGAAAATGGTGAACATTAAATTAAATAGAAAAACTTTACATGTGCACACAAAACAAAGACTTTCACTGTTAAATTGCAACTGAAGTCTTGATCAGACTAACTAGGATGATTGCAGTGGAAGATGGGGGAGGTGCTTCATGGTGCAGCTCCCTACACCCTGGGCTAGAGATACCTTGGACGCAAATGGTAATGATAATGATTAAATCTGGGAAGGTTATTGAGAAACCCTAGAAAGAGTGTTCAGATACAGTTTCAACTGTTGTACATTTTTGAATGGCTATTAAAAAGGAGGGTATGTTTTATCATTTAAAAGATTTACAACCATCAATGACTGGTGGCACAGGTATGTAATCCATCGTAATGACAGACTGGAATGTAAGCTGCACAGGGAGGGAAATGGGGTGGCCGTTGAATAAAGAATCGAGTGGCACCAGTGTTTTGGAAGTCTCTAGGAGGTTGAACAAATGTGCTTGAAGATAGTTGAGAGAGGTGTCTGAGATTGCTTTCTGAAGTACAAGCAGTCATAGATGATGATCATAGATGTCACCATAGCAATGGGTGGGCAGGTGGCTACATGGAATGGGGATGTCAAGGAAGTGGGAAACCTGAGCGTTGGAAGGGACCCAGTGATCACCAAAGTTGCCCAGGTTGATGATGGCAGGAGTTCAGTTGAAAGTAAAGCTATGGACTTCCCTGGTGGCGCAGTGGTTAAGAATCCGCCTGCCAGTGCAGGAGACACGGGTTCAATCCCTGGTCCGGGGAGATCCCACATGCCACGGAGCAACTAAGCCCGTGCACCACAACTACTGAGCCTGCACTCTAGAGTCCGCGTGCCACAACTACCGAAGCCTGTGCGCTCTAAGGCCCGCGTGCCCCAACTGCTGAGCCCACATGCTGCAACTACTGAAGTCCGTGCACCTAGAGCCCATGCTCTGCAACAAGAGGAGCCACTGCAATGAGAAGCCTGTACACCACAGCGAAGAGTAGCCTCTGCTCACCGCAACTAGAGAAAGCCCACGTGCAGCAACGAAGACCCAATGCAGCCAAAAATTAAAAAAAATAATTAAGAAAAAAAAAGTAAAGCTATGAGCTAGGTGCTTCAATAAAAGAGGAAAAGTGACTCATAGGTGACAGGCATAGCAGCAGTCTCAAAAAAAGCAGGATTCCCCCCCTCCCCCCTCTTTTTTAACAAGAGGGAGAAATTGGTTTGGCAGTGGTGAGTCTGCAAGATGCCTCCTGTACCTACTGGCTCCAAGGTATTCATGTTCATGTAAACTAATAGCCACCTTTCAGGCCTGCAGGTGAAGCAGTGTCCTCAGGGGAGAGCTGAGTCTTTATTAAGGCAGGAGGTTGAGGAATTGTTCCCAAGAAAAGATGGAAGAATTAGGGGAGTGCTGATCTCCCAAGTGGGAGTTTCAGAGGGCATAGTGGGAAGTCGGATGCAGGGGTAGATGGAGGATGGGGGCAGAGTCACTGCCAGGCTGGGGATACAGGGATGTAGTGGGGTGAGAGTATGGGAGATGATGGATGAATGGAGAGATCCACCTTTGATTATTGATATGAGAGTTGGTGGATGGAGATACTGGTGGTCAGAGAGATTTAAGGAAATTCTTCAAGGTCATATAGCTAGGTAGTTATTGAGCCAGAACAGGAACCTAGGTATGGCTGGCTAAAAAATGGTAGCTGTTTTCTCTCTGAAGCTATTAAAAAACAGTAACAGCAGCTCCTGGGTGTTGCAGTGTTGTGAGTGGTGACTGCACCCCTACCCTCTTCCTCGCTTCTCCTCCCCCCTCCTTCTCCTCTCTGAAGCAGATGTTTTTCCCCACTTTTAGTGATGTATTTTCTTTCATCGTGTGCCTGTATCCAGTGCAGGCCCTCATTTTCCAGGGAAGTTAGGCCGATGCAAATTGTTGAGTAAAATGGCCAGACCTGGTTCCTTCCAAACCTCACATTCTTTTCATTGCAACATGAGTACTTTGGAAGAAAAGGAGACTTGGGATCTGATTTTTTTTTGTTACGGGGAAATTCGGTCCATTCACATTCATTATGATAACTAATATGTTTGGTCTGATTTTTACCATCTTATTTTATATTTTTTGTTTGTTTCTTCTTATTCCCTTATTTTAAAAAGTTTAACAAGTTAAAAAAATTCTCCACCAGGACTTAAAATTATGTTGGTAATTGCATTCATATTTATATCAAGCATAACTAAATTTTTCTATCACTTTACCAAAGTTAAATAACTATTTTTGCTCTACTCTTCCAAAGTGAGACCTTTAGCATGATTTTATGCTTATTTTTGCTGGTATACTTCCTCAAGTAGTTTTACCAGAAAGGGAACACAGGTGGTAATCTTTGCATGTCTGTCTTTTACCTTCACGTAAGAGTGATATATTGATCAGTTATAAGAATTTAGCTTGGAACACGGTCCCTTGTCTCAGTACTTTGTAATGGTTATTCTTCTGTCTTAAGTGTTCAGAATTGTGGATTTGAGAAGGCTGTCTGCTTCTCTCACCTTTGTTGGGAATGCCTTCTATTTGGAAGTTTACAAGATTTTCTCTTTATACTTGGAGTTCAGAAATTTCATCAGTGTATGCCCAGGGCATATGTCTTTTTTGTTAATCTTGATGCTCTATGCGCCTTTCTAGTCTGAAGCCTCAATCCTGTTTTCAACTTGGGAAACTTTCATTTATTATTTTAAAAAATAATTGCTTCTCCATTTGTATCTTTTCTCTTTCCAGAACTCCTTTTAATTTAGATACTAGCTCTCCTGAGTCCATTCTCCTTATTCTGTTTTTACTTTTTTTTTTTTTTAAGTTGTGGCGCGCGGGCCCAGCAGTTGTGGCTCGCGGGCTCAGCCTCTCCGGGCCATGTGGGATCCTCCCGGACCAGGGCCTGAACCCGAGTGCCCCGCACCGGCAGGAGGACTCCCAACCACTGCGCCACCAGGGAAGCCCCTGTTTTTACTTTTCTTTGGATTTTTGTCCTGTTTTAAGCAAGCTCTTCCCTTGACCTTCTAGCTCATTAATTTGGTTATTAGTGATGTCTGTTCTGTTTTTCACTACATCAATTGAATTTTTATTCAATATCAAATTTTGGGAATCTTTTTCTCACACAGTTCATTTGAAGTATCTTCTTGAATCTCTTTAAGAACTTGCAGTAGTATTTATTTATTTATTTAATTTATTAAAAAAATTTTTTTTTGGCTGTGTTGGGTCTTTGTTGCCTCGCACGGGCTTTTCTCTGGTTGCAGCAAGTGGGGACTACTCTTCGTTGTGGTGCGTGGGCTTCTCATTGCGGTGGCTTCTCTTGTTGCAGAGCATGGGCTCTAGGCACGCGGGCTTCAGTAGTTGTGGCGCATGGGCTCAGTAGTTGTGGCTCACGGGCTCTAGGGCACAGGCTTAGTAGTTGTGGCACACGGCCTCAGTTGCTCCGCAGCATGTGGGATCTTCCCAGACCAGGGCTCGAACCCGTGTCCCCTGCGTTGGCAGGCAGATTCTTAACCACTGTGCCACCAGGGAAGTCCTGCAGTAGTATTTAAATCCTCTGTTTCCTACATTAACTCTGCTTTGGTGTGAACCACCTAGTGTGATTGGGGAGCCTGTTCTCTGATAATCTCAAGCTGCTCCTATATTTGTTTGTAGCATATATCCTGACCTTCCAGAACCTCCCCCTGTAAGAATTCCTTTAGCCCCCTTGCAAATGGTGAGAATTAAGGGAAGCCATTCTTTCTGAGAGGCCAGCTGTGAAGGAGATGACAGACGGGACTCCTCATTGAAGTGGGAAGAGGCCCCTTAAGTTCCTGGGCTTTGTTAAGGCGTGATTGTAGAAGGTGAACTCTTTCCTCCTTAAATCAAAGGGAGGTTGCAGTTTAGCTGTGTAGTGCAATTCCCTTTGGAGGCAATGACATGAGCAGGGTTAGCAGGAAGGGACAGTTCTCTCCCCATGTGCTGAGGGCATCTACTCTGGCTTAGCTGGCTGGGACTCCTCAGAGTCCCTAACCAGGGACTAACCAGGGTCCCTAACTCTAACCCTAACCGTCAGATCACTTTCCCATGCTACCAGCCCCCCACCTCAGCCTGGTGCCAAAATTGTTGAGCTGCCCCAGCTAGAAGTTGGGAGAGAGAAAGAGGAGTCAGAAGCGCACATTCAAGTTGCTCTCTTCACAGGATTCCCTTAAGAATTGTTTCAGTTTGCACTGAATACCCCAAACATTTATATCCAGTACCTCCTCTGACACTGTTGCTGCCAGCTCCGTGTCTGTCTTGTGCGCCTAGACAGACATGGTGTCTGAGGCTTCCTTAGGTTCCCAGTGTGGCCTGACCTCCATTAAGGTTCAACAAATGTTGGGTAGGTGGATGATGGCTTTTTTTTTTTTCTTTAGAAAATAAAAAGCCAGGTAAAAGTTCCAAAGGCCGCAAGAAGATAAGTTGGTTCCACGCTCAGGTAAGGTATACCCGTTGTTGGCGACAAGGTCAGGAACAGGTTGCCCACCCTAGAAGAGGCCCACAAAACCAGGTAGATATTGGGTGACTCCAAACAGAGCACTGCATTGGAATCAGTAGATCTGGCTTTCCCTCCCTCTCTGGGTGGCTTCAGCAGAAAAGTAGCAGCATTTATTAAGTTCCCACCACAAGCCATACACTGCTTTGTGCTTGGTTTACCTTGGTTAGGGATTGTCATCATCCTATTTTTTAGATGAAGAAACTGAGCCTCAGTGAGAAAGTTCTTAGGTTCAAGGTAGCACAGCTAGGACTTGAGTCTGTCTAATTCCCAAGTCCCTATTGCTCATGGAGAGGAGGGAGGTTCAAACAGTCTTTGGCCCCAGCTCCTGGATCTCCTGGTCCTGCTGGGAAAGTTGTGGACAAGTAGGACTTGGGTCAGAGCAACAGTTCTCAAACTTTAACTAGCCCTCCAGAATCACCTGGAGGGCTGGTTAAACCACAGATTGCTGGGCTCTACCCTTGTGTTTCTGATTTGGTAGGTCTGTCTTGGCATCTGATAATTGGTATTTCTAACAAGTGCCTAGGTGATGCTGCTACTGTTGTTCCAAGGGCTGCACGTCCCTGCCTGGCTAGGGGAAGAAGGGTCTCTCTCTAGTCAGATGGGCAGACCTCTGGGGACAGAGCCCTTTTTGTTTGCTTCTCTCCTCTTTCCCCCAACAACTACACTTCTGAGCAGCTTTAACACCCCCTGGGAAGGGTGATTTCCATGGGTTCATTAGGTCTGTTCATTTTTTCCCTGTTGTGTGGTGACCAGCCTGCAAAGCAGAATGGGAAGAAAGCAGCCACCAAAGTGGCCTCCGCTCCCCAGTTTGTTCACTCCAATGATCATGCCAGTCGGGAGGCTGAATTAAAGAAGAAGAGGGTAAGCCCTTTCCCTTGGAGAGAGAGGGCCTGGCTTGACTGCCAGGTCCACAGAAATGTTGAAAGGCAAAGGCCAGAACTGTTAGGGTTGTTGAGGCTGTTTGTGGAAAGGGGAAGAGAGGGCGGTTGCCTTGATACTTGATTTAGTGTCTCCATTTGCTCACCTCCCAGTCCATGGCTGTCTGGTTTATGTTCTCATTGCTCCACTGGAATGACCCCTGCCAGCCTCACCAGCATGTTCTCTGATATCAGACTCATGGATAGCTTTCTTCCCTCATCTTATTCAAATTCTCAGCATTTGAGACCATGATTTTTTTTTGAAACACTCTCACTTTGGCTTTCCCGTCATCTCACTCTCCTGGATGTCCTTCTTTCTTTTCTACAGTCTCTTTTGCTGCTCTGTAAATAATGGAGCATCCCAGGACCTTGTTTTCTTTTCCTCTCTGGTCTTAAGTGCTTCCCGCTGCCTAGAACACATTCTCTCTCAGCTTCACATACCTTCCTTGTATTAGTGTCTGCCATGCTTTCCCTTCCTTCATCTCTTTGTCTTTTTCTTTCTCTCAAACCCCTTATCTCTTGCTGTCATATCTTCTCCCTTCCTGTATCCCTGCTCCTCCCACCTGTGCCATGTCACACTGTTTTCTCCCTCTGTCACCTGCTCTGTGTTACTCTTGGTCTTCCATCCCTCCCTTAGACTGCAGACCTAGTCAGCTACAGCCCTGGTGTGCGTTCACTTGTTAGGTTGAGGACATGAGGGAGAAGCAGCAGGCTGCCCGGGAGCAAGAGAGACACCGACGCAGGACCATTGAAAGCTATTGTCAGGATGTCCTGCGACGCCAGAAGGAGTTTGAGCGCAAGGTAAGAGAGCAGTCTTTGCCCCTGGGTAGGACTGGTGTGGGTTCGCTCAAAAGCATCTTTTGCCATTGATCTGTGAAAAGGAAAGAGGAAGGGTGTGAGATTGTTGGAGGGGGAGTAGGGAATCAGTTCAGAGAGGACGGGCGGCAGTAGGGACATGGAGGGAGGGTGAGAGGGAGGTGAAGAGCCTTATCTGTGACTGGACAACCCTGGTTAGGTCCTTTCTCCCAAGCTGGAACCCAAAGACTGGGGTTTGGGAGTGGGGAGGCGCTGGACTAGGGGACAGGGGGAGAGAAGGAGTGAGAACGTGAGGGGAAAGTTAAGAGAAGAGTCATCTTCTTTCTAGGACTTCTTACTGCCTTTCTGGAATATATTCTCATCTCACAGAATATATACTTTCCAACTCAAAGTTCCTTTTCTAATATAAAGTACACATTTTGCTTCCTCCATCCCACATTCCCCATAGATTGTTTTTCTCACTTATACCTCCCTCTTACATTCCTCCCTTATACACTCAGGTCCAATCCCAGGCCTCTAGCTGGTGCTCGAACACACACTTAACAAACAGGCACACACATGGACCATGTGGGTCTATCCTTTCTTCTTCTAGTTTCTGGCTTTGTTGGCTGATACAAGCTGCTCTTTGGTGGGCTGGGACTCACATGGCTCTCCCAGCCTCCCATGGTTGCCAAAGACAGCTCTCACTCTCTTTCCTCCCCTGGACCATTGTCTTTTTTTCCCTTTAGGAGGAAGTTTTGGAGGAATTAAATATGTTTCCTCAGTTGGATGATGAGGCCACAAGGAAGGCTTATTACAAGGAGTTCCGTAAGGTATGGAGGCCCATTTCTTTTTTTTTTTTTAATTTTTATTCATTTATTTATTTTTTGGCTGCATTGGGTCTTTGTTGCTGTGCACGGGCTTTCTCTAGTTGTAGCGAGCGGGGGCTGCTCTTCGTGCGTGGGCTTCTCACTTCTCTGCAGTGTGTGGGCTTCTCATTGTGGTGGCTTCTCTTATTGCGGAGCACAGGCTCTAGGCATGCGGGCTTCAGTAGTTGTGGCACACGGGCTCAGTAGTTGTGGCTTGTGGGCTCTAGAGCGCAGGCTCAGTAGTTGTGGCACTCGGGCTTAGTTGCTCTGCGGCATGTGGGATCTTCCCGGACCAGGGCTTGAACCCGTGTCCCCTGCACTGGCAGGTGGATTCTTAACCACTGTGCCACCAGGGAAGTCCCGGGGGCGCATTTCTTAAGGTCCTTTAGGGAGGGCATCAATCCAGTCCTGTCTCCTTTCTGCTTCTGTTTTTCCTAAGATGGAGACCTCTTCTTTCATGGGCCTGTTGATTGCTACCCAGTTCTTTCCCTGCCTTCATCCCTCATTCCCTGCCCTACAGGTGGTGGAATACTCTGATGTGATTCTAGAAGTCCTGGATGCCAGGGACCCATTGGGCTGCCGCTGCTTCCGAATGGAGGAGACTGTACTGCGGGCAGAAGGCAACAAGAAGCTGGTCTTGATCTTGAACAAGATTGGTGGGTGTTGGGCAGTATTGGGTAGGGCAAGGCAGGGGCCAGGCCTTGTTGAAAAACTAGCTTGGACCAGACCCTGACACCCAGCAACTCAGTGGTATCCATAACAGTTGTGTGAGGTAGGAATTCTTGTTCGAGTTTTTAAAGCCAGGGATTTGAGAGGTGAAGTCACTTGTCTAAACACACACACACCACACACACAGTACAGCAGAAGTTGGGAGTGGAGTTAAAGCCTGTCTGCCTTTCAGTCCCCTGTTTTTGCCATTTTGAGCTTTATCTGTGACTGGCCAACCATGGAGAGTTCCTCTTCTCTCCCAAGCTGGAACCCAGACACTGGGGCAGAAGAGCACATCGGCTCACGAGTCACTCAGGTCTGGATCTTATCCTAGTTTTGCTGTCTGTTTTCTCTGGGATCTTGGACAAGTCATGTCACCTGAGAGCTTCTGTTTCTCTAGGTGTAAAATGAGCTGTGATTGTCTCAGTCTCACAGGATTGTTGGAGAATTAATGATAAAGTGCTTGGTACATACATGTTCAGTTCTTCATAAATGGTAGCCATTTTTGTCAAGGTTATTCTTGACATTTGGCCCAACCTAGAATGATCCAGGGAGAGGATGGGAAGCACAGTCTTTGGGAGGCCTCTGGTACCCTGGGCCCCCTGGTCTGGAAGGAAGGCATCTAGGACCATACAGCTGGTTACCCATTCTCCTTGAGGAAACAGAGGTCTCCTCAGGGAGGGCCAACTGGTCCCCTAGACTAGACTGTCCTTTCTAACTCTAACCTGGGGACTGGACAGGGACTGTCAGTGCTAGAGAGATATCTGTTAGCAGGAGGTGGGCCAAGTCTTAGATGTGGGTGGCTGCATCTTTGGAGTGAGCCATCGAGGTGATGTTCTCCTTTCCAGTCCTCTCTGTTCTTATTTTCCCCAGACCTGGTCCCCAAGGAGGTTGTGGAGAAGTGGCTGGAATACCTTCGGAATGAGCTGCCAGTCGTGGCTTTCAAGGCCAGCACCCAGCATCAGGTCAAAAACCTGGTAAGCTGGGGCCAGGGACATCTAGCCTCTTTCAGGGTAGCCTGGGGCTACACTGTTTTCTAATTATATCATTAACATGGAAATGTGTTTTCAATGTAAAATATTAAAGTATACAGAAACATTTGTTGCTGCAATGGAGAGAAACTGGGTCCTGGGGGACATTTTTTTTTTAAAATTAATTAATTAATTAATTAATTTTTTGTGGCTGTGTTGGGTCTTCGTTTCTGTGCGAGGGCTTTCTCTAGTTGCGGCAAGTGGGAGCCACTCTTCATCACGGTGCGCGGGCCTCTCATTATCGCGGCCTCTCTTGTTGCGGAGCACAGGCTCCAGACGCGCAGGCTCAGTAGTTGTGGCTCACGGGCCTAGTTGCTCCGCGGCATGTGGGATCTTCCCAGACCAGGGCTCGAACCCGTGTCCCCTGCATTGGCAGGCAGATTCTCAACCACTGCGCCACCAGGGAAGCCCCCTGGGGGACATTTTTTTTTCAGTTTTGCACCAGGTATAAAACTTATTTATTTAAAAAAATAAAGTAGAAAAAATAAAAACAATTACAGTTGACCCTTGAACTAAACAGGGGTTAGGGACATCCACCTTCTGCACAATGGAAAATCCGTGTATAACTTATAGTTGGCCCTTCATATCTGCAGTTCTGTATCTGCAGATGCAACCAACTGCGAATCATGTAGTACTGTAGTATTTACTAGTGAAAAAAATTTGCGTATAAATGGACCTCTGCTGTTCAAACCCGTGTTGTTCAAGGGCCAACTGTATAGATGAAGCTTGAATATCCTTACGCTGGTACCTCTAATTCCAATCTCTTTTATCCATACCGAGAAGTAACCACCATTGTTAGTTTGGTGTGTATCCTTCCAGATGTTTTTCTGTGCTTTATATTATATGTGGATGTGTTTATAAAGAGAAAATAGTGTTTGCGGGTATCATATATGTCATCCTGCGTTTTTTTTTTCCTTGAAGATCTTTCTATAGAGTTCTACCTTTTTGATGCTAAATAAAATTAGTTTCCAATTTTTTTTATCATTATAACCAGTACTACAACATGTACCCTTACAAGTCTTGGCTAGTGGGCAAGTGTTTGTGTAGGTTGGGCACTGAGAGGTAGAGTGGCTGGGTCATAGGCTTTTTGCATTTTACATTTTCCTAGTCACTGACAAATTGCTCCCCAGCACCCCACCTCCTCCACCCCCACCCCTCAGTGGCTGTACCAATTTATCTTCCCACTAATGGGATAGATGAATGTGTGAGAGGGCTTTTTTCCCTACACCCTTGCCAACATTTGATATCATTAAACATTTAAATCTTTGTTCATCTGGGAGAAACATGATATCTCCTTTATAATTTTTTGGCCTTTTTCATGGCAAAAATGTGATAAGCATCCTTTTTTAACAGCTTTCTTTCATTTGTGTTCCACTTCAAGGATATAGCTACTTAATCTGTTTCTTATTAATAGATATTTAAGTCAGTTCCTATTTTGAAGTATTGTGGTGGGTAAGTAAGGACAGAAGAAGAGCTGAAAGGGCATTCTAGGCAGAGGAGGTAGCATCAGGAGTAAGGAGATGGAGGCCGAAATGGCCTTGTCCTGTGTGAGGAATCAAGGGAAGGTAGACTTTATGTGGGCCAGGCACTATCTCTTCTCTCCACAGACAGGGAGGCAAACGTCCCCATTGTGTAGGTGAGGTTAACTGAGGCCCAGAGAATGGAATCAGAATTTGCCAGGCACACGCCTGTGAGAGGCAGAGCTGAACTTAAACCTGGCCTGCCTAGAGGCAAGGATGCTATCCTGCCCCTGCTGAGGGAGGCAAGAGACAGGCAGGGACAGAGAAGACTGGAGATGCAAAGACAGTGGAAAAATAGGCCTTGTGGAAGCAGGGAAATGGCAGGTATTCAGGGCCTGTGTGAGAAGCCCTCTGCTTCAGGCTGGGGGTCTCAGTGATCACAGGGAGGCGGCCCTGAAAGTTGGAAATCTGAGCTGAGACCACATCTCCCACCTGATGCCTCTTCTATAATACCCCTCATTTTCCAGAACCGCTGCAGTGTGCCAGTGGATCAAGCCTCTGAGTCACTGCTGAAAAGCAAAGCCTGCTTTGGAGCTGAAAATCTCATGAGGGTTCTGGGGAACTATTGCCGCCTGGGTGAAGTACGCACCCATATCCGTGTGGGTGTTGTGGGTAAGGCCTTGGGGGAGGTCATGGGACCCAGGCTTCTTCCTTGTGCAGGGGCTTCATTGGGGCAAAGGATTCTGGGAACTTCATGTTACTTTTGTGGGGGGAGGAGAGGAGCTGTTCAGGAAGGGTCTTGTGATGTGTAATTTGGATAGGTGGATGTGGGAAGGCATACTCAGGATCACCACCGTGGTCTGAGTGTTAGAACCATGGACCAAATGTGCGGGGCCAGGCTTGGAGTTGGCCCCATCTCATTCTACCAGAGCTGTGGGAGGGAGGGGTGAACATCTCCCTTTCATAGATAAGAACACTGGGGCTCAGAGGAGGGAAAGGGACTTGTAGGGCTCAGCCCTGGGTGAGACAAGGCAGAGCTGAGGCTCAAACCTGGAACCCAGGGTACTGAGGGAAGGCTGGTGGGAAGGGAACAGGGAAATTGAGAGAGGCAGAGATAGACCCGCAGGGAGAGGAAGTGAGGCTGGACACTGAGAAAAAGGTGTAGATTTGCATACCTGAATAGACACAGAAGATTTGGGAAGCCAAATGGTGGGATTGGTGGGGAGTGGAAAGGGAAGACATGTGAATGACAGAGGCATGCAGAGAGAGGGAGATATGATCACAAAGACTTGTGCACAGAGACTTGCAGAGAAACATAAGAGGGCTAGAGACCCTCCCATGTAAGTAGAGAGACAGACATGCATACCCAAGGAAAGAATGAGTGAGTCAAACACAGGGATAGAGAGAGATTCAGAGGGAGAGACACATAGAAAGAGGCAGGAACAAAGATGCAGACACAGAGGAATGCACCCCCAGACCTATGCACACATACAGATCCACATGTATGGAGACATGTACAGGTTCAGAGGCAAAATACATGCAGACCAAGCTCTTCCCATACACTCACCCAACTCCGCTTCCCCTCCCCAATCAAATAGAGCCACGGAGAGACACGTGCCTGGATACACTCGACCCTCAGACATAGTCACGCCCCAGAGTCACAGAGACAGACACACGTCTATGATGAGACGGATATATATATAGAGAGAGAGAGAAATAGAGACAGAGCATTAGGGAGGCACAGAGAAAAAGAGACACAGTGGAACACGTACGGAAGGACATACATGTAGAGAGACAAGCCCATGGAGAGAAGGAACATGTACAGAAAGAGCTGAGAGGAGTTGGCATAGAGGGAGTTACAAAGAGGCAGAATTGGTGGGGTGGGGAGAATTAGAAAGGACAATGGCCAGAATGAGATACAGTGAGACAAACCAGCAGAGAAAGAGGTGCTTAGATACACAGACAAAGAAAGATATGATAGAGAAAAAGATGGAGTGGGAAAGACAGAAATGGGAAAAGCAGCGGTATTTAGAATGAGAACAACCAAGAGACAGAAGATATACAGAGACTTCTATACACGAGGGATATATATACACAAGCACATCTGTGAGGGAGCAGTACGTGTGTAAGTTCTAGCACACAGAGAAAGAGAGTGGTGGGAATGAGAGACCCAGTGAGGAAGAAATAGACAAGGACATCCATAGGCTGAGAGGTGCTCACAGATGCCCAAACAAAAAAACATGCACCACAGGCAGAAAGCTGCTCAGAGACTGACATCTGGAGATGAGCTCCCCCCGCCCCCTGCCAGGTGAATTATACACCAGGATGGATGGTTCTGTCTTACAACATTTCCCAGTGTCCACCCTCCACTGGATTTTGTCACAGAGGCCTTGCATTGAGCGTCTTTCCCAGGCTGTTTGTAGGTAGGAGGTGGGTGTCACATCTAGAGAGAGGGACACGTCTAGCCAGGGTGCTCACATATGGAGGAGAGGGGTAGAAAGGCCATGGAGGGGGTTGGTCAGGACCTTGGATGGGAAGGCAGGAGGCCAGGCTCTGTTTTTGGCTTCCCCATGGCCTGGTCACACTGCCCCTGCCTGAGCCTCCCACACACAGGCTGTCCCAGATATTCCTGAGGACCCTTCCTGCCCTGAGCCATCTGCTGCTCCTTTGTAGGCCTTCCCAATGTTGGGAAGAGCAGCCTGATCAATAGCCTGAAGCGCAGCCGTGCGTGCAGTGTGGGAGCCGTTCCTGGGGTCACCAAGTAAGCACCTGCCTGCTCCCCCACTTCACAGATCCTTCACCCTACCATTCCCCCAACTCCCACGCCTTCAGCCCCTGTCCCTTATCTTGGACTAGCCTTTGATTCTTCCCTGGGCATGGGAGTCTCACTAATAGCCCTCATTTACCTGGCACACCCTGGCTGTGGGCCAGGCACCCAGCTGAGTGTTTCCCCCACTTAGCTCCTTGAAGCCTCCCCGACACCATGCAAGATTGGGCTCTGAATAAGCAGCTCCACTTCCTCGGTGAAGCAACAGGCTTAGAGAGTCAGAAGCTTGCCTGTGGTCCTGCAGCTCAGTCCCTGGTGGTGGAGGCTAGACTAGAATCAGACCCCACATCTCTCCACCTTCATCTGTGTGCCATCTGTCCCACCCCTTCTCTCAACTGGGTGCTTGGAGCCTAGAGGATGCCAGGCACATCTGGGCTTATCACCGTCCTGTGTCCTCCTATCTCCCCTCTCCCGCCCCAGGTTCATGCAGGAGGTCTACCTGGACAAATTCATCAGGCTGCTGGATGCCCCGGGCATTGTCCCAGGACCCAACTCGGAGGTGGGCACCATCCTGTGCAACTGCATTCATGTGCAGAAGCTGGCGGATCCTGTGACCCCAGTGGAGACCATTCTGCAGCGCTGCAACCTGGAGGAGGTATGCGGGCCTCTTGCTTATGCCCTACCCTGCTCCAAGGGCCCTTCGTTCTTCCTCATGATTTCTCTTCTTCCTCTCTTCACCAGATTTCCAGCTATTACGGTGTCTCTGGGTTCCAGACCACTGAGCACTTTCTGACTGCAGTGGCCCACCGCTTGGGGAAGAAGAAGAAGGGGGGCATATACAGTCAGGAGCAGGCAGCCAAAGCTGTCCTGGCTGACTGGGTGAGGTGAGGAGGGGGCTAGGCGTAAGGGTGAAGCCTGCTGGGAGTCAGACTCCACAAAGGGGATCATCTGTGTTCACTGCAGTGGCGGGGCAGCCTAACTTCTTGGGTAGGGAAGTCCAAGGCACCAGGTCACATCCTGCTTGGCAACTTATGCCTCTTGTTCAGAAGCAACTGTCTGGGTTTTCTAGTTGACCCTCACTGTTTCTGACCTGAGAACTCATTCTCTCTTTGATTGGTCATTTGTTGTCTTAATGAGATCACCAATTTCTTCCCACCTCCCAATTCAGTGGGAAGATCAGCTTCTATACACTCCCACCTTCCACCCACACTCTGCCTGCCCATCTCAGTGCTGAGATTGTTAAGGAGATGACTGAGGTCTTCGACATTGAGGATACCGAGCAGGCCAATGAGGACACCATGGAATGTAAGTAAGGGCGAGTAGGTTGGCCTGCCTGGCACCTGGTCCTGCCCTAGTGGAGCCACACAGACCTGACAACAGGTCCCACATTTGACCTCCCCCTGCTCTGGCTCTACTCTGGCTTGGGGAAAACTGTTTAACTAGCTTTAACCTTAATGTCTTTTCCCACAAGGTGGAGAATTGTAATCTGGGTCACGGGAATATGGGGGTGGGGTGGGGTAGGGAGGCAGCTGGTTGTGGGCTCTTGGTAGATAGGAAAAAAATCAGCAAAGTACCTGGAACATGGTGAGGTATTTACGAAGTGTGAGGTTCCTTTCCCCATCTCTTGAGGCCTGGAGTGGACTGAGATACTCCTCTCAAAAACCCCTTCTCTCATTTTGCTCCAGGTTTTGTCACAGCCATTGCATGTCCATTTCTAGATTTTTACTTTTATCCGTATTGGCAGGTGAGGCATCTGAGACACAGAAAGGTGATATTTGCTAAATGGTGCATGGTCATTGACAGGCAGACGTGGCATTCAAACTAGCTCTCTTGCCTTGTTTTGAAGATTCTCCCAACTCAGTATCTAAGTGGTTAAAAGAATGGACTGCCTGGATTAAAATCTGAGTTTTGTTAGTTGTGTGGTGCTGTACAAGTTCTTAAGCTCTCCATGTCCAATGATGTCATCTGTAAAATGGGGGCAATAGCACCCACCTGAAAAGATAGTTGTGAAGACTTATTTGTTATGTAAAAACACAGTGCCTGGCATATAGTACATGCTTGGTAAATATTAGCAGTTATTAAGATGGTTATTTGTTGAGGTACAGAGGTATGACTTTCAGAAACTCCTGTAGGAAGTTTGTTCTCTTCAGATACTCTACCATCTGCAGCTCTGGTTGATGGCTCCTTTCTTCTCTACCCCACCCAAGAAAGGTGCCCGGTGCTCTCTGGGCCTGTCTGTGGACACTCTGGGGTAGTGGAGAAAGCCTTGGCTGGCCTGGCTTCTAGTTACCCTGTTTCTCTTGAGGGCCAATAGCTTTCCTTCTCTGGGCCTTTTAGTGTGCTTGGATTACAAATGAGGACAAGAGGCTGCCTACCCCCATGTGGCTTTAGGCAAGTCAGCCCTCTTTCTGAACTTTGCTTTTCTATCAAGTGGGTAGTTGGGAGGAATTAATGCTCACATTTTTATGATGATGCTTGACTGTGGCTGTGTGTGAGGGCAAGCGGGGCTCTGGCAGTGAGAATGTACTTTGGCAAAAGATTGAGGTCCCGGAAATTGAGAAGAGGGAGTGGTTAATAGTGAGAATTTCCTAGTTGCCCTAGTGTTGAATCTTGAAGAGTGATTAGGGATTAGAGGCCCAGGGAAGGGGATGGGGCAAAGTTTAGAAGAGGTGGGAAGGTAGTGTGGGCCCAGGGCAATGGACACATTTGTGGTTTGCAGTGGAGGCCAGCTCTAGGCAAGGCACCAGAGAGAGAGGGAGAGAGGCCCGGTCCTGGGGAGGGAATCCCAGTAGCTGCCATTTACAGAGCAGTGTCTCAGGCCAGTGCATTTCAGGCACCCTCTGCTGTGATTCACAGCAGCCCTTTGTTATAGGGCTTTGTGGCATTCTCATTTTCCAGATGAGGAAGCTGAGGCTCCAAGACCAGCTCCCAGCAGGCGAGTACCCTACTGCAAAACCCACATCTTGAATCCTTTGTCATGTGGCCTCCCAGCAGGAATAAAAGAGCCTTCCCTCCTGACTCTGCTGGGCAGCGTCCACATATCCTTTCCACTGAGGCCTGACCAGGAGGCTAGTAGCAGGGAGGAGCCAGGGCCCTGACTGTGGTATTTATTGTGTTAAAGGCTTGGCCACTGGAGAATCTGATGAGCTGTTGGGTGACATGGACCCGCTCAAAATGGAGATCAAGTGGCTCCATTCTCCGATGGTGAAAATAGCAGATGCCATGGAAAATAAAACCACGGTGTATAAGGTACCTGTTCTCTTTCTTCATGGCAACACTCTCCTCTACCCCGGGCTCTGGGAAATGGTCAGTCCCTTCCACCTGGCTCCCACAAGGTCCGCCTATAATACTGGGGAGATGCGGGTTGTTCATTCACACCCTGTGGGCTCCCTGGGTGCTAGGCAGGGTGCATCCTTTGCCAACCAATGGCAGGTCCAAGGAGGAGGCATGCTCTCTCAAGCAGCTTTCCCAGCCCAGCTCCAGCCTAGAGAACAGGATCCCCATCTATCCACCCGCTTGTTCAAGTTACAAACCTGGGCAACCCTGATTTTTCCTTCCTTCTAACTAGTATCCTGGATCCTATATACAGTCAGTCACCAAGTCTGTGGCTTCTCCCTCCTAAATCTTAAGAAATGCTCTTGGCCTCTTTCTATTCCTACCATTCCTGTAACCCTAGCCTAAGCTTCCAGTTGTCTCCCACCTGGACATTTGTTCCATATGGCAGGTCCCAAAGGTCACCTGCCCTTTCATGGCTCCCCAGCACCTACAGGATCAAGTTGATATGCTGTGCTATGATCTCTGGAGGCTTTTTCAGCCTCTACGTCTGCCAGTCCCCCATTGCTGCCCTTCGAGAGGTCACAGTTTAGTGGTTTCAACCGCAGATATCTACACTGTGATGGGAGACACACAGGCTGGGGTTGGGGGCAGAGGTTGGGAAAGCATGGATCTAAGGGCCCTAACCTATACTACTTGTGGGTCAGGGAAGTATTCCAGGGGGCCTTGATGCTTGTGCCACGTCTTGAAGGTTGAGGAATTCTCTGGGCAAGGGGGGCAGCAGCTGTGGTCAGGGGCTCAGCCTGTGCGCGTGCCAAGACCCAAAAGGGTGAGAGCGTGTTATTTTGCAGAAATCACTAGTGGTCTGAGGTGGCTGGAGTGAGGGTAGAGGCGGGGAAAGATGAATCTGGTGTCAGATCATTGAAGGCCTTGAGTTTGACTTTAAACCATGGGTAATAGGTAAACACTGAAAGTTGGTTATGTTTTGTGGGGGAGGGGAGGCAAAGGGTTTAAAATTTTTTTCCCATTTTGTTTATTTAAGATATTTTTTTGACTAGGTACATGGTATAAAATTGAAAAGGTAGGATATTCCCTGGCGGTCCAGTGGTTAGGACTCCACGCTTTCACTGCTGAGGGCCTGGGTTCAATCTCTGGTCAGGGAACTAAGATCCCACAAGCCGTGCGGTGTGGCCAAAAAAAAAAAAAGTATGAAAAGGTAAAGGTTATACAGTAAAAGTAAATCTCTCTCCTGCTTCTCTCTCCCAGCCACCCTGCCCACTCCTGAGTGTCCTTTCAGAGCTATTCCATCTTTATACACACATATACATAAAAGCAGATAACAGATCTATTTCAATGCTTTTTAAAAAAATTTTTATTTATTTATTAATTTATTTATGTCTGTGTTGGGTCTTCATTGCTGTGCGCGGGCTTTCTCTAGTTGTGGTGAGTGGGGGCTACTCTTCGTTGCGGTACATGGGCTTCTCATTGTAGTGGCTTCTCTTGTTGTGGAGCACGGGCTCTAAGTGTGCAGGCTTCAGTAGTTGTGGCTTGTGGGCTGTAGAGCGCAGGCTCAGTAGTTGTGGCACACAGGCTTAGTTGCTCCGCGGCATGTGGGATCTTCCCGGACCAGGGCTCGAACCCGTGCCCCCTGCATTGGCAGGCGGATTCTTAACCACTGAGCCACGAGGGAAGTCCCAACAGATCTATTTCAATTCAAATAGTCGTATGCTGTTTTTATTGTTCTGCACATTGCTTATTTCACTTACAAATTCATCTTGTAGATTGTTCCACGTGATTACTTAAAGAACAGTCCTTCATTTTTAAAAAAGAAAATTATTTATTTGGCTGCATCGGGTCTTAGTTGTGGCACGCGGGATCCTCACTGCGGTATGCGGGCTCTTCGTTGCAGCGCGAGGGCTTCTCTCTAGTTGTGGCATGCGGGGGCTCAGTAGTTGTGGCGCGTGGGCTTAGTTGCCCCGCGGCATGTGAGATCTCAGTTCCCCGACCAGGGATCGAACCCACGTCCCCTGCATTGGAAGGCGGATTCTCAACCACTGGACCACCAGGGAAATCCTCTGTCCTTCATTTTTGATGGCTATATAATATCTGGAAGGGTTTCTTAAGCAGGGAAGCAACATGGTCAAGTTTATGTATTAGAACTATCACTCCAGTGGCTGGGGTAAAAATCCAGTTGGAAAGAAAGGAGCCAGAGTGGAGGTAAGAAGTCCAGGAAGGAAACTGTTGCCTGAGCTCTGTAAGAGATGATGAGGCCTGCATTAGGGCAGTGGTAGGAATCACGCCATTCCCATCTTCACATAGTTTCAAAAGTCCCCCCAGTGCTTATAGGAAAATCAGTTTAAAGTTGTGAGTTTAAGGCCATCCTCTGATATTTCTCACTGAGCCCATAAGCCCCAGAACATACCATTTTTCCTCAAGGACCAGCAGTAGTTCCCTACTCCATACTGCAAATTCCAGGCTCAGGTTCAGGGCCCTGAGTAGGGCCACTCCATTGCACAACTCCATTTAGGTGTGCTATATTGTAAATGGTGCCCCCTCCCACCCCCGCAACCCCATAGTTGTACAGTGTGGTAGCCTTGCCTTTTACCCACTGTAGTGTAGCAGGTAGTCATACATACAGAATCCTGACTGCTTGGGTTCTAATTTATTCTACTGCTTACTAGCCGTGTGACCTTACATGCCTTGTTTGTCAAAGACATTGTTGTAAGGATTAAATGAGTTAATACACAGATGTGTGTGAGTACATGTATACATATACGTATGTATGTATATGTATGACACACACATATATGTATATGCTTAGAAAGGTACCTGGCACATAGTGAGCTTCCTGTCAATATTACCTTTTACTGACCACATGTACCTTCTATTACAGCCAAATAGACACCCTTTTGGGTGCCCAGGTATGCTCTCTGCTTTTCCAGTGTTCAGTCAGGAATGACCCTCCCATCAGCAGAAGTATGTTGACCACCACCATCCCTTCAGCCTCTGTCACTTATGCTGCATTTCTTTGGTGGGCACTTACCACATTCTAACTTGTGGTGTGGTTGGGTTTTTTCCTCTTTAGCCTGGTTGCTTCCCGAAGGTGGGACTGCATCCGAGTCATTTCTCCAACATTTCCCCATACAGAGCTAGGCACAAAATAGGTGTCAGAACATGTTTGTTAAATTGAGTAAGACCTTGAAGGGTCACTTGAACAAAGAATCATTGTAATACCAATTGTCATTGACAAGTAATTCTGCTTTTTCATTTTATTCTTGTAAAAGCCATGCAAGCTACCCACTGTCCACCCTTATTTGACGGATGAGCAAATTGTGGCTGAAGGGATAACTAAGCACCTGCTAGTCTGTGGTGGAGCCAGACTTGAAGCTTATTAGTTCTGTGTGGCTCCAAGCTTCCTGTTCTTAATGCAAGCCTGTCCCTGCCTCCTCTGCAGAAGTCTTTGGAGGTACTCTGGGGCCCAGACCTCACTGTTGTCCTCTCTTTCCCCAGATTGGAGATCTCACTGGGTATTGCACCAATCCAAACCGTCATCAGATGGGGTGGGCTAAGCGCAACGTGGACCTTCACCCCAGGAACAATAGCTCAGTGGATGTCTGCCCAGTGGACCGCCGCCCGATGCTACAGAGGATCATGGAGACAGACCCCCTGCAGCAGGGCCAGGCTCTGGCATCTGCCCTGAAGAATAAGAAGAAGCTCCAGAAGCGTACAGGTGGGGGCACCTGACCACCCCCCTGTACTCCAAAAAGAACCCACCTGAGGCCTTAATTAGGGGCTCCTGAATGAGCATCTCCATGTGTCTAGCCCCAGGCCAGGGTTAGGGGTCAGGGATGGGTTAGGAGGCTTACCTGCTAGCACAGTGGTTCTCAAACTTTAGCTTGTATTAGAATTGCCTGGAGGGCTTATTAAAACACAGGTTTCTGGGACCCACCCCCAGAGTTTCTAATTAAGTAGTTGGACCTTGGGTGGGTGGGTGGCGGGGCGCTGAGAATTTGTGTTTCTAACTGGTTGCCAGTTAGTGGTGATGTTGCTCCTCTGGGGACCACACTTGGAGAACCACTGGCCTAGTTTTATGTATCAAATACCCACCATTTATTTATCACCTGCTTTCTATGTGTTAAGAAGCTTTCAGGCTATATATGTTTACTTTATCAATAGGCGATATACTCAAAATCCAAAGGTTACAAAAGAATATACAATAAAATGTCTCCTTCCAATCCCCCAGTCTTCCAGGCGTCCCTCCAGAGGCAACCAGTTAATTTCTTGTATCTCATTCCTGAGATAGGTACACAGGCAAATATCTATATATTCTTTGTTCTCTTTTTGTAGACAGAGGCTAGTCTCGTGAACATATAGTTTTGCCACATCATTTTTCCACTCAATATATATTATAGATATTTCCCCATCAATTCACAAAAGAACTTCTCCCTTCATTTTAATGGTTGTCTGTTGTATGGCTGGTCCGTTTAGGTCTTCATGCTTTGCTAATTTTCACTAACTCATTGCAAAAGTCTTATTCTCATTTGGTAAGTGAGGAAACGGGGGCCCAGAGACATTAAGTGACACACTCAAAGTATTTGATGGGGCCAAAATCCAAACCTAGATTTGACTGATCCCATGAGCCCTGTTCTTTGAACTAGACTGTGTTCATAACCATTCGCTCTTGGCCTGGTTGCACGCTGAGTCCTGGGAATACAGAGATGAATTGCCCTTGAACTGCTGGTCTTATTGGGGGAGTGGGGAGGAGACAAGAAAACAGACATTGGCAACACAAAGTGATCACTGTGAAGACATAGAAAGCACAGTGAGGGAACCTAACCCAGCCTGGAGGTCGTGGTGGGGTAGGGGTGATCAGAGAAGGCTTCCAGAAGGAGGTGATGTCTGAGGGGAATCCTGAGGAACAATAGGGTGTGGCTGGAGGATGGAGGTGAGCATGCAGGCCCGAAGTCCCTACTGCCATCCTGCCCCTTTGCTGTGAGAGCTTTGAGGGTCATGGCAGAGTGCTAATAAGTTCAACACACTAAAAGAAAACAGCTGTTTTGATACTAGGAAGAGATAAAAATACTTGAAGCTCAGTAGTCTGACACTCTGAGATACAAGTTATTTTGGGGTGATCATTTCATAGGTAGACAAATGGGTCTTCCTGTGAGGCTGAGCAGTGGCTGCCAGTAGTCACCAGTTGTTTTGTTTAGTGTTGGGTGGGGAGGGGGCGGTTAGGGAGCCAGTTTGGGAGTTTGGTGCAGACCAAGGTAAATGTAGGCTAGCTCCTGCAGGCCTCCTGTTGGCAAGCCAGCCACCAAGTGACTGCCTGTTTTTCTCCATCTGCAGATAAACTCGCCAGCAAGCTGTCTGATTCCATGATGTCCGCCCTTGACCTCTCTGGCAACGCTGATGACAGTGCTGGTGACTGATCCACTGATCTCATCTCCTTCCCCCACTCCAAGCATCAGTTCCAGTGGAAATAACAGATAAAATGGTTTGCTTCTCCCTGAAGCACCTACATATTAAAAGAGCCCCTTCCCCCAACCCCCCTTCCCTCCATTCTCCAGGAAAAAAAAAGTCCCAAGTGTCTGAAACTGACAAACCCAAATACCCTTATTTAATCCATACTCTGTTTTCAAGAGAAATAAAAAAAAAATTATCAGCAGATCCCTTATGCTAACAGTTTATCCCCCACCTTATAGGTTGGGCTGGTTGGAGGGCTGACCCCTCACAAAACCCTCTTGGAGAGCTAAACATGCAACTGGAGGCTAGGCTGCTCGTAGATCTGGGGCTTCCTCGGTGGTGGTGGGGATGATGATTTCTTTACCAGTCCACAACAGAGCTCAGCAGCAAGACATCCCTGCAATGGGCTGCAGGTCACACATCTTCCTCCCGCCCAAGCCCACAGATCCTCGCTTGGGTGGCAGCAGGAGTAGGGGGAACAGTGATGAGCCTTCTGAGTCTCTGGAAGGGTCTAGGGATAGAATAGAGGAAAGAAGACAACACACAAGCCTGGCTGGTGCTGAGGTGTGGTAAGCACTGCCTGTTCACACAAAGGGAAAGTAAGGTACCTCTTGGTAGGTTGCTGCTGTGGGGCATTTCTGGGCAGACTGTGAGTTGGAATCCCTTGAACTGAAGCACTCTGGCTGGGACCCGTCATTGTGTGACCATGTCTCACCCAGCACCAGCATTTGAATTCCATGATTCAAAAGAGTTCTGGTATCATTTATTCATAGGCTGCATCCTCAAGAGCTGCTATATCAGGGGTATACCAGCAAACTCCTTTTCTGCTGTCTAGAAGACATTATACCCCATAAAAATATTAGCCACCTCTTCTGGGGGAGCATACTCCATCAGACAAAGGCCCAGGCAGTGTCAGGGCCCCTCAGAAAGGGACCAGGGTAAATGATGGCAACAGAAACACAGTATCTTACTTTACCAGGGGTTGTTTGGGTTATGCATAGGACCTCAGTTCCAAGCAGTCTACCTGAGACTGGACATGTTTGAAGGGAATGGGTGTTAGATTGCAGGCTTTGCCCCCCACCCCAAACTTCCACATCATCTATGGATCCACAGCCACATCTTAGCCTTGCCTCTCTTGCTGTCACCCTATTCAAATCCTGAGACTGGAACCATGTGATGGCCTGATAGGCCCTTGGTTGCAGGATGGTTGGCAGGGAAGTGCAGACCACTTCTGCATTCTGTGGCAGCCAGAGGAGAGAATTACATACTGCTTGAGCACAAACTGTACCAGACCCTGGAAACCTGTTACCTCCTTTAGCCTTCAATACAGCTCTGCCAGTAAGAGGTTAGTCTCCCCATATGAAAGATAAGTAGGCTCAAAGTTGTCAGGAAGTACCCAAGACAACATATTAAGTGGTGGTGCCAGGATTGGAACCCAGGTGTGATAAAAACATTATGCAGGCCCTTTCCTCTGCATTGTACTGCCTCCTTAACATTAAGCACCTACGGTGTGCCAGCCTCTGTTATCAAGTCTTTTAAATACATTCTCTTTTTTTGGCTTTAAAAAATAGGGCCTTGATAAAATTCCACTCCAAATACTCTTTAATGGGGTCCAACTTACTTCACACTATCCTATCAAAGTCTCCTGATAGATAATAGTGCTACAGTGAAAAATTGCATACCAGGACAGCTACTGCCATTTTATAACCATAGGGCAATTCATAATTTAACTTTAAAAATATTTTCTAGTACTCCTAAGAGATACTGGTAACTACTAGGAATAAGAGGTATCTCGTTGAGTAAGAAACATCATGGGAACAAAATTTGGCCCAAGTCAAACATAAGAACTAAAGTAGTCATGTCAGGATAAGAATTTGGGATTCCAGATTTTCTACAGCATATCACAAGTTTTTTTTCCTGCTTTTTAAAAAAAAAAATCATTTATTTATTTATTTATGGCTGAGTTGGGTCTGTTGCTGCGTGTGGGCTTTCTCTAGTTGCGGTGAGCAGGGGCTACTCTTCGTTGTGGTGTGTGGGCTTCTCATTGCAGTGGCTTCTCTTGTTGCAGAGCACGGGCTGCAGGTGCGCGGGCTTCAGTAGCTGTGGCATGCGAGCTCAGTAGTTGTGGCCCGTGGGCTCTAGAGCGCAGGCTCAGTAGTTGCAGCGCACAGGCTTAGTTGCTCCGCGGCATGTGGGATCTTCCTGGACCAGGGCTCGAACCTGTGTCCCCTGCATTGGCAGTCGGATTCTTAACCACTGCGCCACCAGGGAAGCCCTATCACAAGTTTTTTACAATGCTATTTTTCGAGTCTTTTCCCTCTTGCCTTTTTTTTTTTAAAGTATAATTTATATACAATAAAGTTCACCCTTTATAGTGTAAGTTCTGTGAATTTGGACAAATGTATACAGTAGTGAACTACCATCACTATCAAGGTATAGTTTACATCACCCCCAAAACTCTTGGAACTCTTTGTAGTCAACCCCTACCCCCACCCTCAGATTCCGGGAGCCCCCGATCTTTTTTCTGTCCCTATAGTTTTGCCTTCATGTGAATGTCATGTAAAAAGAATCATACAGCATGTAGGCTTATTTTATGCCTATAGGCATAGAATAAAATAACCTCTGGTGTATTTAGAATAAGATAACCTCTGGTGTACAGTTCTATAAGCTTTGACAAATGCATAGAGTTGTGTAACCAACACAATCAAGGTAAAGAACAGTTCCATTACCCTCTGCCCTCCCCCATCAAATTCATCCCTGCTACTTTATAGTAAAAACCTCCCTACCTCTTAACTCCTGGCAACCCTGATTTGTTCTTTGTCCCTATAGTTTTATCTTTTGGAGAATGTCATATAGATGGAATTATACAATATGTAGCCTTTGGAGACTGGCTTCTTTCTCTAAGCATATTTGAGATTCATCTACATTATTGGGTTTATCAATAGTTCCTTATCTGAGTTACACTCCATTGTATGGATGTACCACCATTAGTTTATCCATTCCCCAGTTGAAGGGACATTGGGTTGTTTCCAGGTTTGGGTGATTACAAATAAACCTGCTGTAAACATTTGCATGGATTTTTTTGTGTTTTCATTTCTTTAAATACTTAGAGTTGGTTTGCTGGGATATATGGTAAGTATATGTTTAACAGTCTCAGAAACTGCTAAACTTTCTCAAAGTAGCTCTACCATTTGGCATTCCCATCAGTGTGTGAAAATTCTCCACACCTTTTCCAGCAGCTGGCATTGTCAGTTTTTTGACATTAGCTAATCTAGTAGGATATAGTGGTATCTCATTGTAGTTTTGATTTGCATTTTTCTACTGACTAATGATTTGAGAGTACTTTCATGTGCCATCCAAATATCTTCTTTGGTAAAATGTTCAACTCTCTTGCACATTTTGTATTGGGTTGCTCATTTTATTGTTGAGTTTTGAGAATTATACATATAATTGGATAAAAATTCTTTATCAGATATATGTATGTTTTGTAACATTTTTTCCTCAGTCTGTGGCTTGTCTTTTCATTCTTTAAAAAGTGTCTTTTTTTCATTCTGAAAAAGCTTTTCATTTATGGCCACACAGCATGCGGGATCCTAGCTCGCCAACCAGGGATTGAACCTGTGACCCCTGCAGTGGAAGCCCGGAGTCTTAACCACTGGACTACCAGGGAAGTCCCCTGAAAAAGCTTTTAAAACATTTAAAATTTTAAAAAATATTGTGGTAAAATACATATAAAATTTACCATCTTAACCATTTTTAAGTATGGAGTGGCATTAAATACATTCACATTTGTGCAACCATCACCACAATCCATCTTCAGAACTCTTTTCATCTTGCATAACTGAAAGTCTACCATCTAAACACTAATTCATCCTCCCCCCAGCCCCTGACAACCACCATTCTACTTTCTGCCTCTGAATTTGATTACTCTTGGTACCTCATATAAGTGGAATCATACAGTATTTGTCCTTTTGTGACTAGCTTATTTCACTTAGCATAATGTCTTCAAGGTTCATACATGTTGTAGCATGTGGCAGAATTTCCTTTTTAAGGCTAAATAATATTCCATTGTAGTGTACACCATATTTTGTTTATCCATTTACCCATTGATGGACACTTGGGTTGCTTTTACCTTTTGGCTATTGTGAATAATGCTGCTTTAAGTATGGGTAAACAAATATCTATTTGAGCCCCTGCTTTTAATTCTTTAGGGTATATGCCCAAGAATGGGATTGCTGGATCATATGGTAACTCATTTTTAATTTTTTGAGGAACTGCCATACTATTTTCTGTAGAGACTGCACCATCTTATGTTCCCAACAACAGTGCTCTAGGATTCCAGTTTCCCCTCATCCTCACTAACACTTTTTCTTTTCTTCCTTTCTCTTTCTTTCCCTTCCTTTCCTCCCTCCTTCCCTCCCTTCCTTCTTTTTCTTTCATCACCCTAAAGGGTGTGAAGTGATAATGTGATTTTGATTTGCATTTCCCTAATGATTAGTGATGTTGAGCATCTTTTCTTGTGCTTATTGGTCATCTGTATATCTTCTTCACCCATTAAAAAAATTTTTTTTTATTGTTGAGTTGTAGAAGTTCTTATATATTCTGCATATTAACTCCTTATCAGATATGATTTGCAAATATTTACTCCCACCTCCTGGATTGCCTTTTCATTCTGTTGATTGTGTCCTTCAATGCATAGTTTTAAATTTGGATATAGTTCAGTTTTTTCTTTTGTTGCCTGTACTTTTGGTGTCATACACAAAAAATCATTGCCAAATCCAATGTCGTGAAGCTTTCTGCCTATGTTTATTTCTAAGAGTTTTGTAGTTTTAGCTCTTACATTTAGATCTTTGATCTATTTTGAGTTTTTATATATGGTATAAGGAAAGGGTCCAACTTCATTCTTTTGCATGTGGATATCCAGTTTTCTCAATTCTATTCTTTATCTAAACAGTGTCTTTTGAGGAGAAGACATTTTAAATTTTGATGAAGCTTAAAAAAAATTTTTATTGGCATATAGTTGCTTTAAAATGTTGTGTTAGTTTCTGAGGTACAGCAAAGTGAATCAGTTATATGTATACATATATCCACTCTTTTGTAGATTTCCTTCCCATTTAGGTCACCACAGAGCATTGAATAGAGTTCCCTGTGCTATACAGTAGGTTCTCATTAGTTATCTATTTTATACATAGTAGTGTATATATGTGAATCCCAAGCCCCCAATTCATCCCATCCCCCCTTCCCTTTGATGAAGTTTAATTTATTATTTTATTCTTCTATGGAATATGCTTTTGGTGTCATATCTAAGGAATCTTCGTCTAACATAAGATTACAAAGGTTCTCTCCTATGTTTCCTTTTATGAGTTTTATAGTTTTAGGCTTTACATTTAAGTCCGTGAGCCATTTGGGGTTAATTTTTGTATATGGCACCACGTTCATTTTTTTTTTTTTTTAGCATATAGTTACCCAATTGTTCTAGCAGTGTGTGTTGAGAAGGCTATCCTTTCTCCATTGCATTGCTTTTGTACTTTTGTCAAAAATCAATTGTCTATATATGCGTGGGTTTTTTTCTGGACCCTCTGTTATGTTCCATTGATGTATTTGTCTACCTTTATGCCAGTATTACACTGTTTTGATTACTGTAGCTGTATAATAATTTGGGAGATCAGATAGTCTTAGGCCTTCAATTTTGTTCTTTTTCAGGATTGTTTTGGCTCTTTGGGGGTCTTTTGCATTTCCACATGAATTTTAGAATCAGCTTGTCTATTTCTACAAAAGAGCCTGCTGGGATTTGGTTGGGATTGCATTGAATCTATAGATTAATGTGGGGGAAGAATTGACCTCTTAACAATATTGAGTCTTTGGCTCATGAACAAGATGTATTCCTCCATTTATTTAGGCCTTTAATTTTTCTCAGCAATATTTTTTATAGTTTTCAGTGTACAGGTCTATCACATTTTTTCAGATTTATCCCCACTTATTTCATATTTTTGGATGCTATTATAAATGGTATTTTAAAATTTTCAATTCCCAGTCATTCACGGCTAGTATATAAAAATACAATTGTAGCAGTGAATTTCCAGTCATTCACTGTTAGTATATAAAGATACAATTGTGGGAGGGAGGGGCAAGATGGCGGAAGAGTAAGACGCGGAGATCACCTTCCTCCCCACAGATCCATGAGAAATACATCTACACGTGGAACTGCTCCTACAGAACACCCACTGAACGCTGGCAGAAGACGTCAGACCTCCCAAAAGGCAAGAAAATCCCCACGTACTTGGGTAGGGCAAAAGAAAAAAGAAATAACAGAGACAAAAGAATAGGGACGGGACCTGCACCAGTGGGAGGGAGCTGTGAAGGAGGAAAGGTTTCCACACACTAGGAAGCCCCTTCGTGGGCAGAGACTGCGGGTAGCAGAGGGGGGAAGCTTCGGAGCCACGGAGGAGAGCGCAGCCACATTGGTGCGGAGGGCAAAGCGGAGATTCCCGCACAGAGGAGCGGTGCCGACCAGCACTCACCAGCCCGAGAGGCTTGTCTGCTCAGCCGCCGGGGCGGGCGGGGCCTGGGAGCTGGGGCTCGGGCTTCGGTGCTAGCCGGGAGGGAGTCCGGGAAAAAGACTGCAGCTGCCAAAGAGGCAAGAGAATTTTTCTTGCCTCTTTGTTTCGCGGCGCGCAAGGAGAGGGGATTCAGAGCGCCGCCTAAACGAGCTCCAGAGACGGGCGCGAGCCGCGGCTATCAGCGCGGATCCCACAGCAACAGGGACGCAGAGGGAAAAACGGAGAGATTCCCGCACAGAGGCTCGGCGCCGAGCAGCACTCACCAGCCCGAGAGGCTTGTCTGCTCACCCGCCGGGGCGGGCGGGGGCTGGGAGCTGAGGCGCGGGCTTCGGTCGGATCCCAGGGAGAGGACTGGGGTTGGCTGCGTGAACACAGCCTGAAGGGTCTAGCGCACCACAACTAGCCGGGAGGGTGCACGAGAAAAGGTCTGCAGCTGCCGAAGAGTCAGGAGACTTTTTCTTGCCTCTTTGTTTCGCGGCGTGCAAGGAGAGGGGATTCAGAGCGCCACTTAAACGAACTCCAGAGACGGGCGCGAGCCGCGGCTATCAGCGCGGACCACAGAGACGGGCATGAGACGCTAAGGCTGCTGCTGCCGCCACCAAACAGCCTGTGGGCGAGCACAGGTCATTCTCCACACCGCCCCTCCCGGGAGCCTGTGCAGCCCGCCATGGCCAGGCTCCCGTAATCCGGGGACAACTTCCCCGGGAGAGCGCACGGCGCGCCTCAGGCTGCTGCAACGTCACGCCGGCTTCTGCCGCCGCAGGCTCGCCCCGCCTCCTCCGTACCGCTCCCTCCCCCCGGCCTGACTGAGCCAGAGCCCCCGAATCAGCTGCTCCTTTAACCCCGTTCTGTCTGGGCGGGGAACAGACGCCCTCAGGGGACCTACATGCAGAGGCGGGTCCAAATCCAAAGCTGAACCCCGGGAGCTGTACGAACAAAGAAGAGAAAGGGAAATCTCTCCCAGCAGCCTCAGAAGCAGCGGATTAAAGCTCCACAAACAACTTGATGTGCCTGCATCTGTTGAATACCTGAATAGACAACCAATCATCCCAAATATAGGAGATGGACTTTGGGAGCAGGATATATTAACTTTTCCCCTTTTCCTTTTTTTTGTGAGTGTAGATGTGTATGCTTCTGGGTGAGATTTTGTCTGTATAGCTTTGCTCTCACCGTTAGTCCTAGGGTTAGGTCCGTCCGTTTTTTTTTTTTTTTTTTTTTTTTTTTTTTTTTTTGGCTTAAAAATTTTTTTTTCCCTAATAAATGTTTTCTTAATAATTTTTTCCTTATTTTCTATTTTAAAAAAATTTTTAATAAGTTTTTTCATATTTTTTATTTTAAAAAATTAAAAAATTTTTTTTCTTAATAAATTTTTTCTAAATAATTTTTTCTTATTTTTAGTATAAAAAATTAATAAATCTATTTTTAAAAATTAAAAAAAAATTTTTTTTCTTAATAAATTTACTCTTAATAATTTTTTTTCTTATTTTTTATTATAATTGCTTTATTTTATTTTATTTTATCCTCTTTTTTTCTTTCTTTCCATTTTTTCTCCCTTTTATTCTGAGCCGTGTGGATGAAAGGCTCTTGGTGCTCCAGCCAGGCATCAGGGCTGTGCCTCTGAGGTGGGAGAGCCAACTTCAGGACACTGGTCCACAAGAGACCTCCCAGCTCCACGTAATACCAAACGGCGAAAATCTCTCACAGATCTCCATCTCAACATCAAGACCCAGCTTCACTCAACGACCAGCAAGCTACAGTGCTGGACACCCTATGCCAAACAACTAGCAAGAGAGGAACACAGCCCCATCCATTAACAGAGAAGCTGCCTAAAATCATAATAAGGCCACAGACACCCCAAAACACACCACCAGACGTGGACGAACCCACCAGAAAGACAACATCCAGCCTCATCCACCAGAACACAGGCACTAGTTCCCTCCACCAGGAAACCTACACAACCCACTGAACCAACCTTAGCCACTGGAGACAGATACCAAAAACAACGGGAACTACGAACCTGCAGCCTGTGAAAAGGAGACCCCAAACACAGTAAGATAAGCAAAATGAGAAGACAGAAAAACACACAGCAGATGAAGGAGCAGGGTCAAAACACACCAGACCTAACAAATGAAGAGGAAATAGGTAGTCTACCTGAAAAAGAATTCCGAATAATGATAGTAAGGATGATCCAAAGTCTTGGAAATAGAATAGACAAAATGCAAGAAACATTTAACAAGGACGTAGAAGAACTAAAGAGGAACCAAGAAACGATGACAAGCACAATAAATGAAATTAAAAATACTCTAGATGGGATCAATAGCAGAATAACTGAGGCAGAAGAACGGATAAGTGACCTGGAAGATAAAATGGTGGAAATAACTACTGCAGAGCAGAATAAAGAAAAAAGAATGAAAAGAACTGAGGACAGTCTCAGAGACCTCTGGGACAACATTAAACGCACCAACATTCGAATTATAGGGGTCCCAGAAGAAGAAGAGAAAAAGAAAGGGACTGAGAAAATATTTGAAGAGATTATAGTTGAAAACTTCCCTAATATGGGAAAGGAAATAGTTAATCAAGTCCTGGAAGCACAGAGAGTCCCATACAGGATAAATCCAAGGAGAAACACACCAAGACACATATTAATCAAACTATCAAAAATTAAATATAAAGAAAACATATTAAAAGCAGCAAGGGAAAAACAACAGATAACACACAAGGGCATCCCCATAAGGTTAACAGCTGATCTTTCAGCAGAAACTCTGCAAGCCAGAAGGGAGTGGCAGGATATACTTAAAGTGATGAAGGAGAAAAACCTACAACCAAGATTACTCTACCCAGCAAGGATCTCATTCAGATTTGATGGAGAAATTAAAACCTTTACAGACAAGCAAAAGCTGAGAGAGTTCAGCACCACCAAACCAGCTTTACAACAAATGCTAAAGGAACTTCTCTAGGCAAGAAACACAAGAGAAGGAAAACACCTACAATAACAAACCCAAAACATTTAAGAAAATGGGAATAGGAACATACATATCGATAATTACCTTAAATGTAAATGGATTAAATGCTCCCACCAAAAGACACAGACTGGCTGAATGGATACAAAAACAAGACCCGTATATATGCTGTCTACAAGAGACCCACTTCAGACCTAGAGACACATACAGACTGAAAGTGAGGGGATGGAAAAAGATATTCCATGCAAATGGAAATCAAAAGAAAGCTGGAGTAGCAATTCTCATATCAGACAAAATAGACTTTAAAATAAAGACTATTACAAGAGACAAAGAAGGACACTATATAATGATCAAGGGATCGATCCAAGAGGAAGGTATAACAATTGTAAATATTTATGCACCCAACATAGGAGCACCTCAATATATATGGCAAATACTAACAGCCATAAAAGGGGAAATCGACAGTAACACAATAATAGTAGGGGACATTAACACCCCACTTTCACCAATGGACAGATCATCCAAAATGAAAATAAGTAAGGAAACACAAGCTTTAAATGATACATTAAACAAGATGGACTTAATTGATATTTATAGGACATTCCACCCATAAACAACAGAATACACATTTTTCTCAAGTGCTCATGGAACATTCTCCAGGATAGATCATATCTTGGGTCACAAAACAAGCCTTGGTAAATTTAAAAAAATTGAAATCGTATCAAGTATCTTTTCTGACCACAACGCTATGAGACTAGATATCAATTACAGGAAAAGATCTGTAAAAAATACAAACACATGGAGGCTACACAATACACTACTTAATAACGAAGTGATCACTGAAGAAATCAAAGGGGAAATCAAAAAATACCTAGAAACAAATGACAATGGAGACACGACGATCCAAAACCTATGGGATGCAGCAAAAGCAGTTCTAAGAGGGAAGTTTATAGCAATACAAGCCTACATTAAGAAACAGGAAACATCTCGAATAAACAACCTAACCTTGCACCTAAAGCAATTAGAGAAAGAAGAACAAAAAAACCCCAAAGCTAGCAGAAGGAAAGAAATCATAAAGATCAGATCAGAAATAAATGAAAAAGAAATGAAGGAAACAATAGCAAAAATCAATGAAACTAAAAGCTGGTTCTTTGAGAAGATAAAGAAAATTGATAAACCATTAGCCAGACTCATCAAGAGAAAAAAGGAGAAGACTCAAATTAATAGAATTAGAAATGAAAAAGGAGAAGTAACCACTGACACTGCAGAAATACAAACGATCATAAGAGATTACTACAAGCAACTCTATGCTAATAAAATGGACAACCTGGAAGAAATGGACAGATTCTTAGAAATGCACAACCTGCCGAGACTGAACCAGGAAGAAATAGAAAATATGAACAGACCAATCACAAGCACTGAAATTGAAACTGTGATTAAAAATCTTCCAACACACAAAAGCCCAGGACCAGATGGCTTCACAGGCGAATTCTATCAAACATTTAGAGAAGAGCTAACACCTATCCTTCTCAAACTCTTCCAAAATATTGCAGAGGGAGGAACACTCCCCAACTCATTCTACGAGGCCACCATCACCCTGATACCAAAACCAGGCAAAGAGGTCACAAAGAAAGAAAACTACAGGCCAATATCACTGATGAACATAGATGCAAAAATCCTCAACAAAATACTAGCAAACAGAATCCAACAGCACATTAAAAGGATCATACACCATGATCAAGTGGGGTTTATTCCAGGAATGCAAGGATTCTTCAATATACGCAAATCAATCAACGTGATACATCATATTAACAAATTGAAGGAGAAAAACCATATGATCATCTCAATAGATGCAGAGAAAGCTTTCGACAAAATTCAACACCCATTTATGATAAAAGTCCTGCAGAAAGTAGGCATAGAGGGAACTTTCCTCAACATAATAAAGGCCGTATATGACAAACCCACAGCCAACATTGTCCTCAATGGTGAAAAACTGAAACCATTTCCACTAAGATCAGGAACAAGACAAGGTTGCCCACTCTCACCACTATTATTCAACATAGTTTTGGAAGTGTTAGCCACAGCAATCAGAGAAGAAAAAGAAATAAAAGGAATCCAAATCGGAAAAGAAGAAGTAAAGCTGTCACTGTTTGCAGATGACATGATACTATACATAGAGAATCCAAAAGATGCTACCAGAAAACTACTAGAGCTAATCAATGAATTTGGTAAAGTAGCAGGATACAAAATTAATGCACAGAAATCTCTTGCATTCCTGTATACTAATGATGAAAAATCTGAAAGTGAAATTAAGAAAACACTCCCGTTTACCATTGCAACAAAAAGAATAAAATACCTAGGAATAAACCTACCTAAGGAGACAAAAGACCTGTATGCAGAAAATTATAGGACACTGATGAAAGAAATTAAAGATGATACAAATAGATGGAGAGATATACCATGTTCTTGGATTGGAAGAATAAACATTGTGAAAATGACTCTGCTACCCAAAGCAATCTACAGATTCAATGCAATCCCTATTAAACTACCACTGGCATTTTTCACAGAACTAGAACAAAAAATTTCACAATTTGTATGGAAACACAAAAGACCCCGAATAGCCAAAGCAATCTTGAGAACGAAAAATGGAGCTGGAGGAATCAGGCTCCCTGACTTCAGACTATATTACAAAGCTACAGTAATCAAGACAGTTTGGTACTGGCACAAAAACAGAAACATAGATCAATGGAACAGGATAGAAAGCCCAGAGATAAGCCCACGCACATATGGTCACCTTATCTTTGATAAAGGAGGCATGCATATACAGTGGAGAAAAGACAGCCTCTTCAATAAGTGGTGCTGGGAAAATTGGACAGGTACATGTAAAAGTATGAAATTAGAACACTCCCTAACACCATACACAAAAATAAACTCAAAATGGATTAAAGACCTAAATGTAAGGCCAGACACTATCAAACTCTTAGAGGAAAACATAGGCAGAACACTGTATGACATAAGTCACAGCAAGATCCTTTTTGACCCAGGTCCTAGAGAAATGGAAATAAAAACACAAATAAACAAATGGGACCTAATGAAACTTAAAAGCTTTTGCACAGCAAAGGAAACCATAAACAAGACCAAAAGACAACCCTCAGAATGGGAGAAAATATTTGCAAATGAAGCAACGGACAAAGGATTAATCTCCAAGATTTACAAGCAGCTCATGCAGCTCAATAACAAAAAAACAAACAACCCAATCCACAAATGGGCAGAAGACCTAAATAGCCATTTCTCCAAAGAAGAGATACAGATTGCCAACAGACACATGAAAGAATGCTCAACATCATTAATCATTAGAGAAATGCAAATCAAAACTACAATGAGGTATCATCTCACACCGGTCAGAATGGCCATCATCAAAAAATCTAGAAACAATAAATGCTGGAGAGGGTGTGGAGAAAAGGGAACACTCTTGCACTGTTGGTGGGAATGTAAATTGATACAGCCACTATGGAGAACAGTATGGAGGTTCCTTAAAAAACTAAAAATAGAACTACCATATGACCCAGCAATCCCACTACTGGGCATATACCCTGAGAAAACCATAATTCAGAAAGAGTCATGTACCAAAATATTCATTGCAGCTCTGTTTACAATAGCCAGGACATGGAAGCAACCTAGGTGTCCATCATCGGATGAATGGATAAAGAAGATGTGGCACATATATACAATGGAATATTACTCAGCCATAAAAAGAAATGAAATGGAGGTGTTTGTAATGAGGTGGATGGAGTTAGAGTCTGTCATACAGAGTGAAGTAAGTCAGAAAGAGAAAAACAAATACAGTATGCTAACACATATATATGGAATCTAAGGGAAAAAAAAAAAAAAAAAAAAAAAAAGAGGTCATGAAGAACCTAGTGGCAAGATGGGAATAAAGACACAGACCTACTAGAGAATGGACTTGAGGATATGGGGAGGGGGAGGGGTGAGATGTGACAGGGTGAGAGAGTGTCATGGACATATATACACTACCAAATGTAAAATAGATAACTAGTGGGAAGCAGCCGCATAGCACAGGGAGATCAGCTCGGTGCTTTGTGACCACCTAGAGGGGTGGGATAGGGAGGGTGGGAGGGAGGGAGATGTAAGAGGGAAGAGATATGGCAACATATGTATATGTGTAACTGATTCACTTTGTTGTAAAGCAGAGGCTAGCACACCGTTGTAAAGCAATTATACTTCAATAAAGATGTTTAAAAAAAAAAAAAAAAAAAAAAGATACAATTGTGGGACTTCCCTGGCGGTCCAGTGGTTAAGACTGTGCGCTCCCAATGCAGAGAGGACACGGGTTCAATCCCTGGGTGGGGAAATAAGATACTACATGCCTCACGGCACGGCGAAAAATGTATATACATATACAATTGGTTTCTGTATATAGATATTATATCCTGAAACCTTGCTAAACCTACTTAGTTCTAGTAGCTTTTTTCTAGATTTCATTATACTTTCTACATAGATAATCATGTTCTCTGTGAATAAAGATTGTTTTACTTTTTCTTTTTTGTTGTTGTTCTCTTTTTAAATTTGTTCCTATCTTCAAGATTTTTTTAAGGTTTTCTTTTTTAAAAATTTAAATACAGTTAATTTACAATATTGTGTTAGTTTCAGGTGTACAGCAAAGTGATTCAGTTATACATATATATATATATATTCTTTTTCAGATTCTTTTCTATCGTAGGTTATTACAAGGTATTGAATATAGTTCCCTGTGCTATACAGTAGGTCCTTGTTTTTTACCTATTTTATATAGTACTGTGTATATGTTAATCCCAAACTCCTAATTTATCTCCCCCGCCCCACTATCCCCTCTGGTAACCATAAGTTTGTTTTCTACGTCTATTTCTGTTTTGTAAATAAGTTTGTTTTTATGATTTCTTTAGATTCCACAGATAAGTGATATCACATGATATTTGTCTTACTCTGACTGACTTACTTCACTTAATATAATAATCTCTAGGTCCATCCATGTTGCTGCAAATGGCATTAATTTATTCTTTTTTAAAAATTTATTTATTTTTTTGGCTGCGTTGGGTCTTCGTTGCTGCGCACGGGCTTTCTCTAGTTGTGGTGAGCGGGGGCTACTCTTCGTTGCAGTGTGCGGGCTTCTCATTGCAGTGGCTTCTCTTGTTGCGGAGCATGGGCTCTAGGTGCGCGGGCTTCAGTAGTTGTGGCACACGGGCTCAGTAGTTGTGGCTACCGGGCTCTAGAGCACAGGCTCAGTAGTAGTGGCACACAGGCTTAGTTGCTCCGCGGTATGTGAGATCTGCCCGGACCAGGTATTGAACCCGTGTCCCCTGCATTGGCAGGCGGACTCTTAACCACTGCGCCACCAGGGAAGTCCCTATTTTATTCTTTTAATGGTGGAGTAATATTCCATTGTATATATATACCACATCTTCTTTATCCATTCATCTGTTGATGCACATTTACATTACTTCCACGTCTTGGTTATTGTAAATAGTGCTACAATGAACATAGGGGTGCATGTATCTTTTCGAGTTAGAATTTTCGCCAGATATATGCCCAGGACTGGGATTGCAGGATCATATGGTAACTCTATTTTTAATCTTTTAAGGAACTTCCATACTATTCTCCATAGTGGCTGTACCAATTTACGTTCCCGCCAAGAGTGTAGGAGGGTTCCTTTTTCTCCACCCTCTCCAGCATTTATTGTTTGTAGACTTTTTGATGATGGCCATTCTGACTGGTGTGAGGTGATACCTCATTGTAGTTTTGATTTGCATTTCTCTAATAATTAGTGATGTTGAGCATCTTTTTATGTGCTTTTTGCTCATCTGTATGTCTTCTTTGGAGAACTGTCTACTTAGATCTTCTGCCCATTTTTTGACTTGATAGTTTGTTTTCTTGATATTAAGCTGTATGAGCTGTTTGTATATTTTGGAAATTAATCACTTGTCAGTAGCATAGTTTGCAAATATTTTCTCCTGTGGGTTGTCTTTTCATTTTGTTTATGGTTTCCTTTGCTGTGCTACTTCTTCATTTCTAATATGCATACCTCTATTTTCTTTTCTTGCCTTATTGTGGTGGCTGGAACTTCCAGTACTACATTGAATAAGAATGGTGTGTTTGGAGATCCCCGGCTTTTTCCTGATCATAGGGGTAAGCATTCTGTCTTTAACCATTAAGTATGTTAGCTGTAGATTTTTTTGTATTTCCCTTTACCAGTATGAGATACAAAGTTTTTTTGTTTTTTTCAGGAACGGATTTTGGATTTTCTCAATTGTTTTTGTACATTGATTGATATAATAACACTGTTTTTCTTTTTCAGTTTGTTTTTATGGTGAATTACATTGATTGGCTTTCTAATGTCAAATCAAACCTTCAATCATGTGAATAAATCCCAGTTGGCCATGACTTTCACTGGGCCAAAATAAAAGTGTTGGCAGGGTCACACTCCCTCCAGAGATTCTAGGGGAAAATCCATTTCCTTGCTATTTCCAGCTTCTAAAGGCTGCTTAGATTACTAAGGTCATGTCCCCTTCCCCCATCGTCAAAGCAGCAATGTAGTATCTTCTCTATCTCATTCAAATCCTCCTGACTTCCACTTATAAGGACTCTTTTTTTAAAATTTTTTTTTATTTTTTAACATCTTTATTGGAGTATAATTGCTTTACCATGGAGTGTTAGTTTCTGCTTTATAACAAAGTGAATCAGTTATACATATACATATGTTCCCATATCTCTTCCCTCTTGCATCTCCCTCCCTCCCACCCTCCCTATCCCACCCCTCTAGGTGGTCACAAAGCACCGAGCTGATCTCCCTGTGCTATGCAGCTGCTTCCCACTAGCTATCTATTTTACATTTGGTAGTGTATATATGTCTTGCCACTCTCTCACCCTGTCACATCTTACCCCTCCCCCTCCCCATATCCTCAAGTCCATTCTCTAGTAGGTCTGTGTCTTTATTCCCGTCTTGCCACTAGGTTCTTCATGACCTTTTTTTCCCCCCCTTAGATTCCATATATATGTGTTAGCATACTGTATTTGTTTTTCTCTTTCTGACTTACTTCACTCTGTATGACAGACTCTAACTCCATCCAACGCACTACAAATACCTCCATTTCATTTCTTCTTATGGCTGAGTAATACTCCATTGTGTATATGTGCCACATCTTCTTTATCCATTCATCCGATGATGGACACTTAGGTTGCTTCCATGTCCTGGCTATTGTAAATAGAGCTGCAATGAACATTTTGGTACATGACTCTTTCTGAATTATGGTTTTCTCAGGGTATATGCCCAATAGTGGGATTCCTGGGTCGTATGGTAGTTCTATTTTTAGTTTTTTAAGGAACCTCCATACTGTTCTCCATAGTGGCTGTATCAATTTACATTCCCACCAGCAGTGCAAGAGTGTTCCCTTTTCTCCACACCCTCTCCAGCATTTATTGTTTTTAGATTTTTTGATGATGGCCATTCTGACCGGTGTGAGATGATATCTCATTGTAGTTTTGATTTGCATTTCTCTAATAATTAATGATGTTGAGCATTCTTTCATGTGTCTGTTGGCAATCTGTATATCTTCTTTGGAGAAATCTCTATTTAGGTCTTTTGCCCATTTTTGGATTAGGTTGTTTGTTTTTTTGATATTGAGCTGCATGAGTTGCTTGTATGTTTTGGAGATTAATCTGTTGTCAGTTGCTTCATTTACAAATATTTTCTCCCATTCTGAGGGTTGTCTTTTCATCTTGTTTATGGTTTCCTTTGCTGTGCAAAAGCTTTTAAGTTTCATTAGGTCCCATTTGTTTATTTTTGTTTTTATTTCCATTTCTCTAGGAGCTGGGTCAAAAAGGATCTTGCTGTGATTTATGTCATAGAGTGTTCTGCCTATGTTTTCCTCTAAGAGTTTGATAGTGTCTGGCCATACATTTAGGTCTTTAATCCATTTTGAGTTTATTTTTGTGTATGGTGTTAGGGAGTGTTCTAATTTCATACTTTTACATGTACCTGTCCAGTTTTCCCAGCACCACTTATTGAAGAGGCTGTCCTTTCTCCACTGTATATGCCTGCCTCCTTTATCAAAGATAAGGTGACCATATGTGTGTGGGTTTATCTCTGGGCTTTCTATCCTGTTCCATTGATCTATGTTTCTGTTTTTGTGCCAGTACCAAACTGTCTCGATTACTGTAGCTTTGTAATATAGTCTGAAGTCAGGGAGCCTGATTCCTCCAGCTCCATTTTTCGTTCTCAAGATTGCTTTGGCTATTCGGGGTCTTTTGTGTCTTCATACAAATTGTGAAATTTTTTGTTCTAGTTCTGTGAAAAATGCCATTGGTAGTTTGATAGATATTGCACTGGATCTGTAGATCGCTTTGGGTAGTAGAGTCATTTTCACAATGTTGATTCTTCCAATCCAAGAACATGGTATATCTCTCCATCTATTTGTATCATCTTTAATTTCTTTCATCAGTGTCTTATAATTTGCTGCATACAGGCCTTTTGTCTGCTTAGGTAGGTTTATTCCTAGATATTTTATTCTTTTTGTTCCAATGGTAAACGGGAGTGTTTCCTTAATTTCACTTTCAGATTTTTCATCATTAGTGTATAGGAATGCAAGAGAATTCTGTGCATTAATTTTGTATCTTGCTACTTTACCAAATTCATTGAATAGCTCTAGTAGTTTTCTGGTAGCATCTTTAGGATTCTCTATGTATAGTATCATGTCATCTGCAAACAGTGACAGCTTTACTTCTTCTTTTCCGATTTGGATTCCTTTTATTTCTTTTTCTTCTCTGATTGCTGTGGCTAACACTTCCAAAACTATGTTGAATAACAGTGGTGAGAGTGGGCAACCTTGTCTTGTTCCTGATCTTAGTGGACATGGTTTCAGTGTTTCACCATTGAGGACAATGTTGGCTGTGGGTTTGTCATATATGGCCTTTATTATGTTGAGGAAAGTTCCCTCTATGCCTACTTTCTGCAGGGCTTTTACCATAAATGGGTGTTGAATTTTGTCGAAAGCTTTCTCTGCATCTATTGAGATGATCATATGGTTTTTCTCCTTCAGTTTGTTAATATGATGTATCACATTGATTGATTTGCGTATATTGAAGAATCCTTGCATTCCTGGAATAAACCCCACTTGATCATGGTGTATGATCCTTTTAATGTGCTGTTGGATTCTGTTTGCTAGTATTTTGTTGAGGATTTTTGCATCTATGTTCATCAGTGATATTGGCCTGTAGTTTTCTTTCTTTGTGACATCTTTGTCTGGTTTTGGTATCAGGGTGATGGTGGCCTCTTAGAATGAGTTGGGGAGTGTTCCTCCCTCTGCAATATTTTGGAAGAGTTGGAGAAGGATAGGTGTTAGCTCCTCTCTAATTGTTTGATAGAATTCGCCTGTGAAGCCATCTGGTCCTGGGCTTTTGTGTGTTGGAAGATTTTTAATCACAGTTTCAATTGCAGTGCTTGTGATTGGTCTGTTCATATTTTCTATTTCTTCCTGGTTCAGTCTCGGCAGTTGTGCATTTCTAAGAATTTGTCCATTTCTTCCAGGTTGTCCATTTTATTGGCATAGAGTTGCTTGTAGTAATCTCTCATGATCGTTTGTATTTCTGCAGTGTCAGTTGTTACTTCTCCTTTTTCATTTCTGATTCTATTGATTTGAGTCTTCTCCCTTTTTCTCTCGATGAGTCTGGCTAATGGCTTATCAATTTTCTTTATCTTCTCAAAGAACCAGCTTTAATTTTATTGATCTTTGCTATTGTCTCCTTCATTTCTTTTTCATTTATTTCTGATCTGATATTTATGATTTCTTTCCTTCTGCTAGCTTTGGGGTTTTTTTGTTCTTCTTTCTCTAATTGCTTTAGGTGCAAGGTTAGGTTGTTTATTCGAGATGTTTCCTGTTTCTTAATGTAGGCTTGTATTGCTATAAACTTCCCTCTTAGAACTGCTTTTGCTGCATCCCATAGGTTTTGGGTCATTGTGTTTTCATTGTCATTTGTTTATAGGTATTTTTTGATTTCCCCTTTGATTTCTTCAGTGATCTCTTCGTTATTAAGTAGTGTATTGTGTAGCCTCCATGTGTTTGTATTTTTTACAGATCTTTTCCTGTAATTGATATCTAGTCTCATAGCATTGTGGTCAGAAAAGATACTTGATACGATTTCAACTTTCTTAAATTTACCAAGGCGTGATTTGTGACCCAAGATATGATCTATCCTGGAGAATGTTCCATGAGCACTTGAGAAAAATGTGTATTCTGTTGTTTTTGGATGGAATGTCCTATAAATATCAATTAAGTCCATCTTGTTTAATGTATCATTTAAAGCTTGTGTTTCCTTGTTTATTTTCATTTTGGATGATCTGTCCATTGGAAGACATTGGACAGATCACCCCATTGAAAGTGGGGTGTTAGAGTCCCCTACTATGATTGTGTTACTGTCGATTTCCCCTTTTATGGCTGTTAGTATTTGCCTTACGTATTGAGGTGCTCCTATGTTGGGTGCATAAATATTTACAATTGTTATACCTTCTTCTTGGATCAATCCCTTGATCATTATATAGTGTCCTTCTTTGTCTCTTGTAATAGTCTTTATTTTAAAGTGTATTTTGTCTGATATGAGAATTGCTACTCCAGCTTTCTTTTGATTTCCATTTGCATGGAATATCTTTTTCCATCCCCTCACTTTCAGTCTGTATTTGTCCCTAGGTCTGAAATGGGTCTCTTGTATACAGCATATATATGGGTCTTGTTTTTGTATCCATTCAGCCAGTCTGTGTCTTTTGCTGGGACCATTTAATCCATTTACATTTAAGGTAATTATCGATATGTATGTTCCTATTCCCATTTTCTTAAATGTTTTGGGTTTGTAATTGTAGGTGTTTTCCTTCTCTTGTGTTTCTTGCCTAGAGAAGTTCCTTTAGCATTTGTTGTAAAGCTGGTTTGGTGGTGCTGAACTCTCTCAGCTTTTGCTTGTCTGTAAAGGTTTTAATTTCTCGATCAAATCTGAATGAGATCCTTGCTGGTTAGAGTAATCTTGGTTGTAGGTTTTTCTCCTTCATCACTTTAAGTATATCCTGCCACTCCCTTCTGGCTTGCAGAATTTCTGCTGAAAGATCAGCTGTTAACCTTATGGGGATTCCCTTGTGTGTTATTTGTTGTTTTTCCCTTGCTGCTTTTAATATATTTTCTTTGTATTTAATTTTTGATAGTTTGATTAATATGTGTCTTGGCGTGTTTCTCCTTGGATTTATCCTGTATGGGACTCTCTGTGCTTCCAGGACTCGATTAACTATTTCCTTTCCCATATTAGGGAAGTTTTCAACTATAATCTCTTCAAATATTTTCTCAGTCCCTTTCTTTTTCTCTTCTTCTTCTGGGACCCCTATAATTCGAATGTTGGTGCGTTTAATGTTGTCCCAGAGGTCTCTGAGACTGTCCTCAGTTCTTTTCATTCTTTTTTCTTTATTCTGGTCTGCAGTAGTTATTTCCACTGTTTTATCTTCCAGGTCACTTACTTACCCGTTCTTTTGCCTCAGTTATTCTGCTATTGATCCCTTCTAGAGTATTTTTAATTTCATTTATTGTGCTTTTCATTGTTGCCTGGTTCCTCTTTAGTTCTTCTACGTCCTTGTTAAATGTTTCTTGCATTTTGTCTATTCTATTTCCAAGATTTTGGATCATCTTTACTATCATTATTCTGAATTCTTTTTCAGGTAGACTGCCTATTTTCTCTTCATTTGTTAGGTCTGGTGTGTTTTGACCCTGCTCCTTCATCTGCTGTGTGTTTTTCTGTCTTCTCATTTTGCTTATCTTACTGTGTTTGGGGTCTCCTTTTCACAGGCTGCAGGTTCGTAGTTCCCGTTGTTTTTGGTATCTGTCCCCAGTGGCTAGGGTTGGTTCAGTGGGTTGTGTAGGCTTCCTGGTGGAGGGGATTAGTGCCTGTGTTCTGGTGGATGAGGCTGGATCTTGTCTTTGTGGTGGGCACGTCCACGTCTGGTGGTGTGTTTTGGGGTGTCTGTGGCCTTATTATGATTTTAGGCAGCCTCTCTGCTAATGGATGGGGCTGTGTTCCTGTCTTGCTAGTTGTTTGGCATAGGGTGTCCAACACTGTAGCTTGCTGGTCGTTGAGTGAAGCTGGGTCTTGATGTTGAGATGGAGATCTCTGAGAGATTTTTGCCGTTTGGTATTACATGGAGCTGGGAGGTTTCTCTTGGACCAGTTTCCTGAAGTTGGGTCTCTCACCTCAGAGGCACAGCCCTGATGCCTGGCTGGAGCACCAAGAGCCTTTCATCCACACGGCTCGGAATAAAAGGGAGAAAAAATAGAAAGAGAGAAAGAAAGAGGATAAAATAAAATAAAACAAAGCTATTATAATAAAAAAAAGAAGAAAATTATTAAGAAAAAATTTTATTAAGAAAAGAATATTTTTAATTTTTTAAAATAAATTTATTAATTTTATATAATAAAAAATAAGAAAAAAATTATTAAGAAAAAAATTTATTAAGAAAAAAAATTTTATTTTTATAATAAAAAATAAGAAAAAAATTATTAAGAAAAAAATTTTTAAAATTTTTTAAAATAAAAAATAAGGAAAAAATTATTAAGCAAAAATTTATTTAGAAAAAAAATTTTTTAAGTAAAAAAAAAAAAAAAAAATGGATGGACCGAACCCTAGGACAAATGGTGAAAGCAAAGCTATACAGACAAAATCTTACCCAGAAGCATACACATATACCCTCACAAAAAAAGGAAAATGGGAAAAATTAATATATCCTGCCCCCAAAGTCCACCTCCTGAATTTGGGATGATTCATTGTCTATTCAGGTATTCAACAGATGCAGGTACATCAAGTTGTCTGTGGAGCTTTAATCCGCTGCTTCTGAGGCTGCTGGGAGAAATTTCCCTTTCTCTTCTTTGTTCTTACAGCTCCCCGGGTTCAGCTTTGGATTTGGACCCGCTTCTGCGTGCAGGTCGCCTGAGGGCATCTGTTCTTCGCTCAGACAGGACGGGGCTAAAGGAGCAGCTGCTTCGGGGGCTCTGGCTCACTCAGGCTGGGGGGAGGGAGGGGTACGGATGCGGGGCGAGCCTGCGGCAGCAGAGGCCAGCATGACGTTGCAGCAGCCTGAGGCGCGCCGTGCGTTCTCCCGGGGAAGTTGTCCCTGGATCACGGGCTCCCAGGAGGGGTGGTGTGGATAGTGACCTGTGCTCGCACACAGGCTTCTTGGTGGTGGCAGCAGCAGCCTTAGCGTCTCATGCCCGTCTCTGGGGTCCGCGCTGATAGCCGTGGTTCGTGCCCGTCTCTGGAGCTCGTTTAGGCGGCGCTCTGAATCCCCTCTCCTTGTGCACCGTGAAACAAAGAGGCAAGAAAAAGTCTCTTGCCTCTTCGGCAGCTGCAGACTTTTTCCCGGACTCCCTCCCGGCTAGCTGTGGTGCGCTAACCCCTTCAGGCTGTGTTCACGCCGCCAACCCCAGTCCTCTCCCTGCGATCCGACCGAAGCCCGAGCCTCAGCTCCCAGCCCCCCACCCCCCGCCCCGGCGGGGGAGCAGACAAGCCTCTCGGGCTGGTGAGTGCTGGTCGGCACCGATCCTCTGTGCGGGAATCTCTCCGCTTTGCCCTCCGCACCCCTGTGGCTGTGCTCTCCTCCGTGGCTCCGAAGCTTCCCCCCCTGCCACCCGCAGTGTCCGCCCGTGAAGGGGCTTCCTAGTGTGTGGAAACCTTTTCTCCTTCACAGCTCCCTCCCACTGGTTCAGGTCCCGTCCCTATTCTTTTTTCTCTGTTATTTCTTTTTTTTTCTTTTGCCCTACCCAGGTACGTGGGGAGTTTCTTGCCTTTTGGGAGGTCTGACGTCTTCTGCCAGCGTTCAGTGGGTGTTCTGTAGAAGCAGTTCCACGTGTAGATGTATTTCTAATGTATCTGTGGGAAGGAAGGTGATCTCCACGTCTTACTCTTCCTCCATCTTGCCCAGACCCCTCAAGGACTCTTGTGATTACACTGAATGCACTAGCATAATCCAGGATAATCTCCGTATCTCAAAATCCTTAAGGACATCTGGGAAGTCCCTTTAACCATGTAAAGTAACATGTTCAAAGGTTCTGGAAATTAGGATTGTACATTTTTTTTTTACTTTTTCATAAGAAATTTTAAAAAATTAAGGTGTAGTTGATGTATATTATTATATAATTTTCAGGTGTACAACATAGTGATTCACAATTTTTAAAGCTTATATTCTATTTATAGTTATTATAAAATATTGGCTATATTCCCTGCATTGTACTATATATCCTTGTAGCTTATTTATTTTATACATAGTACTTTGTACCTCTTAATCCCCCACCCTTCTTTTGCCCCTCTCCTCTTCCCTCTCCCAGTGGTAACCACTAATTTGTTCTCTATATCTGTGAGTCTGTTTCTTTTTTGTTATATTCACTAGTTTCTTTTTTTATTTTTTAGATTCCACATATAAATGTTATCATACAGTATTTGTCTTTCTCTGTCTGACTTATGTCACTTAGCATAATACCTTCCAAGTCCATCCATGCAAATGGCAAAATTTCATTCTTTTTTTATGGCTGAGCAGTATTCCATTGCATATATATACCACACCTTTATCCATTCATCTGCTGCTGGACACTTAGATTGCTTTCATATGTTGGCAATTGTAAATAATACTGCTATGAACCTTGGGGTGCATGTATGATTTCGAATTAATGCTTTCGTATTTTTTTGATAAATACCCACGAGTAGAATTGCTGGGTCATTTGGTAGTTCTAGTTTTAGTTTTTTGAGAAACCTCTATACTGTTTTCCACAGTGGCTGCACCAATTTACATCCCCACCAACAGTGTATGAGGGTTCCCTTTTCTCCACATCCTCGCCAACATTTGTTATTTGTGTTCTTTTTGATGATAGCCATCTGACAGATGTGAGGTGGTATCTCATTGTATTTTCTTTCAATTTTCATTTTATATCGGAGTATAGTCGACTTACAATGTGGTGTTAGTTTCAGGTGTACACCAAAGTGATTCAGTTATGCATATACATATATCTATTCTTTTTCAGATTCTTTTCCCATTTATGTTATTACAGAACACTGAGCAGAGATCCCTGTGCTATACAGTAGGTCCTTGTTGGTTATCTCTTTTATATACAGTAGTGTGTATCTGTTAATCCCAAATTCCTAATTGACCCCTTCTCCCCACCTTTCCCCTTTGGTAACCATAAGTTTGTTTCCTAAGTCTGTGAGTCTGTTTCTGTTTTGTAAATAAGTTAATTTGTATAATTTTTTAAGATTCCACATACAAATGATATCATAATATTTGTCTTTCTCTGTCTGACTTACTTCACTTAGTATGATAATCTCTAGGTCCATCCATGTTGCTGCAAATGGCATTATTTCATACTTTTTTACGGCTAATTAATATTCCATTGTATATATGTATCACATCTTCATTATCCATTCGTCTGTCAAGGGACATTTAGGTTGCTTCCATGTTTGACTATTGTGAATAGTGCTGCAATGAATATTGGGGTGCGTGTATCTTTTCAAATTATGGTTTTCTCTGGGGCTATGCCCCGGGGTGGGATTGCTGGATCATATGGTAGCTCTATTTTTAGTTTTATAAGGAACCTCCATACTGTCCTCCATAGTGGCTGCACCAATTTACATTCCCACCAACAGTGTAGGAGGGTTCCCTTTTCCCCACACCCTCTCCAGCATTTATTGTTTGTAGACTTTTTGATGATGGCCATTCTGACTGGTGTGAGGTGATACCTCATTGTGGTTTTGATTTGCTTTTCTCTAATAATTAGCAACGTTGAGCACCTTTTCATGTGCTTCTTGGCCATCTGTGTGTCTTTTTTTGAGAAATGTCTATTTAGGTTTTCTGCCCATTTTTTGATTGGATTGTTTGTTTTTTTGATATTAAGCTGTATGAACTGTTTGTATATTTTAAAGATTAATCCCTTGCTGGTTGCATTGTTTTCAAATATTTTCTCCCATTCCATATGTTGTCTTTTTGCTTTGTTTATGGTTTCCTTTGCTGTGCAAAAGCTTTTAAGTTTAATTAGGTCTCATTTGTTTATTTTTGTTTTTGTTTCCATTACTCTAGGAGATGATTCCAAAAAAATATTGCTGCAATTTATGTCAAAGAGTGTCCAGCCTATGTTTTTCCTCTAGGAGTTTTATAGTATCTGGTCTTAGACTTAAGTCCTTAATTCATTTTGAGTTTATTTTTGTGTATGGTGTTAGGAAGTGTTCTAATTTCATTCTTTTACATGTAGCTGTCCAGTTTTCCCAGCACCACTTATTGAAGAGGCTGTCTTTTCTCCATTGTATATTTTTGCCTCCTTTGTCCCAGATTCGGTGACCATAGGTGTGTGGGTTTATCTTTGGGCTTTCTATCCTGTTCCATTGATCTATATTTCTGTTTTTGTGCCAGTACCATACTCTTTTGATGACTGTAGCTTTGTAGTATAGTCTGAGGTCAGGGAGCAGGATTCCTCCAGATCAAGATTGCTTTGGCTATATGGGGTCTTTTGTGTCTCCATACAAATTTTAAGATTTTTTGATCTAGTTCTGTGAAAAATGCCATTGGTAGTTTGATAGGAATTGCATTGAATCTGTAGATTGCTTTGGGTAATATAGTCATTTTGACAATATTGATTCTTCCAATCCAAGAACACAATCTTTCCATCTGTTTGTGTCATCTTCGATTTCTTTTATCAGCTTCTTATAGTTTTCAGAGTACAGGTCTTTTGTCTCCTTAGGTAGGTTTATTCCTAGGTATTTTATTCTTTTTGATGCGATGGTAAATGGGATTGTTTCTTTAAGTTCTGTTTCTGATCTTTTGCTGTTATTGTATAGAAATGCAAGAGATTTCTGTGTATTAATTTTTGTATCCTGCAACTTTACCAAATTCATTGATGAGCTCTTGTAGTTTTCTGATAGCATCTTTAGGATTTTCTATGTATAGTATCATGTCATCTGCAAGCAGTGACAGTTTTAATTTTTCTTTTCCAATTTGAATTCCTTTTATTTCTTTTTCTTCTCTGATTGCCATCGCTAGAACTTCCAAAACTATGTTGAATAAAAGTGGTGAGAGTGGACATCCTTGTCTTGTTCCTGATCTTAGTGGAAATGGTTTCAGTTTTTCACTATTGAGAATGATGTTTGCTGTGAGTTTGTCATATATGGCCTTTATTATGTTGAGGTGTGTTCTCTCTATGCCCACTTTCTGGAGAGTTTTTATCATAAATGGGTGTTGAATATTGTCAAAATCTTTTTCTGTATTTATTGAGATGATCATATATGGTTTTTAGTATTCGGTTTTTTAATATGGTGTATCACACTGATTGATTTGCATATATTGAAAAATCCTTGCATCCCTGGGATAAATCCCACTTGATCATGTTGTCTGATCCTTTTAATGTATTGTTCAATTCGGTTTGCTAGTATTTTGATGAGGATTTTTACGTCTATGTTCGTCATTGATATTGGCCTGTAATTTTCTTTTTCTGTGGTATCTTTGTCTGGTTTTGGTATCAGGGTGATGGTGACCTCATAGAATGAGCTTGGGAGTGTTCCTTCCTCTGCAGTTTTTTTGGAATAGTTCCAGAAGATAGGTGTTAACTCTTCTCAAAATGTTTGATAGAATTTGCCTGTGAAGCCATCTGGTACTGGACTTTTGTTTGTTGGGAGTTTTAAAATCAGTTTCAATTTTAGTACTTGTGATTGGTCTGTTCATATTTTCTACTTCTTCCTGGTTCAGTCTTGGGAGATTGTACCTTTCTAAGAATTTGTCCATTTCTTCTAGGTTGTCCATTTTATTGGCATATAGTTGCTTATAGCAGTCTCTTATGATTCTTTGTATTTCTGTGGTGTCTGTTGTAATTTCTCCTTTTTCATTTCTAATTTTGATCTGAGCCCTCTCTCTTTTTTTTCTTGATGATTCTGGCTAAAGGTTTATCAATTTTGTTTATCTTTTCAAAGAACCAGCTTTTAATTTCATTGATCTTTCCTATTGTTACAGACATAAACCCTGCTGAATCTGTAACAAGGCCTGCATTGCTCTAGGGTTTGACATTGCCAATAACTTATCAGCAATCTGCATCTGTGCAGCAAGGTCAGGGTTCTGGCTTAGTGACTGCATCATGTTTCTCATGTAGGGGGCAGACAACATATTTTGCATAAGTTGTGGGTTTTCAGTTTTTTGTTGCAACAAGCTCTGCATTCCTGGTGTGTTGAACAAACTAGCTCTTACTCCAAGCCCCAAATTTGGCACAGAACTCTGCCCAGCAGTGCCACTGACAGCACTACCACTAGTGCCTCCCAGGCACTTCTGAGTGCCTCCCTCAGAAGCTGATGAATTCTGAGAAGCCTGTGGAGCCTACATTTTGGGTAATGGATCTCTATTTTCTGTACGGGAAGGTTAACTACCTTCACCTGAGGATATATTGCTCACTAAGGAAGCAAATGGATTACCACCAAACTGTTCTTGTGCAGCACTCAGCATTGGTTCCTGAATATCTGGGTACATATGCCATAAAGCATTGTAGTATCCTCTGGGATGCTTTCTAGGTTGGTCAAGGCTCAGTCCTGGTTTCTCATTATTTCCTGCATCATTGCTGGATTCTTGGCAAGTTCCAATGTTTGTCTCCTAATATCTGGATTATTCAGCATATAACTAATTTCTGGATCTCTCTGTATCAACTGCTGCATTTGTGGATTGGCCATAATTAACTGCCTCATCAGGTCAGGATTTGAAAGCATGCTCTGGACAAAGGGATTCTCCATGATCTGGACCATTATTTCAGGATTGGACACAAGTTGCTGCTGCACCTGGCTTTGTAGTTCAAAGAAGTTGGTAGTATTCAAACCCAAGCTACTCAGACCTGCAAGTCCTCTAAGGCCACCTAAACCATAAAGGTTGCTAGCAGCATAACCAGATGTGGAGTTACTATTAGGAGCCGATGATGTGGTAGCACTGCTTCCACTGGTGTTTTTTTGCTGAGCTGAATGATCCTGAGGTCTGTTTTGTGTTTTGATGACGAGGTGAACAATAAGTCCTTCGTGAATTCCATGCTGACTCAAAGTATCTTGATCTTTTAAAACTTTTCCAGCAAATATCAACACAAGTTGGTTGGTATGTGATTTGAAACATTTAGGGATTTCTTCCTTGAACTGCTGGGCGGAGCTATTCCTGGACACTGAAAAGTACTCCTTCTTCTTCGGGGTCTTCAGGGTGACTTTCGTGATCTTGGGTTCTGTGGAGGCAGCAGTGGCAGGGGGGCCGGTACCTTCGGCAGTGGCGGCGCTGTCCTGGGAGCTTAGAGGGCTGAGACTTTCATCATTCTTGGCCATGGGGCAGCGGTGCCTCAGGTGTGCAGGAGGGAGTGGGTGAGCAAAGGGGAGCCAGGCAACACCTGAGCCGGCCGGCCGGGGCAGCGGAGAATGTGGGGCACACTGCCTCAGTGACAACTGGGCGCAGGGCCGCCCTGGCAGGCTAGGGGGCACAGAGCTCGGTGTGGGCTCCAGCGCAGGCCCTCAGCACTTTAAATATGTAATCACCATTGTATCTGATAAGAAATCGGCTGTTAATTTTTATTGAGAATCCCTTATATATGATGAGTCATTTATCTCCTATTGCTTTCAAGATTTTCTTCTTGTCTTTATCTTTTAGTGATGTGATTATAATGTGTCTTGGTGTGGATCTCTCTGAGTTTAACTCATTGGAGTTCCTTGAGGTTCTTGGATGTATGGATTCATGTATTTGATTAAATTTGTGAAGTTTTAGCTATTTTTAAAAAAATTTATTTATTTTATTTATTTTTGGCTGTGTTGGATCTTCGTTGCTGTGTGTGGGCTTTCTCTAGTTGCGGCGAGTGGAGGCTACTCTTCATTGCGGTGAGTGGGCTTCTTATTGCAGTGGCTTCTCTTGTTGTGGAGCACAGGGTCTAAGCGCACGGGCTTCAGTAGTTGTAGCATGCGGGCTCAGTAGTTGTGGCTCGTGGACTCTAGAGTGTAGACTCAGTAGTTGTGGCGCATGGGCTTAGTTGCTCCGCGGCATGTGGGATCTTCCTGGACCAGGGCTCGAACCTGTGTCCCCTGCATTGGCAGGTGGATTCTTAACCACTGTGCCACCAGGGAAGCCCCTATTATTTTTTCAAATATTCTTTTTCTCCATTTCCCTCCTCTTTTGCTTAAACTTCCATTATGCACATGTCGATATGTTTATTACTGTCCCACAGGTCCCCTAGGTCTGGATCATTTTTCTTCATTCTTTTTTCTTTCTGCTCTTCAGAGTGGATACTTTAATTGATCTTTTTTTGATGATTCTTTTTTGTTCCTGCAAAAATCTACTATTGAATCCCTCTAGTAAATTTTGTATTTCAGTATTTAATGTTACAGCTCCAGAATTTTAATTTTGTTCCTTTGTTTAGTTTTTATCTCTTTATTGATATTCTTTATGTATTTAGACATTATTCACATAACTTCCTTAAGCTCTTTGAACATATTTAAGACAGTTGATTTAATATATTTATCTTTAAGTCTACCCTCTGGGCTTCCCCAGGGACAGTTTCAACTGATTGCTTTTTTCCTGTATATGAACCATAGTTTCTTGGTTTTTGGCATGCCTCATTTTTTTGTTGTTGTTGTTGAAAACTGGACATTTGCAATAATATAATGTGTAAATAAATGAACAAACCAAACCACACAAAAACAAACACATAGATACAGAAAACAGAGTAGTGGTTATCAGAGGGGGTGGTATGGGGGGGTAGTGCAAAATGGGTAAGGGGGCTCAACTGTATGGTGCCGGATGGAAAATAAATTTTTGGTGGTGAGCATGTAGGCTATACAGAATTAGAAATATAATGTTGTACACATGAAACTTATATAATGTTATAAATCAATGTTACCTCAGTAACATATATGTGTGTGGGTATGTATGTATATCTAAAATGTGGCAACTCTGGAAGTCAGATTCTTTCATTTTCCCGTGTTTTGTTATTGTTGCTCTTTGTTGTTTTCTATAATTTAGTGTCTTTTCTGAATTAATTTTGTAAAACCTGTATTCTTTGTCATGTGTGACCACTGAAGTCTCTGCTTGGTGAGCAAAGTGGTCAGCTAATGACCAAAAGAGATTCTTTATTTTTTTTTAATAAATTTATTTATTTATTTATTTTTGGCTGAGTTAGGTCTTTGTTGCTGCTCGTGGGCTTTCTCTAGTTGCAGCGAGTGGGGGCTACTCTTCGTTGCGGTGTCTCGGCTTCTCATTATGGTGGCTTCTCTTGTTGCGGAGCATGGGCTCTAGGCATGCGGGCTTCAGTAGTTGTGGCTCATGGGCTCTAGAGGGCAGGCTCAGTAGTTGTGGCCCATGGACTTAGTTGCTCTGTGGCATGTGGGATTTTCCTGGATCAGGGCTCGAACCCGTGTCCCCTGCGTTGGCAGGCAGATTCTTAACCACTGTGCCAGCAGGGAAGCCCGCAACAGAGATTCTTTAAATGTCTGGAAATAGTAACACTCCTTGTCTTTTCTGAGGGGCTCTGTGTTTTTATTGGGGACATGCTTTTATCAGTTCATCAGGCAGTTTACAACTCTGTCTTAACCTTAACTTCCTACTTGCACAGAGCCTCATTAACAGGCAGAGGTGAGACCCTAAGGCTTTCTCAGGTATTTCTCCAGTGTACACACTACTTTAGTCATAAACACAGACCTGCATATGCATGTGGCACTCTGATTCCCAGGAATACATTGGAGCTTTTCAAGGACCCTATGGACATCTCATTTCCCAACTTTTCATATAAAAATTTAAATTTTCTTTTCAATATTTAAAAAATCTTTCTGGGCATTGGGGTTTTGATAGGAATTCCATTAACCCTGTGTATTAATTGGAGATAATTGACATTTTTACTATAATAGGCTTTCGAAAGCTTGAACATGGTATGTCCCCACATAATTAGGTCTTTGATTTCTTTTTTCAGCGTTTTGTAGTTTTCAGCATACAAGTATTGTGTGTGTTTTATTAGGTTAACATCTATTTAATTTTTTGAACAATTGTAATAGGGATTGTGTTTTTAATTTTAGGTTCCACATGTTCATTGCTAGCATATAGAATTATGTTTGATTTCTGTATGTTTTTCTTGTATACTGTTACCTTGCTGAACTCACTTATTTGTACTAGGTTTTGTGTATGTGAATATCTTGGGATTTTCTATGTAGATTACTTTGCCTTCTGCAAATTTAGACAGTTTTATTTCTATATTTTCAGTATATTTGATTTTTATTTTGTTTTCTTGCGCATTGTACTGGTGAGAACTTCCAGCATAATGTTGAAGTGGTGAAAGTGGAATTCTTGCCTTATTCCATATCTTAGGGGAAAACATTGTCTTTCACCATTTTGTGTAACATTATAGATTCTTTTTTACATCCTCTGTGTCAAATTAAGAAAATTTCTGTCTATCACTATTATTCTGAGCATTATTTTTTATCATGAATGGATGTTACATTTTTGTCAAATGCTTTTCTGTATCAATTGATATGATTATATGATGTTTCTTGTTTAGTCTGTTGATGTGATGGATTACACTGGTTGATTACAAATGTGGAAACAGCCATGTTAGCACTGCGTTAGCTTTATTCTTCAAATTTTGATATGATTTATTTTCATTTCCATCCAACTCAATCTAATTCAATGTATTAAAATTTTTAAAAAAATTATTGAGATACAATAGCATGTCTTCTTTATCCATTTGTCTATTGATGGACACCTAGGTTGCTTTACTATCTTGGCTATTGTAAATAATGCTGCAACAAACATTGAAGTGCACATAACTTTTTGAATTAGTATTTTTGTTTTCTTTGGGTAAATACCCTGAAGTGGAATAGCTGAATTATATGACAGTTCTATTTTTAAATTTCAAGGAACTTCCATACTGTTTTCCATACTGGCTGCACCAATCTGTATTTCCACCAACAGTGCTGGAGTGTTCACTTTTCTCCATATCTTCACCAACACTTGTATTTTGTTGTCTTTTTGATAATAGCCATCCTGACATGTGTGAGGTGGTATCTCATTGTGATTTTGATTTGCATTTCTCTGATAATTAGTGATGTTGAGCATCTTTTCATGTGTCTGTTGGCCATGTGTATGTCTTCTTTGGAAAAATATCTATTTAGGTCCTATGCCCATTTTTTTTAATGTGGTATTATCTTTAAGTACAAAGACTTTTCCAATCATGTCACTTAGAGATCATTTTATCCACTGCTGTGTTTGGCCGCCAGTCTCTTGTCTCTCTCCTCAGCAATGGTAAGGTGGATACCCTTTCTATGAGGAAGAGATATCCATGGTTTGTTGCCTTTGCCAATAACGAAAATGTTGGAGAGCCGGGTGGCAACGCTGTTGCCACTGGCATCTTTCACACGAAATACATCAAAAGAACCAGGATGTCTCTCCCGGTTAGTGATCACACCAATTCTTCCCAGGTTAGCACCTCCAGTCACCATGCATAGGTTACCAGTGTCAAATTTGATGAAATCAGTAATCTTGCCAGTCTCCAAATCAATTTGAATGGTGTCATTCACCTTGATGAGGGGATCAGGGTAGTGGATGGTGGGAGCATCATGGGTCACCAGATGAGGGATTCCTTTTGTCCCCACAAAGATCTTTCTCACTTTGCACAACTTATACTTGACCTCCTCAGGTGTAATACAATGAACAGCAAAGCGACTCTTGGTGTCATAGATCAGACGAAAATTCTCTCCAGTCTTGTCAATGCTGATGACATCCATAAAACCAGCAGTAGGTTATATCAGTGCCGACCTTGCCATCAATCCAAATGAAACGCTGCATGCAGATCTTCTTTATTTCATCTCCTGTTAGGGCATACTTAAGTCTGTTCCTTAGGAAAATGATTAGGGGGCGACATTCCCTCAGCTTGTGGGGACCGGTAGATGGACGAGGAGCAAACACACCAGTCAGTTTATCCAGCATTCAATGCTTTGGAGCTGCTACACGCTTCAGGTGCTTCTTGGGCCCACGAGCCATGGCTGCACTAGGCACGAAGAGAGCCCTATGCCCATTTTTTACTTGGGTTGTTTGTTTTTATGATGTTGAGTTGTATGAGTTCTTTTCATATTTTGCATATTAACCTCTTGTTGGATATATCATTTGCAAATATCATCTCTCATTTCCTTTTCATTTTGTTGATAGTTTCCTTCACTGTGCAAAAGCTTTTTATTTTGATGTAGTCCCATTTTGTTTCCCTTGCCTGAGGAGACCTATCCAAAAACACGTTGCTAAGATTAATGTCAGAGAATGTATTGCCTGTGATTCTTCTATGAATTTTATGGTTTCAGGTGTTACATTTAAGTCTTTAATCCATCTTAAGTTTACTTTTGTACATGGTATGAAAAAGTAGTCCAGTTTGATTTTTTTTCTTTTTTGGCATATGGCTGTTTAGTTTTTCAAACATCATTTATTGAAGAAGCTGTCTTTCTCATATTGCATATTTGTGCCTCCTTTGTCATAGATTAATTAACCATATAAATGTGGGTTTATTTCTGGGCTCCCTATTCTTTTCCATTGATATATGTGTCTGTTCTTGTGCCAGTACCATACTGTTTTGATTAGTGTAGCTTTTTAGTATAGTTTGAAATCAGGGAGTGTGATACCTCCAGCTTTTTTTCTTTCTCACACTGTTGTGGCTACTTGGGTTTTAGTGTGTGTGTGATGCCATACAAATTGTAGGATCCTTTGTTCCAGTTCAGTGAAATATTTCATTGGTACTTTGATAAGGATTGCATCAAATCTGTAGATCATCTTGGGTAGTATGGTCATTTTAACAATATTAATTCTTCCCCCCCCCCCCGGCTCTGCCACTTTATATATTTATTTATTTTTTTATAACAGAAAGTTTTTTTAATGGATTACTTATTTTATAGTCACAAAACTAAAAATGTTTAATGAATTATCTTATTTGATCCTTTCTTCACCTCTGAAAGTTAGGTGTATTATCTTTATTTTATTTTATTTTATTTTTTTAACATCTTTATTGGAGTATAATTGCTTTACAATGGTGTGTTAGTTTCTGCTTTATAACAAAGTGAATCAGTTATACATATACATATATCCCCATATCTCTTCCCTCTTGCATCTCCCTCCCTCCCACCCTCCCTATCCCACACCTCTAGGTGGTCACAAAGCACCGAGCTGATCTCCCTGTGCTATGCAGCTGCTTCCCACTAGCTATCTATTTTACATTTGGTAGTGTATATATGTCCATGCCACTCTCTCACTTTGTCCCAGCTTACCCTACCCCCTCCCCATATCCTCAAGTCCATTCTCTAGTAGGTCTGTGTCTTTATTCCCGTCTTACCCCTAGGTTCTTCATGACCTTTTTTTTTTTCTTAGATTCCATATATATGTGTTAGCATACTGTATTTGTTTTTCTCTTTCTGACTTACTTCACTCTGTATGACCGACTCTAGGTCCATCCACCTCACTACAAATAACTCAATTTTGTTTCTTTTTATGGCTGAGTAATATTCCATTGTATATATGTTCCACATCTTCTTTATCCATTCATCTGCTGATGGACAATTAGGTTGCTTCCATGTCCTGGCTATTGTAAATAGAGCTGCAATGAACATTTTGGTACATGACTCTTTTTGAATTATGGTTTTCTCAGGGTATATGCCCAGTAGTGGGATTGCTGGGTCGTATGGTAGTTCTATTTTTAGTTTTGTAAGGAACCTCCATACTGTTCTCCATAGTGGCTATATCAATTTACATTCCCACCAACAGTGCAAGAGGGTTCCCTTTTCTTCACACCCTCTCCAGCATTTATTGTTTGTAGATTTTTTGATGATGGCCATTCTGACCGGTGTGAGATGATATCTCACTGTAGTTTTGATTTGCATTTCTCTAATGATTAATGATGTTGAGCATTCTTTCATGTGTTTGTCGGCAATCTGTATATCTTCTTTGGAGAAATCTCTATTTAGGTCTTTTGCCCATTTTTGGATTGGGTTGTTTGTTTTTTTGATATTGAGCTGCTTGAGCTGCATGAGCTGCTTGTAAATTTTGGAGATTAATCCTTTGTCAGTTGCTTCATTTGCAAATATTTTCTCCCATTCTGAGGGTTGTCTTTTCGTCTTGTTTATGGTTTCCTTTGCTGTGCAAAAGCTTTTAAGTTTCATTAGGTCCCATTTGTTTATTTTTGTTTTTATTTCCATTTCTCTAGGAGCTGGGTCAAAAAGGATCTTGCTGTGATTTATGTCATAGAGTGTTCTGCCTAACAATATTAATTCTTCCAATCCATGAACATGGTATATCTTTCCATCTGTTTGTGTCATCTTCAATTTCTTTCATCAATACCTATTCGTTTTCCAAGTATGAGTCTTTTACTTTCTTAGTTAGGTTTATTCCTAGGTATTTAATTCTTTTTGATTCAGTTGTAAATAGGCTTGTTTTATTAATTTCTCTTTCTGATAATTCATTATTATTGTATAGAAAGGCAACTGACTTCTGTGTATTAATTGTGTATCCTGCAACGTTACTGAATTCATTTATTAGTTCTAATAACTTTAGGTGTTTTTTTTAAAAAAATTGGGGTATAGTCTCTTTACAATGTTGTGTTAGTTTCTGCTGTACAGTGAAGTGAATCAGCTATATGTATACATATATCTCCCTTTTTTTGGATTTCTTTCTCCTTTAGGTCACCACAGAGCACTGAGTAGAGTTCCCTGTGCTATACAGCAGGTTCTTATTAGTTATCTATTTTATACATATTAGAGTATATATGTCAATCCCGATCTCCCAGTTCATCCCACCCCTTTTAGGTGGTGTCTTTAGGATTTTCCATATGTAGTATCATTTCATCTGCAAACAGTGACAATTCTACTTATTCATTTTCAATATTGATTCCTTTTATTTCTTTTCCTTGTCTGACTGCTGTGCTTAGGACTTCCAATATTATGTTGAATAAAAGTGAAGAGAGTGGGCATCTTTGTCTTGTTTCTGACCTTAGAGGAAATGCTTTCAGTTTTTCACCACTGAGCATGAAGTTAGCCATGGGCTTGTCTTCTATGGCCTTTATTATGTTGTGATATGTTCCCTCTATACTCACCTTGTTGAGAGAGAGTTTTTATCATAAATGTATGTTGAAATTTGTCAAATGTCTTTTCTGTCTTTTGAGATGATCATATGATTTTTGTCACTCATTTTGTTACTGTGGTATGGCATACTGTTTGATTTGTGGATGTTGAACCATTATTGAATCTCTGGAAAAATTCCATTTGATTATGGTTACAATTCTTTTATTGTGTTGCTGAATTTTGTTTGCAAATATTTTGTTGAGGATTTTTGATTCTATGTCCCTCAGGAATGTTGGACTGTAATTTTCTTTTCTTGGTGTCCTTGTCTAATTTTGAGATTAAGGTAATGTTGGTCTCAAAAAATGCATTTAGATGTGTTGCTCCCCTCCATTTTCTATATTTTAGAAGAGTTTGAGAAGTATTGGTATTTATTCTTTAAATGTTTGGTAGAATTCACCATTGAAGCCACCTTATCCAGGGCTTTTAATTTTTTGGGAGTGGTTGGTCTATTTAATTTTCTGTTTCTTCCTAAATCAGTCTTGGTAGGTTGTATGTTTCTAGGAATTTATCAGTTTCCTATAGGTTGCCCAATTTGTTGGTATATAATTCTTCATAGTAGTCTCTTATTATCCTTTGTATTTCTGTGGTATCAATTGTTAACATCTTCTCTATAATTTCTGATTTTATTTATTTGAGACTTGCTCTTTTTTTCTTGGTGAGTGCAGCTAAAGTTTTGTCAATTTTATTTATCTTTTCAAGGAACGAGCTCTTAATTTTATTGATTTTTTTCGATTGTCCTTTTAGTCTCTATTTCATTTATTTCCACTCTGGTCTTTATTATTTCCTTCCTTCTACTGACTTTGGGCTTCATTTGTTCTTCTTTTTTCTAGTTCCTTGAGGTATAAAGTTAGGTTGTTTATTTGAGCTTTTTATTGTTTTATGATGTAGGCATTTATCTCTATGAATTTCTCTCTTGCAACTCCTTTTGCTGTAGCCCATATGTTTTGGTATGTTGTATTTCCATTTTCATTGACTCAAGGCATTTTTTATTTCTCTATTGATTTTTCTTTGACTCATTGGTTTTTCAGTAACATGTTTAATCTCCACTTATTTGTGAATTTTCCACTTTTCTTCTTCTAATTGATTTCTAGTTTCTATAGTCCAAAAAGATGCTTGATATGATTTCAATTTTCTTAAATTTATTTTTTTATTTTTTAAGTTATTTTATTTTATTTTTTATTTATCTATTTTTTTGGGCTATGTTGGGTCTTCATTGCTGCGTATGGGCTTTCTCTAGTTGTGGCGAGAGGGGGCTACTCTTTGTTGCGGTGCGCAGGCTTCTCATTGCAGTGGCTTCTCTTGTTGCACAGCATGGGCTCTAGGTGCATGGGCTTCAGTAGTTGTGGTGTGTGGGCTCAGTAGTTGCGGCATGCGGCTCTAGGGCATGCAGGCTTCAGTAGTTGTGATGCGTAGGCTCAGTAGTTGTGGCACATGGGCTTAGGTTCTCCGCAGCATGTGGGATCTTCCTGGACCAGGGATCAAACCCATGCCCCTGCATTGGCAGGTGGATTCTTAACCACTGTGCCACCAGGGAAGTCCCTTAAATTTATTAAGACCTGTTTTGTGCCCTAACATATGATGTATCCTGGAGAATGTTCCATGTGCTCTTGAGAAGAATGTGTATTCTGTTTCTTTTGGATGGAATGTTGTGTATATTTTGTTAAATTCATCTTGTCATTTAAGGTCAATGTTTCCTTGTTGATTTTCTGTCTGGATGATATATCCATTGATAAAAGTGGGGTATTAAAGCCCTCTACAATTATGTATTGCTTTTTATTCTCCCTTTAGGTCTATTAATATTTCTTTGTATATAGGTGCTCCTATGTTAGGTGCATAAATATCTAAAATTATTATAGGCATACCTTGGAAATACTGTGAGCTTGGTTCAAGATCACTTCAATAAAGTGAATATTGCAATAAAGTGAGTCACATGAATTTTTTGGTTTTCCAGTGCGTATAAATGGCATGTTTAGACTACACTATAGTCTACTGTGTGCAACAGCATTATATCTTTAAAAAAGTGCTAAAAAATTTGCTAAAAAATGCTGACCATCGTCAGACAAGGCAGGGTTGTCACAAATCTTTGATTTGTAAAAAATGCAATATCTGTAAAGCACAATAAACAAAGGGCAATAAAATGAGGTATGCCTGTGTATCCTCCTGTTGGATTGACTCCTTTATCATTATCTAATGACCTAATTTTATCTTATTGCAGTCTTTGTTTTAAAGTCTATTTTCTCTGCTATAAGTATAGCTACTCCAGCTTTCTTTTGGTTTCCATTTACATGGAAGATCTTTTTACATCCTTTAACTTTCAATCTGTGTGTGTCCTTACATCTGAAGTAAGTCTCTTGTAGGCAGCATATATATGGGTCTTGTTTTTTAATCCATTTAGCCACTTCATGTCTTTTGGTTGGATAATTTAGTCCATTTACATTTAAGTTAATTTTTGAGAGGTATGTACTTTTTGCCATTTTGTTCATTGTTTTCTGGTTGTTTTTTTTTTGCAGTTCTTCTCTGTTCTTTTCTATTTCTCTTGTTCTCTTCCCTTGTGGTTTGATGATTTTCTTTTGTGTTATATTTGGATTCCTTTCTCTTTATTTTTTGTGTATCTATTATAAGTTTTTTGTTTTTGATTACCATGAGGTTCATATATAACAATCTGTATATAAAGCAGATTATTTCAAGTTGATAGTTGCTTAAATTCAAATGCATTCTAAAAGCACTATATTTTAACTTACTCCCCCTTTTAATATTTTTGACAGCCTATTTTACATCTTTTTATTTTGTGTATCCCTCAACTACTTATTGTACTTTTAGTTGATATTACTACTTTTGTTTTTTACCTTTCATGCTAGCTTCATAAGTGGTTTTGTTATATATTTGTTTTTACCAAGAAGATTTTTCTTTTGCATATTTTCTTATTTCTATTTATGGACTCTTCTATTCTGCTTAAAGAAGTCCCTTTATCATTTCTTGTAAGGCTGGTTTAGTGGTGATGAACTCCTTTAGTTTTTGCTTGTCTGGCACACTATTTCTCCTTCAATTCTGAATGATAACCTTGCTGGATAGAGTAGTCTTGGTGTAAGTTTTGTCCTTTCAGCACTTTGAATGTATCATCATGCCACTTCTTCCTGGCCTGCAAAGTTTCTGCTGAAAAATTCACTGATAATCTTAAGGGGGTTCACTTATATGTAACTAGTTGTTTTACACTTGTTGCTTTAAAAATTCTCTTTATTTTTAACTTTTGACATTTTAATTATAATGTGTCTTGGTGTGGATCTCTTTGGGTTCATTTTGTTTAGGACTCTACATACTTGGATGTCTTTTTCTTTCCCCAGGTTAGTGAAGTTTTCAGCCATTATTTCTTCAAAGAAGTTTTCTGCCCCTTTCTTTCTTTTCCTTCTGGAGGTCCCTGTAATGCAAATGTTAGTATGCCTGAGGTTGCCCAGAGTTCCCTTAAACTATCCTCATTCCACAGAATTCTGTTTTCTTTTTGCTGTTCTGATTGGGTGATTTCCACTACCCTGTCTTCCAGATCATTGGTCTGTTCTTCTGTATTATCTAACCTTCCATTGATTCCCTCTAGTGTATTTTTCATTTCAGTTATGTGTTTTTCACCTCTTATTGGTTCTTTTTTATATTTTATAAATTTTTTTGAAGTTCTCACTGTGTTCATCCATTCTTCTCTAAGTTCAATGAGAATCTTTATGACCATCACTTTGAATTCTTTTTTTTTAAGGGGCCACCACTTCTTTTTATTATTATTATTTTTATTTATTTATTTTTGGCTGTGTTGGGTCTTCGTTGCTGTGCACGGGCTTTCTCTAGTTGCCACAAGGAGGGGTTACTCTTCGTTGTGGTGCGTGGGTTTCTCATTGTGGTGGCTTCTCTTGTTGCGGAGCATAGGTTCTAGGTGCGCAGGCTTCAGTAGTTGTGGTGCATGGGCTTAGTTGCTCCACAGCATGTGGGATCTTCCTAGACCAGGGCTCAAACCCATGTCCCCTGCATTGGCAGGCGGCTTCTCAACACTGTGCCACCAGGGAAGCCCATTTTTATTCTTTATAAATTATATTACTTATTCCTATATCATTAAGGTCTATTTCTGAGGGTTTTGTCTTGTTCTTTCATTTTGAACATATTTTTCTGTTTCCTCACTTTGCTTTGGTCTCTATGTTTATTTCCATGTATTAGGCAATATTGCTACCTCTCTCATTCTTGAATGAGTGACCTTGTGTAGGTGATGATCCTTCTCATTCAACCTCGTCCTAGCTCTTGGTTGTCTCACAAATCTTTGCAGTTGTCTATACCACCTGATTTATTCTTGATATGCCCCTGATGTTGAGGAAGTGCTGAGACCTCTCAATGTTCCAAGGGGAGGAATCTCATTTAACACCAGTGTCAGTCTGATTGGAAGCCAGACCCTCAGGCAGTACTTTTAAAGTACACAGATATATACAGTCCAGTGGAGCCATAATTGTATTCTCTGCTGGCTTCCAGACCAGGAGACCTGGAGGTGTCCTCTGGGTAACAGCTGCAAAAACTGGGGCTCCTGACTAGTGTATAAGCTGCACTCTGGGGAGCCTTGTTGAGCGTTAGTGAGGCCAAGAGGGTGGGCAAGGATGGTGTCTCCCTGCTTATGTACCCTGGGAGCACCTCCTTAACCTCTAGATGTGTGGGAAACCTGAAGCCTCTACTTCAGGGTGAAGTTCCAGGCTAAGTAAATAGGCCTTTTTCACAGGAAGACTGAGATTGTGTTTCAGTCTGCTGTCTGTGCAGTGCCCTGGTGTTGGCGGCCTGCTGAGAACTGTCTTTCTGATTGTTACAGTCCCATGGAGCTCTGGAATGCCAGCCCTCTTGGTCAACAGGGCCAGGCAATCAAGTGCTGTCCCTCTTGTGAATTGTACATGCCCAACAACTTTAGCTAGGAAGCTGGAGAGTGTATGGTGCAGGGCTTGTTCCCTTTTTTCCCACTGCCACAAAAGGCAGTGGGAAAACGACTGCATACAGTTGCAGGCTTCAGCAACACAGCAGTAGAGTGCCTTGTCTGAGTGCATGTCAGCTTTAGGCCAGGTGTAGGAGAATGCTGCAACTGCTCATATTTGCAAGACCCAGCCTGGTGGCAGGGAAGTGTTGAGTTGGCTTTAGGCTGGGAGAGGAATAATACTGCAACTTGTCATACTTGCCTGCCCCAGCCAGGGAATGGTGTGTGTGTATGTGTGTGTGTGTGTGTGTGTGTGTGCTGCAACCACAGACATTCCCTAGCTTCAGCAAGGTGGTGGGATAGTGCTGTGACTGCTCGCCCCCACATCCCAAGTCAATTCTCACATTCTTTTCAGGTGGAATGATCCTTATATAGCTGTATATTTATTGTATCCTTGGGAGGAGGTAAGTTCAGGCTCTTTTTATGCTGCCATTTTGAACCCTATTATCTTAACTTTTATTTTTAAGATTGGCTTATCAGATGCAAAATTTCTCAATAAAATATTAGCAAATCAAATCCAGCAATGTATAAAAAGAATTATACACTGCAACCAAGTGTAAATTATTCCAGGTATGCAAGGCTGGTTCAACATTTGAAAATCGATAAATGAAATCCATCACATCAACAAACTAAAAAAGGAAATCACATGTTCATATCAATAGATGCAGAAAACACATTTGACAAAATCCAACGCTCATTCCTGATAAACTCTCAGTAAATTAGGAACAGAGGGGAACTTTATCAACTTGATAAGGACTATCTATGAAAAAATCCATTGCTAACATCCTACTTAATGGTGAGAAACTTGAAGCTTTCCCACTATGATCAGGTAAGGGGCAAAGATTTCCTCTCTCACCATTCCATTTCTGAAAGTCCTTGCTAATGCAATAAGACAAGAAAAGGAAACAAAATGTATACAGATTGGGAAGAAAGAAATAAAATTTTGTTTTTCAGATAACATGATTGTCTTTGTAGATAATTGAATCAACAAAAAACTCTTGGAATGAATAATTGATTATAGTAAGGTTGCAGAATAAGATTTTAATGTACAAAAATAAATCTGTTTTCTACATAACAGCAACAAATAAGTTGAATTTGAAATTAGAAATGTAATATCATTTACATTAGCTTCCCCAAAATTAAATATTTAGATATAAATCTAACAAAACATGTACAAGATCTATATGAGAAAAATTATAAAATGCTGATTAATGAAATCAAAAGAGAACTAAATAAATGATGAGAGAGTCCATGTTCATGGGTAGGAATATTTAATATTGTCAAGATGTCAGTGCTTCTGAAATTGATCTATAGATTCAATGCAATCCCAATCAAAATCCCAGCAAGTTTTTTTATGGATATTGACAAACTGATTCAAAAGTTTATAGGGAATTCCCTGGTGGCCAAGTGGTTAGGACTTGGGGTTCAAATACTGGTCAGGGAACTAAGATCCTGCAAGCCTCTGGCCAAAGAAAAAAAAAGTTTATATGGAGAGGCAAAAGACCCAGGATAGCCAACACATATTGAAGGAGAGAACAAAATTATAAGATTGACATCATCTGACTTCAAGAACTACAATAAAGCTACAGTCATCAAGAGTGAGATATTAGGGAAAGAACTGACAAATAGATCAGTGGAACAGAATAGAGAGCCCCTAAATAGACCTGCATAAATATAGTCAACTGATCTTTGACAAAGGAGAAAATGCAATAAAATAGAACAAAGAGAGTCTCTTCAATAAATGGTGCTGGAAAAACGGGATATCCACATGCATAAAAATGAATCTAGACACAGACCTTACACAGTTCAAAAAATCAACTCAATATGGATCATAGACCTAATTGTATAATGTAAACCCATAAAACTCTTAGAACATAACATAGTAGAAAACCTAGATGACCTTGGTATGGTGATGACTTTTTAGATAAAACACTAAAGGAATGATCTATGAAAGAAATAATAAACAAGACTTTATTAAAATTAAAATCTTCTGGTCTGTGAAAGATGCCAAGAGAAATAGGAGGCAAGCCACAAACAGAGAAAATATTTACAAAAACACCACTGATAAAGGACTGTTATCCTAAATATATCAATAATTCTTAAAACTCGCCTATAAGAAAACATACAACCTGATTAAAAATGGGCCCAAAACCTTAACAGATACTTTACCAAAGAAGATATACAGATAGTGAATAAGCATGTGAAATGATGCTTTACATTCTATGTCATCAGGAAAATGCAAATTAAAACAACGGTGAGATACCACTTCACACTTATTAGGATGACCAAAATCTGGAACACTGATAACAGCAAATCCTGGTGAGGATGTGGAACAGGAACTCTCATTCATTGCTAGTGGAAATGCAAAACTATACAGCCACTTTGGAAGACAGATTGGCAGTTTCTTACAAAACTAAACATACTCTTACCATATAATCCAGCAATCACATTCCTTGGTTTTTACCCAAAAGGAGTTGAAAATTTTGTCCACACAAAAACCTGGACATGGATGTTTATAGCAGCTTTATTCATAATTACCCAAACTTGGAAGCAACCAAGATGTCCTTTGGTAAGTGAATGGATAAATAAACTGTGGTACATTCAGGCAATGGGAAATTATTCAATGATAAAAAGAACTGAGCTATCAAATCATAAAAGGACATGGAGGAAACAAATGCATATTGCTAAGTGAAAAAGAAGCCAATCTGAAAAGGCTACATATTGTATGATTCCAATTTTATGACATTCTGGAAAAGACAACATTTGTCTCCATTTTTACTGTGAAGACAGTAAAAAGATCAGTGTATGCCAGGGGTTGGGGTGAGGGAGGAATGAAGAGGTGGAACAAAGAGAATTTTTAGGAAAGTAAAAATACTTTGTATGATATTATAATAATAGATACATGGCACTATACTTTTGCCCAAACCCATAGATTGTACGACACCAAGAGTGAACCCAAAGGTAAACTTTGGACTTTGGGTGATTATAATGTGTCAATGTAGATTCATCAATTATAACAAATGTACAATTCGGGCGAGTGATGTTGAAAGTGGGGGAAGCTATGCATGTGTGGGGACAGGAGGTGAATGTGAAATCTTTGTACCTTCCTCTCAATTTTGCTGTGAACCTAAAACTGCTCTAAAATAATAAAGTACAATATTTAAAGACTTACCTTATCTTAAAATATATTTTTTGCATACTGCCTCATGGATTTCAGATTTGTCTGTCATATGAATTTTAACATGTATTAACTGAAAACTAATAGAACAGAAGTTATTTTACCAGCAAAATGGGTTTTATTTGGGAAACAGCAATTAATTGCACTTTGAGACATGCAATCTATGTCGAACCACAGACATGTCCAGAGAACAAAGGAAAAGAGGCTGCTTTTATAGGGAAGCAGGAGTAGTTGAGAGGGACAGCTCTAAATAAAAGTTCATCGGAGAAAAGTAGGAGTTCATGGTGGTGATGGTTTCTCATTGGCTGAGCTGCACCCATTCCTTATTGGTTGGGCTGTTGCTGAGCAAGGAAAATTCTTCCTTCAGGATACTAAAGTAGTTGCACTTTCTGTTTGAGAGTGCAACTTATGCTTCTTCCTGTTAGGCATGCAAATCAAGGTCAGTGCATGCAAAGGATGGCCAGTGATAATGCATGCATGAGAGTTCCCTCTACAGGCCATTTCCAACTTTAATTTTAGTTGAGGTTTCCTTTATTAATTTTCAAATGTATAGATTGGTTAAAAACAAGCACAATCAGAATACAGAACAGTTCTATTACCCCTTAAACTGCCTGTGTTATCCCTTTGTTTTCATGTTTCCCCTCTATTCCTAAATCCTGACAACCACTGGTCTGTTTTCTGTCAGTATATAAATGGAATCACAGAATAGAATATAGGACTTTTGAGAACAGCTTTTATTTTCACTCAGCTTTGAGATTAGTTAATTTTGGTCTATGTATCAGTGTTTTATTCCTTTTAATTCTGGAGTGGTACTCCATTGTATGGATATACCACAGTTTGTTTATACATTCCCTCATTGAAGGCTATTTGGGTTGTTTCCAATATATGGGGATTATGAATGGAGATATTACAAACACTTGTGTACAAATTTTTGCAGGTACAAAATTGTTATTTTTGTGGAGCAAATACTTGGTTTAGGATTGCTGGTCCTTATGGTACATTTATGTTTAACTTTTTACAGGTTTATTGAGCTATAATTGATATTAAAAAGGCACACATTTAATGTATACAATTTGATGAGTTTGGACATATTCATACACCCATGATCACCACGATCAGGAAATAAACTTACCCATCACCTCTAAAAGTTTCCTTTCATCCTTTTTTTTTGTGATACGAATTATATTTGTAAGAAACTGCCAAACTGTGTTTCAGAGTGGCTCTACCATTTTGCCCACCCACTATGCAGATATGAGAGTTATAGTTCTGCTAACTATAGTTCTGCTCCATCTTCACCAGCACTTGGTGTTGTTATAATTGTTTACTTTAGATATCGTAATAGGTGTGTAGTGTTACTCATAGTTTTAGCTTTTAGTTCTCTAATGGCTAATGATGGTGAACATCTTTTCATCTGCTTATCTGTCATCCTATAATCCTCTTTTGTGAAGTGTCTGCTCATGTCTTTCGCCCACATACAAATTGTGTCACTTATTTTCTTAGCATTGAATTTTGTGAGTTCTGGCTACAAGTCGTCATTGGATATGTAATTTGCAAATATTATTTCCCAGTCAGTGGTTTATGTTTTCCTTCTTTTAACAGTGACTATATCAGAGCAAATATTTTAAATTTTAATGAATTCTAATTTATCAATTATATCTTAATGGATTGTATCTCTAGTGTCATGTCTACTATTTGCCTATGCCAATGCCATGAAGACTTTCTCCTTTGTATTCTTCTGAATGTTTTGTAATTTTACATTTGGATCTATGATCCATTTTGACTTAATATATATATAAGGTGTGAAGTTTAAGTTGAGGTTCATTTAAAAAATATGGATACCCAATTTTCTCAAAACCATTAAGAGAATTACTATTCTCCCACCATCAAGATGCCTTTGTGTCTTTGTAAAAAAAAATCAAGTGACTATATTCACGTGGGTCTATTTCTGGACTCTTATGTTGATTTATGTCTTTATCAATGCAAATTCCATGTTGTCTTAATTACTATACCTTCATAGTAAGTCTTGAAGTTAGTGCGATTATTCCAAATTTCTTCTTTTTAATATTCTTTTCTTCTAGTTCTTTTCCCTTTCCATATAAAGTTTAAAATCAGCTTGTCTGTATCTACAACTAATCCACTGGAGTTTTGATTGGAATTATGTTTAATCCTTAGGTCAATTTGGAGAGAGCTGAAAAATTTCCTGCACCTACCCAAGTCTTTTAATCCATGAACATGGTATGGTTCTCAGTTAATTTAGGTGTTCTTTGATTTTTCATCAGTATTTTTTAGTTTTCAGCCTGCATATCCTGTACATGTTTTTAGGTTTTTACATATTTCATTTTTGTGGAGCTACTATAAGTGGTAATTTTAAAAATTCCATTTTCCAGTTGAACTTTGGTAGTGCACAGAAATACAATTGATTTTTTCCTGAGCTATCTTGAGATATAATTGACATATAGCATTGTCTAAGTTTAAGGTGTACAACATGATGATTTGATACATGTATATATTGCAAAATGGTTACCAAATAAGGTTAGTTAACACCTCCATTATGTTACATAATTGCCTTTTGTTGTGGTGAGAACATTTCATATTTACTCTCTTCACAACTTTCAAGTATTCAATACAGTATTATTAACTATATTCACCTTGCTCTACATTAGATCCCCCAAACTCAATCATCTTAACTGGAAGTTTGTATCCTTTGTCCAACATGTCTCCATTTCCCCCACTCTCCATTCCTTGGCAACCATTATTCTACTACGTTTCTACAACATTGGCTGTTTTAGATTCTACATATAAGTGATATCATAAGTATTTGTGTTTTTCTGTCTGACTTATTTCACTTAGCATAAATGCCCCCAAGGTCCATCCGTATTGTTGCAAATGGTAAGATTTCCTTCTTTTTCATGGCTGAATAATATTCCATTATTTGTGAGTGTTATATATGTATACACACACATATGTATATAAATTCACATTTAAAAAATCCATTCATACATCAGTGGACACTTAGGTTGTTTCAGTCTCGGTTATTGTGAATAATTCTGCAATGAACATGGGAATGCAGATATCGTCTTGAGATGGTGATGTCATTTCTTTGGACATAGACCTAAAAGTGGGATTGCTGGATCATATGATAGTTCTATTTTTAATGTTTTGAGGAAACTTCATTCTATTATATGTAGTGATTAAACCAATTTACATTTCCTTCAATAGTGCACAAAGGTTTGGTTTTCTACACATTTTTGCCAACACTTGTTATCGTTTGTCTTTTTAACAATAGCAATTCTAATAGGTATGAGGTGATATTTCATTGTGTTTTTTAAAATAAATTTATTTATTTTTATTTATTTATTTTTGGCTGCATAGGGTTTTTGTTGCTGTGCATGGGCTTTCCCTAGTTGTGGTGAGTGGGGGTTACTCTTCATTGTGGTGCATGGGCTTCTCATTGCAGTGGTTTCTCTTGTTGTGGAGCACGGGCTATAGGTGCATGGGCTTCAGTAGTTGTGGCATGTGGGCTCAGTGGTTGTGGCCCATGGGCTCTAGAGTGCAGGCTCAGTAGTTGTGGCGCACAGGCTTAGTTGCTCTGCGGCATGTGGGATCTTCCCGGACCAAGGCTCGAAACCATGTCCCCTGCATTGGCAGGTGGATTCTTAACCACTGTGCCACCAGGGAAGTCCCTCTCATTGTGGTTTTGATTTGCATTTCACTGATGATTAGTGATGTTGAGCACCCTTTCATGTACCTTTTGGTCATATGTATATCATTTTTGGAAAAATGTCTATTCATTTCCTCTGCCTGTTTTTAAATTGGGTTGTTGGTTTTTGTTGCTATTGAGTTGTATGTATTCTTTATATATTTTTGGATATTAACCCCTTATCAGATATATAATTTGCAAACATTCTTTCCCATTCCATAGGTTGCCTTTACATTTTGTTTTTTTTTTGGTGTGAAGAAGGTTTTTAGTTTGATGTAACCCACTTGCTTCATTTTGCTCTTGTTGCTTATACTTTGGGTGTCATACTTAAAAAATCATTGCTGACTCTAGGAGTCAAGATGGTGAAATAGGAGGACATGGAATTCGCCTCTCCTCACAAGTACCTCAAGAATACATCTACAAATGGAACAATTCTCACAGACCACCTGCTGAATACTAGCGGAAGACCTTGGACACCTAAAAGTACAAGAAACCCCCCCCCCAGCAACTGGGTAGGATGAAAGAAAGAAAAAAAAAGAAAAGAGGAAATGGGAAGGGACCAGCATCGCTGGCAGGGAGATGAAGGTGAGGAGAGCTTCCCGCACTCAGAGAAGCCCCCTCATGGTGGAGAAATCAGCTGGGACAGAGAGGGACCTTTGGGGGATTGGGAGATCAGAGGGGAATGCAGCAACAGGTCTGTGGAAGGCAGGACAGGGTAAGATCTATGCACATGGTCCGTGCCGCAGCCCTGTGCACCCCAGCTTGAGTTGTGTGTCTCTTGCTGTGGAGGGCGGCTGGGTGCTGGAAAGCGGGGTTTGGAGAGTGGACCCAGGGAGGGGACAGCTGTTGGCTGTGAAGAGACAGCCTGAAGGGATGGGAGTAAGGAGATCCACAACCAGGAATGTTTGTGGAAGAAGCCCAGGCCACCATAGAAACAAGGCACCACTGTTGAGTGGTGCACAAGGGGCGGGGCCACCATTGCAATGCCGTTCCCTACCCTCCCGCCCCTGACTCTGCATGCAGTGGAGGGGCACCTATCTGAGCAGGCTGGCCTGCACCTCAAGCCTAGGCCTCCTCTGCCCACTCAGGGTCTGGGGTCCTGAGCGCTGCCCCAACCAAAGCCTCCTAGGGAATCAGCCCTGGGTGCCCCAGTGGTGGGGGCTGAGTGCTAAAGTGTGGGGTTAGGAGAGTGGACCCGGGGAGAAGACTGCTGTTGGCTGCATGGAGATGGCCTGAAGGGATGGGAATGAGGAGCTCAGGTGCGTGGAGACAACCTGAGGGGACAGGAGTGAGGGGTTCTGTGGTTGGGAATCCTCCTGGAGGAAGCGTGGTCTGCCTTGGAAACGAGGTGCCATTGTTGAGTGGTGCGCAAGGGGCTGGGCTGCCATCGTGGACTCTCTCCCCACACGCCAGCCCCTGCTTCTGTGGGAACTGCCCACCAGAGTGCCTCGGACTGTTGCAACTTCCTGCTGGTCTCTGCAGCTGCATGCACTAGAGGGGGATCCCATCAGAGTGAGTGCGAGTGCCCCAGTTGTGGCCACCTTATCCCTCCCTGGCTTGAGCAAGCAAGTGTGCCCCAGTCAGCTGTTGTTTTCACCCCCTCTCACCTGGAACAGATGCCTGAGGGTGGCCCACACATAGAGGTGGGACCAAAACCAAAGCTGAGCCCCAGGGGCTGTACAGCTGCACAAGGGAGAGGAACAGAAATCTCTCTGTACAGCTGCACAAGCTGTGGGTTAAATCCCCATGATCAGCTTGGTAAACCCTGCATCTGTGGAATATCTGAATAGACAATGAGTGCTCCCACAACTGAGACCAGTCTAGCTTTAGCAGCCATGGACTTTGGGGGCAAGTACATGCAGGAGTTGGGGCAGGTCAGAGGCTGAACTGCCCCCACAGTGCCCACAGTGGGTCCAGAGACCTACCTAGAGGTATTGGAGGGCCTCCTGGGGAGGTGGGGGATGGCGGTGCCTCACTGTGGGGGCAAGAGCACTGACAGCTGAGGAAAATTTTTTTTTGTTTTTTGTTTTGTTTTGCTCTGCTGTTATTCTTTTATTTTTTATTTTTTAATTTTTAAAAAAAAATTTGTGTAATATATTTTTTATCTTTCTATTTTTATTTTACATTTTTGTTGTTTCATTTTTTTGTTTTTCTCTTTGTTTTTTGTTTTCTTTTGTTTTGTTTTTATCTTTTTTCCACTTTTTTTGTGTTTATGTATTCTTTGCTTTTTTTTAGTTTGCTTTCTGTTTTTGTTTTGATTTAAAAAAAATTTATTTATTTATCTATCTATCTATTTATTTTGGCTGTGTTGGGTCTTTGTTGCTGTGCAAGGGCTTTCTCTAGTTGTGGTGAGCAGGGGCTACTCTTCATTGCAGTGCAAGGGTTTCTCATTGTGGTGGCTTCCCTCATTGCGGAGCATGGGCTCTAAGCACGTGGGCTCAGTAGCTGTGATTTGCAGGCTCTAGAGCACAGGCTCAGTAGTTGTGGCGCATGGGCCTAGCCACTCTGTGGCATGTGGGATCCTCCCGGACCAGGGCTCGAACCCATGTGCCCTGCACCGGCAGGCAGAACTTAACCACTCTGCCACCAGGGAAGTCCCTGTTTTGATTTTTGTTTTCTGTTTTTGTTAGTTTTGCTTTTATTTTTACTTTTAAAAGATATTTATTTATTTTGGCAGTGCCAGGTCTTAGACACAAGAGGGAGGAGATATGGGGATGTATGTATGTTTAGCTGATTAACTTTGTTATACAGCAGAAACTAACACACCATTGTAAAGCAATTATACTCCAATAAAGATGTTAAAAAAAAAGAACTACAATGAGGTGTCACCTCACATCAGTCAGAATGGGCATCATCAAAAAATCTACAAACAATAAATGCTGGAGAGGGTGTGGAGAAAAGGGAACCCTCTTGCACTGTTGGTGGGAATGTAAATTGATACAGACACTATGGAGAACAGTATGGAGGTTCCTTAAAAAACTAAAAATAGAACTACCATATGACCCATCAATCCCACTACTGGGCATGTACTCTGAGAAAACCATATTTCAAAAATATACATGCACCCCAATGTTCATTTCAGCACTATTTACAAGAGTCAGGATATGGAAGCAACCTAAACGTCCATAAACAGAGGAATGGATAAAGAAGTCATGGTACATATATACAATGGAATATTACTCAGCCATAAAGAGGAATGAAATTGTGCCATCTGCAGACACATGGATGGACCTAGAGATTGTCATACAGAGTGAAGTAAGTCAGAAAGAGAAAAACAAATATCATATAATATCACTTATATGTGGAATCTAGAAAAATAGTACAGATGAACTTATTTGCAAAGCAGAAATAGAGACTCAGATGTAGAGAACAAATGTATGGATACCAAGGGGAAAGGGGGGGTGGGATGAATTGGGTGACTGGGATTGACATATATACACTACTATGTATAAAATAGATAACTAATTAGAACTTACTGTATAGCACAGGGAACTCTACTCCATGCTCTGTGGTGACCTAAATGGGAAGGAAATCTACAAAAGCAGGGATATATGTATATGCATAGCTGATTCACTTTGCTGTACAGCAGAAACTAACACAACATTGTAAAGCAACTATAGTAACTATAGCAACTCCAGTAAAAATTAATTTAAAAAATCATTGATAAGACCAATATCAAAAAGCTTAACTCCTATGTTTTCTTCTAGGAGTTTTATAGTTTCAGGTCTTACATTTAAGTCTTTAATCCATTTCAAGTTAATTTTTGTAAGCGGTGTAAGATAGAGATTTAATTTCTTTCGTTCCCTGTGAATATCCAGCTTCTCCTTCCTCATTTGTTTAAGATACTATCCTTTCCCCATTGAGTATTTTTGGTTGAACTGTCAAATATTAGTTGACTGTATATGTGTTGCTTTACTTCTGGGCTGTCCATTCTGTTCCATTGGCTATGTGTGTGTTCTTTTTTTAAAAAATATCTTTATTGGAGTAAAATTGCTTTACAATGGTGTGTTAGTTTCTGCTGTATAACAAAGTGAATCAGCTATACATATACATATATCCCCATATCTCCTCCCTCTTGCGACTCCCTCCCACCGTCCCTATCCCACCCCTCTAGGTGGACACAAAGCACTGAGCTGATCCTCCTGTGCTATGCAGCTGCTTCCCACTAGCTATCTATTTTATCTTATGCCACAACATAGTGTTTTGATTATGTTAGCTTTGTCTGAAATCAGGATGTATGATGTCTCCATCTTTGTTCTTTTTCAAATTTGTTTACTCTATTTGGGGTCTTTTGTGGTTCCATACAAATTTTAGGTTTGTTTTTCTATTTCTGTGAAAAATGCCATTAGAATTTTGATAGGAATTGCCTTGAATGTAGAGATGGCTTTGGGTGGTATGGACATTTTAACAATATTAATCTTTCCAATCCACAAACATGGGATATCTTTCCTTTTTTTTTGGTGTTTGTCCTTTAATTTCTTTTGTTAATATCATAATTTTCAGTATACTGATCTTTCACTTCCTTGGTTAAATTTATTCCCAAGTATTTTATTGTTTTTGATGCTATTGTAAATGAGATTTTTTTCCTTATTTATTTTTCAAATAGTTTGTTGTTGGTGTATAGAAACACAACTGATTTTTGTATGTTGATTCGTATCCTTCACATTACTGAAATCATTTATTTTTGGTGTAGTTTTTAGGATTTTTTTATTGATAGTATATCATCTGCAAACAGAGACAATTTTACTTTTTCTTTTCTGATTTGGATGCTTTTTATTTTTCTTGTCTATTTGCTCTGGCTAGAACTTCCAGTACCATGCTGAACAGGAGTGCAGAGAATGGGCACCCTTGGTTTTGTCCTGACCTTGGAAGATAAAGTTTCAATCTTTCACCATTGAGTATGATGTTAGCTGTGGGTTTGTCTTATTTTGCCTTTATTATGTTGAGGTACATTCCTTCTATACACAATTTATTGAAGGCTTTTCTCATCAAAGGATGTTGAATTTTTTCAAATGCTTTTTCTACATCTACTGAGATGATCATATAAAGTTTATCTTTCATTATATTTATGTGCTGTATCACATTTATGGATTTGTGTATGTTGAATGATCCTTGCATCCCAGGGATAAATCCCACTTGGTCTTTTTATTATTATTATTATTATTATTATTATTATTACTTTTGGCTGCATTGGGTCTTTGTTGCTGTGCGCAGGCTTTCTCTAGTTGTGGTGAGTGGGGGCTACTCTTCATTGTGGTGCGTGGGCTTCTCATTGCAGTGGCTTCTCTTGTTGTGGAGCACAAGCTCTAGGCATGCAGGCTTCAGTAGCTGCAGCAACCAGACTCGGTAGTTGTGGCACACAGGCCCTAGAGTGCACAGGCTTCAGTAGTTGTGGTGCATGGGCTCAGCAGTTGTGGTGCGTGGGCTCTAGGGCACGTGGGCTTCAGTAGTTGTGGCACATGTGCTCAGTAGTTGTGGCTTGTGGGCTCTAGAGCGCAGGTTCAGTATTTGTGGCACACGGGCTGAGTTGCTCCATGGCATGTAGGATCTTCCTGGACCAGGGATCGAACCCATGTCCCCTGAATTGGCAGGCGGATTCTTAACCACTGCACCACCAGGGAAGTCCCTCCACTTGGTTTTGATGTATAATCCTTTCTATGAGCTGTTGAACTTGGTTTGCTTGTATTTTGTTGAGAATTATCACATCTATATTCATCGGGGATATTGGCTTGTAGTTTTTTTGTAGTATTCTTATCTGGCTTTGGTATCTGGGTAATTCTGGCCTTGTAAATGATTTTGGAAATGTCCCCTCCTCTTCAATTTTTGGGGAAGAATTTGAGAAGGAGTTGCATTAATTTTTCTTGAAATATTTGATGGAATTCACCAGTGAAACCAGTGGTCCTGGGTTTTTCTTTGCTGTTGTTGGGAGGTTTTGATTACTGTTTCAGCCTCCTTACTCATTATTTGTCTGTTCAGATTTTCTATTTCTTCATCATTTAGTCTTGGTAGGTTTTATGTTTCTAGGAATTTATCCATTTCTTCTAGGTTATCAAATTTGTTGGAATACACTGTTCATAGCTGTCTCTTATGATCCTTTGTACTTCTATAATGTCAGCTGTAATGTCTCCTCTTTCATTTCCAATTGTATTTGAGTCTTCTCTCTTTTTTTCTTAGTTTAGCTAAAAGATTGTTAATTTTGTTTATGTTTTGAAAAACCAGCTCTTAGTTTCATTGATCTTTTCTATTTTATTTTTACCGTATTTCATTTATTTCTGAAATGATCTTTGTTTTTTCTTTCCTTCTGCTAACTTTATGCTTAGTTTTTTCTTCTTCTACTAGTTCCTGAGGTGTCAAGTTAGGTTGTTTATTTGAGATCTTTCTTTTTTCTTAATGTAGGTGTCTTTTTGCTATCAAATTTCCTCTTAAAACTACTTTTGGGGGAGAATGCATGGAAGTTCCACACCCCTTTCCCCATAACTTGCCTATGTATTTCTTCCATCTGGCTATTCTTTTCTTTTTTTTCCACCTGCATAGCCTGTGGAATCTTAGTTCCCGGACCAGGTATTGAACCCTCACCCCCTACAGTGCAAGTGTGGAGTCTTAACCACTGGACCACCAGGGAAGTCCCCCATCTGGCTATTCTTGAGTTATATTCTTTTATAATAAACTGGCAATCAAGTGTTGACCAAGATGGCAACATAGGAGACTCCTGAGCTCCCCTCCTCCCATGGATGCACTAAACATATAGCTACACATGGAATAATTTCCTCTGATGGAGATCCAGAAACTAGCTGCTTCTTACACATTGGACATATGAGAATATACTCATGCTGAAATGGGAAAGAAAGGCTGAGACATAGTCTTGCCATAAACTTCACCCTTGGAACAGTGCCATACACTCAGGAGGGAACCCCAAACTCCTAGCTTGTCACTTAGGAGCAAAGGGTTTTGACCCTACATCTAATATCCTAACTTTTAAGACATTCACTAATGAGATAGGCTTCTAAAACACCTAGCTTTGAAAGCTGGTGGGGCTTGTGTCCGCAAGACTTGTTAATATACAAGAGCATAGTAAACAAAGAATTAATTCACAAAAGTTTGAGGGACAACTAGGAGCTTGGTCTGGGCTGATTGATGCATTTCATTTCCAACATGAGACTATTCTGACAAAACTGGGAGAGGTGGCTATTTTGTCTAGTGAGCAGAAACCAAGGGAGTCCAGGAAAATGAAGAAACAGAGGAAAATGTCCAAACCAGAGAACAAGATAAATGTCCAGAACAGATCTTAATGAAACAGAGATAAATAATTTACCTGATAGAGATTTCAAAATAACAGTCATAAAGATCTCACTGAGGTTAGAGAGCAATGTATGAAAGAATGAGAATTTCAACAAAGAGGAAATATTAAAAAGTACCAATCAGTAATCACAGAGTATACAATGCAACATCTGAACTGCAAAATTCAGTTGAGGGGTTTGACAGCAGACTAAATCAAGTGGAACAGAGATCAGTGACCCTGAAGACAGGGCAATGGAATTCATCCAATCAGAGGAGAAAAAAAAGAATGAAAGAGTTAATATATATTAAGGGACTTATGGAACATCATCAAATGGACAAATATATACATTATAGGACTCCCAGAAGGATGAGATACAGAGAAACTAATTCAAAGAAATAATTGCTGAAAACTTCCATAACCTGGGGAAAGATACAGACATGCAGATCCAGGAAGTCCAAAGAGCTTAAAATAAGAATAATCCACATATTAATTGTCAAAAGTTAAAAACAAGTAGAGGATCTTAAAAGCAGCGAGAGAAAAAGAACTTGTTACCTAGAAGGGAACCAACATAAGACTATCAGACAATTTTTCAGAAGAATCCTTGCAGGCCAGAAGAGAGTGAGATGATATATTCAAAGTGTTGAAAGAAAAAAAAATCCTGCCAACCAAAAATACTCTATTCAACAAAGTTGTCCTTCAGAACTGAGAGATTAAAGTTTTCCAGACACATAAAAGCTGAAGGGTTTAATCATCACCAGATCTGCCTTAAAAGAAATATTAAAGGAGTTCTTCAAGCTGAAACAAAAGGATGCTAATTAGTAACAGGAAAACATATGAAGGTAAAATACTCACTGGTAAAGTTAAATATATAATTAAATTAAAAATATTCTAATGTAATGCTGTTAGGTCAATCACATATAACTCTAGTATGAAGGTTAGAAGACCAAAGTGTTAAAAATAACTGTAACTGTAACATAATTTTTTAATGGATACACAGTGTAAAAAGGTGGAATTTTGACATCAAAAATATACAATTTGGGGGTGGAGGAGTTTGGTACGTGTTAAAAGTTAGTTATCAGCTTAAAATAGACTGTTAAAAGTGTAATATGTTTTATGTAAGCCTCAAGGTAACTATAAAGCAAATGCCTACAGTATATAGAAAGGAATCTAAGCATACCAGTACAGTACATCAAATCACAAATGAAGAGAACAAGAAAGGAATAAAGGAACAAAGGAATTAAAAAACAACCTGAAAATAATGAATGAAATGGAAACAGTAAGTCCATAATATGAATAACTACTTTAAATATAAATAGCAGTCAAAAGGCATAAAATGGCTTAATGGCTTAAAAAGAAGTTCCAACTGGGGAATTCCCTGGTGGTCCAGTTTTTAGGACTCTGTGCTTTCACTTCTGAGGGCCCAGGTTCAATCCCTGGTCAGGGAACTAAGATCCCACAAGCCGCACAGTGAGGCCAAAAAAAAAAAAAAAAAAAAAGACTGTCTTGAAAAAAAATATCAAGAAGAATTTAAGAATTTTAAAAATTTCCAAGTATATGAAATATATGTTGCCTACAAGAGACTCCCCACAGCTTTAAGGACACACATAAAGTGAAAGTGAAGAGATGGAAAACAATATTCCATCAGATGAAAACTAAAAGAAAGCAGGAGAAGCTACATTTATATCAGACAAAACAGACTTTACAAAGATTGTAACAAGAGACAAAGAATGTCATTATATAATAATAAAAGGGTCAATTCATCTAGAAGGTATAACAATTTTAAATATTTATACACCAAACATAGGAGCACCTAAATATATAAAGCAAATATTAGCGGATCTGAAGGGAGAAATATGCATCAATACAATAAAAGCAGGGGACATCAATACCCTGCTTTCGACAATAGACTATCCAGACAGAAAGTCAATAAGAAAACATTGGACTTAATCTACATGTTAGGACAGATTGAACAAACATATATATATAGAACATTTCATGCAAGAACAGCAGAGTACACATTCTTCTCAAGCTCACATGGAACATTATCCAGGGTAGATCATATGTTGGGTGACAAATCAAGTCTTAATAAATTTAAGAAGATTGAAATCATATCAAGTATCATTTCTGATCACAATGATCTGAAACTAGAAATCATTTACAAGAAGAAAATGGAAAAAAATCACAAAGAAGTGGAGATTAAATAACATGCTTTGGAAAATCCAACATGTTAAAGAAGAAATCAAAAGAGAAATAAAAATAATACCTTGAGATAGATGAAAATGAAAACAAAACATACTAAAACTTATGGGATGCAGCAAAAGCAGTTCTAAGAGGGAAGTTTCTAGTGAAAAAAGCCTTCATTAAGAAATGAGAAAAATCTCAAATAAACACCTAACCTTACACCCAATGTATTAGAAGAAGAACAACAAAATAAGCCCCAAGTTAGCAGAAAGAAGGAAATAACAAAGATCAGAGGAGAAATCAATGAAACAGAGACTAAAAAGAAAATAGAAAAGATCAATAAAACTAAGTGCTACTTTTTCTAAAAAAGATAAACAACTGAAAAATCATTAGGTAGACTTACCAAGGAAAAAAGAGAGAGGACTCAAATAAATAAAATCAGAAATGAGAGAGGAGAAATTACAGTTGATACCACAGAAATACAAAGGCTCATGAGAGATTACTATGAACAATTATATGCTAACAAATTAGACAACCTAGAAGAAATGGATACATTACTAGAAACATAAAACCTACCATGACTGAATCAGGAAGAAATAGAAAATCTGAACAGTGCAATTACTAGGAAGAAAATTGAATAAACAGTAAAAAATCTCTTAACAAGAAAAGGCCAACAGTAAATGGTTTCTTGGGTGAATTCTACCAAACATTTAAAGAAGAATTAATACCAAATCTTCTCAAACTCTCCCAAAATATAGAAAATGAGAGAACACTTCCCAGCTCATTTTACAAAGCCAACATTACCTTGATATCAAAGCCAGACAAGGGCACTACAAGAAAAGAAAGCTATAGATCAATATCCCTGATGAACATGGATGCAAAAATCCTCAACAAAATATTAGCCAACCAAATTCAATAATACATTAAAGGGATTATACAACATGATCAAGCACAATTTATTTCAGGGATGCTGGGATGGTTCAACATACACAAATCAATAAATGTGATACACCACATTAACACAATAAAGGATAAAAGTCATATGATCTTCTCAATAGATGCAGAAAAAACATTTGACAAAATTCAACATCCTTTTAGTATAGAAACTCTCAACAAACTGGATATAGAGGGACTATACCTCAACATAATAAAGGCCATATAGGACAAGCCCACAACTAATACCAGAAAGAATGGTGAAGAGCTGAACACTTTTTATCTGAGATCAGGAGTAAGACAAGAATTACCATTCTTACCCCTTTTATTCAACAAAGTACTGGAAGCCCTAGCCAGAACAATTAGGTAAGAAAAATAAATAGAAGGCATAGTTTTGGAGTGGGAAGGAGTAAAATTGTCTCTATTTGCAGATGACATGATATTATATATAGAAAACTTTAAAGACTCCATTAGAAAACTATTGTATTAATAAACAATTTCAATAAAGTTGCAGGATACAAAATCAACTTACAAAAATAAGTTTCATTTCTATACACCAATAATGAACTATCAGAAAGAGAAATTAAGGAAACAATCCCATTCACAGTACCATGAGAAAGAATAAAATACTTATGAATAAATTTAATCAAGGAAGTGAAAGATCTTTACACTGAAAACTATAAGACATTGATGAAAGAAATTGAAAAGGACACAAATAAATGGAAAGATATCTCATGTTCATGGGTTGGAAGAATTAAAATTGTTAAAATATCCATACTACCCAAAGTGATCTACAGATTCAATGCAATCCCTATTTTTGTTGATTTGTAGTTATTTATTTGTTGTTTATGGGGGTGATGAACATTGGGACCTCCTAGCCCTGTATCTTGCTGATGTTGCTGTATCCCTCACATATCAGTCTTAATAGTTTTTTTTTTGTAGATTCCATGTGATTTTTTTTCACATAAGCCATCATATCATCTGTGGATAGGTACAGTTTTATTTCTTTATTTCCAATATACATGCCTTTTGTTTACTTTTCTTGCCTTATTGCACTAGTTAGGACTTCCACTTCCAGTGTAGTGAGATCAAACATCCTTATCTTGTTCCTAATCTTAGGGGAAAACATCTAGTCTTTTACTGTTAAGTATGATGTAGGCTGTAGGTTTTTCATAGTTGCTCTTTATCAAGTTGAGGAGATTCCCCTCTACTCCTATTTGTTGAGTTTTTTTTAAAATCATGAATGGTGTTGAATTTTTTCAGTTGATTTTCTGCATCAATCGATATGATTATGTGGGTTTTCCTCTTAAGCCTGTTAATTTGGAGGATTACATTGATGGATTTTCAAATATTGACCCAGCTCTGCATTCCCAACACAAATCTAACTTGGTTGCAGAGCTTTGCTATTTCTATATATTGCTGGATTTAAGGAGAGATGGGAGAATTGCAGTAATTCTCTCTCTGATGAAGCAAGATGAAGTGGGATCAGGTGCCCAAGTGGAAGAATTGGTCTTAGATAGGAGCAGTGACCCATTATCCACAGTTACAGGGAGACTGTGTTGGCACAGATGCGAGTAGGTGGGCAAAGGTGGTTAGAGATTTTGGGAGTTTTCTTCTGATGACTTCTATTTTTGATGTGTTAACCACTGTAAACCGAGCATAAGAAAAGTAGAGGAGGATGACAGGAGTGCCAGTTTCAGAAGGGTTTAATGCAATGATTGAAGGCTCCATCTTTCTCTAGTGGGCCTTGGTGAGCTGCTGAATGTTCTGTAGCAGAGGAGTGGGGTATGATCAGACCTAACATTTGGACTTGATTTTGTAGACAGAATGGATAAGAAGTATAAAGGTTAGGGGTGGACAGTAACCTAGGTTGGAAGTGATGGGACCTAAACTAAACTAGGCTGCAAAGATGGAGAGGAGCTGTTGGCAGAGCTAGAATGAAATGGAGTTGGCACTTGGGTGGCAGAGGCAGCAAGGAGAATATTGTTTATTCATTAATTCACTTTATTTATTTATTCATTCTTTCAAGAAATATTAATGAGAGATAAGCAGTGGCCCATTGGAGGTCAGGGCACAAGCACAGAAGGCTGAAGAGTGAGTTTGCAGCTCAGCAGGCATTGGGGCCCCAGCAAAGAAAAAAACAATGAGTTCGTGGCCCAGTAGGGATTGGGGCCTGATTGAGGAAGGGAGAAGAGCAGGGTGGCAGCCAGTTGTCTGAGGATATTGGTTACATACAAAACATAGGACATGTAAAGATATTAAAATTTTCAAACACAGAATATTATAAAACTATAATAGTTTTAAAGAAATGAAACAGGAGATTGAAAATATGTACAGAGAATGGAAGATAATAACAAATGACCAAGTAGATTTGAAAAAGAACCAAATAGGACTACTATATATGAAAAAATATAACAATTGAAAACCAAAAGTCAGTGGATAGATCAAACAGCAAATTAAACCTTGATGAACAGTAAATTAGTGAACTAGAAGATAGACCCAAAGAAGTTATCCAGAATGTGGGTCAGAAAGAGAAACCCAGCAACTTAGAAACAGATGCTTGCCTGGGATTCTAACCCAGCTTGTTACAAACAGAGAAACCTAGGACTCTAACTAGCCTCTGCTTGTCTAGGACTCTAACCTGGCTTCTAGAATATACTCAGAATCTTAAGAATCAAAGTCTATCCTCACCGTGTTTCAGTGGACATTTATCTGGAGCACCGGGTTTTGGTTGGAGTCAGACTCACCAGTGGACACCCAAATGAGCAAGCAGACTGGAGACAAAATTTTTGGTGGGAGATGGGAAGCTTGGTTGTCCGAGTTGAGGGTCTGATGGTGGTTCTGATCCAGATCTGAGTTGCAGCACCAAAAACTGTTAAAGAGAACCAAAGTTGGACAGAAGTTACAGTGGTGAAGATAGATTTTATTCAATACATTATTGCAACAGCAGAAGAGAGACTCCAGTATAGAACTGGGCTCAATTCCGAATACAACCAGAAAAACTGGGGATTTATAGCTAAGGAGCAAGTTGAGGGGGAGCATTGGTGGATGGAAAGTTAGTAACAGGAGCCACGAAGTCTGGGAGAATTCTGGCTGAACTGACCTAACAGGATTCTTGCTGAAGATAGGCTAGGTGATCAGGTATCACCTGGGGGATAGTGTGGACGAGCAGTTTGATCAGATATCAAGGGTGGGGAATTCTCACTAAACTGACCTAGTAGGATTCTAGCTAGAACTGAATTCTACAAGGAAGTAAGTACATGGATGGGCCTTACTGGGGAGAAGGTTCAGGGAAGCCTGACTAAAGTTTGGTCAAGCAAAGAATCTTTGTCAGTGGACATGAGTTTTCAAATCTGTTGGGTAAATACCAAGGAATGTGGTCACTGGATCATATAGTAAGAGTGTATTTAGTTTAGCATGAACCACCAAACTGTCTTCCAAAGTGGCTGTACCAATTTGCATTCCTACCAGCAATGAATGAGTTCATGTTGCTCTACATCCACACCAGCATTTGTTGTCACCTCACAATGTTTTGAAATGTTGTTTGGCCTTTGAAGTCCTATGGTTTGGGAATGGGATGTTTTGCCACACACTCATTTTGTCTGAGACAGCCTTTTCCTCCCTTTTGGCAAACACTTACCTACCTTTCAGGTTCTACCTCTTCCTGAAACCCTGCCTGATCCATTCCTCTGGGCTCCTACAGCCTTCCTTTGCTTGTATTTTTGTCTCCTCCACCAGACAGGGGTAAGTCTGACTATATGAGGCCACAAAAATTTACAGACAAGATCCTTGGTGCCAGAACCTGTTCTGGACTGGACATATAGGGTGAGTTAGACATGGTCCATATCATTGAGAGTTGCTGTAAAATTAAATGACTATAAAAGTCCTTAGCATAGTGCCTAGGACAGTGTAAGCACTCAATAAATGTTAACTATAATCATCACCATCACCACCACCACCACCACCATCATCAGTATCTTTCCCTGTCAGTTTATAAAGATATAGCCCATTTTTAACTGATAAAATCACCCCCCCAGTGACGCTTTCAATTTTTCATTATTGCAAACAAATGAGTAAGGCTTATACTTGTTCACACATGGGTCCTTGCAAAGTATTTTTCCCTTTAGAGCAAAGGTTCTTGAAGTGTGGTCACTGAATCAGTTAGCATCAGCATTACTTACAACTTGTTAGAAATGCAAATTCTCAGGCCCCATTCCACACCTACTGAATCAGAAACTCTGATAGTGGGTGAACCTTGACAATCTGCGTTTTAGCAGGCCTACTAGGTGATTCTGTTGCACTGCTCTAGGACTCTTGGGTGTATACATGGAAATGGGATTGCTGAGCCAATAGGATACATGCATTTAAAAGTTTTTTTTTTTTTTTAATATTTATTTGGTTGCGTCTGGTCTTAGTTGCGGCAGGGGGCTCCTTAGTTGCCGCTCACCGGCTCCTTAGTTGCGACATGCGAACTCTTAGTTGCAGCATGCATGTGGGATCTAGTTCCCAGACCAGGGATGGAACCCGGGCCTTCTGCAGTCTTAACCACCACACCACCATGAAAGTCCCGCACTTAAAAGTTTTAACAGACACTGTCAAACAGCCCTCCAACACCCCCCCGCTCCCGCCCCCGCCAACTTCCACTTGGAAGGCTGGAACAGGCCTCTCCAATCCCGCTCCCATCTCATCTGACTCGCCCCGCCCTGACTCTCTTGCATCAGCCTCCCGCTAGCCCCACCGGCTACGAACAGACGCAGGCGCAGTTGGAGTATCTCAGAAGTGTGAGCCGCACACAGGTCTGGGCTTCAATTCCCACGCTTGGAGAAAGGAGGTGGAAGGAGTCAGAAAGGGGCGATATCTATCTCGGGAGTGGGTGCGACAAAGGCAGAGTAAGGAGTAGTGAACTTTAGGGTTCGCAGCTTTTCTTGGATCCCGCTCTTAGAACCAAGAGTTTGCCTGCATTTCTTACGAGTAGGGTGTTGCCACTTTTTAAAGCATTGGAAAAAAGAAAAGAGAGAACTCAGGAACCTGAAGCTCGGCCCCACCTGCGGCAGCGGCGCGCCAATTGGCCAGTGGTGGGAGCGCATGCGAACCAGTGAGAATGACATCATATTGTAGATCCCAGCGGAGAGAGGCTTTGGGGGAGGGAGGAGCTCGGGTGAGAGTAGCAGGGTGGGATCAGTCCGGGTCAACTTCAGGCTGAAGCGCCTACTAAGAGATCGAGAGCCCCAGAAGGGGGGAGAGGGAGGAGTCTTGGAGGCAGCTAGGCTGGGGCTGGACTCCCGAGGGTGGAAGCCACTGCCCAGGAGGAGGTTAGAGCCACCCAAAGACAGGTAGTCGGGTGGCCGCCAGGGGGTGACCGTGCCTGCACACATCCACAAATGGTTCCGCATAGACTGGCCTATATATTTTGAAACGGTTTATTTTTGTATCTCTTTCTTCTTCTGCCCTAATGTCCCTGAGAAAAAGAATCGTGGGTGATTCGTTGAATCTCCAGCACCTAATGGGAGGCCCGGTAACAAAACAGGCACGTAATTAAGATGGTTGACTGATTGAATGAAAAGGGGGAAAAAGAGAGGAAAAACCTCAGAGATGTTCATGGTTTACTTAAGTAAAGTTTAGGACTTTTTTTCCCTCTGTAGATGAGACATTTTAAATGTTCACCGGCAGACCCTGAGCCTACGCAGCTTTTACGTTGTTGCAGTCGGAGTGTCCTTAGTTACAGCATAATAATTTTCCCCTGTTGCTTAGAATCTCCACAGCCAACATCCGTCGGTAATGGTTATAGAATGTTCCATCAGACAACTGTGCCACGAATCACTTAACCCTTCCCCTCTTGTTGGATATTAAGATTACTTCTCTGTTTGACCATCAGAAAATAGCCTTGTTAGGAATAATTTTGTGCTTAGAGCTTTTCTTGTTTCGGAGTAGGGTCAGGTGGATATTGAGGAGCAGAATTAGTGGGAAAATGGCATGAATGTTTTAGGCTCTTATTGACCCACTTTCCTGAAAGGGATTGTACCCATTGATGCCAGAGGCCAAATCCGAAATCAACCCTAGTGAACTCCAGGTATTGTCTGTCTCCAGGCTGGTTTAAAATTCTCCCTCCTGAAGCAATTCTCAAGTTTATTATTAGTTCTGCCCTCTGGGGCAAGACAAACACACACTAAAGGCTCAGGGACAACTTTAGCAACTACAACAGCTGACATTGTGAGAGGGTGCAGCTCAGCTTTCAAGCTTGGGCAACAGGTGTGGTTGAACTTGCCTCACCGAGACAGGGAATCTGAGAAGAGGAACAGGTTTGGGGGTGGGGGCAGATGAGATCAGTTTTAAATATACTTAGTATGAGGTGCCTTTGGGACATCTAAGGGGATGTATCCAGGAGACATGCATACATACGGATAAACAACAATCTTTGCCTTTCTCTGAACTCCCAGAGTTTCCTATCTGTGGATCTCTCATGGCTTAGGCTTCCTTTTCCCTTGCACTACCCTGGGAGCTCTTTGAGGCCAGGATAAGGGCCTGATTCATTTGTGTATCCCTCCTCCCAGTGCATTACACCTACGAGCCTTTAAAAGTCTGCCCTAGATGAAGGAATTTCAATGATTTCTTAATTGGACAATTCTTGCAGTAGGATTTTGTTCTGGTGGAAAAATTTGAGAAGCTTGAGAGTTCTGGGAAGGCTTCCTGTAAGAGGTGGCATAATGTTACTGTTAATAATTGTGACCATTTGTTGAACACCTACCGTATGGCAGTCACTGTGCTACACACGTGCATCAGAAAAGCCACTTCTTGCCTGCCATCTTTACACCCCCGTTCTGGGAGAATCTGTTCTACTTACAGCTCCTGCTGAATGGGCAAGCCAGGCCTATGTACTGTATCCTCCCTTCCCTTAAGGTACAGCTGATTGCATCTGATCCAAGGCCAGCCAGACAACCTGAGAGTTTTATGGCCCCGTTTGACAAGATGATGTGGACCAATCAGATTACACTTTTGGGAAAGTGAAATAAGAGATGCAGAGGAGAGTTGCCAGTTAGTTGTTGAGTGGGCAGGTCTAGCAGACCAGGATGCTGGTGGGGGGTGGGGATTATGGACCAAGTCAAGTGTCAGCTGTGTTTCGTTTTTTTTAAAAAAAATTATTTATTATTTATTTATTTAGGCTGCACCGGGTCTTAGTTGTGGCACGCGGGATCTTCACTGTGGCATGCGGGCTCTTTAGTTGTGGTGTGCGGGATCTTTTAGTTGCATCATGTGGGCTCCTAGTTGTGGCATGTGGACTTCTTAGTTGTGGCATGCAAACTCTTAGTTGCGGCATGCATGCAGGACCTAGTTCCCCAACCAGGGATTGAACCCGAGCCCCCTGCATTGGGAGCACGGAGTCTTACCCACTGCACCACCAGGGAAGTCCCTCAGCTGCACTTCTGAGCTGAGCAAGGAGCATGGGGGAAATGTGCAGAAAGAAGCAGACATGTAGTGTAGATGAGTCATGATAATAGCAAAGCTCTAGAGCAGAGGCCCATGCCTCATCCAGAATTTTCCTACAGCTCCAGGCTTAATGAGCTCTAACTGTGCTCAACTTCCTGACCTTGGATTTCTGATTCTTGATCTGAGTTTCTCTTCCTTGTGTCCAAAAGAGCCCTAACCAAAACAACCCATTACATAGGTTTGCACTTTGGCCCTCTGAGGTGAGTGTATTTTTCCTCATTTTACAAATGAACAAACTGAGGCTTAATGAGATTAACTTGACTAAGGTAACCTAGCCAGTAGGTGATGGAGCTAGTATATGTGATTCTCTTATTCTCTTTTAAAAGTGTTAAGGTGTTATTGTTATTTTTAAAAATTACCACAAACCTGTTATAAGAAAAGATAAAAGAAAAATAATCAATACAGAGATTATGTATCTGATTCTCAGTCAGCTTCTCCAACTCTCCCCTACATTTACTAAGCTCCAGCTATACTGGCCTCTGTTTCTGGAACACATCAAGGTTGTTCTTGCCTTTGGGCCTTTGCACCGAGTCTTCCTTCTCCTTGGAATGCTTTTCTTCTTGATTTTCTGGTGGCTGGCTCCTACTTGTCATTTAGGTCTCAGCTCAGTTGTCACTTCCTCAGAGAGGCCCTGCCCAGCCACGCAATGTGAAATAGCCCACCCAACCCTTTCCCCCTACTTCTCTCCATCATATCACCCCGTTTTTTTCTCCACAGACTTTATTGTGTTGATATTGTGTCTGAAATTGTGCTATTCATTTATGTCATTGCTTATCATCTGTCTCTCCTTCAACACAGAGCAGAGGCCTCATCTGTAGTCCCAGAACCTAAAACAGTGCTGCCACATAATAGAAGTTCACTCAGTATTTGTTGAATGAGTGAATGAATGAATGTATAAACTAAAAAAAGAAACCTTTATCCAACCCTCTTTTCCCCAATACCAATTCCCAGAGACAGTAACTCAACAGTTTGTTCTACATCTTCCCAGATATTTTCTGTGCATATACAAACATATACCTCTCTTATATAAAAATAAATGTGCGGGCTTCCCTGGTGGCGCAGTGGTTGAGAGTCTGCCTGCTAGTGCGGGGGACACGGGTTCGCGCCCTGGTCTGGGAGGATCCCACGTGCCGCGGAGCAGCTAGGCCTGTGAGCCACAACTGCTGAGCCTGCGCGTCTGGAGCCTGTGCTCCGCAACAAGAGAGGCCACGATAGTGAGAGGCCCGCGCACCGCGATGAAGAGTGGCCCCCGCTTGCCACAACTAGAGAAAGCCCTAGCACAGAAATGAAGACCCAACATAGCAATCAATCAATCAATCAATAAATAAATCTTTAAAAAAAAAATAAATGTGCATATATTCTTTTTTAACAGCAATGGAAGTTCTGCAACCTGCTTTTTCACATAACAAATTATCATTAACACCTTTCCATGTCAATACTTAATTATTTCATTAAAAAAGCCCAAATTCATAGTATTAAATTGTATGGATATACCAGAATTTATTTAACTAAGGCCCCTCTTTCTTTTAACTTTTTATTTTATATTGGAGTATAGTAGATTAACAGTGTTGTGTTAGTTTCAGGTGTACAGCAAAGTGATTCAGTTATACATATACATGCATCTATTCTTTTTCAAATTCTTTTCCCATTTAGGTTGTTACATAATATTGAACAGAGTTCCCTGTGCTATACAGCAGGTCGTTGTTGGTTATCCATTTTAAATATAGCAGTGTATACATGTCAATCCCAAACTCCCTAACTATCCCTACCCCCACCCTTCCCCCCTGCTAACCATAAGTTTGTTCTCTAAGTCTGTGAGTCTGTTTCTGTTTGGTAAATAAGTTCATTTGTATAATTTTTTCTAGGTTCTGCATATAAGAGACTCTCTTTCTCTGTTTGACTTACTTCACTCAGTATGACAATCTCTAGGTCCATCCATGTTGCTGCAAATGGCATTATTTCATTCTTTTTAATGGCTGAGTAATATTCCATTATCTATATGTACCACATCTTCTTTATCCGTTCCTCTGTCGATGGACATTTAGGTTGCTTTCATGTCATGGCTATTGTAAACAGTGCTGCAATGAACATTTGGGTGCATGTATACTTTCAAATTATTGTTTTCTCTGGATATATGCCCAGGAGGAGGATTGCTGGATCATGCAGTAGCTCTAATTTTAGTTATTTAATGAACCTCCATACTGTTCTCCATAGTGGCTGTATCAATTTACAGTCCCACCAACAGTGTAGGAGGGTTCCTTTTTCTCTACACCCTCTCCAGCATTTATTGTTTGTAAATTTTTTGATGATGGCCATTCTGACTGGTGTGAAGTGATACCTCATTGTAGTTTTGATTTGCATTTCTCTGGTAATTAGTGATGTTGAGCATCATTTCATGTGCTTATTGGCCATCTGTATGTCTTCTTTGGAGAAATGTCTATTTAGGTCTTCTGCCCATTTTTTGATAGTGTAGTTTGTTTTTTGATATTGATCAACATGTGCTGTTTGTAAATTTTGGAGAGTAATCCCTTGTTGGTTGTATCGCTTGCAAATATTTTCTCCCATTCTGTGGGTTGTCTTTTTGTTTTATTTGTGGTTTCCTTTGCTGTGCAAAAGCTTTTGAGTTTAGTTAGGTCCAATTTGTTTATTTTTCTTTTTATTTCTATTGCTCTGGGATATGGATCAGAAAAGATATTGCTGTGATTTATGTCAAAGAGTGTTCTGCCTATGTTTTCCTCTAAGAGTTTTAGAGTATCCAGTCTTACATTTAGGTCTTTAATCCATTTTGAATTTATTTTGGTGTATGGTGTTAAAGAATGTTCTAATTTCATTTTTTTACATGTAGCTGTCCAGTTTTCCCAGCACCATTTACTGAAGAGACTGTCTTTCCTCCATTGTATAGTCTTGTCTCCTTTGTCATAGAATAATTGACTGTAGGTGCATGGGTTTATTTCTGGGCTTTCTATCCTGTTCCACTGATCTATATTTATGTTTTTGTGCCAGTACCATACTGTTTTGATGACTGTAGCTCTGTAGTAATGTCTGACGTCAGGGAGCCTGATTCCTCCAGCTCTGTTTTTCTTTCTCAAGATTGCGTTGGCTATTTGGGTTCTTTTGTGTCTCCATACAAAAGATTTTTTGTTCTAGTTCTGTGAAAAATGCCATTGGTAATTTGCTGGGGATTGCATTGAATCTGTAGATTGCCTTGGGTAGTATAGTCATTTTAACAATATTGATTCTTCCAATCCAAGAACATGGTATATCTTTCCATCTGTTTGTGTCATCTTTGATTTCTTTCATGAGTGTTTTATAGTTTTTGGAGTACAGGTCTTTTGCCTCCTTAGGTAGTTTATTCCTAGGTATTATATTCTTTTTGATGTAATGGTAAATGGGATTGTTTGATTTCTCTTTCTGATCTTTTGTTGTTAGTGTACAGAAATGCCACAGATTTCTGTGTATTAATTTTGTAACCTGCAACTTTACTGAATTTATTGATGAGCTCTAGTAGTTTTCTGGTAGCATCTTTAGGATTTTCTATGTCTAGTAGTATCACGTTATCTGCAAACAGTTACAGTTTAACTTCTGCTTTTCCAATTTGGATTCCTCTTATTTTTTCTTCTTCTTCTCTGATTCCCATGACTAGGACTTCCAAAACTATGTTGAATAAAAGTGGTGAGAGTGGACATCTTTGTCTTGTTCCTGATCTTAGAGGGAATGCTTTCAGTTTTTCACCCCTGAGTGTGATGTTAGCTGTAGGTTTGTCATATATTGCCTTTATTATGTTGAGAATTGTTCTATGTCCACTTTCTGGAGAGGTTTTGTCATAAATGGGTGGTGAATTTTGTCAAAGCTTTTTCTGCATCTATTGAGATGATCATATGGTTTTTATTCTTCAATTTGTTGACACTGACTGATTTGCAGATATTGAAAAATCCTTGCATCCCTGGAATAAATCCCACTTGATCATGTTGTCTGACCCTTTTAGTGTATTGTTAGATTCAGATTGCTAATATTTTGTTGAGGATTTTTGCGTCTATGTTCATCAGTGATATTAGCCTGTAGTTTTCTTTTTTTGTGGTATCTTTGTCTGGTTTTGGTATCTGGGTGATGGTGGCCTCATAGAATGAGTTTGGGAGTTTTCCTTCCTTTGCAATTTTTTGTAATAGTTTCAGAAGGATAGGTGTTAACTCTTCTTTCAAGGTTTGGTAGAATTCACCTGGGAAGCCATCTCGTCCTGGACTTGTTTGTTGGGAGTTTTAAAATCATAGTTTCACTTTCAGAACTTGAGATTGGTCTGTTCATATTTTCTATTTCTTCCTGGTTCAATCTTGGGAGATTGTATCTTTCTAAGAATTTGTCCATTTCTTCTAGGTTGTCCATTTTGTTGGCATACAGTTGCTTGTAGTAGTCATTTATGATCCTTTGTATTTCTGTGGTGTCTGTTGTAACGTCTTCTTTTTAATTTCTGATTTTATTGATTTGAGTCCTCTCCTGTTTTTTACTTGATGAAGCTGGCTAAAGGTTTATCAATTTTGTTTATCTTTTCAAAGAACCGGCTTTTAGCTTCATTGATCTTTGCTATTGTTTTCTTTGTCTCTATTTCATTTATTTCTGCTCTGATGTTTATGATTTCTTTCTTTCTACTAACTTTAGGTTTTGTTTATTCTTCTTTCTCTAGTTGCTTATAGGCATAAGTTTAGATTGTTAATTTGAGATTTTTCTTGTTTCCTGAGGTAAGATTGTATTGCTATAAACTTCCCTGTTAAAACTGCTTTTACTGCATCTGATAGGTTTTGGATCACTGTGCTTTTGTTTTCATTTGTCTCTAGGTATTTTTTGATTTCCTCTTTGATTTCTTCAGTGATGCTTTGGTTGTTTAGTGGCATACTGTTTAGCCTACACGTGTTCTTGTTTTTTCATTTTTTTCTTGTATTTTATTTCTAGTCTCATAGCATTGTGGTCAGAAAAGATCCATGATATGATTTCAATTTTCTTAAATCTACCAAGGCTTGCTTTGTGGCCCAGCATGTGGTCAATCCTGGAGAATGTTCCATGTGCACTTGAGAAGAATGTGTATTCTGCTGCTTTTGGATGGAATGCTATATAAATCTCAATTAAGTCCATCTGCTCTAATGTGTCATTTGAGGACTGTGTTTCCTTATTGATTTTCTGTCTGGATGATCTGTCCATTTATGAAAGTGACGTGTTAAAGTCCCCCACTATAATGGTGTTACTGTTGATTTCTCCCTTTATGGCTATTAGTATTTGCCTTATATATTGAGGTGCTCCTGTGTTGGGTGCATATATATTTACAATAGTTATATCTTCTTCTTGGATTGATCCCTCCTTGATCATTATGTAATGTCCTTCTTTGTCTCTTGTAATAGTCTTTATTTTAAAGTCTATTTTGTCTAATATGAGAATTGCTACTCCAGCTTTCTTTTGATTTCCATTTGCATGGAATATCTTTTTCCATCTCCTCACTTTCAGTCAGTATGTGTCCCTAGGTCTGAAGTGGGTCTCTTGTAGACAGCATATATATGGGTTTTATTTTTGTATCCATTCAGCCAGTCTATGTCTTTTGGTTGGAGCATTTAATGCATTTACATTTAAGGTAATTATCAATATGTATGTTCCTATTACCATTTTCTTAATTGTTTTGGGTTTGTTTTTGTAGGTCTTGTCCTTCTCTTGTGTTTCCTGCCTAGACAAGTTCCTTTAGCATTTGTTGTTAAGCTGGTTTAGTGGTGCTGAATTCTCTTAACTTTTGCTTCTCTGTAAAGGTTTTAATTTCTCCATCGAGTCTGAATGAGATCCTTGCTGGGTAATCTTGGCTGTAGGTTTTTCCCTTTTATCGCTTTAAATATGTCCTGCCACTCCCTTCTGGCTTACAGAGTTTCTGCTGAAAGATCAGCTGTTAACCTTATATGGATTCCCTTATATGTCATTTGTTGCTTTTCCCTTGCTGCTTTTAATATTTTTTCTTTGTATTTAATTTTTGATAGTTTGATTAATATGTGTCTTGACGTGTTTCTCCTTGGATTTATTCTGTATGGGACTCTCTGTGTTTCCTGGACTTGATTGACTATTTCCTTTCCCATATTAGGGAAGATTTCAACTATAATCTCTTCAAATATTTTCTCAGTCCCTTTCTTTTTCTCTTCTCCTTCTGGGACCCTATAATGTGAATGGTGGTGTGTTTAATGTTGTCCCAGAGGTCTCTGAGACTGTCTTCAATTCTTTTCATTCTTTTTTCTTTATTCTGTTCTGCAGCAGTGATTTCCACCATTCTGTCTTCTAGGTCACTTATCTGTTCTTCTGACTTAGTTATTCTGCTATTGATTCCTTCCAGTGTATTTTTCATTTCAGTTATTCTATTGTTCATCTCTGTTTATATGTTCTCTAGTTCTTCTAGGTCTTTGTTAAACATTTCTTGAATCTTCTCGATCCTTGCCTCCATTCCTTTTCCAAGATCCTGCATCAACTTCACTATCATTATTCTGAATTCTTTTTCTGGTAGGTTGGCTATCTCCACTTCACTTCATTGTTCTTCTGGGGTTTCATCTTGTTCCTTCATCTGGGACATACTTCCTCTGCTGTCTCATTTTGACTAACTTTCTGTGATTTCGGTTTCCATTCTGCAGGCTGCAGGATTGTAGTTCTTCTTGCTTCTGCTGTCTGCCCTCTGATGGATGAGGATGTCTAAGAGATTTGTGCAGGTCTCCTGATGGGAGGGGCTTATTCCTGCCTAGTGGTAGCTGGAGCTGGGTCTTGTCCCTCTGGTGGGCAGGGCTGTGCTCAGAGAGACTTTTAGCCACTTGTCTGCTGATGGCTGGGGCTGTGTTCCTGCCTGTTGGTTGTTTGGCCTGAGGCGACCCAGCACTGGAGCCTACAAGCTGTTTGGTTGGGCTAATGGCAGCCTGTGGGAGGGCTCATGCCAATGAGTACTTCCCAGAACTGCTGCTGCCAGTGTCTTTGTCCCTGCAGTGAGCCACAGCTGCCCACTGCCTCTGCAGGATACCCTCCAGTACTAGCAGGTAGGTCTGGTCCTGTCTCTTATGGGGTCACTGCTTTTTTCCCCTGGGTCCTCATGTGCATGAGACTTTGTGTGCACCTTCCAAGAGTGGAGTTTCTGTTTCTCCCAGTCCTGTGGAAGTCCTGCGATCAAACCCTGCTGGCCTTGAAAGCCTGATTTTCTGGGGACTCCTTTTCCCATTTCCACACCCCCAGGCTTGGAAGCCTGTTGCAGGGCTCAGAACTTTCATTACTATGGGATAACTTCTGTGATATAGTTGTTTTCCAGTTTGTGGGTCACCCACCTGGCAGGTATGGAATTTGATTTTATTGTGATTGTGCCCCTCCTACCATCTTGTTGTGGCTTCTTCTTTGTCTTTGGATGTAGGGTATCTTTTATGGTAGGTTCCAGCATTTTTTGTCTATGTTTGTTCAGCAGCTAGTTGTGATTTTTGGTGTTTTTGTAAGAAGCAGGTGAGCTCACACCATTCTACTCCACCATCTTGAGCTAAGCCTAACCAGGCCCCTCTTAATGGCTATTATTTTCTCCTAAATTTTGTTATTATAAGAAGTAATATTGAAATAAATATTATGTGTGTATTTGTAGAAATGTTCTCAACACCCATTTGTTGTATTTTGACTTTGCCTGTGGTATATGCACAGAGAAATTTTGTTTAAACTTATATGGTCTGGTTTATCAATCATTTTTTAATGGCCTCTGTATTTCATTCTATTCTTTACAGAAACCTTCTCCACTCCAAGATTATACATAAAAATGATTTATATGTGCTTTCTGTTAGTACTTTTGTGGTTTCAGCTTTATAGTTAAATCTTTGATCTGTCTTGAAGTTGTTTTGGGGTAGGGTTTTCCTTTCAAATGGTAAGTCAGCTGTCTTAGTACCATCTATTGAATAATAATTTTTGACCCATTGATTTGAAATGTCACCTTTATCATATATGAAGTTTTCGTATGTGCTTTCTGTTCTGTTCCTTTGATCTGAATGTCTATGCTTGCTCCACTGCCATTCCATTTTCATTAATGTAACTTCATAATATATTTTCATATCTGTGTGGCAAGGCCTCTCTGTTATCTTTTTGAGAAAATTTCTGCCTATTCTCACATATTTATTCTTACAGGTAAACCTTAACATCATTTTGTCAAGAGAAATATTTCAAAATAACCTATTGATATTTTGACAGGGATTTATTGAACTTATAGGTTAATTTAGAGAAAAAGCTTGTCTTTATAATAGTGAGTCTTCCTATTGCAGAACAAGGTATGGCTTTCTATTTATTCAAGTCTTTTTATTGCTTAGTAGAATTTTAAAGTTTTCTTTATATTCTCTCAGGTTTATTCTTATTTTTGATTCCTATTGTGAAGGGGATTTTTTCTCTTACCTTTTTTTTTTTTAAAGAGTGTTCTTGTCTTGACAGCTGGTGTTTCATTTTCTATTTTATTTATAAAATTTATTTATTTATTTATTTATTTATTTATTATCTTGGCTGCATTGGGTCTTTGTTGCTGTGCATGTGTCTTTCTAGTTGCAGCGAGCAGGGGCTACTCTTCGTTGTGGTGCACGGGCTTCTCATTTTGGTGGCTCCTCTTGTTGCAGAGCATGGGCTCTAGGCACTTGGGCTTCAGTAGCTGTGGCATGCAGGCTTCAGTAGTTGTGGCTCACAGGCTCTGGTGCGCAGGCTCAGTAGCTGTGGCACATGGGCTTACTTGCTCCACGGCATGTGGGATCTTCCCAGACCAGGGCTCAAACCCGTGTCCCCTGCATTGGCAGGTGGATTCTTAACCACTGCACCACCAGGGAAGTCCCTCTCTTATCTTTTTGAACTGGATCTTGTGGGAAAGCCATTACAAGTACTTCATTAAATCTTATTATTTTTTCTAGTTGGTTTTCCATAGATTCTCTCAGGTTTTCAAGTTATACAGCGATGTCTTTAACAAATAGAGACTGTTTTGCTCCTAGTTATCCAAGGTTTATGCCTCATTTAATTCTCTTGTCTAACTATGTTGTGTAGTGCTCTAGGGAACAATTATAGTGGTGGTACTGAAGCTATGCACACTTTTCCTAACTTTAATGGAAATTTGTACATTTAGTTATTCAGTATAACATTGACTTCTGGTTAGAAACACGTATTATAAATATTGTCAATGAAGTATCCATTCCTAGATAACTAAATCAGGAATACACGTTTGATTTTGTTAAGTTCATCTTTTGGGAATCTATTGAGTTGACCATATGAGTTTTCTCACTTGGCCTATTTATACAGTGGATTATATATACTTCCTAATATTGAATAATTCTTGCACTCTTAGAATGGACCCCATGTTTTTCAGTCTTTCAGTTTACTACTGGACTTTATTTGTTAATATTTTATTTATTTTTTACCAACATTTATAAGTGAGATTGGTTTGTGGTTTTCTTACACGTGAGCTTCGTTGGGAGTCCATGCATTTCCCAAACTGTTTTATGAAGTCCCTGACCATTCAGGACTGAAGATGTACTAATATTAGAGGAAGACTCCAGTTAGAGGCAGCCAACTCCCCCCATCCCTTCCATGTTTCTTTGCTGCATTGGATGGTTTCTGAGAGATTCTATATACTCTCTATATTGTGGTAATAAGCACCATTAATTGTAAATGTGTAGATGTTAGCACAGAGTGTTTAATCCAAGTTGACTATTTAAATAAACTGCAGTGGAATTTAGTAGGAAATGATAAGTGATGGCTATTCTGTGATTTTAAGTTTGTCCTTTAAAATATCAATTATTTATAAAAGTATTACTTTATATTAAGTAATTATTATAGTATTAAAGCCTCATAATAAAAAAGAACCAGCTTCCATCCTACCATTCCACATCGCCCATCTTTCCCTCCAAAGTCAACAATTCCAGTTCTAAATTCTTCCCCATATATTATGTCCAGATTTTAATATAATGTGCTTATATTGCTACTTATTTATATATTTAATTTAAAATTAATAGATGTTTTAAAAGAGCAGTTCAAGGTTTACAGAAAATTGAGTGGAAAGTGTAGAGAGTTCTCATATACCTTTACTCCTCACTCCTGCCCTCCTCCCCCCAGTTTCCCCTATTATTCACATCTTGTATTGGTGTGGCATATTTCTTAGAATTGAGCCAATTTTTAAAAAATTTTTTTAATTTAATTTAATTTATTTTTTTATACAGCAGGTTCTTATTAGTTATCCATTTTACACATATTAGTGTATATATGTCAATTCCAATCTGCCAATTCAACACATCACCACCACCCCCACCGCCACTTTCCCCCCTTGGTGTCCATAAGTTTGTTCTCTACATCTGTGTCTCAATTTCTGCCATGCAAACTGGTTCATCTGAACCATTTTTCTAGGTTTCACATATATGCGTTAATATACGATATTTGTTTTCTCCTTCTGACTTACTTCACTCTGTATGACAGCCTCTAGATCCATCCATGTCTCTACAAATGACCCAATTTCATTCCTTTTTATGGCTGAGTAATATTCCATTGTATATATGTACCACTTCTTCTTTATCCATTCATCTGTCGATGGGCATTTAGGTCGCTTCCATGTCCGGGATATTGTAAATAGTGCTGCAATGAACGTTGAGGTGCATGTGTCTTTTTGAATTATGGTTTTCTCTGGGTATATGCCCAGTAGTGGGATTGCTGGGTCGTATGGTAGTTCTATTTTTAGTTTTTTCAGGAACCTCCATACTGTACTCCATACTGGCTGTATCAAATTACATACACACCAACAGTGCAACAGGGTGCCCTTTTCTCCACACCCTCTCCAGCATTTGTTGTTTGTAGATTTTCTGATGATGCCCATTCTAACTGGTGTGACGTGATACCTCATTGTAGTTTTGATTTGCATTTCTCTAATAATTAGTGATGTTGAGCAGCTTTTCATGTGCTTCTTGGCCATCTGTATGTCTTCTTTGGAGAAATGTCTATTTAAGTCTTCTGCCCATTTTTGGATTGGGTTGTTTGTTTTTTTTAATATTGAGCTGCATGTGCTGTTTATATATTTTGGAGATTAATCCTTTGTCAGTTGATTCGTAGGCAAATATTTTCTTCCATTCCGAGGGTTGTCTTTTCGTCTTGTTTGTAGTTTCCTTTGCTGTACAAAAGCATGTAAGTTTCATTAGGTCCCATTTGTTTACTTTTGTTTTTATTTCCATTACTCTAGGAGGTGGATCAAAAAAGATCTTGCTGTGATTTATGTCAAAGAGTGTTCTTCCTATGTTTTCCTCTAAGGGTTTTAAAGTGTCCAATCTTACATTTAGGTCTTGAATCCATTTTGAGTTAATTTTAGTGTATGGTGTTAGGGAGTGTTCTAATTTCATTCTTTTACATGTAGCTGTCCAGTTTTCCCAGCACCAATTATTGAAGAGGTGATCTTTTCTCCATTGTATATCCTTGCCTCCTTTGTCATAGATTAGTTGACCATAGGTGCATGGGTTTATCTTTGGGCTTTCTATCCTTTTCCACTGATCTATATTTCTGTTTTTGTGCCAGTACCATATTGTCTTGATTAGTGTAGCTTTGTAGTATAGTCTGAAGTCAGGGAGTTTGATTCCTCCAGCTCCGTTTTTTTCCCTCAAGACCGCTTTGGCTATTCGGGGTCTTTTGTCTTTCCAAACAAATTTTAAGATTTTTTTGTTCTACTTCTGTAAAAACTGCCATTGGTAATTTGATAGGGATTGCATTGAATTTGTAGATTGCTTTGGGTACTATAGTCATTTTCACAATATTGATTCTTCCAATCCAAGAACATGGTATATCTCTCCATCTGTTGGTATCATCTTTAACTTCTTTCATCAGTGTCTTATAGTTTTCTGCATACAGGTCTTTTGTCTCCCTAGGTAGGTTTATAACTAGGCATTTAATTCTTTCTGTTGCAATGGTAAATGGGAGTGTTTCCTTAAGTTCTCTTTCAGCTGTTTCATCATTAGTGTATAGGAATGCAAGAGATTTCTGTGCATGAATTTTGTATCCTGCTATTTACCAAATTCATAGATTAACTCTAGTAGTTTTCTGGTAGCACCTTTAGGATTCTCTGTGTATACTATCATGTCATCTGCAAACAGTGAGAGTTTTACTTCTTCTTTTCTGATTTGGATTCCTTTTATTTCTTTCTCTTCTCTCATTGCCATGGCTAGGACTTCCAAAACTAGGTTGAATAATAGTGGTGAGAGTGGACATCCTTGTCTTGTTCCTGATCTTAGAGGAAAAGATTTCAGTTTTTCACCATTGAGAATGACGTTTGCTGTGGGTTTGTCGTATATGGCCTTTATTATGTTGAGGTAGGTTCCCTCTATGCCCACTTTCTGGAGAGTTTTTTATCATAAATGGGTGTTGAATTCTGTCAAAAGCTTTTTCTGCATCTATTGAGATGATCATATGGTTTTTCTTCTTCAATTTGTTAATATGGTGTCTAACATGGATTGATTTGCATATGTTGAAGAATCCTTGCATCCCTGGGATAAATCCCACCTGATCATGGTGTATGATCCTTTTAATGTGTTGTTGGATTCTGTTTGCTAGTATTTTGTTGAAGATTTTTCCATCTATATTCATGAGTGATATTGGTCTTTAATTTTTTTTTTTGTTAGGATCTTTGTCTGGTTTTGGTATCAGGGTGATGGTGGCCTCATAGAATGAGTTTGGGAGTTTTCTTTTCTCTGCAAATTTTTAGAAGAGTTTGAGAAGGATGGGTGTTAGCTCTTCTCTAAATATTTGATAGAATCCACCTGTGAAGCCATCTGGTCCTGGACTTTTGTTTGTTGGAAGATGTTTAATCACAGTTTCAATTTCATTACTTATTATTGGTCTGTTCATATTTTCTATTTCTTCCTGGTTCAGTCTTGGAAGATTATACCTTTCTAAGAATTTGTCCATTTCTTCCAGGTTGTCCATTTTATCGGCATAGAGTTGCTTGTAGTAGTCTCTTAGGATGCTTTGTATTTCTGTGGTGTCTGTTGTAACTTTTCCTTTTTCATTTCTAATTTTATTGATTTGAGTCTTCTCCCGTTTTCTTGATGAATCTGCCTAATGATTTATCAATTTTGTTTATCTTCTCAAAGAACCAGCTTTTAGCTTTATTGATCTTTGTTATTGTTTTCTTTGTTTCTATTTCATTTATTTCTGCTCTGATCTTTATGATTTCTTTCCTTCTACTAACTATGGGTTTTGTTTGTTCTTCTTTCTCTAGTTCCTTTAGGTGTAAGTTTAGATTGTTTATTTGAGATGTTTGTAGTTTCTTGAGGTAGGCTTGTAAAGCTATTAACTTCCCTCTTAGAACTGCTTTTGCTGCATCCCATAGGTTTTGGATCATCGTGTTTTCATTGTCATTTTTCTCTAGGTATTTTTTTGATTTCCTCTTTGATTTCTTCAGTGAACTTTTGCTTATTTAGTAGCGTATTGTTTAGCCTCCATGTGTTTGTATTTTTTATGTTTTTTCCCCTGTAATTGATTTCTAATCTCATAGCATTGTTGTCAGAAAAGATGCTTGATATAATTTCAATTTTCTTAAATTTACTGAGGCTTGATTTCCGACCCTATATGTGATCTATCCTGGAGAATGTTCCATGTGCACTTGAAAAGAAAGTGTGATCTACTGTTTTTGGATGGAATGTCCTATAAATATCAATTAAATCTATCTGGTATTGTGTCATTTAAAGCTTCTGTTTCCTTATTAGTTTTCTGTTTGGATGATCTGTCCATTGGTGTAAGTGAGGTGTTAAAGTCCCCCACTATTATTGTCTTACTGTCGATTTCCTCTTTTATAGCTGTTAGCAGTTGCCTTATGTATTGAGGTGCTCCTATGTTGGGTGCATATATATTTATAACTGTTATATCTTCTTCTTGGATTGATCCCTTGATCATTATGTAGTGTCCTTCCATGTCTCTTGTAACATTCTTTATTTTAAGGCTATTTTATCTGATATGAGAATAGCTACTCCAGCTTTCTTTTGATTGCCATTTGCATGGAATATCTTTTTCCATCTCTTCACTTTCAGTCTGTATGTGACCCTAGGTCTGAGGTGGGTCTCTTGTAGACAGCATATATATGGGTCTTGTTTTGGAATCCATTCCGGGAACTTGTGTCTTTTGGTTGGAACGTTTAATCCATTCACGTTTAAGGTAATAATCAATATGTATGTTCCTATTACCATTTTCTTAATTGTTATGGGTTTGTTTTTGTAGGTCCTTTTCCTCCCTTGTGTTTCCCACTTAGAGAAGTTCCTTTAGCATTTGTTGTACAGCTGGTTGATGGTGCTGAATTCTCTTAGCTTTTGCTTGTCTGTAAAGCTTTTGATTTCTCCATCGAATCTGAATGAGATCCTTGCCGGGTAGAGTAATCTTGATTGTAGGTTCTTACCTTTCATTACTTTAAATATGTCATGCCACTCCCTTCTGGCTTATAGAGTTTCTGCTGAGAAATCATCTGTTAACCTTATGGGAGTTCCTTTGTATGTTATTTGTCGTTTTTCCCTTGCTGCTTTCAATAATTTTTCTTTGTCTTTAATTTTTGTCAGTTTGATTACTATGTGTCTCGGCATGTTTCTCCTTGGGTTTATCCTGTATGGGACTCTCCGCGCTTCCTGGACTTGGGTGGCTATTTCCTTTCCCGTGTTAGGGAAGTTTTCAACTATAATCTCTTTGAATATTTTCTCAGGTCCTTTCTCTCTCTCTTCTCCCTCTGGGACCCCTGTAACGCGAATGTTGTTGCATTTAATGTTTTCCCAGAGGTCTCTTAGGCTGTCTTCATTTCTTTACATTCTTTTTTCTTTATTCTGTTCCGCAGCAGTTAATTCCACAATTCTGTCTTTCAGGTCACTTATCCGTTCTTCTGCCTCAGTTATTCTGCTATTGATTCCTTCTAGTGTAATTTTCATTTCAGTTATTTTATTTTTAATCTCTGTTTGTTTGTTCTTTAATTCTTCTAGGTCTTTGTTAAGCATTGCATCTTCTCGATGTTTGCCTCCATTCTTTTTCCGAGGTCCTGGATCATCTTCACTATCATTATTCTGAATTCTTTTTCTGGAAGGTTTGTTTCTCCACTTCATTTAGGTGTTGTTCTGAGGTTTTATCTTCCTCCTTCATCTGGTACATAGCCCTCTGCCTTTTCATCTTGTCTATCTTTCTGTGAATGTGGTTTTTGTTCCACAGGCTGCAGAATTGTATTTCTTCTTGATTCTGCTGTCTGCTCTCTGGTGCATGAGGCTATCTAAGAGGCTTGTGCATGTTTCCTGATGGGAGGGACTGGTGGTGGGTAGAGCTGGCTGTTGCTCTGGTGGGCAGAGCTCAGTTAAACTTTAATCCACTTGTCTGCTGATGGATGGGGCTGGGTTCCCTCCCTGTTGGTTGTTTGGTCTGAGGCGACCCAACACTGGAGTCTACCTGGGCTCTTTGGTGGGGCTAATGGCAGACTCTGGGAGGGCTTACGCCAAGGAGTACTTCCCAGATCTTCTGCTGCCATTGTCCTTGTCCTCACGGTGAGCCACAGCCACCCCCCGCCTCTGCAGGAGACCCTCCAACACCAACAGGTAGGTCTGGTTCAGTCTCCTATGGGATCACTGCTCCTTCCCCTGTGTCCTGATGTGCATTGGTGTAAGTGAGGACGCCCTCCAAGAGTGGCGTCTCTGTTTCCCCCAGTCCTGTCAAAGTCCTTCAGTCAAATCCCACCAGCCTTCAAAGTCTGATTCTTTAGGAATTCCTTCTCCTCTTGCTGGACCCCCAGGTTGGGAAGCGTGACGTGGGGCTCAGAACCTTCACTCCAGTGGGTGGTCTTCTGTGGTATAAGTGTTCTCCAGTTTGTGAGTCACTCCCCCAGCAGTTATGGGATTTTATTTTATTGTGAATACGTCCCTCCTTCCGTCTCATTGTGGCTTCTCCTTTGTCTTCGGATGTGGGGTATCTTTTTGGTGATTTCCAGTGTCTTCCTGTTGATGATTGTTCAGCAGTTAGTTGTGATTCTGTTGCTCTCACAAGAGGGAGTTGATGAGCCAATATTGATACATTATTATTAGCTAAAGTCCTTAGACTATATTAGGATTCACTCTTTGTGTTATATATTTTAACCATAACAGTATCATTGAAAATAGTTTCACTGCCTCCCGTATCCCATGTGCTCCACCTATTCATCCCTCCTTCTTCCCCCACCCTGCCAACTCCTTGCAACTACTGATCTTTTTTACTGTCTCCCTCTAGTTTTGCCTGTTCCAGAATGTCATATACTTGGAAACATATGGTATATAGCCTTTTCAGTTTGGCTTCTTTCACTTAGTAATATGCATTTAAGGTTTCTTTCATGATTTTGTGGCTTGAGAACTCATTTCTTTTTATTGATGAATAGCAATCAAGTCTATGGATGTACCAGACTTTATTCATTCACCTACTGAAGGACATTTTGGTTGCTTCCGTGTTTTGGTAATTATTCATAAAGCTTCCATAAATATTTGAGTGCATGTTTTCTTCATAAACATAAGTTTTAAACTCATTTGGATAAATACCAAGAGACATATTTTCTGGGAATGAGTGGCCAAAATGGTGGAGTAGAAAGATCCTGAGCTCACTTCCTCCCATGGGCACACCAAAGTTACAACTATTCAGAGACAAATATTGATGAGAACAATGTGAAGACTAGAAGAAAACATCTTCCACAACTAAAGATATAAAGAAGGAACCACAGGGAGACAGGTGGGAGGGGCAGAGATGCAATAGAGTCAAGACCTATACCCGCCCCAGGTAGGTGACCCACAAATGGGAGGATAATTACAATTGCAGAGGTTCTCCCCAAGGAAAGAGTGGTCTGAACCCCACATTAGGCTCCCCAGCCCAGGGGTCCTGCACCAGGAAGACAAGCCCCCAGAACATTTGACTTTGAAAGCCAGTGGGGCTTACTTTTGGGAGAGCCAGAGGGTTGTGGGAAATAGAGACTCCACTGTTAAAGGGCACATATAAAATCTCACACTCTCCAAGATCCAGGGCAGAAGCAGTAATTTGAAAGTAGCCTGGGTCAGACACACTTGTTGATCTTGGAGAGCCTCCCAGAGAGGCAGGAGGCAACTGGGACTCACACTGGAAAGATAGATGCTGGAAGGAGCCATTTTGGGGAGCTCATTCTACCATGAGGACACTGGTGTTGGCAAGCACCATTTTGGAACCCTCCATCTAGCTTATCAGTGGTGAGAGCCAGCCCTGCCCACTGGATAGTCAGAACCAGTCCTGGGATACCCCAGACCAAGCAGCTAGCCAGGCAAGGACACAGCCCCACTCATCAGCAGCCCAGCTGCCATAGGACCCCCTTAACCCCCAGCCACTCCAGGGCCCAGCCCTGCCCACCAGAGGGCCCAGGGACCAGCACCACACACCAGTGGGCTGGCACTAGCCCTGGAACACATGGGACTAGTAGCCAGCCATTGGGACATGGCCCTGCCCACCAGCAGGCTGCCACCAGCTCCAGGATCCCTGGGCCCTGCAGCCAGAGAACCCAGAACCTGGCTCCACCCATGGATGAGCTGGCACTAGCTCCAGGACCTGGCCTTACCCACGAGTGGGTGGGCATTAGCACTTGGGACCCTATGGGCCCCAATCCTGCTCACCAGCAGGTGGACACCAGCCCAGGGACCACTGCCTCCCCACAGCCAGCAGTGTCAGGACCCAGCCCACCCACCCGCAGGCCAGCAACAGCCCCAGGACTATCTGGGCCCTGACCCCATCCATCAGTGGGCTGCCACCAGCTCTGGGACATCCCAGACTCCACAGCCAACCATATAAGAAACCATCCCCACCCACCAGCAGGCCAACACTAGCTCTGGGATCCTTAGCCCCACAGCCAGCTACCTCAGGACCTGGCTCTGCAGACCAGTGGGCCAGCGCTAGCCCCAGGAACCCTGGGGCTCTGCAGCCAGCCATCTGGTGACACAGCCAAGCCTACCAGCAGGCCAGCACCAGCACCAGGACTCCCTGGGTCATACAGCCAGCCATGCCAGGACATGGTCCTGCCCACCAGTGGCCAGCAGCCTCCACATTAGGTAACCAGCTGGATTGGAATGGGGCCAGCCACGCATATCAGCATGCAAAACCAGAAAGGCCCACACAATTCACATAGAGGGCAGCCCGCACAGAGAGAGCATATATCTCTGGTGACCAGAGCGGTGTGTACTGCTGGACCCCATAGGACGTCTTCTACATATGGCCATTTCTCCAGATCAGGAACATAACAAACCTACCAAATACATATAAATAAAAACAGAGAATTAAGCTAAATGAGGACATAGAGGAATATGTTCCAAACAAAGGAACAAGATAAAACCCCAGAAGAAGAACCAAGTGAAGTGGAGATAAGCAATCTACTGAACAAAGAGTTCAAGGTAATGATCATAAAGACACTAGGAGAACTCAGGAGAAGAATTAATGTAACAATACATTAAAAGGATCATACACCATGATCTAGTGGGATTTATTCCAGGGATGCGAGGATTTTTCAATATCTGCAAATCAATCATTGTGATACACCACATCAACAAATTGAAGAATAAAAACCATATGATCATCTCAAAAGATGCAGAAAAAGCTTTTGAGAAAATTCAGCACGCATTTATGATAAAAACTCTCCAGAAAGTGGGCATAGAGGGAACACACCTCAACATAATAAAGGCCATATATGACAAACCTACAGCTAACATCATACTCAATGATGAAAACTGAAAGCAATTCCTCTACGATCAGGAACAAGACAAGGATGTCCACTCTTGCCCCTTTTATTCAACATAGTTTTGGAAGTCCTAGGTACAGCAATCAAGAAGAAAAAGAAATAAAAGGAATCCAAATTGGAAAAGAAGAAATTTAACTGTCACTGTTTGCAGATGACATGATACTGTACATAGAAGATCCTAAAGACAGCACCAGAAGACTACTAGAGTTCATCAATGAATTTGGTAAAGTCGCAGGTTACAAAATTAAAGCACAGAAACTTGTTGCATTTCTATACACTAACAACAAAAGATCAAAAGGAGAAATTCAACAAACAATCCCATTTACCACTGCATCAAAAAGAATAAAACACCTAGAAATAAGCCTATCTAAGGAGACAAAAGACCTGTAATCTGAAAACAATAAGACGCTGATGAAAGAAATCGAAGATGACACAAATAGATGGAAAGATATACCACGTTCTTGGATTGGACAAATCAATATTGTCAAAATACTATACTACCCAAAGCAATCTATAGATTCAACACAATCCCTGTCAAATTACCAATGGCATTTTTCATAGAACTAGGACAAAAAATCTTAAAATTTGTGTGGAGATACAAAAGACCCCAAGTAGCCAAAGCACTCTTGAGAAATAAAACGAAGCTGGAGGAATCATGCTCCCTGACTTCAGACTATACTACAAAGTTACTGTCATCAAAACAGTATGGTGCAGGAGCAAGGACAGAAATGTAGATCAATGGAACAGGATAGAAAGCCCAGAAATAAACCCACACACCTATGGTCAATTAATCTATGACAAAGGAGGCAAGACTAAACAATGAGGGAAATACAATATCTTCAATAAATGACGCTGGGAAAACTGGACAGCTACATGTAAAAAATGAAATTAGAACATCCTGTAACACCATTCACAAAAATAAACTCAAAATGGATTAAAGACCTAAATGAGAGACTTAACACTATAAAACTCTTAGAGGAAAACCTAGGCGGAACACTGTCTGACATAAATTGCAACAATATCTTTTTGATCCGTCTCCCAAAGTAATGGAAATAAAAACAAAAATAAACAAATTGGATCTAATTAAACTCCAAAGCTTTTGCACAGCAAAGGAAACCATAAACAAGATGAAAAGAAAACCCACAGATTGGGAGAAAATATTTGCAAATGATATGACTGACAAGGGATTAGTCTCCAAAATTTACAAACAGCTCATGTGGCTTAATATCATCCAAACACACCACCCAATCAAAAAAAGGGCAGAAGTCCTAAATAGACACTTCTCTAAAGAAGATATATAGATGGCCAGGAGGCACATGAAAAGGTGTTCAACATCACTAATTATTAGAGAAATGCAAAATTGCAATGAGCTATAACCTCACAGTAGTCAAAATGGCTATTATCAAAAAATCCACAAACAGTAAATGCTGGAGAGGATGTGGAGAGAAAGAAACCCTCCTACACTGTTGGTGGTAATGCAAATTGATACAGCCACTATGCAGAACAGTATGGAGGTTCCATAAATATATAAAAATAGAGCTACCATATGATCCTGCATTCCCACTCCTGGGCATATATCTGGAGAAAAACATGGTCCAAAAAGATACATGCACCCCAATGTTCATTGGAGCACTGTTTATAATAGCCAAGACATGGAAGCAACCTAAATGTCCATCGACAGAGGAATGGATGAAGAAGAATTGGTACATATATAAAAGGAAATATTACTCTGCCATTAAAAAGGATGAAATAATGTTATTTTTAGCAACATGCATGGACCAAGAGATTGTCATACTGAGTGAAATAAGTCAGACAGAGAAAGAGAAATATTGTATGATATCGCTTATACAGGGAATCTAAAAAGAAATGATACAAATGAAACATATTTACCAAACAGAAACAGACTCACAGACTTAGAGAATGAACTTATGAATACCAGGGTTGAAGGGTGGTGGGAAGGGATAGTTAGGGAGTTTGGGATTGACATGTACACACTTGTATATTTAAAATGGATAACCAACAAGAACCTACTGTATAGCACAGGGAATAGTCCTCAATTATATGTAACAACCTAAACGGGAAAAGAATTTGAAAAAGAATAGATACATGTATATTTATAATTGAACCACTTTGCTGTACACCTGGAACTATCACAACATTGTTAATCAACTCTACTCCAATATAAAATAAAAAGTTAAAGAAAGATTTATGTGCAAGTAGTTGTTTAAATACATGTTTTCAATTCTTTTGGTATATATTCAATAACAAGGAGTGGAATTGCTGTGTCATATGGTAATTCTATGTTTTAAGTATTTGAGGAACTGACAAACTGTTTTCCTCTCCACATCCTCCCCAACATTTGCTATTTCCTGTTTCTTAGATTACAGCCTGCCTAGTGAGTATGAAGTGCTATCTCATTGTGTTTTTGATTGCATTTCTCTAATGACTAATTATATTGAGTGTCTTTTCTTGTGCCTGTTGGTAATTTGTATATTTTCTTTGGAGAAATGTCTATTCAAGTCCTTTGCCCATTTTATTTTATTTTATTTTGTAACACCATTTTCTCTTTTTTCAAAATTTTTATTGGATTATATTTGATTTACAATGTTGTGTTAGTTTCAGGTGTATAAAGTGAGTCAGTTATACATATATCCACTCTTTTTAAAGATTCTTTTCCCATATAGGCCATTACAGAGCACTGAGTCGAGTTCCTTGTGCTATAAGTAGGTCCTTATTAGCTACCTATTTTATATATAGTAGTGTGTATATGTCAATCCAAATCTTCCAATTTATCCCTTCCCCCCCTTCACCCCTGGTAACCATAAGTTTGTTTTCTACATCTGTAACTCTATTTTTGTTTTGTAGATAAGTTCATTTGTACCCTTTTTCAGATTCCGCATATAAGTGATATCATATGATATTTCTCTTTCTCGGTCTGACTTACTTCACTCAGTATGGCAATCTCTAGGTCCATCCATGTTGCTTCAAATAGCATTATTTTGTTTTTTTGTATGGCTGAGTAATATTCCATTGTATATATGTACCACATCTTCTTTATCCATTCCTATGTTGATGGACATTTAGGTTGCTTCCATGTCTTGGCTATTGTAAATAAAGTTGCAATGAACATTGGGGTGCATATATATTTTAGAATTATGGATTTCTCTGGATATATGCTCAGGAGTGGGATTGGTGGATCATATGGTAGCTCTATTTTTAGTTTTTTAAGGAACCTCCATACTGTTCTCCATAGTGGCTGTACCCATTTACATTACCACCAACAGTGTAGGAGGGTTCCCTTTTCTCCATACCCTCTCCAGCATTTATTGTTTGTAGATTTTTTGATGATGGCCATTCAGACTGGTGTGAGGTGATACCTCATTGTAGTTTTGATTTGCATTTCTCTAATAATTAGTGATGTTGAGCATCTTTTCATGTGCCTGTTGGCCATCTGTATTTCTTCTCTTGAGAAATGTCTATTCAGTTCTTCTGCCCATTTTTTAATCAAGTTGTTTGATTTTTTTAATGTTGACTTGTATGAGCTGTTTATACACTTTGGATATTAACCCCTTATTGCTCATCATTTGCAAATATTTTTTCCCATTCTGAGGTTTGGCTTTTTGTTTTGTTTATGGTTTCCTTTGCTGTGCAAAAGCTTTTAAGTTTAACTAAGTCCCATTTGTTTATTTTTGTTTTCATTTTCATTACTCTAGGAGGTGTGTCAAGAAAGATCTTGCTGTGATTTATGTCAAAAAGTGTTCTGCCTAAGTTTTCCTCTAAGAGTTTTATACTGTCCTGCCTTATGTTTAGGTCTTTAATCTATTAATTAATTAATTATTTATTTATTTAGTTGCACTGATTCTTAGTTGTGGCAGGCAGGCTCCTTTGTTGTGGCATGCATGCTCCTTAGTTGTGGCATGCATGCTCCTTAGTTGTGGAATGCAAACTCTTAGTTGTGGCATGCATGTGGGATCTAGTTCCCTGACCGTGGATCCAACCCAGGTCCCCTGCATTGGGAGTGTGGAGTCTTAACCACTGTGCCACCAGGGAGGTACCTTTAATCCATTTTGAGTTTATTTTTGTGTATGGTGTTAGGCAGTGTTGTAATTTCATTCTTTTACATGTAGCTGTCCAGTTTTCCCAGCACCACTTGTTGAAGAGACTGTGTTTTCTCCATTGCATATTCTTGCATCCTTTGTCATAGATTAGCTGACCATAGGTGCGTGAGGATCTTTCCTTTTTCTTAATGTCGACATTTATCACTATAGATTTCACTCTTAGCACAACTTTTGCTGCATTCCATAAGTTTTGGTATGTTGTGTTCCATTTTCATTTGTTTCAAGCTATTTTTAAATTTTCCTTTGATTTCATCTTTAATCCTTTTTTTATAAGGAGTGTGTCGTTCAATTTCCACACATATTTGTAAAAATTTTGTTTCCTCCTGTAATTGATTTCCAGTTTCTTACCATTGTGTTTAGAAAAGCTACTTGATATAATTACAAATTTAAAAAAAATCGCTGAAACTTGTTTTGTGACCTACATATATTATCCTGGAGACTATTCCACGTGTGTTTGAGAAGAATGTGTATTCTTCTGCTGTTGGATTGAATATTTTGTATTTATCAGTTAGGTCTACTTGGTCTAAAGTATAGTTCAGATACAGTGTTTCCTTATTTTCTGTCTGGATGATCTATCTATTGCTGAAAGTGTAGTATTGAAGTCTCTTGCTATTATTGTATTGTTGTTTATTACTCCCTTCTCATTTGTTAGTATTTGATTAACATATTCAGGTGCTCTAATGTTGGGTGCATATATTTTTACAATTGATAATTCCTGTTGATGAATTTACCCCTTTATCATTATATAATGACCTTCTTTGTCTCTTCTTACAGTTTCTGACTTAAAGTCTATTTTGTCCATATAAGTACAGCTACCACTGCTCTGTTTCAGTTTCCATTTGCGTGAATATCTTTTTCCATTTCTTAACTTTGAGCTTATGTGTATCCTTGAAGCTGAAGTGAGTCTCTTGTAGGCACAGTATAGTTGGATCTTTTTATTAAAATCCATTCATCCATTCTCTGCCTCTTGATTGGAGAATTTATTCTATTTACATTTAAAGTAATTTAGTGTTAGATAAGCACTATTGCCATCTTTTAATTATTTTCTGGTTGTTTTGTTGTTGTTGTTTTCTCTTTTACTCTTGTTGTCTGTCCTCCTTTGTGAATTGATGGTTTGTGTCATGGTATACTTTGATTCCCTTCTCTTTATCTTATGTGTATCTACCATAGGGTTGTACACGTGTGTGTGTGTGTGTGTGTGTGTGTATGTGGTTACCCTGATGCTTACTTGAAACATCTTATGGATATATAACAGTCTATTTCAAGCTGATAATCACTTAAATTTGATTGTATACAAAATTTCTATCTTCTACTTCCCTCCTCCCTATTTTATGTTTTTGTGTCACAATTTACATCTTTTTTATATTGTTTCCCTTAACTAATTATTGTAGCTATAGCCTTTTAAAAATACTTTTATTCTTTAAAGTTTATATTAGAGTTAAGTGTTTAACACTCCACCATATTACAATATTAGAGTATTTTGAATCTGACTACATATTTAACTTTACCAGTGCATTGTGTATTTTCATGTTACTAGTTAGTGTCCTTTCATTTCATCTTGAAGAACACCTTTCAGCATTTCTTTTAAGGCAAGTCTAGTGGGGATAAACTCCCTTAGCTTTTGTTTGTTTTGCAAAGTCTTTGTCTTGCTTTTACTTTTTATTTTTTTTTAAAAAATATTTATTTATTTATTTATTTATTTAGGCTGTGCTGGGTCTAAGTTGTGGCATGTGGAATCTTTGTTGTGGCATGTGAGATCTTTAGTTGTGGCATGTGAGCTCTTAGTTGCGACATGCATGTTGGATCTAGTTCCCTGACCAGGGATAAAACCCAGGCCCCCTGCCTTAGGAGCATGGAGTCTTACCCACTGGACCACCAGGGAAGTCCCTATCTTGCTTTTACTTCTGATGGACAACTTTTCTGGGTAAAGTGTTCTTGGTTGGTAGTTTTTCCCTTCACTTTTTAAAAAATTAATTAATTAATTAATTAATTAATTAAATTTTGGCTGCACTGGGTCTTTGTTGCTGTGCACAGGCTTTCTCTAGTTGCAGCGAGTGGAGGGTACTCTTCGTTGCGGTGCGCGGGCTTCTCATTATGGTGGCTTCTCTTGTTGCAGAGCATGGGCTCTAGGTGCGCAGGCTTCAGTAGTTGCAGCATGCAAGCTCAGTAGTTGCAGCTTGCAGGCTCTAGAGTGCAGGCTCAGTAGTTGCGGCACATGGGCTTAGTTGCTTTGTGGCATGTGGGATCTTCCTAGGCCAGGGCTCGAACCCATGTCCCCTGCATTGGCAGGTGGATTCTTAACCACTGTACCACCAGGGAAGTCCTCCCCCATCATTTTGAATATATCAACCCATTCTCTCCTGCCCTGCAAGGTTTCTGCTTAGAAGTCCACTGTTTCCATTGTATGAAAGAAAAAAATGTTTTTTGCTGATTTAAAATTCTCTCTTTTTCTTTGAGACAGTTTTATTTTAATGTGTCTTGGAGATAATAATTTTAGATGGAAATTTTGGGGTGACTATTAGCTTCATGAATGTGGATGTCCAAATCTCTCCCCAGGTCAGCAAAATTCTCTGACATTATTTCCTTAAATAAGCTTTCTATTCTTTCCTACTTTTCTTTTCCTTCTGGGACTACAGTGATGTGTAGATTATTTCTCTTAGTGGTATCCCATTAGTTCTGAAGGCTTTCCTTCATTTCTTTTCTTTTTTTTTTTTTTGCTCCTCTGACAATTTCAAATGATTTGTCTTCAAGATCACTGATTCTTTCTTCTGCTTGGTCCAGTCTGCTGTTGAAACTCTCTATTGAATTCTTCACTTCAGTATTCTTTAGCTACAAAATTTGTTTTGTTCTTTTTTTATGATTTGTATCTGTTTGTTGAACTTCTCAATTTGTTCTTGTATTGTTCTTCCTGATTTCATTAAATTGTTCATTTGTGTTCTCTTGTAGGTGTCTGAGCATGTTTAGAATAATTATTTTGAATTCTTTGTTGGGAAATACCTAAATCTCCATTTCTTTGGGGTCAGTTACTAGAAGTTTATTGTTTCCTTTGGTGGAGTCATATTTCTCTGATTTTCATGGTCCCTGTAGTGTTTTGTAGGTGTCTGTGCATTTGAAGAAGCAGTCACTTCTATGGACTTCATGGACTGACTTTGGTAAGGAAAGACTTTTACCTGTATGTGTGTTGGGGGGGTTATGCTGGAATGTGCCGTGACCCTGGCTCTAGTGGTGCAGATCACCAAGTGCAGGGGTGTGTGGTGGCACCAGGTCTGGGTGTGTGTGATATCTCTTCAGCTCAGGCTACTGGGGTCCACAGCACCAACAACCATGTGGTACATGGCAAGTGCTGTGGGGTCCACAGTGTCTGCACAGGCTGTTGGGTTCCTCAGTGGCACCTTCAGGTCCAGCATCTAGGGAACAGGGCAGGCAGTGGTGGTGGCTGGAATTGGTGGTGTGTACATACTCAGCTGCAGGGGCCAGATGCAGGTGCCTGTGTAGTGGCAGGCACTATTTGCAACAATACACATAGTAGTTAGGGGGTTAGGGCATCAGCAAGGGCCAGTGCCAACTGTAGGCACACTGGCAGTCACAGGGGACCTGGCTGTCAGCATGTAATACTGTGGATGCTGGTTCTCACTACAGGCACATGGCAGTGGAGGCTGGTATTGGGTGTCAGGCTGGGGGCATGCAAGTGCAAGGCTGGAGGGGCTAGCTGTTGGTGAGCCCAGTGATGTAGGCCAGTGACAGGAGACAGGGCTGGATCTGAGCCTATAAGTACCCGTGGAAGTCCTGGCTCAGGCATGCCTTCCTGTGGTTGCATAGTCTCCCCACAGGCATGTGAAAGGCAGTGGAGACTGGTGACACGGGTCAGGCAGGTGACATGAAGGTACACAGTTGGAGAGGCTAGCTCCAGTTGAGCTCAGTGGTCCAGGCCAATGATAGGGTCAGATCTGGGTCCATGAGCAGCTATGAGGACTCTGGTTGTTGGTGTTCACACTAGTGCCTGCACAGTCTCCCCAGGGACTTGTGCATGGCAATGGAATCCAGTGATGTGGGTTGTGCTGGGGATGTGCAGGTGCACAGCTAGAGGAGCTATCTTTAGGTGAGGCAAGTGACAGGTTACAGTCATATCTGCACCCATAGCATCTCTAGGGGCCTTGGCTTTGGCATGCACCTCTATGGCTGCAGGATCTTGCAATGGGTGTGCCCATGGCAGTGGAGGCCAGTGATGGGCATCAGGCCAATGGTGAGCAAAAGCATAGCTGTAGGGACTAGCCCCGAGTGTACACGTTATGATGGAGGTTAACTGCATGAGCTAGGCTGGCATTTTGCACTCACACAGCTAAAGAGTCCTGGGATTGTTGCTGGTGCAGTTTCTGGGCTAAGGCATGGGCATGTAGGAAGGGAGCATGGAGGGACACAGGCAGCTGGCATTTGCCAACACAAATACTTTTTGCATGAAACATGGTGAAATCTACATGGGGTCTGTGGAGGCTGTGTTGGCCATTGGTTTCCTCAGCAGTGAAATCTGCTGGGTCTTCTGCAGAGCAGGTCACTGGGAAATTTGGTTATTCCCACTGCATGGCTGGTATTGGTAGCCCCTGCTTTTCTTCCTTGTTCCTAGCCATCACTATATGTCTAAGCTTTGCTTGTCTCTGAATGGGGGGGGCAGGGGGAACCAAAATAGGTCTTTCATGCAGTGCCCCAAAAGGCTGGGGAAGTTGGTCTCCCAACCCACCCTCCTTTTCTAGCCGGGGAGGGTGAGGCAAACTCTTTCTAGCTGGGGAGTTCTCTCTTGGCACTGAGTAATGCCGTCTTGGGGGATGGGATGATGCAGGCAAAATGAAGCTGTTCTTCCTTCCGTGTTTGTGTGGTTATTCTCAACTATTTTGTTCCACTGTGTTGCTAAAGCTTTTTAAGTGGACTCCAGGGCTCTCTTGGAGCTGTTTTTGTTCATGGATAGCTGTATAATTGTTGATCTTTGTGAGGATATGGAGGCTGGGGTCGCCAACTCTTCCATCTTGGTGACTGTTCCTCTACACTAACATTATTTACCATGTATTCTTGTGGATTTAAGTTACCTTCTGGTGCTACTTCCTTATGCCAATACAGCTTTGCTCTCACCCACACTTTTGTGCTTTTATTGTCAAGTGTATTATATTTTTTACATGTATGGGCCTACAGTACAAATATACCTATACATGTATATATGAACACATGTATGATCTGTTTATTATCTATCTATCTATCTATCTATCTATCTATCTATCTATCTATCTATCTATCATCTATCTATCTATCTATCTATCTATCTATCTATCTATCTATCTATCTATCATCTATCTATCTAAATATGGTTTTATACAATTTCTTTTAAAATTAGCTTAAGAGGGGAAAGGGGAAGAAATATGCATTTATATTGTTTTTTATAATTGCATAATTACCATTACTGATAATCTTTCTTTTTGTGTGTGAATTTGAATGACTGTCTGGGATCACGTACTTTCAGCGTGAAGAACTTCCTCTTAGTATTTCTTTTTTAAGGAAGGTCTGTTAGCAGTAAGTTGTCTCAGTTTTTGTTTATCTGAGAATGCCTTTATTTTGCATTCAGTTTTGAAATAATTTTTCTGGATATAATGTTCTTGGTTGAGAGTTTTTTCTTTTAGTACTTTAAATATGTCATCCTAATGCCTGCGGGCTTATATTTTTTTCTGAAGAGACGTCAACTATTAATCTTAATGGGGTTCCCTTGTATGTGATGAGTTGTTTTTTTCTTGCTTCTTTAAAGTGTTCTTTTAGTCTTTGTCTTTCAATATTTTTAATATGATATGCCTGGGTGTGAATTTATTTGTTAATCCTACTTGGATTTGTTGAATTTATTTGATTAATAGATTAATGCATCTCATAAAATTTGGGAAGTTTTCAGTCACTGTTTCCTGTAATATTTTTTTCTTCTCCTTTCTCTCTCTTCTCTCCTTCTTGTACTCCCATTATGCATATGGTGGTGTGCTTAATGTCTATATTTCTCTGTTCATTTTTCTTCATTCTTTTTCCTCTCTGTTCTTCAAATTGCATAATCTCTATCAATCTGTTTTCCAGCTAACTGATCCTTTTTTAAAATGTTAGTTTAGACCTATTATTGATCCCTGTGGTGAATTTTTTATTTTAGTTACTGTATTTTTTAATCTCTTGAAATTCTATTTGATTGTTTTAAAAATAACTTCTGTCTATTTATTGATATTCTACGTTTGTGAGGCATTGTCATCACAGCATACTTTATTTCCTTAAGCATGGTTTTCTTTAGTTCTTTTAACATTTATAATGACTGCTTTGAAGTTTTTAACTCTGACAACGGGGCCCTCTCAAATCAGTTCTGTTGCGTATTTCCCCTCCCTCCTTATATGGGTCACACTTTTCTGTTTCTTTGCATGTCTCATACTTTTGTTGAAGACCAGTCATATTATGCAATATACTGTAGCAACTCTATATATTGATTCCCTCCCCTCTCTATTTGGACTTATTTTTATTTTGTTTTGTTTTTGCTTGTTTATTTGTTTAGTGATGTGCCTAGAATATTTTAGTGAAATATTCTTCCTCAACAGTGTGATGCCTCTTATGTCACTCCTCAGAGGGTATAGCCTTGGTCATGCACAGTCACCTTGGGATGACAGAGGTTTTAGCAGGATTCTTTTTGACTATATCTTTTCCTGATTTCTAAGTTGTCTGCCTCTGTTGATATTACAGTTATTGGTTTTCACTAATTTCAGGCTGATTGCTCTATTTTTTGCAACAATGCCCTGTGGAATAAATTGCTGATGTCTGTTTCAATTATATTTAGGAAGAAGTAGTTTTCTGAGGTCAGACTTGAGGTTTGTTCTGACCCCAAGGAGGGCTCTTCTTATCTCTCTATTTTGTTCTCTCTGGTAATGTAGGTGACCTATGATTTAACTTGTGGCTGACGAAGAGCTATCAGCCTTCTCTTAATTGCCTATCACCAAAATCTATTGTTATGAGAATGTCCTTAGGCTTCAAATAAAGTCAGTTCTTAGGGACTGCTTCTTTCCCTGGGCAAAAGCTCTGAGCCACTGTTCCAAGCACTTGGCTGGGATGGTAGCCTCTGGCCTTCTTATATTGCCTCTCTTGGTGTGGGTCTGCACTAAATGAGAAAGCTAAGGTGAGGTCATTTTGAGTCCCATATTACTGGTGTGCTGTATCTGGGGTAGAGCCTTTGTCCTATGAGTTGGAGCTGGCTGGAGGAAGGAACTCACTGAGAATTTTTAGCCTCTATAACTCAGTGTTGAAGCAATTGAGAAATGCTGACAGACTTCCCCTCCAGTAAGATATCATCCCTTGATTAGGAGCTATGAGGAGAGGAAGCACTCTTTGGGCCACATTCCCTTAGAGTTGAGCTTCTGTCAAGATAAGCTGGGGGGATGAGGGAGGGATCATGTTATGGTTGAAGTGCTACAGACTCTCATTGTTCTTGTGGGGGATTTGGTAGATTTTCAAGAATAAATGTTATTTTTCAAATTTGGTGTATGCCATTAAGATAATTTCTGGGACTTATTTATTTATTTAATAACATCTTTATTGGAGCATAATTGCTTTACAATGGTGTGTTAGTTTCTGCTTTATAAAAAAGTGAATACATATACATATATCCCCATATCTCCTCCTTCGTGCATTTCCCTCCCACCTTCCCTATCCCACCCCTCTAGGTGGTCACAAAGCACCGAGCTGATCTCCCTGTGCTGTGCACCTGTTTCCCACTAGCTATCTATTTTACATTTGGTAGTATATATAAGTCATAGCCACTCTCTCACTTCGTCCCAGCTTACCCATCCCCCTCCCCGTGTCCTCAAGTCCATTTTCTACGTCTGCGCTTTTATTCCTGTCCTGCCTCTACGTTTTTCATAATCTTTTTTTTTTTTTAGATTCCATATATATGTGTTAGCATATGGTATTGGTTTTTCTCTTTCTGACTTACTTCACTCTGTATGACATACTCTAGGTCCATCCATCTCACTACAAATAACTCAATTTTGTTTCTTTATATGGCTGAGCAATATTCTATTGTATATATGTGCCACATCTTCTCTATCCATTCATCTGTCGATGGACACTTAGGGTGCTTCCATGTCCTGGCTATTGTAAATAGAGCTGCAATGAACACTGTGGTCCATGACTTTTTTTTTTTTTCATTTTTGAATTTCATTTTATTTATTTTTTTATACAGCAGGTTCTTATTAATCATCAATTTTATACACATCAGTGTATACATGTCAATCACAGTTGCCCAATTCAGCACACCACCATCCCCAACTCCCCCACGGTTTTCCCCCCTTGGTGTCCATACGTTTGTTCTCTACATCTGTGTCTCAATTTCTGCCATGCAACCCAGTTCATCTGTACCATTTTTCTAGGTTTCATATACATGCGTTAATATACGATATTTGTTTTTCTCTTTCTGACTTACTTCACTCTGTATGACAGTCTCTAGATCCATCCACGTATCAACAAATGACTCAATTTCGTTCCTTTTTACGGCTGAGTAATATTCCATTGTATATATGTACCACAACTTCTTTATCCATTCGTCTGTTGATGGGCATATAGGTTGCTTCCATGACCTGGCTAGTGTAAATAGTGCTGCAATGAACATTGGGGAGCATGTGTCTTTTTGAATTATGGTTTTCGCAGGATATATGCCCAGTAGTGGGATTGCTGGGTCCCATGGTAGTTCTATTTTTAGTTTTTTAAGCAACCTCCATACTGTTCTCCATAGTGGCTGTATCAATTTACATTCCCACTAAGAGTGCAAGAGGGTTCCCTTTTCTTCACACCCTCTCCAGCATTTGTTGTTTGTAGATTTCCTGCTGATGCCCATTCTAACTGGTGTGAGGTGATACCTCATGGTAGTTTTGATTTGCATTTCTCTAATAATTAGTGATGTTGAGCATCTTTTCATGTGCTTCTTGGCCATCTGTATGTCTTCTTTGGAGAAATGTCTATTTAGGGCTTCTGCCCATTTTTAGATTGGGTTGTTTGTTTCTTTAATATTGAGCTGAATGAGCTGTTTATATATTTTGGAGATTAATCCTTTGTCCATTGATTCATTTGCAAATATTTTCTCCCATTCTGAGGGTGGTCTTTTGGTCTTGTTTATGGTTTCCTTTGCTGTGCAAAAGCTTTGAAGTTTCATTAGGTCCCATTTGTTTATTTTTGTTTTTATTTCTATTACTCTAGGAAGTGGATCAAAAAAGGTCTTGCTGTGATTTATGTCAAAGAGTGTTCTTCCTATGTTTTTCTCCAAGAGTTTTATAGTGTCCAGTCTTACATTTAGGTCTCGAATCCATTTTGAGTTTATTTTTGTGTATAGTGTTAGGGAGTGTTCCAATTTCATTCTTTTACATGTAGCTGTCCTGTTTTCCCAGCACCACTTATTGAAGAGACTGTCTTTTCTCCATTGTATATCTTTGCCTCCTTTGCCATAGATTAGTTGACCATAGGTGTATGGGTTTATCTCTGGGCTTTCTATCTTGTTCCATTGATCTATGTTTCTGTTTTTGTGCCAGTACCATATTGTCTTGATTACTGTAACTTTGTAGTGTAGTCTGAAGTCAGGGTGTCTGATTCCTCCAGCTCTGATTTTTTCCCTCAAGACTGCTTTGGCTATTCGGGTTCTTTTGTGTCTCCATACAAATTTTAAGATTTTTTGTTCTAGTTCCGTAATAAATGCCATTGGTAATTTGATAGGTATTGCATTGAATCTTTAGATTGCTTTGGTCAGTATAGTCATTTTCACAATGTTGATTCTTCCAATCCAAGCACATGGTATATCTCTCCATCTGTTGGTATCATCTTTAACTTCCTTAATCAGTGTCTTATAGTTTTCAGCATACAGGTCTTTTGTCTCCCTAGGAAGGTTTATTCCTACGTATTTTATTCTTTTTGTTGCAATGGTAAATGGGAGTGTTTCCTTAATTTCTCCTTCAGATGTTTCATCATTAGTGTATAGGAATGAAAGAGATTTCTGTGCATTAATTTTGTATCCTGCAATGTTACCAAATTCATTGATTAGCTCTAGTAGTTTTCTGGTGGCATTTTTAGGATTCTCTATGTATAGTATCATGGCATCTGCAAACAGTGACAGTTTTACTTCTTCTTTTCCAATTTGTATCCCTTTTATTTCTTTTTGTTCTCTGATTGCCATGGCTAGGACTTCCAAAACTATGTTGAATAATAGTGGTGAGAGTGGACTTCCTTGTCTTGTTCCTGATCTTAGAGGAAATGCTTTCAGTTTTTCACCATTGAGAATGATGTTTGCTGTGGGTTTGTCATATATGGCCTTTATTATGTGGAGGTAGGTTCTCTCTATGCCCACTTTCTGGAGAGTTTTTATCATAAATGGGTGTTGAATTTTGTCAAAAGCTTTTCTAAATCTATTGTAATGATCATATGGTTTTTATTCTTCAGTTGGTTAATATGGTGTATCACATTGATTCATTTGCGTATATTGAAGAATCCTTGCATCCCTGGGATAAATCCCACTTCATCGTGGTGTATAATGCTTTTAATGTGTTGTTGGATTCTGTTTGCTACTGTTTTGTTGAGGATTTTTGCAACTATATTCATCAGTGATATTGGTCAGTAATTTTCTTTTCTTGTAGTGTCTTTGTCTGGTTTTGGTATCAGGGTGATGGTGGCCTCATAGAATGAGTTTGGGAGTGTTCCTTCCTCTGCAATTTTTTGGAAGAGTTTGAGAAGGATGGGTGTTAGCTCTTCTCTAAATGTTTGATAGAATTCACCTGTGAAGCCATCTGGTCCTGGACTTCTGTTTGTTGGAAGATTTTTAATCATTGTTTCAATTTCATTACTTGTGATTGGTCTGTTCATATTTTCAATTTCTTCCTGGTTCAGTCTTGGAAGGTTATATATTTCTACGAATTTGTCCATTTCTTCCAGGTTGTCCATTTTATTGGCATAGAGTTGCTTGTAGTAGTCTCTTAGGATGCTTTGTATTTCTGCAGTGTCTGTTGTAACTTCTCCTTTTTCATTTCTAATTTTATTGATTTGAGTCCTCTCCCTCTTTTTCTTGATGAGTCTGGCTAATGGTTTATCAATTTTGTTTATCTTCTCAAAGAACCAGCTTTTAGTTTTATTGATCTTTGCTGTTGTTTTCTTTGTGTCTATTTCATTTATTTCCGCTCTGATCTTTATGATTTCTTTCCTTCTGCTAACTTTAGGTTTTGTTTGTTCTTCTTTCTCTAGTTTCTTTAGGTGTAAGGTTAGATTGTGTAGTTGAGATTATTCTTGTTTCTTGAGGTAGGCTTGTATAGCTATAAACTTCCCTCTTAGAACTGCTTTTGCTGCATCCCATAGGTTTTGGATCGTCATGTTTTCATTGTCATTTGTCTCTAGGTATTTTCTGATTTCCTCTTTGATTTCTTCAATGATATCTTGGTTAATTAGTAACGTATTGTTTACCCTCCATGTTTTTGTGTTTTTTTCCTTTTTATTCCTGTAATTCACTTCTAATCACATAGCGTTGTGGTCAGAAAAGATGCTTGATATGATTTCAATTTCTTAAATTTACTGAGGCTTGATTTGTGACCCAAGATGTGATTTATCCTGGAGAATGTTCCATGCGCACTTGAGAAGAGAGTGTAATCTGCTGTTTTTGGATGGAATGTCGTATAAATATCAATTAAATCTATCTGGTCTATTGTGTCATTTAAAGCTTCTGTTTCCTTATTTAGTTTCATTTTGAATGATCTGTCCATTGGAGTAAGTGAGGTGTTAAAGTACCCCACTATTATTGTGTTACTGTTTATTTCCTCTTTTATAGCTGTTAGCAGTTGCCTTATGTAGTGAGGTGCTCCTATGTTGGGTGCGTATATATTTATAATTGTTATATCTTCTTCTTGGATTGATCCCTTGATCATTATGTAGTGTCCTTCCTTGTCTCTTGTAACATTCTTTATTTTAAAGTCTATTTTATCTGATGTGAGTATAACTACTCCAGCTTTCTTTGATTTCCATTTGCATGGAGTATCTTTTTCCATCCCCTCACTTTCAGTCTGAATGTGTACCTAGGTCTGAAGTGTATCTCTTGTAGACAGCGTATATATGGGTCTTGTTTTTGTATCCATTCAGCAAGCCTGTGTCTTTTTGTTGGAGCATTTAATCCACTCACGTTTAAGGTAATTATCGATATGTATGCTCCTATTACCATTTTCTTAAAAGTTTTGGGTTTGTTTTTGTAGGTCCTTTTCTTCTCTTGTGTTTCCCACTTAGAGAAGTTCCTTTAGCATTTGTTGTAGATCATGTTTGGTGGTGCTGTATTCTCTTAGCTTTTGCTTGTCTGTAAAGCTTTTGATTTCTCCTTCAAATCTGAATGAGATCCATGCCAGGTAGAGTAATCTTGGTTGTAGGTTCTTCCCTTTCATCACTTTAAGTATATCATGCCACTCCCTTGTGGCTTGTAGAGTTTCTGCTGAGAAATCAGCTGTTAACCTTATGGGAGTTCCTTTGTATGTTATTTGTCGTTTTTCCCTTGCTGCTTTCAATAATTTTTCTTTGTCTTTAATTTTTGTCAGTTTGATTACTATGTGTCTCGGCATGTTTCTCCTTGGGTTTATCCTGTATGGGACTCTCCGCGCTTCCTGGACTTGGGTGGCTATTTCCTTTCCCATGTTAGGGAAGTTTTCGACTATAATCTCTTCAAGTATTTTCTCGGGTCCTTTCTCTCTCTCTTCTCCTTCTGGGACCCCTATAATGCAAATGTTGTTGCATTTAATGTTGTCCCAGAGGTCTCTTAGGCTGTCTTCATTTCTTTTCATTCTTTTTTCTTTATTCTGTTCCACAGCAGTGAATTCCACCATTCTGTCTTCCGGGTCACTTATCCGTTCTTCTGCCTCAGTTATTCTGCTATTGATTCATTGTGGTGTAGTTTTCATTTCAGTTATTTTATTGTTCATCTCTGTTTGTTTGTTCTTTAATTCTTCTAGGTGTTTGTTAAACATTTCTTGCATCTTCTCAATGTTTGCCTCCATTCTTTTTCCGAGGTCCTGAATCATCTTCACTATCATTATTCTGAACTCTTTTTCTGGAAGGTTGCCTATCTCCACTTCATTTAGTTGTTTTTCTGGGGTTTTATCTTCTTCCTTCCTCTGGTACATAGCCCTCTGCCATTTCATCTTGTCTATCTTTCTGTGAATGTGGTTTTTGGTCCACAGGCTGCAGGATTGTAGTTTTTCTTGCTTCTGCTGTCTGCCCTCTGGTGAATGAGGCTATCTAAGCGGCTTGTGTAAGTTTCCTGATGGGAGGGAGTGGTGGTGGGTAGAGCTGACTGTTGTTCTGGTGGGCAGATCTCAGTAAAACTAATCCACTTGACTGTTGATGGGTGGGGCTGGGTTTCCTCCCTGTTGGTTGTTTGGCCTGAGGCAACCCAACACTTCAGCCTACCTGGGCTCTTTGGAGGGGCCAATGAGATACTCTGGGAGGGCTCACGCCAAGGAGTACTTCCCAGAATTTCTGTTGCCAGTGTCCTTGTCTCCACAGTGAGCCACAGCAACCCCCCACCTCTGCAGGAGACCCTCCAACACTAGCAGCTAGGTCTGGTTCAGTCTACCCTGGGGTCATTGCTCCATCCCCTGCATCCCGATGCGCACACTACTTTGTGTGTGCCCTTCACGTGTGGAGTCTCTGTTTCCCCCAGTATTGTTGAAGTCCTGCAATCAATTCCCACTAGGATTCAAAGTCTGTTTCTCTAGGAATTCGTCCTCCCGTTGCCAGACCCCCAGATTGGGAAGCCTGACGTGGGGCTCAGAACCTTCACTCCAGTGGGTTGACTTCTGTGGTCTATGTGTTCTCCAGTCTGTGAGTCACTCACCCAGCAGTTTTGAGATTTGATTTTACTGTGATTGCGCCCCTCTTACCATCTCATTGTGGCTTCTCAGTTGTCTTTGGATGTGGAGTATCTTTTTTGGTGAGTTCCAGTGTCTTCCTGTCAATGATTGTCCAGCAGCTAGTCATGATTCTGGTGTTCTTGCAAGAGGGAGTGAGAGCACATCCTTCTATTCCGCCATCTTGTTTCCTCTCCCCATGACTTTTTGAATTATGGTTTTCTCAAGGGTATGTGCCCAGTAGTGGGATTGCTGGGTCATATGGTAGTTCTACCTTTAGTTTTCTAAGGAACCTCCATACTCTTCTCGATACTGGCTGTATCAATTTATGTGCCCACCAACAGTGCAAGAGGGTTCCCATTTCTCCACACCCTCTCCAGTATTTATTGTTTGTAGATTTTTTGATGATGGCCATTCTGACTGGTGTGAGGTGATAACTCATTTTAGTTTTGATTTTCATTTCTCTAATGATGTTGAGCTATCATTCATGTGTTTGTTGGCAATCTGTATATCTTCTTTGGAGAAAGGTCTATTTAGGTCTTCTGCCTATTTTTGGATTGGGTTGTTTGTTTTTTTTAATATTGAGCTGCATGAGCTGCTTGTAAATTTTGGGAGATTTATCCTTTGTCAGTTTCTTCATTGGAAAATATTTTCTCCCATTCTGAGGGTTGTCTTTTCATCTTGTTTATGGTTTCCTTTGCTGTGCAAAAGCTTTAAGTTTCATTAGGTCCCATTTGTTTATTTTTGTTTTTATTTCCATTTCTCTAGGAGGTGGGTCAAAAAAGACCTTGCTGTGATTTATGTCATAGAGTGTTCAGGTTAGGTTTTCCTCTAAGAGTGTGTCTGGCCTTACATTTAGGTCTTTAAACCATTTTGAGTTTATTTTTGTGTATGGTGTCAGGGAGTGTTCTAACTTCATTCTTTTACATGTAGCTGTCCAGTTTTCCCAGCACCACTTATTGAAGAGGCTGTCTTTTCTCCATTGTATATTCTTGCCTCCTTTATCAAAGATAAGGTGACCATATGTGCATGGGTTTCGCTCTGGGATTTCTATCCTACTCCATTGATCTATATTTCTGTTTCTGTGCCAATACCATACTGTCTTGATTACTGTAGCTTTGTAGTATAGCCTGAAGTCCAGGAGCCTGATTCATCCAGCTCTGTTTTCCTTTCTCAAGATTGCTTTGGCTATTTGAGGTCTTTTGTGTTTCCATTAAAATTGTGAATTTTTTTGTTCTAGTTCTGTGAAAAATGCTATTGGTAGTTTGATAGGGATTGCATTGAATCTGTAGATGCTTTGGGTAGTAGAGTAATTTTCACAATGTTGATTCTTCCAATCCAAGAACATGGTAAATCTCTCCATCTACTTGTATCATCTTTAATTTCTTTCATCAGTGTCTTATAGTTTTCTGCATACAGGTCTTTTTTCTCCTTAGGTAGGTTTATTCTTAGGTATTTTATTCTTTTTGTTGCAATGGTAAATGGAAGTGTTTCCTTAACTTGTCTTTCAGATTTTTCATCATTAGTGTATAAGAATGCTGGAGATTTCTGTGTATTAACTTTGTATCCTCCTACTTTACCCCATTCATTGAATAGCCCTAGTAGTTTTCTGGTAGCATCTTTAGGATTCTCTATGTATAGTATCATGTCATCTGCAAACAGTGACAGCTTTACTTCTTTTCTGATTTGGATTCATTTTATTTCTTTTTCTTCTCTGATTGCTGTGGCTAAAACTTCCAAAACTATGTTGAATAATAGTGGTGAGAGTGGGCAACCTTGTCTTGTTCCTGATCTTAGAGGAAATGGTTTCAGTTTTTCACCATTGAGAACGATCTTGGCTGTGGGTTTGTCATATATGGCCTTTATTATGTTGAGGTAAGTTCCCTCTATGCGTACTGTCTGGAGGGTTTTTATCAAAAATGGGTGTTGAATTTTGTCAAAAGCTTTCTCTGCATCTATTGAGACAATCATATTGTTTGTCTCCTTCAATTTGTTAAAATGGTGTATCACATTGATTGATTTGCATATATTGAAGAATCCTTGCATTCGTAGGATAAGCCCCAATTGATCATGTTGTGTGATGCTTTTAATGTGCTGTTGGATTCTGTTTGCTAGTATTTTGTTGAGGATTTTTGCATCTATGTTCCTCAGTGATATTGGCCTGTAGTTTTCTTTCTTTGTGATATCTTTGTCTGGTTTTGGTATCACGGTGATGGTGGCCGTGTAGAATGAGTTTGGGAGTGTTCTTCCTTCTGCTATATTTTGGAAGAGTTTGAGAAGGATAGGTGTTAGCTCTTCTCTAAATGTTTGATAGAATTCGAGTGTGAAGCCATCTGGTCTTGGGCCTTTGTTTGTTGGAAGATTTTAAATCACAGTCTCAATTTCAATGCTTATGATTGGTCTGTTTATATTTTCTATTTCTTCCTGGTTCAAGCTCAGAAAGTTGTGCTTTCCTAACAATTTGTCAATTTCTTCCAGGTTTTCCAATTTATTGGCATGTAGTTGTTTGTAGCATCTCTCTTAATCCTTTGTATTTATGCAGTGTCAGTTGTTATGTCTCCTTTTTCATTTCTAATTCTATTGATTTGAGTCTTCTCCTTTTTTCTTGATGAATCTGGCTAATGGTTTGTCAATTTTTTATCTTCTCAAAGAACCAGCTTTTAGTTTTATTGATTTTTGCTATCGTTTCCTTCATTTCTTTTTCATTTATTTCTGATCTGATCTTTATGATTTCTTTCCTTCTGGTAACTTTGGGGTTTTTTTGTTCTTCTTTGCTTAATTGCTTTAGGTGTAAGTTTAGGTTGTTTATTTGAGATGTTTCTTGTTTCTTAAGGTGGGATTGTACTGCTATATACTTCCCTCTTTGGACTGCTTTTGCTGCATCCCATAGAATTAGGGTCATCCTGTTTTCATTGTCATTTGTTTCTAGGTATTTTTTTGATTTGGATTTATTCAGTGATCTCTTTGTTATTTAGTAGTTTATTTTTTAGCCTCCATGTCTTTGTAGTTTTTAAAAAAAATTTTTAACATTTTTATTGGAGTATAATTGTTTTACAATGGTGTGTTAGTTTCTGCTTTATAACACAGTGAATCAGTTATATGTATACATATGTTCCCATATCTCTTCCCTCTTGCGTCTCCCTCCCACACTTCCTATCCCACCCCTCTAGGTGGTCACAAACCACCGAGCTGATCTCACTGTGTTATGCGGCTGCTTCCCACTAGCTATCTACTTTACGTTTGGTAGTGTATATATGTCCATGCCACTCTCTCAGTTTGTCAAAGCTTACCCTTCCCCCTCCCCATATCCTCAAGTCCATTCTCTAGTAGGTCTGTGTCTTTATTCCCATCTTACACCCATGTTCTTCATGACCTTTTTTTCCCTTAGATTCCATATATATGTGTTAGCATACTGTATTTGTTTTTCTCTTTCTGACTTACTTCACTCTGTATGACAGACTCTAACTCCATCCACCTCACTACAAATAACTCCATTTCGTTTCTTCTTATGGCTGAGTAATATTCCATTGTATATATGTGCCACATCTTCTTTATCCATTCATCTGTTGATGGACACTTAGGTTGCTTCCATGTTCTGGCTATTGTAAATAGAGCTGCAATGAACATTTTGGTACATGGCACTTTTTGAATTATGGTTTTCTCAGAGTATATGCCCAGTAGTGGGATTGCTGCATCGTATGATAGTTGCATCTGTAGTTTTTAGGGAACCTCCATACTGTTCTCCATAGTGGCTGTATCAATTTACATTCCCACCAACAGTGCAAGAGTGTTCCCTTTTCTCCACACCCTCTCCAGCATTTATTGTTTCTAGACTTTTTGATGATGGCCATTGTGACTGGTGTGAGATGATACCTCATTGTAGTTTTGACTTACATTTCTCTAATGATTAATGATGTTGAGCATTCTTTCATGTGTTTGTTGGCAACCAGTATATCTTCTTTGGAGAAATGTCTATTTAGGTTATCTGCCCATTTTTGGATTGGGTTGTTTGTTTTTTTGTTATTGAGCTTCATGAGCTGCGTGTAAATTTTGGAGATTAATCCTTTGTCAGTTTCTTCATTTGCAGATATTTTCTCCCATCCTGAGGGTTGTCTTTTGGTCTTGTTTATGGCTTCCTTTGCTGTGCAAAAGCTTTTAAGTTTCATTAGGTCCCATTTGTTTATTTTGGTTTTTATTTCCATTTCTCCAGGAGGTGGGTCAAAAAGGATCTTGCTGTGATTTATGTCATAGAGTGTTCTGCCTATGTTTTCCTCTAAGAGTTTGATAGTGTCTGGCCTTACATTTAGGTCTTTAATCCATTTTGAGTTTATTTTTGTGTATGGTGTTAGGGAGTGTTCCAATATCATACTTTTACATGTACCTGCCAGTTTTCCCGGCACCACTTATTGAAGAGGCTGTCTTTTCTCCACTGTATATTCTTGCCTCCTTTATCAAAGATAAGGTGACCATATGTGCGTGGGTTTATCTCTGGGCTTTCTATCCTGTTCCATTGATCTATATTTCTGTTTTAGTGCCAGTACCATACTGTCTCGATTACTGTAGCTTTGTAGTATAGTCTGAAGTCAGGGAGCCTGATTCCTCCAGCTCCGTTTTTCTTTCTCAAGATTGCTTTTGCTATTTGGGGTCTTTTGTGTTTCCATACAAGTTGTGAAATTTTTTGTTCTAGTTCTGTGAAAAATGCCGGTGGTAGTTTGATAGGGATTGCATTGAATCTGTAGATTGCTTTGGGTAGTAGAGTCATTTTCACAATGTTGATTCTTCCAATCCAAGAACATGGTAAATCTCTCCATCTATTTGTATCATCTTTAATTTCTTTCATCAGTGTCTTATAATTTTCTGCATACACGTCTTTTTTCTCCTTAGGTAGGTTTATTCCTAGATATTTTATTCTTTTTGTTGCAATGGTTATTGAGAGTGTTTCCTTAATTTCACTTTCAGAATTCTCATCATTAGTTTATAGGAATGCCAGAGATTTCTCGCATTGATTTGTATCCTGCTACTTTATCAGTTTCATTGATTAGCTCTAGTAGTTTTCTGGTAGCATCTTTAGGATTTTCTATATATAGTATCATGTCATCTGCAAACAGTTACAGCTTTACTTCTTCTTTTCCGATTTGGATTCCTTTTATTTCTTTTTCTTCTCTGATTGCTGTGGCTAAAACTTCCAAAACTATGTTGAATAATAGTGGTGAGAGTGGACAACCTTGTCTTGTTCCTGATCTTAGAGGAAATGGTTTCATTTTTTCACCATTGAGGACGATGTTGGCTGTGGGTTTGTCATATATGGCCTTTATTATGTTGAGGTAGGTTCCCTCTATGCCCACTTTCTGGAGAGTTTTTATTATAAATGGGTGTTGAATTTTGTTGAAAGTTTTCTCTGCATCTATTGAGATGATCATATGGTTTTTCTCCTTCAATTTGTTAATATGGTGTATCACGTTGATTGATTTGTATATATTGAAGAATTCTTGCATTCCTGGAGTAAACCCCACTTGATCATGGTGTATGATCCTTTTAATGTGCTGTTGGATTCTGTTTGTTAGTATTTTGTTGAGGATTTTTGCATCTATGTTCATCAGTGATATTGGCCTGTAGTTTTCTTTCTTTGTGACATCTTTGTCTGGTTTTAGTATCAGGGTGATAGTGGCCTCGTAGAATGAGTTGGGGAGTGTTCCTCCCTCTGCAATATTTTGGAAGAGTTTGAGAAGGATAGGTGTTAGCTCTTCTCTAAATGTTTGATAGAATTCGCCTGTGAAGCCATCTCGTCTTGAGCTTTTGCTTGTTGGAAGATTTTTAATCACAGTTTCAATGTCAGTGCTTGTGATTGGTGTGTTCATATTTTCTATTTCTTCCTGGTTCAGTCTCGGCAGGTTTTGCTTTTCTAAGAATTTTTCCATTTCTTCCAGGTTGTCCATTTTATTGGCGTAGAGATGGTTGTAGTAATCTCTCATGATCGTTTGTATTTCTGCAGTGTCAGTTGTTACTTCTCATTTTTCATTTCTAATTCTATTGATTTGAGTCTTCTCCCTTTTTTTCGTGATGAGTCTGGCTAATGGTTTATCAATTTTGTTTATCTTCTCAAAGAACCATCTTTTAATTTTTTTGATCTTTGCTATCGTTTCCTTCATTTCTTTTTCATTTATTTCTGATCTGAACTTTATGATGTCTTTCCTTCTGCTAACTTTGGGGTTTTTTTGTTCTTCTTTCTCTAATTGCTTTAGGTGCAAGGTTAGGTTGTTTATTTTAGATGTTTCCTTTTTTTTAAGGTAGGATTGTATTGCTATAAACTTCCCTTTTAGAACTGGTTTTTCTGCATCCCATAGGTTTTGGGTCATCGGGTCTCCATTGTCATTTGTTTCTAGGTATTTTTTGATTTCCTCTTTGATTTCTTTAGTGATCTCTTGGTTATTAATTAGTGTGTTGTTTAGCCTCCATGTGTTTGTATTTCTTACAGATTTTTTCCTGTAATTGATATCTGGTCTCATAGCGTTGTGGTCAGAAAAGATACTTGATACGATTTCAATTTTCTTAAATTTACCAAGACTTGATTTGTGACCCAAGATATAATCTATCCTGGGGAATGTTCCATGAGCACTCGAGAAGAATGTGTATTCTGTTGTTTTTGGATAGAATGTTCTATAAATATCAATTAAGTCCATCTTGTTTAATGTATCATTTAAAGCTTGTGTTTCCTTATTTATTTTCATTTTGGATGATCTGTCCATTGGTGAAAGTGGGGGGTTAAAGTCCCCTGCTATGATTGTGTTACTGTTGATTTCCCTTTTTATGGCTGTTAGTATTTGCCTTATGTATTGAGGTGCTCCTATGTTGGGTGCATAAATATTTACAATTGTTATATCTTCTTCTTGGATTGATCCCTTGATCATTATGTAGTGTCCTTTTTTGTCTCTTGTAATAGTCTTTATTTTAAAGTCCATTTTGTCTGATATGAGAATTGCTACTCCAGCTTTTTTTTGATTTCCTTTTGCATGGAATATCTTTTTCCATCCCCTCACTTTCAGTCTGTATGTGTCCCTAGGTCTGATGTGGGTCTCTTGTAGACAGCATATATACGGGTATTGTTTTTGTATCCATTCAGCCAGTCTATGTCTTTTGGTGGGAGCATTTAATCCATTTACATTTAAGGTAATTATCGATATGTATGTTCCTATTCCCATTTTCTTAAATGTTTTGGGTTTGTTATTGTAGGTGTTTTCCTTCTCTTGTATTTCTTGCCTAGAGAAGTTCCTTTAACATTTTTTGTAAAGCTGGTTTAGTGGTGCTGAACTCTCTCAGCTTTTGCTTGTCTGTAAAGGTTTTAATTTCTCCATCAAATCTGAATGAGATCCTTGCTGGGTAGAGTAATCTTGGTTGTAGGTTTTTCTCCTTCATCACTTTAAATATGTCCTGCTACTCCCTTCTGGCTTGCAGAATTTCTGCTGAAAGATCAGCTGTTAACCTTATGGGGATTCCCTTGTGTGTTATTTGTTGCTCTTCCCTTGCTGCTTTTAATATATTTTCTTTGTATTTAATTTTTGATAGTTTGATTAATATGTGTCTTGGTGTCTTTCTCCTTGGATTTATCCTGTATGGGACTCTCTGTGCTTCCAGGACTTGATTAACTATTTCCTTTCCCATATTAGGGAAGTTTTCAACTATAATCTCTTCAAATATTTTCTCAGTCCCTTTCTTTTTGTCTTCTTCTTCTGGGACCCCTATAATTCGGATGTTGGTGCATTTAATTTGTCCCAGAGGTCTCTGAGACTGTCTTCAGTTCTTTTCATTCTTTTTTCTTTATTCTGCTCTGCAGTAGTTATTTCCACTATTTTATCTTCCAGGTCACTTATCCGTTCTTTTGCCTCAGTTATTCTGCTATTGATCCCTTCTTGAGTTTTTAATTTCATTTATTGTGTTTTTCATCATTGCTTGTTTCCTCTTTAGTTCTTCTAAGTCCTTGTTAAATGTTTCTTGCATTTTCTCTATTCTATTTCCAAGATTTTGGATCATCTTTTCTATCATTATTCTGAATTCTTCTTCGTGTAGACTGCCTATTTCCTCTTCATTTGTTAGGTCTGGTGTGTTTTTACCTTGTTCCTTCATCTGCTGTGTGTTTTTCTGTCTTCTCATTTTGCTTATCTTACTGTGTTTGGGGTCTCGTTTTCACAGGCTGCTGGTTCTTAGTTCCCGTTGTTTTTGTTGTCTGTCCCCAGTGGCTAAGGTTGGTTCAGTGGGTTGTGTAGGCTTCCTGGTTGAGGGGACTAGTGCCTGTGTTCTGGTGGATGAGGCTGGATCTTGTCTTTCTGGTGGGCAGGTCCATGTTTTTTGGTGTGTTTTGGGGTGTCTGTGGCCTTTTTATGATTTTAGGCAGCCTCTCTGCTAATGGATGGGGCTGTGTTCCTGTTTTGCTAGTTGTTTGGCATAGTGTGTCCAGCACTGTAGCTTGCTGGTCGTTGAGTGAAGCTGGGTCTTGGTGTTGAGATGGAGGTCTCTGGGAGATTTTCGCTGTTTGATATTACATGGAGCTGGGAGGTTTCTTGTGGACCAGTGTCCTGAAGTTGGCTCTCCCACCTCAGAGGCACAGCACTGACTCCTGGCTGGAGCACCAAGAGCCTTTCATCCACACACCTCAGAATAAAAGGGAGAAAAAATAGAAAGGAAGAAAGAAAGAGGATAAAATAAAATAAAGTTATTAAAATAAAAAATAAAAAATTATTAAGAAAAAAATTTAAAAAGTAAAAAAAAGAAAGAAAGAAAGAAAAAAACGGACGGACAAAGCCCTAGGACAAATGGTGAAAGCAAAGCTATACAGACAAAATCTCACACAGAATCATACACATACACACTCACAAAAAGAGAAAAAGGGGAAAAAATAATATATCTTGCTCCCAAAGTCCACCTCCTCAATTTGGGATGATTCGTTGTCTCTTCAGGTATTCCATAGATGCAGGGTACATCAAGTTGTTTGTGGAGCTTTAATCCGCTGCTCCTGAGGCTGCTGGGAGAGATTTCCCTTTCTCTTCTTTGTTCGCACAGCTCCCGGGCTCGGCTTTGGATTTGGACCCGCCTCTGCATGTAGGTCGCCTGAGGGCATTTGTTCTTTCAGACAGGACGGGGTTAAAGGAGCAGTTGATTCGGGGGTTCTGGCTCACTCAGGCCTGGGGGAGGGACGGGTATGGATGTGGGGCGAGCCTGTGGCGTCAGAGGCCCGCATGACATTGCACCGGCCTGAGGTGTGCCGTGCGTTCTCCCGGGGAAGTTTTTCCTGGATCACGGGACCCTGGCAGTGGCGGGCTGCACAGGCTCCCGGGAGGGGAGGTGTGGATAGTGATCTGTGCTTGCACACAGGCTTCTTCGTGGCTGTAGCAGCAGCCTTAGCATCTCATGCCTGTCTCTGGGTTCCACGCTGATAGCCGCCCCTCGCGCCTGTCTCTGGAGCTCCTTTAAGCAGCGCTCTTAATCCCTTCTCCTCATGCACCAGGAATCACAGAGGGAAGAAAAAGTCTCTTGCCTCTTTGGCAGCTCCAGACTTTTTCCCGGACTCCCTCCCGGCTAGCTGTGGCGCTCTAGCCCCCTTCAGGCTGTGTTCACGCAGCCAACCTCAGTCCTCTCCCTGGGATCCGACTGAAGCCCGAGCCTCAGCTCCCAGCCCCCGCCCTTCCCGGCAGGTGAGCAGACAAGCCTCTTGGGCTGGTGAGTGCTGGGCGGCACCGGTCCTCTGTGCGGGAATCTCTCCGCTTTGCCCTCCGCACCCCTGTTGCTGCACTCTCCTCCGTGGCTCTGAAGCTTCCCCCCTCCGCCACCCACAATCTCCGCCCGTGAAGAGGCTTCTAGTGTGTGGAAACCTTTCCTCCTTCACAGCTCCCTGCCACTGGTGCAGGTCCCATCCCTATTCTTTTGTCTCTGTTTTTTCTTTTGCCCTACCCAGGTACGTGGGGAGTTTCTTGCCTTTTGGGAGGTCTGAGGTCTTCTGCCAGCATTCAGTGGGTGTTCTATAGGAGCAGTTCCACGTGTAGATGTATTTCTGATTTATCTGTGGGGAGGAAGGTGATCTCTGCGTCTTACTCTTCTGCTGTCTTCTCAAATCTCCCATGTCTTTGTAGTTTTTGCAGTTTTTCTTTTTTTGGTAATTGATATCTGGTCTCATAGTGTTGTGTTCGGAAAAGATACTTGATGTGATTTCAATTTTCTTAAATTTACCAAGGCTTGACTTGTGACCCAAGATATGATCTCTCCTGGACAATGTTCCATGAGCACTTGAGAAGAAAGTGTATTCTGTTGCTTTTGGATGGAAAGTTCTATAAATATCAATTAAGTTCATCTTGTTTAATGTATCATTTACAGCTTGTGTTTTCCTATTTATTTTCATTTTGGGTGATCTGTCCATTGGTGAAAGTGGGGTGTTAAAGTCCCCTACTCTGATTGTGTTAAGTCGATTTCCCCTTTTATGGCTGTTAGCATTTGCCTTATATATTGAGGTACTCCTATGTTGGGTGCATAAATATTTACAATTGTTATATCTTCTTCTTGGATTGATCCCTTGATTATTATGTAGTGTCCTTCTTTGATCTTGTAATAGTCTTTATTTTAAAGTCTATTTTGTCTGATATGAGAATTGCTACTCCAGCTTTCTTTTGATTTCCATTTGTATGGAATATCTTTTTGCATCCCCTCACTTTTAGTCTGTATGTGTCCTAGGTCAGAAGTGGGTCTCTTGTAGACAGCATATATATGCGTTTTGTTTTTACATCCATTCAACCAGTCTATGTCTTTTGCTTGGAATTTTAATCCTTTTACATTTAAGGTAATTATCCATATGTATGTTCCTATTACCATTTCTTAATTGTTTTGTGTTTGTTATTGTAGGTCTTTTCCTTCTGTTGTGTGTCCATCCTAGAGAAGTTCCTTTAGCATTTGTTGTTAAGCTGGTTTGGTGGTGCTGAATTCTCTTAGCTTTTGCCTGTCTGAAAAGGTTTTAATTTCTCTGTCAAATATGAATGAGGTCCTTGCTGGGTAGGGTAATCTTGGTTGTAGGTTTTTCTCCTTCATCACTTTAAATATGTCCTGCCACTCCCTTCTGGTTTGCAGAGTTTCTGCTGAAAGAACAGCTGTTAACCTTATGGGGATTCCCTTGTACGTTATTTGTTGTTTTTCCCTTGCTGCTTTTAATATTTTTTCTTTGTATTTAATTTTTGATAGTTTGATTAATATGTGTTTTGACATATTTCTCCTAGGATTTATCCTGTATGGGACTCTCTGCCCTTCCTAGACTTGATTGATTATTTTCTTTCCCATATTAGGGAAGTTTTCAACTATAATCTCTTCAAATATTTTCTCAGTCCCTTTTCCTCTTCTTCTTCTGGGACCCCTGTAAGTCGAATATTGGTGCATTTAATGTTGTCCCAGAGGTCTCTGAGAGTGTCCTAAATTCCTTTCATTCTTTTTTCTTTATTCTGCTCTGTGGTAGTAATTTCCAGTATTTTATCTTCCAGGTCACTTATCCGTTCTTCTTCCTCAGTTATTCTGCTATTAATTCCTTCTAGAGAATTTTTAATTTCATTTATTGTGTTGTTCATCATTGTTTGTTTGCTCTTTAGTTCTTCTAGGTCCTTGTTAAACGTCTCTTGTATTTTCTCCATTCTATTTCCAAGATTTTGGACCGTCTTTACTATCATTACTATGAATTCTTTTTGAGGTAGACTACCTATTTCTTCTTTATTTGTTTGGTCTGGTGGGTTTTTACCTTGCTCCTTCATCTGCTGTGTGTTTTTCTGTCTTCTCATTTTGGTTAACTTACTGTGTTTGGGGTCTCCTTTTTGCAGGCTGCATGTTCATAATTTCCGTTGTTTTTGGTGTCTGCCCCCAGTGGCTAAGGTCGTTTCAGGGGGTTGTGAAGGCTTCCTGGTGGAGGGGACTGGTGCCTGTGTTCTGTTGAATGAGGCTGCATCTTGTCTTTCTGGTGGGCAGGACCACATCCGGTGGTGAGTTTTGGCGTGTGTGTGACCTTATTATGATTTTAGGCAGCCTCTCTGCTAATGGGTGGGGTTGTGTTAATGTCTTGCTAATTATTTGGTATAGGGTGTCCAGCACTGTAGCTTGCTGGTCATTGAGGGGAGCTGGGTCGTAGTGTTGAGATGATAATCTCTGGCAGAGCTTTCACCATTTGATATTACATGGAGTCGGGAGGTCTCTGGTGGAGCAATGTCCTGAACCCATGTCTCCCACCTCAAAGGCACAGCCCTGACACCCGGCCAGAGCACCAAGACCCTGTCAGCCCCATGGCTGCTAGTGTTGGAGGGTCTCCTGCAGAGTCAGGGCATGAATGTGGCTCACCATGGGGACAAGAACACTGGCAACAGTAGTTCTGGGATGTACTCCTTGGCGTGAGCCATCACAGAGTCCTCCATTAGCCCCACCAAAGAGCTGGGTAGGCTCAGGTGCTGGGTCACCTCAGGTCAAACAATGCTCCAGGGATTTTTCTATCTTTGAATTTTATTTTATTTATGTTTTTATACAGCAGGTTCTTATTAGTCATCAATTTTATACACATCAGTGTATACATGTCAATTCCAGTCGCCCAATTCATCACACCACCATCCCCATCCCCCCACGGCTTTCCCCCCTTGGTGTCCATACGTTTGTTCTCTACATCTGTGTCTCAACTTCTGCCCTGCAACCCAGTTCATCTGTACCATTTTTATAGGTTTCACATACATGCGTTAATATACGATACTTGTTTCTCTCTTTCTGACTTACTTCACTCTGTATGACAGTCTCTAGATCCATCCACGTCTCAACAAATGACTCAATTTCGTTCCTTTTTATGGCTGAGTAATATTCCATTGTATATATGTACCACAACTTCTTTATCCATTCGTCTGTCGATGGGCATTTAGGTTGCTTTCATGACCTGGCTATTGTAAATATTGCTGAAATGAACATTGGGGTGCATGCGTCTTTTTGAATTATGGTTTTCTCTGGGTATATGCCCAGTAGTGGGATTGCTGGGTCCCATGGTAGTTCTATTTTTAGTTTTTTAAGGAACCTCCATACTGTTCTCCATAGTGGCTGTATCAATATATATTCCCAACAACAGTGCAAGAAGGTTCCCTTTTCTCCACACCCTCTCCAGCATTTGTTACTTGTAGATTTTCTGATGATGCCCATTCTAATTGGTGTGAGGTGATACCTCATGGTAGTTTTGATTTGCATTTCTCTAATAATTAGCGATGTTGAGCAGCTTTTCATGTGCTTCTTGGCCATCTGTATGTCTTCTTTGGAGAAATGTCTATTTAGGTCTTCTGCCCATTTTTGGATTGGGTTGTTTGTTTCTTTAATATTGAGTTACATGAGCTGTTCATATGTTTTGGAGATTAAACCTTTGTCCATTGATTCGTTTGCAAATATTTCTCCCATTCTGAAGGTTGTGTTTTCTTCTTGTTTATGGTTTCCTTTGCTGTGCAAAAGCTTTTAAGTTTCATTAGGTCCCATTTGTTTATTTTTCTTTTTATTTCTATTACTGTAAGAGGTGGATCAAAAAAGATCTTGCTGTGATTTTTATCAAAGCGTGTTCTTCCTATGTTTTCCTCTAAGAGTTTTATAGTGTCCAGTCTTACATTTAGGTCTCTAATCCATTTTGAGTTTATTTTTGTGTATGGTGTTAGGGAGTATTCTAATTTCATTCTTTTACATGTAGCTGTCCAGTTTTCCCAGCACCACTTATTGAAGAGACTCTCTTTTCTCCATTGTATATCCTTGCCTCCATTCTCATAGATTAGTTGACCATAGGTGTGTGGGTTTATCTCTGGGCTTTCTATCTTGTTCCATTGATCTATGTTTCTGTTTTTGTGCCAGTACCATATTGTCTTGATTACTGTAGCTTTGTAGCATAGTCTGAAGTCAGGGAGTCTGATTCTTCCCGCTTCATTTTTTTCCCTCAAGACTGCTTTGGCGATTCGGGTTCTTTTGTGTCTCCATACAAATTTTAAGATTTTTTGTTCTAGTTCCATAAAAAATGCCATTGGTAATTTGATAGGGATTGCTTTGAATCTGTAGATTGTTTTGGGTAGTATAGTCATTTTCACAATATTGATTCTTCCAATCCAAGAACATGGTATATCTCTCCATCTGTTGGTATCATCTTTAATTTCTTTCATCAGTGTCTTATAGTTTTCTGCATACAGGTCTTTTGTCTCCCTAGGTAGGTTTATTCCTAGGTATTTTATTCTTTGTGTTGCAATGGTAAATGGGAGTGTTTCCTTAATTTCTCTTTCAGATGTTTCATCATTCGTGTATAGGTTTGCCAGAGATTTCTGTGCATTAATTATGTATCCTGCAACGTTACCAAATTCATTGATTAGCTCTAGTAGTTTTCTGGTGGCATTTTTAGGATTCTCTATGTATAGTATCATGTCATCTGCAAACAGTGACAGTTTTATTTCTTCTTATCCAATTTGTATTACTTTTTATTTCTTTTTCTTCTGTGATTGCCATGGCTAGGACTTCCAAAATTATGGTGAATAATGGTGGTGAGAGTGGACATCCTTGTCCTGTTGCTGATCTTAGAGGAAATACTTTCAGTTTTTCACCATTGAGAATGATGTTTGCTGTGGGTTTGTCATATACTGCCTTTATTAGGTTGAGGTAAGTTTCCTCTATGCCCACTTTCTGGAGAGTTTTTATCATAAATGGGTGTTGAATTTTGTCAAAAGCTTTTTGTGCATCTATTGAGATGATCATATGGGTTTTATTCTTCAGTTTGTTATATGGTGTATCACATGGATTGATTTGCATATATTGAAGAATCCTTGCATCCCTGGGATAAATCCCACTTCATCATGGTGTATAATGCTTTTAATGTGTTGTTGGATTCTGTTTGCTAGTATTTTGTGGAGGATTCTTGCATCATATTCATCGGTGATATTGGTCTGTAATTTTTATTTTTTGTAGTATTTTTGTCTGGTTTTGGTGTCAGGGTGATGGTGGCCTCATAGAATGAGTTTGGGAGTGTTCCTTCCTTTGCAATTTTTTGGAAGAGTTTGAGAAGGATGGGTGTTAGCTCTTCTCTAAATGTTTGATAGAATTCACCTGTGAAGCCATCTGGTCCTGGACTTCTGTTTGTTGGAAGATTTTTAATCACAGTTTGAATTTCATTACTTGTGATTTGTCTGTTCATATTTTCTATTTCTTCCTGGTTCAGTCTTGGAAGGTTATACCTTTCGACGAATTTCTCCCTTTCTTCCAGGTTTTCCATTTTATTGGCATAGAGTTGCTTGTAGTAGTCTCTTAGGATGCTTTGTGTTTCTGCAGTGTCTGTTGTAACTTCTCCTTTTTCATTTCTAATTTTATTGATTTGAGTCCTCTCCCTCTTTTTCTTGATGAGTCTGGCTAATGGTTTATCAATTTTGTTTATCCTCTCAAAGAACCATCTTTTAGTTTTATTGATCTTTGCTATTGTTTTCTTTGTTTCTATTTCACTTATTTCTTCTCTGATCTTTATGATTTCTTTCCTTCTGCTAACTTTGGATTTGTTATTTCTTCTTTCTCTAGTTCCTTTAGGTGTAAGGTTAGATTGTGTACTTGAGATTTTTCTTGTTTCTTGAGGTAGGCTTGTATAGCTATAAACTTCCCTGTTAGAACTGCTTTTGCTGCATCCCATAGGTTTTGGATCATCTTGTTTTCATTGTCATTTGTCTCTAGTTATTTTTTGATTTCCTCTTTGATTTCTTCAGTGATCTCTTGGTTATTTAGTAACGTATTGTTTAGCCTCCATGTGTTTGTGTTTTTTACATTTTTTCCCTTGTAATTGATTTCTAATCTCATATCATTGTGGTCAGAAAAGATGCTTGATATGATTTCAATTTTCTTAAATTTACTGAGGCTTGATTTGTGACCCAAGATGTGATCTATCCTGGAGAATGTTCCGTGCACACTTCAGAAGAAATTGTAATCTGCTGTTTTTGCATGGAATGTCCTATAAATATCAATGAAATCTATCTGGTCTATTGTGTCATTTAAAGCTTCTGTTTTCTTATTTATTTTCATTTTGGATGATCTGTCCATTGGTGTAAGTGAGGTGTTAAAGTGTCCCATTATTATTGTGTTACTGTTGATTTCCTGTTTTATAGCTGTAAGTAGTTGCCTTCTGTATTGAGGTGTTCCTATATTGGGGGCATATATATTTATAATTGTTATTTCTTCTTCTTGGATTGATCCCTTGATCATTATGTAGTGTCCTTCCTTGTCTCTTTAACATTCTTTATTTTAAAGTCTATTTTATGTGATTTGAGTATTGCTACTCCAACTTTCTTCTGATTTCCATTTGCATGGAAAATCTTTTTCCATCCCCTCACTTTCAGTCTGTATGTGTCCCTAGGTCTGAAGTGGGTCTCTTGTAGACAGCATATATATGGGTCTTGTTTTTGTATCCATTGAGCAAGCCTGTGTCTTTTGGTTTGAGCATTTAATCCATTCACGTTTAAGGAATTAATGATATGTATGTTCCTATGACCATTTTCCTAATTGTTTTTGGTTTGTTTTTGTAGGTCTTTTTCTTCTCTTGTGTTTCCCACTTAGAGAAGTTCCTTTAGCATTTATTGTACAGCTGGTTTGGTGGTGCTGAATTCTCTTAGCTTTTGCTTGTCTGTAAAGCTTTTGATTTCTCCAAACAATCTGAATGAGATCCTTGCCAGGTAGAGTAATCTTGGTTGTAGGTTCTTCCCTTTCATCACTTTAAGTATATCATGCCACTCCCTTCTGGCTTGTAGAGTTTCTGCTGAGAAATCAGCTGTTAACCTTATGGGAGTTCCCTTGTATGTTATTTGTCATTTTTCCCTTGCTGCTTTCAATAATTTTTCTTTGTCTTTGATTTTTGCCAATTTGATTACTCTGTGTCTCGGTGTGTTTCTCTTTGGGTTTATTCTGTATGTTACTCGCTGCACTTCCTGGACTTTGGTGGCTCTTTCCTTTCCCATGTTAGGGAAGTTTTCGACTATAATCTTTTCAAATATTTTCTAGGGTCCTTTCTCTCTCTCTTCTCCTTCTGGGACCCCTATAATGCGAATGCTGTTGCATTTAATGTTGTCCCAGTGGTCTCTTAGGCTATCTTCATTTCTTTTCATTCTTTTTTCTTTATTCTGTTCCGCAGCAGTGAATTCCACCTTTCTGTCTTCCAGGTCACTTATCCGTTCTTCTGCCTCAGTTATTCTGCTATTGATTCCCTCTAGTGTAGTTTTCATTTCAGTTATTGTATTTTATCTATGTTTGTTTGTTCTTTAATTCTTCTAGGTCTTTGTTAAACATTTCTTGCATCTTCTTGATGTTTGCCTCCATTCTTTTTCTGAGGTCCTGGATCATCTTCACTATCATTATTCTGAATTCTCTTTCTGGATGGTTGCCTATCTCCACTTCATTTAGTTGTTTTTCTGGGATTTTATCTTGTTCCTTCATCTGGTACATAGCCCTCTGCCTTTTCATCTTGTCTATCTTTCTGTGAATGTGGTTTTTGATCCACAGACTGCAGGATTGTACTTCCTCTTGCCGCTGCTGTCTGCCCTCTGTTGGATGAGGCTATCTAAGAGGCTTGTGTAAGCTTCCTGATGGGTCGGACTGGTGGTGGGTAGGGCTGACTGTTGCTGTAGTGGGCAGAGCTCAGTACAACTTTAATCCGCTTGACTGCTGATGGTTGGGACTGGGTTCCCTCCCTGTTGGTTGTTTGGCCTGAGGCAACCCAACACTTCAGCCTACCTAGGTTCTTTGTCAGGGCTAATGACAGTCTCTGGGAGGGCTCACACCAAGGAGTACTTCCCAGAACTTCTGCTGCCATTGTCCTTGTCCCCACCATGAGCCACAGCCACCCCCCACCTCTGCAGGAGACCCTCCAACACTAGCAGGTAAGTCTGGTTCAGTCTCCCCTGGGGTCACTGCTCCTTCTCCTGGGTCCTGATGCAGACACCACTTTGTGTGTGCCCTCCAAGAGTGGAGTGTCTGTTTCCCCCATTCCTGTCGAAGTCCTGCAATCAAATCCCACTAGTCTTCAAAGTCTGATTCTCTAGGAATTCCTCCTCCTGTTGCTGGACTCCCAGGTTAGGAAGCCTGACGTGGGGCTCAGAACCTTCACTCCAGTGGGTGGACTTCTGTGGTATAAGTGTTCTCCAGTCTGTGAGTCACCCACCCAGCAGTTATGAGATTTGATTTTATTGTGATTGCTCCCCTCCTACCATCTCATTGTGGCTTCTCCTTTGTCTTTGGATGTATGGTATCTTCTTTGTTGAGTTGCAGTGTGTTCCTGTTGATGACTGTCCAGCAGCTAGTTGTGATTCTGGTGTTCTCACAAGAGGGAGTGAGAGCACGTCCTTCTACTCTGCCATCTAAATTCATAATTTAGATACCTGTTATTCTCAGTAGTTGTGTTCCATAAAGCTGCTGCAATCACTGAATGAGCAAATATTAAATGATTGCTCGCTGGAAGGCCCACCATCGCCAAGCACTGCTGCCCCACAGCTTCTCTTCCACCCATGGCCCGGGTCCCTCGTGGGCGCTGCTGTGGGACCTGTAGCAGCCAAGCTCTCCGACCCCAAAGCCGCCGCTGCTGCTGCTGCCAACATCACCGCCACCGTTCCCTCCAGGGACTTTAAATGGCTGTTTTTATGAAGTAATTTTTATTAGTTACAGTTGTTTGATTTGGGAATAAGTCCATGGAGCTCTTTATGTAGCCATTCCAGAAGTTGGAGCAAAGTAGTCATTTATAAATCAGGTAGGAGAAGAAAAGAGTACACACTAAATATATATTGATACTGCCTTTTAATGTTTTTGTACATATATGAATTCATATTATACTCTCTATATAGTGTATGTATATATATCTATATAAAATGTAAAAACTATATATAGTTTTTATATTTACTTATGTAGTTATTTTACCAGTTGTCTTTATTTTTTTTTTGTGGATTTGAGTTGTGTCCTTTCATTTCAGTCTGATCGACTTCTTCCTTTAGTATTTCTTGTAGTTTAGGTATTCTAGCAACACATTCTCTCATTTTTGTCTTGAAGTATCTTAATTTCTTCTTCATTTTTCAAAAATAGTTTTTGTGGACATGAAAATCTTGGTTGGTAGATTTTTGCTTTCAGCAGTTTGACTCTGATAAGAATTTTGAGGGTCTTGATTATGTAATACTTTTTAAAAATAATTTGCGACTTTCCAGCCATAATTTTTTCAAATATTCTTTCTGCCCCCTTTCCCTTCTTTATTAGAGTAAGAATATTGCTAGTAAGAAAGCAAAATGTTGGTATCCTTGATTGTGTCCCACATTTCTTTGAGGCTCTGTTCATTTTTGTTCACTCTTTTTTCCCCTGTTTTTATTCAGATTGGACTATATCAATAGACCTATCTTCAAGTTCACTTTTTTCTTCTGCCAGCTGAAATCTGCCTTTGAGTCTGTCGAGTGAAATTTTATTTTATTTTATTTTTTAGTGAAACAATTTAAGTGTTTATTAGGAGGAAAAAGTGTACATGTAAATAGACTGACACGGGTGAACTCAGAGAAAGAGTTACACCCTTGTGGTAGTTTGAATCACTTATATGGGACAGTTCTTCTGGGTTTCCTCTGGCCAGTCATCTTGCTTTGCCTGGTTCTTGTCTAGTGAAAATTTAAATTTGGTTATTGTACTTTTCTACTTATAATTTCTTTTAAAAAAATATTAATTAATTAAGTTGTACCAGGTCTTAGTTGTGGCAGGTGGGCTCCTTAGTTGTGGCATGCATGTGGGATCTAGTTCCCTGAATGGGGATTGAACCCGGGCCCCCTGCATTGGGAGCACAGAGTCTTATCCACTGTGCCACTGGGGAATTCCCCCAACTTATAATTTCTATTTAAAAAATAATCTTTATTGATATTCTCTATTTGGTGAGATATCATTCTCTTTCTTTTACTTTTTAGACATAGTCTCCTTTAGTTCTTTGAACATACTTATAAAAGCTGATTTAAAGACTTTGTCTAGTAAGTACAAGTTTAAGTGTCCTCAGGGAGAGTTACTATTTACTTCATTTTTTTTCCTGTGTATGAGCCATACTTTCCCATTTCTTTGAAAGTTTCACAGTTGTGTGTTTAAGTGTGGATATTTTAAATAATATAACTTGAAAGTTCTGGAAATTAGATCTGTCCCCCTCCCATTCTCAGGGTTTTTTTGTTGTTCTTATTTGTTGTTGATGGTGATGATGTTGCTGTTTGTTTTTTTAAATTACTTTCCTGAACTTTGTAATGTTTGTATTCTTTGTCGTATGTGGCCACTGAAATCTTTAAGTGGACGGGTAATATTTGGGCCAAGTTTTTGTTAAATGCCTTGCACTAAAAGTCTCCTAGCTTTGGCTGATGGACCCTGTTTGTGTGTTGGGGCACATCTTTAATGATCCAGCAGGTATTCTACAGCAATGCTTTAGCCTTTACTTCCTGCTTGCATAGAAGCCATTGGTGACAGATTAGAGCCTTCTTGAGTCTTTCCTAGACATGAAAACAGCCCTACACAGGTATGCAGCCTTCTAGATTCCCAGGAATTTGTTGGAGTTTTTTGAAGCCCCCTGTGGACATCTTATTTCCCAACTTTTCCTTTTAAGTTTTTTTGTAAGCTTGTTTGCTCCAGCTGTGGTTTGTTCCCTCACACCTCAGGCAGCTGTGATGTTAAATAATTGCTGGTGAATAATTGCTGCTGATTGTTCTCTGCAAACACCCTGATTAAGAGGCTGTGTGCACTGAGAAAGGTCTGAATCATTTCAAATAAGACAAACTCTGTGATTGGGGCTTTCATAGAACTTCCAGACAGTTCAAATAGTGACAATACTCTTAGGATGGGGCTTTTGTGGAGCTGAAAATCTAATCTAGCCCATCCATTGGCTGCTAAGCTGCTGGCTTTCATGGCTACTATGATTGTGAGGCTATTGTTTTTCAAGACTACCACAGAAATGGAGAGAAAGTGATGGGGCTAGAACAAGTTAAAATATCACAGAGTTCACTATTCTTACCAAGATTCTGTCACTTTGTTGAATAAATGTTCCTCACTTTGTCGCAAGATTTTGTTAATTTTTATAGTTCTGAAAAAGTTAATTTTGACAATTTTTATGTCCTTTTGTGGCTTTTATGGTGAGCAGATTTTTTTGAGGTCCTTGCTCTTTCATTCAGCTGTTCATTTCATCTTCACACTTTCTTGTTATTAATACTTGCATGCTATATTTTTTCCATTTTTACTTTATTATTATTTTTAAATTTATTTATTTATTTATTTATTTATTTTTGGCTGTGCTGCCAGTCATGTGTTATCTTAGTTCCCTGACCAGGGATCTAATCAGCACTCTCTGAATTGGAAGTGTGGCATCTTAACCACTGGACCACCAGGGAAGCCCCCTCCATATTTTTACATTAAACTTACCTGTATTTGAAGTGAACTTCTTTCTTTCTTTTTTTTTGGCTGTGCTGTGCATCTTGCAGGCTCTCAGTTCCCTGACCAGGGATTGAACCTGGGACATGGCAGTGAAAGTCTGGAATCCTAACCACTAGGCCACCAGGGAATTCCCTGAAGTGAATTTCTTATAATTATCAGATATTTGGGTCATTTTCCTTAACTCTGTCAATCTTTGTCATTTAATTCATGTATTTAGACGATTTTTTGTTTTGTTAATTTTTAGAGCAGTTTTGGATTCACAGAAAAATTGAGTGGAAGGTACAGAGATTTCCCATATATCCCTTGCCTCTACACATGGATCGCCATCTCCATTATCCCCCACTAGAATGGTACATTTGTTACAATTGATGAACCTACATTGACACGTGATTATCACCCAAAGCCCATAGTTTACATTAGGATTCACTCTTCTTGTTATACAGTCTATGGGTTTTGACAAATGTGTAATGACATCTGTCTACCATTATAGCATCATAGATAATAATTTCCCTGCCCTAAAATTCCTCTATGACCCATCTATTCTCCCATCTACTTTCTCCCTAATCCCAAGCAACCACTTGTCTTTTTACTGCCTCCATAGTTTTGCATTTTCCAGACTGTCATATAGTTGTAATATTTTCAGAATCATACAGTATGTAGCCTTTTCAGATTAGCTTCTTTCACTTAGCAATATACATTTAAGGTTCTTCCATGTCTTTTCATGACTTGGATTGCTCATTTCTTTTTATCATTGAATAATATTTCATTGACTGTTTGTACCACAGTTTATTTATCCATTCACCTATTGAAGGACATCTTGGTTGCTTCCAAGCTTTTGCAATTATGAATAAACACTTGTGTGCAGGTTTTTGTGTGAACCTAAGTTTTTAACTCCTTTGGATAAATAACAAGGAAGACAACTGCTGAAGTGTATGGTAAGAGTATGTTTAATTTTGTTAAGAAACCACCAAAATGTCTTTCAGAGTGTCTGTACCATTTTGCATTCTAACCAGTTATGAACAAGAATTCCTGTTGCTCCACATCCTCCCAGCATTTGCTGTTGTCAGTGTTCTGGGTTTTGGTCATTTTAATAGGTGTGTATTGGTATCTAATTGTTGTTTCAATTTGCACTTCCCTGATGAAATATGACATGGAGCATTTTTTCATATTCTTATTTGCCATCTGTATATCTTTGGTGAAGTATCTGTTAATGTCTTTGGCCCATTTCCCTCCCACTTTTTAATTGGGCTGTTTGTTTTCTTATTGTTGAGTTTTAAGAGTCCTTTGCATATTTTGGATAACAGTATTTTATTATATATGCCTTATGTAAATATTTACTCCCAGTCTGTGGCTTTCTCATTCTCTTGATAGTGTCTTTCATAGAGCAGAAGTTTTTAATGAAGTCTAACTTATCAATTATTTCTTTCATGAATAGCACCTTTGTTTTTCCTAAAAGGTCATCACCAAACCCAAGGTCATGTAGATTTTCTTCTATGTTATCTTTTAGGAGTTTTATAGTTTTGTGTTTTACATTTAGGTCTATGATCTATTTGAGTTAATTCTTGTGAAGGTCTGTGTCTATATTCATTTTCTTGCATGTGGATGTTCAATTATTCCAGCACCATTTATTGAAAAGTTTATCTGTTCTCCATTGTATTGCCTTTGCTCCTTTGCATTTAAACCAATTTTTAAAAATGTAATTGTTGCTATACCATTTTATTGTTTTTTCTGTTTGTTCATTCTGTTTTTGTTATTCTTTTTTTTCTGCCTTCAGTATTTTTTAAGAATTCCATTTTGATGTATTTATCGTTTTTTAAAGTATATAGTTTTTAAGGTGGTTGTTCTAATATCACATTGTACATAACATAAATTATCACAGAGTACTGTTTTTTATTTACCACATTGATTGAAATGTATAAACATTACCTATACTTACATTCTTTTATCTTCTCTCTGTATAGAATTGTTGTTTAAATATTTCCTGTATATGCATTGGAAACCACAGCAATGTTATAATTTCTTTCAATCATTGTACATAATTTAAAAAACTCAAGAGGAGAAGCATAGTTTATTATAATTACTCATAGTTTTACCTTTTCTATTGTCCTTATTTTATTCCTGATGTTCCAAATTTCCTTTTAAAAAATCATTTCCTTTCTGTTTGAAAAATGTTTTATTCATTATTTTATAGTATGTCTGCAAATCCCAAATTCTTTGTTCCCCTTCATTTTGGAACGTCCTGATTTCCCCTTCATTTCCAAATGATATTTTTACTGGATATAGAATTCTGGATTGACAGTTCTTTTCTTCAAAACATGAAAATTATTGTGCCAATTCCTTTTGACCTCCATGGTTTCTGGTGAGAAATCCACTGTCATTTGAATAATTGTTCCTCTATTAATAATGTGAAGTTTCTATCTAGCTGCTTTGAAGATTTTTTGTTTTGTTTTAGTTTAGAAAGTTATGCAACCGTTTGTGATTTCTTTGGGTTCCTCCCGTTTGGGATTCTGTCAGCTTCTTGAATCTGTAGGTTTATGCCTTTTATCAAATTTGGGAAATTTTCAGCAATTATTTCTTCAGACATTTTTTCACCTGTACACTTTTTCTCCACTCTTTCTGGGACTCTAATGACACAATTTAGATATTTTGTTATTGTCCCATTTGTCCTTGAGTCTGAAACGTTTTTTCCAGTTTATTTTCTCTCTGTTTTTCAGATTGGATAATTTCTACTGACCTATATTCAAGTTAGTTTATTCTTTTATCTTTCATCTCCATTCTGCTCTTGAGCCCATCCAGTGAGATTTTTATTTCAATAATTACATTCTTGAGAGGGAGAAGATGGCAGAAGAGTAAGACGTGGAGATCACCTTCCTCCCCACAGATACATCAGAAATACATCTACACGTGGAACTGCTCTTATAGAACACCCACTGAACACTGGCAGAAGACCTCAGACCTCCCCAAAGGCAAGAAACTCCCCACGTACATTGGTAGGGCAAAAGAAAAAAGAAAGAACAGAGACAAAAGAATAGGGACGGGACCTGCACCAGTGGCAGGGAGCTGTGAAGGAGGAAAGGTTTCCACACACTAGGAAGCCCCTACACGGGCAGAGACTGCGGGTGTTGGAGAGGGGAAGCTTCAGAGCCACGGAGGAGAGCGCAGCAACAGGGGTGCAGAGGGCAGAGTGGAGGGTTCCCGCACAGAGGATCGGTGCCGACCTGCACTCACCAGCCCGCGAGGCTTGTCTGCTCACCTGCCGGGATGGGTGGGGGCTGGGAGCTGAGGCTTGGGCTTCGGTCAGATTGCAGGGAGAGGACTGGGGTTGGCTGTGTGAACACAGCCTGAAGGGGTTAGTGCACCACAGCTGGCCGGGAGGGAGTCCGGGAAAGGCTGGAGCTGCCGAAGAGGCAAGAGACTTTTTCTTCCCTCTTTGTTTCCTGGTGCGTGAGGAGAGAGGATTAAGAGCGCTGCTTAAAGGAGCTCCAGAGACGGGAGCGAGCCGCGGCTATCAGCACGGACACCAGAGACGGGCATGAGACACTAAGGCTGCTGCTCCAGCCACCAAAAAGCCTGTGTGCGAACACAGGTCACTATCCACACCGCCCCTCCTGGGACCCTGTGCAGCCCGCCACTGCCAGGGTCCCGTGATCCAGGGACAACTTCCCCGGGAGAACACACAGTGCGCCTCAGGCTGGTACAACGTCCTGCCGGCCTCTGCTGCTGCAGGCTCGCCCCACATCCGTACCCCTCCCTCCCCACGGCCTGAGTGAACCAGAACCCCCGAAGCAGCTGCGCCTTTAACCCCATCCTGTCTGAGCTAAGAACAGATGCCCTCAGGCGACCTACATGCAGAGGCGGGTCCAAATCAAAAGCTAAACCCTGGGAGCTGTGCGAACAATGAAGAGAAAGGGAAATTTCTAGCAGCAGCCTCAGGAGCAGTGGATTAAATCTCTACAATCAACTTGATGTACCCTGCATCTGTGGAATACCTGAATAGGCAACGAATCATCCCAAATTGAGGAGGTGGACTTTGGGAGCAAGATATATTATTTTTTCCCCTTTTCCTCTTTTTGTGAGTGTGTATGTGTATGCTTCTGTGTGAGATTTTGTCTGTATAGCTTTACTTTCACCATTTGTCCTAGGGTTCTGTCCGTCCGATTTTGTTTTTTGATTTACTTAAAAAAATTTTTTTTCTAAATAATTATTTTTTATTTTAATAACTTTATTTTATTTTATCTTTATTTTATTTTATTTTATCCTCTTTCTTTCTTTCTTTCTTTCTATTTTTTCTCCCTTTTATTTGGAGCTGTGTGGATGAAAGACTCTTGGTGCTCCAGCCAGGCATCAGGGCTGTGCCTCTGAGGTGGGAGAGCCAACTTCAGGAAACTGGTCCACAAGAGACCTCCCAGCTCCACGTAATACCAAATGGCGAAAAACTCCCAGAGATCTCCATCTCAACACCAAGACCCAGCTTCACTCAACGACCAACAAGCTATAGTGCTGGACACCTTATGCCAAACAACTAGCAAAAGAGGAACACAGCCCCATCCATTAGCAGAGAGGCTGCCTAAAATCATAAAAAGGCCACAGACATCCCAAAACACACCAAAAAACATGGACCTGCCCACCAGAAAGACAAGATCCAGCCTCATCCACCAGAACACAGGCACTAGTCCCCTCCACCAGGAAGCCTACACAACCCACTGAACCAACCCCAGCCACTGGGGAGAGATACCAAAAACAACGGGAACTATGAACCTGCAGCCTGCGAAAAGGAGACCGCAAACACAGTAAGATAAGCAAAATGAGAAGACAGAAAAACACACAGCAGATGAAGAAGCAAGGTAAAAACACACCAGACCTAACAAATGAAGAGGAAATAGGCAGTGTACCTGAAAAAGAATTCAGAATAATGATAGTAAAGATGATCCAAAATCTTGGAAATAGAATAGACAAAATGCAAGAAACATTTAACAAGGACCTAGAAGAACTAAAGAGTAAACAAGCAACGATGAACAACACAATAAATGAAATTAAAAATACTCTAGAAGGGATCAATAGCAGAATAACAGAGGCAGAAGAACGGATAAGTGACCTGGAAGATAAAATAGTAGAAATAACTACTGCAGAGCAGAATAAAGAAAAAAGAATGAAAAGAACTGAGAACAGTCTCAGAGACCTCTGGGACAACATTGAATGCACCAACATTCGAATTATAGGGGTCCCAGAAGAAGAAGAGAAAAAGAAAGGGACTGAGAAAATATTTGAAGAGATTATAGTTGAAAACATCCCTAATATGGGAAAGGAAATAGTTAATCAAGTCCTGGAAGCACAGAGAGTCCCATACAGTATAAATCCAAGGAGAAACACCCCAAGGCACATATTAATCAAACTATCAAAAATTAAATATAAAGAAAACATATTAAAAGCAGCAAGGGAAAAACAACAAATAACACACAAGGGAATCCCCATAAGGTTAACAGCTGATCTTTCAGCAGAAACTCTGCAAGCCAGAAGGGACTGGTAGGACATATTTAAAGTGACGAAGGAGAAAAACCTACAACCATGATTACTCTACCCAGCAAGGATCTCATTCAGATTTGATGGAGAAGTTAAAACCTTTACAGACAAGCAAAAGCTGAGAGAGTTCAACACCACCAAACCAGCTTTACAACAAATGCTAAAGGAACTTCTCTAGGCAAGAAACACAAGAGAAGGAAAACACCTACAATTACAAACCAAAAACATTTAAGAAAACAGGAATAGGAACAAACATATCGATAATTACCTAAAAGGTAAATGGATTAAATGCTCCCAGCAAAAGACACAGACTGGCTGAATGGATACAAAAACAAGACCCATATATATGCTGTCTACAAGAGACCCACTTCAGACCTAGGGACACATACAGACTGAAAGCGAGGGGATGGAAAAAAATATTCCATGCAAATGGAAATCTAAAGAAAGCTGGAGTAGCAATTCTCATATCAGACAAAATAGACTTTAAAATAAAGACTATTACAAGAGACAAAGAAGGACACTATATAATGATCAAGGGATTGATCCAAGAAGAAGATATAACAATCGGAAATATTTATGCACCCAACATAGGAGCACCTCAATACATAAGGCAAATACTAACAGCCATAAAAAGGGAAATCAACAGTAACACAATCATAGTAGGGGACTTTAACACCCCACTTTCACCAATGGACAGATCATCCAAAATGAAAATAAATAAGGAAACACAAGCTTTAAATGATACATTAAACAAGATGGACTTAATTGATATTTATAGGACATTCCACCCAAAAACAACAGAATACACATTTTTCTCAAGTGCTCATGGAACATTCTCCAGGATAGATCATATCTTGGGTCACAAATCAAGACTTGGTAAATTTAAGAAAGTTGAAATCGTATCAAGTGTCTTTTCCGACCACAATGCTATGAGACTAGATATCAATTACAGGAAAGGATCTGGAAAAAATACAAACACATGGAGGCTACACAATACATTACTTAATAACCAAGTGATCACTGAAGAAATCAGAGGGGAAATCAAAAAATACCTAGAAACAAATGACAATGGAGACCCGATGACCCAAAACCTATGGGATGCAGCAAAAGCATTTCTAAGATCGAACTTTATAGCAATACATTCCTACCTTAAGAAACAAGAAACATCTTAAATAAACAACCTAACCTTGCACCTAAAGCAATTAGAGAAAGAAGAACAAAAAAACCCCAAAGTTAGCAGAAGGAAACAAATCATAAAGATCAGGTCAGAAAAAAATGAAGGAAGCGATAGCAAAGATCAATAAAACTAAAAGATGGTTCTTTGAGAAGATAAACAAAATTGATAAACCATTAGCCAGACTCATCAAAAAAAGGGGGGGAAGACTCAAATCAATAGATTTAGACATGATAAAGGAGAAGTAACAACTGACACTGGAGAAATACAAACGATCATGAGAGATTACTACAACCATCTCTACGCCAATAAAATGGACAAACTGGAAGAAATGGACAAATTCTTAGAAAAGCAAAACCTGCCAAGACTGAACCAGGAAGAAATAGAAAATATGAACAGACCAATCACAAGCACTGAAACTGAAACTGTGATTAAAAATCTTCCAACAAACAAAAGCCCAGGACCAGATGGATTCACAGGCGAATTCTATCAAACATTTAGAGAAGAGCTAACACCTATCCTTCTCAAACTCTTCCAAAATATTGCAGAGGGAGAAACACTCCCCAACTCATTCTACGAGGCCACCATCACCCTGATACCAAAACCAGACAAAGATGTCACAAAGAAAGAAAACTACAGCCCAATATCACTGGTGAACATAGATGCAAAAATCCTCAACAAAATACTAGCAAACAGAATCCAACAGCACATTAAAAGGATCATACACCATGATCAAGTGGGGTTTATTCCAGGAATGCAAGGATTTTTCAATATACGCAAATCAATCAATGTGATAAACCATATTAACAAAATGAAGGAGAAAAACCATATGATCATCTCAATAGATGCAGAGAAAGCTTTTGACAAAATTCAACACCCATTTATGATAAAAGTCCTGCAGAAAGTAGGCACAGAGGGAACTTTCCTCAACATAATAAAGGCCGTATATGACAAACCCACAGCCAACATCTTCCTCAATGGTGAAAAACTGAAACCGTTTCCTCTAAGATCAGGAACAGGACAAGGTTGCCCACTCTCACCACTATTATTCAACATAGTTTTGGAAGTGTTAGCCACAGCAATCAGAGAAGAAAAAGAAATAAAAGGAATGCAAATCGGAAAAGAAGAAGTAAAGCTGTCACTGTTTGCAGATGACATGATACTACACATAGAGAATCCTAAAGATGCTACCAGAAAACTACTAGAGCTAATCAATAAATTTGGTAAAGTAGCAGGATGCAAAATTAATGCAAAGAATTCTCTTGCATTCCTATACACTAATGATGAAAAATCTGAAAGTGAAATTAAGAAAACTCTCCCATTTACCATTGCAACAAAAAGAATAAAATATCTAGGAATAAACCTACCTAAGGAGACAAAAGACCTTCATGCAGAAAATTATAAGACACCGATGAAAGAAATTAAAGATGATACAAATAGATGGAGAGATATACCATGTTCTTGGATTGGAAGAATCAACATTGTGAAAATGACTCTACTACCCAAAACAATCTACAGATTCAATGCAATCCCTATTAAACTGCCACTGGCATGTTTCACAGAACTAGAACAAAAAATTTCAAAATTGGTATGGAAGCACAAAAGACTCCAAATAGCCAAAGCAAGCTTGAGAGGGAAAAATCGAGCTGGAGGAATCAGGCTCCCTGACTTCAGACTATATTACAAAGCTACAGTAATCAAGACAGTTTGGTACTGGCACAAAAACAGAAACATAGATCAATCGAGCAGGATAGAAAGCCCAGAGATAAACTCACGCACATATGGTCACCTTATCTTTGATAAAGGAGGCAAGCATATACAGTGGAGAAAAAACAGCCTCTTTAAAAAGTGGTGCTGGGAAAACTGGACAGCTACATGTAAAAGTATGAAATTAGAACACTCCCTAACACCATACACAAAAATAAACTCAAAATGGGTTAAAGACCTATATGTAAGGCCAGACACTATCAAACTCTTAGAGAAAAATATAGGCAGAACACTCTATGACATAAATCACAGCAAGATCCTTTTTGACCCAGCTCCTAGAAAAATGGAAATAAAAACACAAATAAACAAATGGGACCTAATGAAACTTAAAAGCTTTTGCACAGCAAAGGAAACCATAAACAAGACCAAAAGACAACCCTCAGAATGGGAGAAAATATTTGCAAATGAAGCAACTGACAAAGGATTAATCTGTAAAATTCACAAGCAGCTCATGCAGCTCAATAACAAAAAAACAAACAACCCAATCCAAAAATGGGCAGATAACCTAAATAGACATTTCTCCAAAGAAGATATACAGATTGCCAACAAACACATGAAAGAATGCTCAACATATCATTAATCATTGGAGAAATGCAAATCAAAACTACAATGAGATATCATCTCACACTGGTCAGAATGGCCATCATCAAAAAATCTAGAAACAATAAATGCTGGAGAGGGTGTGGAGAAAAGGGAACACTCTTGCACTGTTGGTGGGAATGTAAATTGATACAGCCACTATGGAGAACAGTATGGAGGTTCCTTAAAAAACTAAAAATAGAACTACCATACGGCCCAGGATTCCCACTACTGGGCATGTACCCTGAGAAAACCATAATTCAAAAAGCGTCATGTACCAAAATGTTCATTGCAGCTCTATTTACAATAGCCAGGACATGGAAGCAACCTAAGTGTCCATCATCGGATGAATGGATAAAGAAAATGTGGCACATATATACAATGGAATATTAGTCAGCCATAAAAAGAAATGAAATGGAAGTATTTGTAGTGAGGTGGATGGACCTAGAGACTGTCATATAGAGTGAAGTAAGTCAGAAAGAGAAAAAGAAATACAGTATGCTAACACATATATATGGAATCTAAGGGAAAATAAAGGTCATGAAGAACCTAGTGGCAAGACGGGAATAAAGACACAGACCTACTAGAGAATGGACTTGTATTTCTTTAAATTTCTTTTAAGTGTGTTTGTAATTGCTTGTTAAAATATTTTTATGATTGCTGTCTTAAAATCCTTGTGATATAATTGCAACGTGATTCATTTTGTTGTTGGCATCTGCTGATTTTCTTTTCTTGTTCAAATTGAGATTTTTCTCATTTATTGGTATGACAAATGTTTTCAGATTGTAACCTGAATATACTTGGGGTATTATATTATGCAACTCTGAATCTCATTTAGATCTCCTATTTTAGTAGTCTTCTGCTGACATCTCAATATCTGGGAGGGTAAGGATTACTTGCTCCTGTCAGGCCCGTCTTGAAGTCCAGGCTTCCCACTTGGTCTCTGATGACACCACCTTGATGGGGAGAGGGAGGAGTGCCTTGTTACTATTGGGGGAGATTTTAAATCTATGCTCATTGGCATTTATGCGATTTTCCAGTGCACAGTCCATGATATATAGGAGGCAAAACGTAAAACCAGGGAATGCACTGCTGTTTCATTCCTTGAGACCAGAGATCCCTAGACTGTCCACAATTTTTTCTCCAACTTACAGAGTCTTTTAATGTTTGTTTTATGTATTATGTTCAGAGTTTATAGTTAAATTTAGTGGGAAGAATAAAGACAATGAGTATACTCCATTTAGCTGGAAACAGATGTCCCATATTTTTAATTGGGTTGTTTGTGCTTTTCTTATGTATTAAAGTATACAATTTGGTGGCTTTTAGTATATTCACAGAGTGTGCAATCATCACCACTATCTACATGCAGAGGATCTTTATTATCCTAGAAAGAAAACCTGCACCTATTAGCAGTCACTCTTATTTCCTCTTCCCCCTGTCCCTAGTAGCCACTAGTCCACTTTCCATCTCTATAGATTTGTCTATTCTGGATATTTAATATAAATGGAATCATACAATTTGTGACATTTTCTGTCTTTTTTCTTCCACTTAGTATAATGTTTTCCAGGCTCATCCATGTTGTAGCATGTATCACTACTTCATTTCTATTTATGACTGAATGACATTCCATCGTACAGATATTCCACATTTTATTTCTTTATTCATCAGTTGATGGACATTTGGATTGTTTCCAATTTTTGGCTATTGTGAATAGTGCTACTATGAACTCTTATGTATAAGTATTTATTTTAGTACCGGTTTTCTTTTGTGGGGACAAGGACACTGGCAGCAGAAGTTCTGGGAAGTACTCCTTGGTGTGAGCCCCCCCAGAGTCTGTCATTAGCCGCAACAAAGAGCCCAGGTAGGCTCCAGTGTTGGGTTGCCTCAGGCAAAACAACCAACAGGGAGGGAACCCAGCCCCACCCATCAACAGTCAAGTGGATTAAAGTTTTACTGAGGTCTGCCCACCAGAGCAACAGTCAGCTCTACCCACCACAAGTCCCTCCCATCAAGCCACTTAGATAGCCTCATCCACCAGAGGGCAGACAGCAGAAGCAAGAAGAACTACAGTCCTGCAGCCTGTGGGACAAAAACCACATTCACAGAAAGTTAGACAAGATGAAAATACCAGATGAAGGAACAAGATAAAACCCCAGAAAAACAACTAAATGAAGTGGAGATAGGCAACCTTCCAGAAAAAGAATTCAGAATAATGATAGTGAAGATGATCCAGGACCTCGGAAAAAGAATGGAGGCAAAGATCGAGAAGATGCAAGAAATGTTTAACAAAGACCTAGAAGAATTAAAGAACAAACAAACAGAGATGAACAATACAATAACTGAAATGAAAACTACACTAGTAAGGAATCAATAGCAGAATAACTGAGGCAGAAGAATGGATAAGCGACCTGGAAGACAGAATTGTGGAATTCACTGCTGCGGAACAAAGAAAAAAGAATGAAAAGAAATGAAGACAGACTGAGAGACCTCTGGGACAACATTAAACGCAACAACATTCGCATTATAGGGGTCCCAGAAGGAGAAGAGAGAGAGAAAGGACCAGAGAAAATATTTGAAGAGATTATAGTCGAAAACTTCCCTAACATGGGAAAGGAAATAGCCACCCAAGTCCAGGAAGTGCAGAGTCCCATACAGGATAAACCCAAGGAGAAACACGCCGAGACACATAGTAATCAAAGTGGCAAAAATTAAAGAGAAAGAAAAATTATTGAAAGCAGCAAGGGAAAAATGACAAATAACATACAAGGGAACTCCCATAAGGTTAACAGCTGATTTCTCAGCAGAAACTCTACAAGCCACAAGGGAGTGGCATGATATACTTAAAGTGATGAAAGGGAAGAACCTACAACCAAGATTACTCTACCAGGCAAGGATCTCATTTAGATTTGATGGAGAAATCAAAAGCTTTACAGACAAGCAAAAGCTAAGAGAATTCAACACCACCAAACCAGCTCTACAACAAATGCTAAAGGAACTTCTCTAAGTGGGAAAAACAAGAGAAGAAAAGGACCTACAAAAACAAACCCAAAACAATTAAAAAAATGGTCATAGGAACATACATATCGATAATTACCTTAAACGTGAATGGATTAAATGCTCCAACCAAAAGACACAGGCTTCCTGAATGGATACAAAAACAAGACCCATATATATGCTGTCTACAAGAGACCCACTTTAGACCTAGGGACACATACAGACTGAAAGTGAGGGGATGGAAAAAGATATTCCATGCAAATGAAATCAAAAGAAAGCTGGAGTAGCTATACTCATATCAGATAAAATAGACTTTAAAATAAAGAATGTTACAAGAGACAAGGAAGGACACTACATAATGATCAAGGGATCAATCCAAGAAGAAGATATAACAATTATAAATATATATGCACCCAACATAGGAGCACCTCAATACATAAGGCAACTGCTAACAGCTATAAAGGAGGAAATTGACAGTAACACAATAATAGTGGGGGACTTTAACACCTCACTTACACCAATGGACAGATCATCCAAAATGAAAATAAATAAGGAAACAGAAGCTTTAAATGACACAATAAACCAGACAGATTTAATTGATATTTATAAGACATTCCATCCAAAAACAGCAGATTACACGTTCTTCTCAAGTGCGCACGGAACATTCTCCAGTATAGATCACATCTTGGGTCACAAATCAAGCCTCAGTAAATTCAAGAAAATTGAAATCATATCAAGCATCTTTTCTGACCACAACGCTATGAGATTAGAAATGAATTACAGGGAAATAAACGAAAAAACACAAACACATGGAGGCTAAACAATACGTTACTAAATAACCAAGAGATCACTGAAGAAATCAAAGAGGAAATCAAAAAATACCTAGAGACAAATGACAACGAAAACACGACAACCCAAAACCTATGGGATGCAGCAAAAGCAGTTCTAAGAGGGAAGTTTATAGCGTTACAAGCCTACCTCAAGAAACAAGAAAAATCTCAAATAAACAATCTAACCTTACACCTAAAGGAACTAGAGAAAGAAGAACAAACAAAACCCAAAGTTAGCAGAAGGAAAGAAATCATAAAGATCAGAGCAGAAATAAGTGAAATAGAAACAAAGAAAACAATAGCAAAGATCAATAAAACTAAAAGCTGGTTCTTTGAGAAGATAAACAAAATTGATAAACCATTAGCCAGACTCATTAAGAGAAAGAGGGAGAGGACTCAAATCAATAAAATCAGAAATGAAAAAGGAGAAGTTACAACAGACACTGCAGAAACACAAAGCATCCTAAGAGACTACTACAAGCAACTCTATGCCAATAAAATGGACAACCTGGAAGAAATGGACAAATTCGTAGAAATATATAACCTTCCAAGACTGAACCAGGAAGAAACAGAAAATATGAACAGACCAATCACAAGTAATGAAATTCAAACTGTGATTAAAAATCTTCCAACAAACAGAAGTCCAGGACCAGATGGCTTCACAGGTGAATTCTACCAAACATTTAGAGAAGAGCTAACACCCATTCTTCTCAAACTCTTTAAAAAATTGCAGAGGAAGGAACACTCCCAAACTCATTCTATGAGGTCACCATCACCCTGATACCAAAACCAGACAAAGATACTACAAAAAAAGAAAATTACAGACTAATATCACCGATGAATATAGATGCAAAAATCCCCAACAAAATACTAGCAGACGGAATCCAACAACACATTAAAAGGATCATACACCACGATCAAGTGGGATTTATCCCAGGGATGCAAGGATTCTTCAATATACGCAAACCAATCAATGTGATACACCATATTAACAAATTGAAGAATAAAAACCATATGATCATCTCAATAGATGCAGAAAAAGCTTTTGACAAAATTCAACACCCATTTATGATAAAAACTCTCCAGAAAGTGGGCATAGAGGGAACCTACCTCAACAGAATAAAGCCCATATATGACAAACCCACAGCAAACATCATTCTCAACGGTGAAAAACTGAAAGCATTTCCTCTAAGATCAGGAACGAGACAAGGATGTCCACTCTCACCACTATTATTCAACATAGTTCTGGAAGTCCTAGCCACGGCAATCAGAGAAGAAAAAGAAATAAAAGGAATACAAATTGGAAAAGAAGAAGTAAAACTGTCACTGTTTGCAGATGACATGATACGATAAATAGAGAATCCTAAAACTGCCACCAGAAAACTGCTAGAGCTAATTAATGAATATGGTAAAGTTGCAGGATACAAAATTAATGCACAGTAATTTCTTGCATTCCTATACACTAAAGATGAAAAATCTGAAAGAGAAATTATGGAAACACTCCCATTTACCATTGCAACAAAAAGAATAAAATACCTAGGAATAAACCTACCTAGGGAGACAAAAGACCTGTATGCAGAAAACTATAAGACACTGATGAAAGAAATTAAAGATGATACCAACAGATGGAGAGATATACCATGTTCTTGGATTGGAAGAATCAACATTGTGAAAATGACTCTACTACCCAAAGCAATCTACAGATTCAATGCAATCCCTATCAAATTACCAATGGCATTTTTTGCAGAACTAAAACAAATCATCTTAAAATCTGTATGGAGACACAAAAGATCCCGAATAGCCAAAGCAGTCTTGAGGGAAAAAAACGGAGCTGGAGGAATCAGACTCCCTGACTTCAGACTATACTACAAAGCTACAGTAATCAAGACAATATGGTACTGGCACAAAAACAGAAACATAGATCAATGGAACAAGATAGAAAGCCCAGAGATAAACCCACGCACCTATGGTCAACTAATCTATGACAAAGGAGGCAAAGATATACAATGGAGAAAAGACCGTCTCTTCGATAAATGGTGCTGGGAAAACTGGACAGCTACATGTAAAAGATTTAAATTAGAATACTCCCTAACACCATACACAAAAATAAACTCAAAATGGATTAGAGACCTAAATGTAAGACTGGACACTATAAAACTCTTAGAGGAAAACATAGGAAGAACACTCTTTGATATAAATCACAGCAAGATCTTTCTTGATCCACCTCCTGGAGTAATGGAAATAAAAACAAAAATAAACAAATGGGACCTAATGAAACTTCTAAGCTTTTGCACAGCAAAGGAAACCATAAAGAAGATGAAAGGACAACCCTCAGAATGGGAGAAAATATTTGCAAACGAATCAACGGACAAAGGATTAATCTCCAAAATATATAAAGAGCTCATTCAGCTCAATATTAAAGAAACAAACACCCCAATCCAAAAATGGGCAGAAGACCTAAATAGACATTTCTCCAAAGAAGACATACAGACGGCCACGAAGCACATGAAAAGATGCTCAACATCACTAATTATTAGAGAAATGCAAATCAAAACTACAATGAGGTATCACCTCACACCAGTTAGAATGGGCATCATCAGAAAATCTACAAACAACAAATGCTGGAGAGGGTGTGGAGAAAAGGGAACCCTCTTGCACTGTTGGTGGGAATGTAAATTGATACAACCACTATGGAGAACAGTATGGAGGTTCCTTAAAAAGCTAAAAATAGCATTACCATATGATCCAGCAATCCCACTACTGGGCATATACCCAGAGAAAACCGTAATTCAAAAAGACACATGCACCCGAATGTTCATTGCAGCACTATTTACAATAACCAGGTCATGGAAGCAACCTAAATGCCCATCAACAGACGAATGCATAAAGAAGTTGTGGTACATATATACAATGGAATATTACTCAGCCATAAAAAGGAACGAAATTGAGTCATTTGTTGAGACGTGGATGGATCTAGAGACTGTCATACAGAGTGAAGTAAGTCAGAAAGAGAAAAACAAATATCGTATATTAACGCATGTATGTGGAACCTAGAAAAATGGTACAGATGAACTGGGTTGCAGGGCAGAAGTTGAGACACAGATGTAGAGAACAAACGTATGGACACCAAGGGGGGAAAACTGTGGTGGGGTGGGGATGGTGGTGTGCTGAATTGGGCGATTGGGATTGACACGTATAAAGTGATGTTTATAAAATTGATGACTAATAAGAACCTGCAGTATAAAAAAAAAACACAAAACAACTAATACTAAACTTTCATTGGGTTATTTGTATGGATACATGTTAATATAAATCTTTCAGACATTACATGAAATTTCTAAAAATCTTATATGTTCTGGTATAATGTTATAAGTCATAATCCTAGTTATTACTTTAAAATGTATATCTCAGAAATAACTAATTTTCTTGTCAACTGCATTATTATGAACTTTCATCAAATCTTTAACCGTGGTCATTTTAAAAATCTTTTGTGATTTACAGACAGTTCTGGGTGTACTCTGATGCTTTTGCAAATATGTTCCTATAAAAGGGTTTCATCTTCAAGAAATTCATGGAAAAGACTCTGACAAGTACAGGTTTCTGGTAACTGACTGTACTGCTGAACTGAATGAATAAGCATTTTCAGAACTCTAATGAAAAACTGATGAACTCATAAAAGTGCTAACAAAAGATCAAGATGAAAAAAAATTAATTACATGGGACTGAGTGAACTGATGAGGATGAGTATAATTTTTGTGACTTTCTGTTTGAATTTAAAAAAAAATCCCACAAGGACTCAGAGGCAAAGAATATACAAATCAATTTTCACTGCAAAGTAAAGGAGCTGTTACAGTGGAGGATTACTGGACTGAATGTCAATATTATGACTTAGTATGAGTGTGTTTCATGTTTGGTAATTGCAATCATTGTTGCTTTTGTTGTGGTCATCCATGTACAATGCTTGGTGTCAGTCTATTTATCTCTTGTAAAAATAAAATACAGTGTGTGTGTGTGAGAAAAAAAAAGGGTGTATGCGTTTTTTCCTGAATATATTCAGGAAAAAACGCATACGCCCTTTTTGGCCAACCAAGCAAGCGGGAAATGCAAATCAGCACTACAAAGAAGTCTCACTTCCCATCGGTCAAAAGGGCCATCCTAAAAAAGTGTAAAAACCAGAAATGCAGGACAGGCCAGGGAGAAATGGGAGCCTTGTTACGCTGATGGGCGGGATATAAATTGCCAACGGCCACTCTGGAGAAGTGTATGGTGTTTCCCAAAACATCTAAAAAACACAGCTAGAGAGCATAGGGCACTTCCACTCATGGACGTATAAATTGGGAAAACAAAAATCAACAAGACATAGGCACCGCAAACTTTAGGGCTGCTCTGTTTACAAGAACCTCCACTTCGGTACACCTTAAATATCCCAGGACAGAGAAAAATGGATAAAGAAGTTGTGGTACTTATGTACAATGGAATATCACTCAGCCATGAAATCAATGTCATAAGACTAGTAGCAGCATGATCAGTGGATTTAGGTACGATGATTCTAAGTGAAATAAGTCACACAGAAAAAGACACTTATCGTAAGATATCACTTATAGAGGGAATGTAAAAATCGCTACACATGAACTGAATTACAAAACAGAACAGAGTCACACATTTAGAAAACACACTATGGCTGCTTAACGGGAAAGGTGAGGTGGGGTGATGCATAAAACAAGGATTTGAAATTAGCACAGATACCGTTCCATAAACCAAATATGTAATAGACAAGACCTATTCCTTGCTCAGTGAACTGGACTCAAAACCCCCTATTCACCGCACAAGAATATATCTGACTACTAAGAATCTTAAAACCTATGTATTGATATCTCTCTGTAAGTGAATCAAGTGGGTGTAAAGCGGCATAAAAACAGCAGTGAAAATCAGCTAAACCCCATTATAAAAATAAATTACAAAAAAAATAAAAAATAAAATAAAGAATGTTACAAGAGACAAGGAAGGAATCTACATAATGATCAAGGCATCAATCCAAGAAGAAGATATAACAATTATAAATATATATGCACCCAACATAGGAGCACCTCAATACATAAGGCAATTGCTAACAGCTCTAAAAGAGGAAATCGACAGTAACACAATAATAGTGGGGGACTTTAACACCTCACTTACACCAATGGACAGATCATCCAAAATGAAAATAAATAAGGAAACAGAAGCTTTAAATAACACAATAGTTCAGATAGATTTAATTGATATTTATAGGACATTCCATCCAAAAACAGCAGATTACACTTTCTTCTCAAGTGTGCACAGAACATTCTCCAGGATAGATTACATTTTGGGTCACAAATCAAGCCACAGTAAATTCAAGAAAATTGAAATCATATCAAGCATCTTTTCTGACCACAACGCTATGAGATTAGAAATGAATTATAGGGGAAAAAAACATAAAGAACAGAAACACATGGAGGCTAAACAATACGTTACTAAATAACCAAGAGATCACTGAAGAAATCAAAGAGGAAATCAAAAACTCCCTGGAGACAAATGACAATGAAAACACGATGATCCTAAACCTATGGGATGCAGCAAAAGCAGTTCTAAGAGGGAAGTTTATAGCTATACAAGCCTACCTCAAGAAACAAGAAAAATCTAAAGTAAACAATCTAACCTTACAACAAAGGAACTAGAGAAAGAAGAAATAACAAAACTGAAAGATAGCAGAAGGAATGAAATCATAAAAATCAGAGCAGAAATAAATGAAATAGAAACAAAGAAAACAATAGCAAAGATCAATAAAACTAAAAGCTGGTTCTTTGAGAAGATAAACAAAATTGATAAACCATTAGCCAGACTCATCAAGAAAAAGAGGGAGAGGACTCAAATCAATAAAATTAGAAATGAAATAGGAGAAGTTACAACAGACACCACAGAAATACAAAGCATCCTAAGAGACTACTACAAGCAACTCTATGCCAATAAAATGGACAACCTGGAAGAAATGGACAAATTCTTAGAAAGGTATAACCTTCCAAGACTGAACCAGGAAGAAACAGAAAATATGAACAGACCAATCACAAGTAATGAAATTCAAACTGTGATTAAAAATCTTCCAACAAACAGAAGTCCAGGACCAGATGGCTTCACAGGTGAATTCTACCAAACATTTAGAGAAGAGCTAACACCCATTCTTCTCAAACTCTTTAAAAAATTGCAGAGGAAGGAACACTCCCAAACTCATTCTATGAGGTCACCATCACCCTGATACCAAAACCAGACAAAGATACTACAAAAAAAGAAAATTACAGACTAATATCACCGATGAATATAGACGCAAAAATCCCCAACAAAATACTAGCAGACGGAATCTAACAACACATTAAAAGGATCATACACCACGATCAAGTGGGATTTATCCCAGGGATGCAAGGATTCTTCAATATACGCAAACCAATCAATGTGATACACCATATTAACAAATTGAAGAATAAAAACCATATGATCATCTCAATAGATGCAGAAAAAGCTTTTGACAAAATTCAACACCCATTTATGATAAAAACTCTCCAGAAAGTGGGCATAGAGGGAACCTACCTCAACAGAATAAAGCCCATATATGACAAACCCACAGCAAACATCATTCTCAATGGTGAAAAACTGAAAGCATTTCCTCTAAGATCAGGAACGAGACAAGGATGTCCACTCTCACCACTATTATTCAACATAGTTTTGGAAGTCCTAGCCACGGCAATCAGAGAAGAAAAAGAAATAAAAGGAATACAAATTGGAAAAGAAGTAAAACTGTCACTGTTTGCAGATGACATGATACTGTACGTAGAAAATCCTAAAAATGCCACCAGAAAACTACTAGAGCTAATCAATGAATTTGGTAAAGTTGCAGGATACAAAATTAATGCACAGTAATCTCTTGCATTCCTATACACTAATGATGCAAAATCTGAAAGAGAAATTATGGAAACACTCCCATTTACCATTGCAACCAAAAGAATAAAATACCTAGGAATAATCCTACCTAAGGAGACAAAAGACCTGTATGCAAAAAACTATAAGACACTGATGAAAGAAATTAAAGATGATACCAACAGATGGAGAGATATACTATGTATTTGGATTGGAAGAATCAATATTGTGAAAATGACTCTACTACCCAAAGCAATCTACAGATTCAATGCAATCCCTATCAAATTACCAATGGCATTTTTTACAGAACTAGAGCAAAAAATCTTAAAATTTGTGTGGAGACACAAAAGAACCCGAATAGCCAAAGCAGTCTTGAGGGAAAAAAACGGAGCTGGAGGAATCAGACTCCCTGACTTCAGGCTATACTACAAAGCTACAGTAATCAAGACAATATGGTACTGGCACAAAAACAGAAACATAGATCAATGGAACAAGATAGAAAGCCCAGAGATAAACCCACACACCTATGGTCAACTAATCTATGACAAAGGAGGCAGGGATATACAATGTTGAAAAGACAGTCTCTTCAATAAGTGGTGCTGGGAAAACTGGACAGCTACGTGTAAAAGAATGAAATTAGAACACTCCTTAACACCATACACAAAAAGAAACTCAAAATGGATTAGAGACCTAAATGTAAGACTGGACACTATAAAACTCTTAGAGGAAAACATAAGAAGAACACTCTTTGACATAAATCACAGCAAGATCTTTTCTGATGCACCTCCTAGAGTAATGGAAATAAAAGCTAAAATAAACAAATGGGACCTAATGAAACTTAAAATTTTTTGCACAGCAAAGGAAACCATAAACAAGATGAAAAGACAACTCTCAGAATGGGGGAAAATATTTGCAAGTGAATCAACAGACAAAGGATTAATCTCAAAAATATATAAACAGCTCATTCAGCTCAATATTAAAGAAACAAACAACCCAATCCAAAAATGGGCAGAAGACCTAAAAAGACATTTCTCCAAAGAAGACATACAGATGGCCAAGAAGCACATGAAAAGCTGCTCAACATCATTAATTATTAGAGAAATGCAAATCAAAACTACAATGATGTATCACCTCACACCAGTTAGAATGGGCATCATCAGAAAATCTACAAACAACAAATGCTGGAGAGGGTGTGGAGAAAAGGGAACTCTCTTGCACTGTTAGTGGGAATGTAAATTGATACAACCACTATGGAGAACAGTATGGAGGTTCCTTAAAAAGCTAAAAATAGCATTACCATATGATCCAGCAGTCCCACTACTGGGCATATACCCAGAGAAAACCATAATTCAAAAAGAGTATATTTACCAAAATGTTCATTGCAGCTCTATTTACAATAGCCAGGACATGGAAGCAACCTATGTGTCCATCATCAGATGAATGGATACAGAAGATGTGGCACATATATGGAATGGAATATTACTCAGCCATAAAAAGAAACGAAATGGAGTTATTTGTAGTGAGGTGGATGGAGTTAGAGTCTGTCATACAGAGTGAAGTAAGTCAGAGAGAGAAAAACAAATACAGTATGATAACACATATATATGGAATCTAAGGGGAAAAAAAAGGTCATGAAAAACCTAATGGTAAGACGGGAATAAAGACACAGACCTAGTAGAGAATGGACTTGAGGATATGGGGAGGGGGAAGGGTAAGCTGTGACAAAGTGAGAGAGTGGCATGGACATATATACACTACCAAATGTAAAATAGATAGCTAGTGGGAAGCAGCCGCATAGCACAGGGAGATCAGCTCGGTGCTTTGTGACCACCTAGAGGGGTGGGATAGGGAGGGTGGGAGGGGGGGAGATGCAAGAGGGAAGAGATATGGGAACATATGTATATGTATAACTGATTCACTTTGTTATAAAGCAGAAACTAACACACCATTGTTAAGCAATTATACTCCAATAAAGATGTTAAAAAAAAAATAAGACACATGCAACCCAATGTTCATTGCAACACTATTTACAATAGTGAGGTCATGGAAGCAACCTAAATGCCCATCGACAGACGAATGGATAAAGAATTTTTGGTACATATATACAATGGAATATTACTCAGCCATAAAAAGGAATGAAATTGAGTCATTTGTTGGGACATGGATGGATCTAGAGACCGTCATGCAGAGTGAAGTAAGTCAGAAAGAGAAAAACAAATATCGTATATTAACGCATGTATGTGGAACCTAGAAAAATGGTACAGATGAACCGCTTTGCAGGGCAGAAGTTGAGTCACAGATGTAGAGAACAAACGTATGGACACCAAGGGGGGAAAACCGCGGTGGGTTGGGGATGGTGGTGTGCTGAATTGGGCGATTGGGATTGACATGTATACTGATGTGTATAAAATTGATGACTGATAAGAACCTGCAGTACAAGAAGCAAACATACAAACAAAAAAAACAACTAATCCTAAACTTTCTTTGGGTTATTTGTATGGAAATATGTTAATATAAATGTTTCAGACATTACATGAAATTTCTAAAAATCTTATATGTTCTGGTATAATGTTATAAGTCATAATTCTTGTTATTACTTTAAAATGTATATCTCAGGAATAACTAAATTTCCTTGTCAATTCCATTATTATGAACTTTCATCAAATCTTTAACCGTGGTCAGTTTTAAGTCTTTTGTCATTTACAGACAGTTCTGGGTGTACTCTGATGCTTTTGCAAAAATGTTCCTATAAAAGGGTTTCATCTTCAAGGAATTCATGGAAAAGACTCTGACAAGTACAGGTTTCTGGTAACTGAATATACTGCTGAACTGAATGAATAAGCATTTTCAGAACTCTGATGGAAACCTGATGAATTCATAAAAGTGCTAACAAAAGATCAAGATGAAAGAAAAATTAATTACATGGGACTGAGTGAACTGATGAGGATGATTATAAGTTTTGTGACTTTCTGTTTGAATAAAAACCCCCCCCCCCCAAAAAATAGTGCTACTATGAACTCTTATGTATAAGTATTTATGTTAGTACCAGTTTTTAATTCTTTTGTGTATATACCTAAAAGTGAAATTTCTGGATCACGTGGTAACTCTATGCTTTACTTTTAAGAAAACTGCCAAACTTTTTGAAAGTGGCTGCACCATTTACATTCCCACCAGGAATGTATGAGGGTTCCAATCTCTCCCATCCTTTCCAATACTTGTTAAGATCTGTCTTTATTATAGCTATCCTAGTGAATGTGAAGTGGTATATCTTTGGCTTTAATTTTTTTTTTTTGATGTTGAACATCTTTTCATGTGTCTATAGGCCATTTGGCTGTCTTCTTTTATCTTCTTCGATGACGTGTCTATTCAATCCTTTGCCTATTTTAAAATTGGGTTATATGTTTTTTACTGTTGTATTCTTTGTATATTCTGGGCACAAATGTATACAATTTACAAATATTTTCTTCCATTCTGTGTATTGTCTTTTTACTTTCTTTTGGCCGCACATCATGGCATGCGGGATCTTAGTTCCCAGACCAGGGATTGTATCCATGACCCCTGCAGTGGAAGTGTGGAGTTTTAACCACTGGCCTGCCAGGGAAGTCCTCTTCTTACTTTTTTTGGGGGGAGTTATAGTTGTTTTACAATGTTTTGTTAGTTTCTACTGTACAGTGAAGTGGAGTTCCCTGTGCTATACAGCAGGTTGTCATTAGTTATCTGTTTTATACATATTAGTGTATGTATGTTAATCCCAATCTCCCAATTCATCCCACCCCCCCCTTTCCCCCCGTGGTGTCCATACGTTTGTCCTCTATATTTGTGTCTCTATTTCTGCCTTGCAAACAGGTTCATCTGTACCATTTTTCTAGATTCCACAAATATGTGTTAATATACAATATTTATTTTTCTCTTTTTGACTTACTTCACTCTGTATGACAGTGTCTAGGTCTATCCACGTTTCTACAAATGACCCAATTTCGTTCCTTTTTATGGCTGAGTAATATTCCATTGTATATATGTACCACATCTTCTTTATCCATTCATCTGTCGATGGACATTTAGGTTGCTTCAATGTCCTGGCTATTGTAAATAGTGCTGCAATGAGCATTGGGGTGCATGTGTCTTTTTGAATTATGGTTTTCTCTGGGTATAGGCCCAGTAGTGGGATTGCTGGGTCATATGGTAATTCTATGTTTAGTTTTTTAAGGAACCTCCATACTGTTCTCCATAGTGGCTGCATCAATTTACATTCGCACCATCGTTTGAACTACAAGCATTTTAAGTTTGATGAAGTCCAATTCATCTATTTTTTCTTTTGTCATTTTTGATTTTAGTGTCATTTTTAAGAAACCATCGCCTAATTCAATGTCATGAAGATTTTCCCTATTTTCTTCTAAGAATTTTGTGGTTTTAGCTTTTATATTTAGGTCTTTGATCTATTTTGAGTTCACTTTTGTATATGATGTGAGGTAGTGATCCATCTTCATTCTTTGCATGTGGGTATCCAGTTTTGCCAGTACCATTTGTTGGAAAGACTTTCCTTCCCATTGAACTACCTTGGCACCCTTGTTGAAAACCAATTGGTCATAAGTATGTAGGTTAATTTCTGGAGACTTAATCTTTATTCCATCAATCTATATGCCAATTCCATTGAGAGTGCCGTATTGGCTTGCTACCCTACCATATTGTAGCTTTTTAGTCTGTTTTGAAATTGGAAAATGGGAGTCCTCCAGCTTTGATCCTCTTTCTCAAGATTGTTTTGGTTATTCTGCGTAACATATTTCTATATGAATTTTAGAATCAGCTTTTCAATCACTGCAAAAAAGCTAGCTGAGATTTTTGATATGCATTTCATTGAATGTGTAGAATAGTTTGGGGAGTATACTTCTATTTCTTGATTTATCAATTGTAGACTTTATCTATGGTAAATAAGACTTGTATATCCCATGGCCCTTCTCACATTTGCCCTTATCTTATCCCTCAAAAAAGTTATACCTTAATTTTTTGTTGAGTAAATAACAAGTATTTATAGTATTATAAGTATGTAAATACTGTTATGTAGTGTACTGTGTTATGTAGTGTACTGTGATTACTCTTCCTTTCTCGTAGAACTTTTCATTTTCCCTGTCACTTATAAGTGCCTCATTTTTTTTCATTTACCTAGTCAGCTTTCTATTTACCTATCCTTAAGTTTTACCTCCAATGCTACAACACCTATGCCACACATCTATCAATATTTTAATCTACTCAAGCACATCATCAGTTACTTTTCTCTGAGAGCCCTCTCTCAGAGCCGTCTGTCCTCCTGCTTCAGTTTGACTACTTGTTCACTGTTATTGTGGGAATTCTCTTTATTTTGCTTCCTTATTGAGCCCCTTCTTTCCAGCACCACATTTCTTCCTTTTTTTTCGCTTTACATCTTCATTTTCATGGAACGCATGATTCAGTCGTTTCATAAGAAGGGGTATCTGGTAGACAGAATAATGGCCCTATATTAGTCAGGGTTCTCCAGAGAAACAGAACAAATAGGATATATCTATATCTAGATCCCTAGATGTCTAGAGATCTAGATCTAGATATAAGAGGATATTTATTAAAGGAATTGCCTCATGGGTTTACAGAGGCCAAGTCCCACAATCTACCATCAGCAAGCTGGAGAACCAGGAAAGCCAATGGTATAATTCAGGCCAAAATACAAAGGCCTGAGGGCTGGAGGAGGGCTGTTGATGTAACTCCCAGCCCAAGATCAAAGGTATGAAAGCCAGGTGGCCACTGGGGTAAGCCCTGGAGTCTGAAGGCCTGAGAGCCAGGAGCTCCAATGTCCAAGGACAGGAGAAGATGGACATTCACCTCAAGAAGAGGGAGAGAATTTACCCTTTCTTCATGTTTTTGTTCTATTCGGGCTCCCAATATATTGGATGATGCCCATTCACATTGGTGACAGCAGATCTCCTTAGTCTACTGAATCAAATGCTAATAATCTCTTCCAGAAACATCTTCACAGATACACCTAGAAATAATGTCTCACCAGCTATCTGGACATCCCTTAGATCAGTTAAGTTGACACATAAAATTAACCATCACAGACCCCCCCAAAGTTGCCCATGTCCTAATCCCAGGAACCTGTGAGTATGTTATCTTACATCACAAAAGAGACTTAGCAGATGTGACTAAGTTAAGCATCTTGAGATGTATAGAATATCCTGGATTATCCATGTGGGTCCAGTGTAAACACAAGGGCCCTTATAAGAGGGAGGTGGGAAGTCAGAGAGGAAAGATGATGCCGCAATACTAGTTTTGAGAATGGAGAAAGGGAACACAAGCCAAGGAATGCAGGAAGCCTCTAGAAGTTGTAAAAGGCAAGGAAACAGATTCTCCCTTAGTGCCTCCAGAAGGAATGCAGCCCTGCTGACCCATTTTATACTTCTGATCTTCAGCACTGTTAGACAATACATCTATGTTGTTTTAACCACCATATTTGTGGTAAACTGTTACAGCAGCAATAGAAAAGTATACAAAGCACTGGGAAGTAAATTTTTTAAGTCCTCAATTGAAGACAAATATTATTCTTTTTCCTCCTATACTCTCACTTGATCGATAATTTGAATTTTGGGTTGGTAATTGCATTTCCTTCAGAATTGTAAAGATATTGCTCCATCACCTTCTTGGTTCCAGTGCTACTTTGGTGAATTGGATAGCATTCCAATTCCTCATATTTTATATGTGACCTGAAGCTTTTAGCATCTTCTTTTTAACCCTGTTGTTCAAAAATATCATAATGATATAATTTGATTTGAGTGTTTTAAAATTCATTGTTCTGGGCTCTTGGTGGAGTCTTTCAACCTGGAGACTCATGTACTTTCATCCTGGAAAAGATTTTTAAAAAAAAATAAGATCATGATTCAGTCTAATTGTCATTTCCCTCCCCCCTTTTAAAAAAATTTTATCTTTCAACTTGTGTGTTTTAAAAAAATATTTATTTGGTTGCACTGGATCTTAGTTGAGGCAGGCAGGCTCCTTAGTTGAGGCTCACTGGCTTCTTAGTTGCAGCACATGGGCTCCTTAGTTGCAGCAGGTGGGCTCCTTAGTTGCAGCATGCAGGCTTCTTAGTTGCAGCATGCATATGGAATCTAGTTCCCTGACCAGGGATCGAACCCAGGCCCCCTGCTTTGGGAGCGTGGAGTCTTATCCACTGTGCCACCAGGGAAGTTCCATGGGAATGACTTTTTAAGATGTCAAAAATTCCAGTCTAGTGATATCACCTAATAATCAAATAGTAACAAACTGAACATTAAAATAAATGATTACAGTCAACAGAAACATGTGGACTCTGCAAAAATAGTCTGGAGTCCATAATATCAGGTAAGGCAACTAAACTTCTTTGAAAATGATTATTCATTGATGTGACCACAATCCAGGTAGGTGCTACAGCATAGGCTATGCTAGCCACAATTCCATATTAAAATTATATTTAGGTGTTTTTTAAAAATATGGTTAAATATCAATTGATAGGCATCTTTCACACAGTCTCAAACTCTTCTAAATGATAGTAGAGGAACAAAAATGTATAAGCCAATAGGAGTAAGGAGAGCAGGAAGGGGCACAATAGTAGATAAAATTTTCAACAAATTTTGGGAAGATGGAATCAGATGGATGAGCAATAATTAACTTAGCAGAGAAAAGGAAGCTACAATTTAAATGCCTCTGAGAAACAGCCATTTTGCCCCCAAAGAACCATGAAAGATTTAGGACTTGGAGGCACAAAATACTTTCAAAGGTGGAAGTGAGGTATGGGGTTGAAAGCAGGGAGATTGGTTAAAAGTCTGTATACATAGTAATTAAGCACCTAAATACTCTCCCTACTTTGCAAATCAATTACTGTTATTCCCCCACTCCACATGTTGATGTTTCCACTTTAACTTCAAGTATTTTCTTGCCTATTTCTATTATGAGAACTTCAAAGAATTCATTCTCTTCTTTCTCATCTGTGCTACCATATTTAATACTCTTTTATTTATATCCTCCCAGTAACTCAAATATATCATGTCACATAGTGTCATATTGAACCATGTATTTAAGTTACAATGCTGTTCTGAGCTTCAGAAATGTCCATTTCTTTTTTGCATCTTGGCAAAATGGGTTTCAAAGCATACAAGTTTAGGTGATACTTTATGACAACATCACTTGAACACAGCACTAGTTATCTGGAAAGGAGAGAAGTCTCAAACATCCTCCCCATGGAGTCTCAGGAAGGTCTAAGGGCATAGGGAACCCAATATCAAAACAGAGTCCTTATGTACTTGGTGGAGGTTAATGAAAAGGAACAGCTAAGCAAACACTGGTTTGTGAGGTTTTGATAAAAACCTTCCTTCAGTTTTTCATTCCCACATGCCTCAGTCTCATCCCCCCGCTCCCTTCTGAGCCTCACTACTTCAACCTGTTTCTTTCTTTTTTTTCTTCAAATATATATATTTTTGACTGGTGCTGCTGCTCGTTTATTTGTCACAGGCAGTTTGAGCACTGAACTTCAAATTTTCAGAGGGCTTTGGCTTCTTTGTTGGCTTGCATGAGGTCCTATTTTAGAGTAATCAAACCAGTCAGAAATCTAAGAAGATACATTAAGAATTGTGATGGAAATATGTCAAATAGTAAGAATTTTAAAATCTACCCATTAATACCATGTGGCTCAATTTCAATAAGCTCCTGTAATTTTTTCAGTATTGACTATGGTCCATGAAAATCAACTCATGTAAGACAAAATCACAATTGGATCATAGCACATTACAGTTACAATCTCGTATTCTTAATACATCCAGGTAACTCCTGACACCATTACAAAGACCTTTCAGATATATTTGGCATATGCTGAGGCTGGTATTTTTCCACATTAAAGCAAATGAAAAATTGAGAAAATTACAGTGATGGAGAATCTCAGCCATTCCAGGTTTGCTGCAAATATCAACATTTTTGCATGGAATTAAATAAGATATGACAGTATTCTCAATTTTGCATTCTGTAGGAATTATGTGTTCACCATAGGGATGAAAATTTAGTCACTTTTAAAGAATTAAAACCACTTCCCAAACCTTATGCCCCTAGGAATATTTTTCTATACTTATGTTTTATTTAAACAAAAGTTTTAAAATATAAAGTTTTTAGTATGAAACTTTACAGTTGCCAATGTGTAAATGTAAATTTTTTTCCTTTAAAAATTGTGATAAGAACACTTAACATGAGATCTACCCCCTTAACAAATTTTTAAATGCACAATACAGTATTGTTAACTATAGGCACAATGTTGTACAGCAGATCTCTAGAACGTAGTCATTTGTAAAACTGCAACTTTATTGAATAGCAATTCTCCATTTCCTCCTCCTGCCAGCCTCTGGAAACCACCATTTTACTTTCTGCTCCTATGAGTTTGACTAGTTTTGATACTTCATGTATCAAAAGTGGAATCATGTAGAATTTGTTCTTCTGTAACTGGCTTGTTTCATTTAGTATAATGTCCTCAAGGTTCATCCATGTTGTCAAATCTGGCAGAATTTCCTTCTTTTTCCTGAAATTGCATGTGTATACCACATTTTAAAAATCCATTTATCCATTGGTGGACATTTAGATTGTTTCCTTATCTTGGCTTTTGTGAATAACGCTGCAATAAACATGGAAGTTCAGATATCTCTTTGAGGTCCTGATTTTAATTCTATTGCTTATATACATAAAAGTGAGATTGCTGAGCCATATGGTAGTTCTATTTTTAATTTTTTGAGAAATCTTCATATTGTTTTCCATAGCAGCTGCATAATTTTACATTTCCACCAACAGTGTACAAGGGTTCTGATTTCTCCACATTCTCACCAACACTTGTTACCTTTTGCTTTTTGAGGTTTTATGTTAATAGTCATCCCAAAAGGCATGAGATGATACCTCATTGTGGTTTTGATTTGCATTTCTCTGATGATTAATGATGTTGAGCATCTTTTCATATACTTGTTGGCCATTTGTATGTCTTCTTTGGATAAATGTCTATTCAAGGCCTTTGCCCATTTTGTAATAAGATTATTATTATTATTATTATTATTATCGTTATTGCTATTGAGTTGCAGGAGTTTTTTTTTTTAATGTATTCTAGATGTTAACCCCTTATCAGGTATATGGTTTGAAAATATTTTCTCCCATTCCATAGGTTGCCTTTTCACTCTGCTGATTTTTTCCTTTGCTGTGCAGAAGATTTTTAGCTTATGTAGTCCCATTTTTGTTGCTTTCATTGCCTGTGCTTTTGGCATCATATTCACAAAACCATTGCCTAGACCAATGTCATGAAGCTTTTCCACTAGGTTTTCTTCTAGGAGTTTTACAGTTTCTGGTCTTACACTTAAGTCTTTAATCCACTTTGAGTTGATTTTTGTATGTGGTGATGTAAGATAAGGGTCCAAATTTTTTCTTTTGTATGTGAATATACAGTTTTCCCAACATCATTTGTTGAAAAGACCATTCTTTCCCCATTGTGTATTTTTGACACCCTTGTAGAAAATCAGTTGACTGTATATGCATGGCTTTATTTCTGGGGTCTCTATTCTGTTCCATTGGTCGATATGTCTGTTTTTATGCCAGAACCACACTCTTTTAATTACTGTACCTTTGTAATATATTCGGAAATCAAGAAGTGTGATGCCTCCAGCTTTGTTTTCCTCAAGATTGCTTTGGCTATTCAGGATCCTTTTTAGCTCCATATTACTTTTAGGATTATTTTTTCTCTTCCTGTAAAAAAGAATGCCATTGGGATTTTGATAGGGATTGCATTGACTGTAGATCACTTTGGGTAGTATGGACATTTTAACAATATTAAGTCTTCTAATCCATGAGAACAGGATGTCTTTCCATTTAATTTTGTCTTCTTTCATTTCTTTCATCAATATTTTGTAGTTTTCATTGTACAAGTATTTCACCTCTTTGGTTTATTCCTAAGAATTTTATGCTTTTTGGTGCTATTGTAAATGTGATTGTTCTTAATTTATTTCAGATAGTTTGTTGTTAGTACATAGAAATGCAGCTGATTTTTGTATGTCGATTTTGTATACTGCAACTTTACCGACTTTGTTTATTAGCTCTAATAGTATTTTTGTGTGGACTCTTCAGGGTTTTCTACATATAAGATCATGTCATCTGCAAAAGGGGATAATTTTACTCCTTTTCCAATTTGGATGTCTTTTTTTTTTTTTGCCTAGTTGCTCTGGCTAGGACTTCCAGTACTTAAATGTAAATCTTTAAGAATCACTTTATATGGGACTTTTACCAAAGAATAGAGGACCTGTATCCTCCTTCTCAGCTTAGAAGCAATGACCTTAAAGCAAGATTGATACTTGGCTTAGATGAGAGGAAAAAATTCTTGGCCTTAGAAAAGAACTGTTCAATCCTCAGCTCTGAGTATGTTATTACTTATGGATATCTTTATTTTATTATATGCTTTTGAACTAGTATGAGCTTTTGTCTAGCAAGGCCATATCTTTTTTAAAAGGAAAAATCAATGCCTGAAACATGAAAATTACACAGTGTGTTGACATACTGATAGCTCCTGTCTCACTAAGGCCAAATATTTTTTTGAAAGAAAAACATATGATCAAAATACAAAACTTTACAATCTTATTTCTGATAATGCTTTAATTTGAACAAGACTCTTCAATGTCAATAATCTAGGTATTCATGAACCATCTCAGAACTGGTAACACTTATAACTTTGTACCTTTCTGTGCAAAGAACCCTTCTAGGTCAAGCACATATGTTTCAAAAAGAAGTTTCAAAAAGAATTTCTAGCAATAATATTAAGAATGGAAATGTTGTGTTACAAATTAACAATTATTAATTATTTGCTTAAGAGGTGTCTTCCCAAGCAAAGATTAATTTAGACATTTTAAAGCTTGTTAAGACTAAGTTTTAGACCAATTAATTTCTAAGGCTTTTGTACACAGTACAAACAATGCTAGAGCTCTTAAACTTAAATCGAGCTCCTACCTTGCAAGTGAAAAGGATTAAGAACACACACTTTTTTTTCTTAACATTTTTATTGGAGTATAATAACTTTACAATGGTGTGTTAGTTTCTGCTTTATAATAAAGTGAATCAGTTATACATATACATATATCCCCATATCTCTTCCCTCTTGCGTCTCCCTCCCTCCCACCCTCCCTATCCCACCCTTCTAGCTGGTCACAAAGCATAGAGCTGATCTCCCTGTGCTATGTGACTGCTTCCCACTAGCTATCTATTTTACATTTGGTAGTGTATATATGTCCATATATACACTACCACTCTCTCACTTTGTCCCAGCTTACACTTCCCCCTCCCCGTGTCCTCAAGTCCATTCTCTAGTAGGTCTGCATCTTTATTCCCGTCTTGCCCCTATGTTCTACATCACCATTTAAAAATTTTTTTTTAGATTCCATATATATGTGTTAGCATACGGTATTTGTTTTTCTCTTTCTGACTTACTTCACTCTGTATGACAGACTCTAGGTCCATCCACCTCATTACAAATAACTCAATTTCGTTTCCTTCTATGGCTGAGTAATATTCCATTGTATATATGTGCCACAACTTCTTTATCCATTCATCTGTCGATGGACACTTAGGTTGCTTCCATGTCCGGGCTATTGTAAATAGAGCTGCAATGAACATTGTGGTACATGACTCTTTTTGAATTATGGCTTTTGCAGGGTATATGCCCAGTAGTGGGATTGCTCGGTCGTATGATCATTCTATTTTTAGTTTTTTAAGGAACCTCCATACTGTTCTCTACAGTGGCTGTATCAATTTACATTCCCACCAACAGTGCAAGAGTGTTCCCTTTTCTCCACACCCTCTCCAGCATTTATTGTTTGTAGATTTTTTTAACATCTTTGTTGGAGTATAATTGCTTTACAATGGTGTGTTAGTTTCTACTTTATAACAAAGTGAATCAGTTATACATATACATATGTTCCCAAATCCCTTCCCTCTTGCATCTCCCTCCCTCCCACCCTCCCTATCCCACCCCTCTAGGTGGTCACAAAGCACGGAGCTGATCTCCCTGTGCTATGCGGTTGCTTCCCACTAGCTATCTATTTTACCTTTGGTAGTGTATATATGTCCATGCCACTCTCTCACTTTGTCACAGCTTACCCTTCCCCCTCCCCATATCCTCAAGTCCATTCTCTAGTAGGTCTGTGTCTTTATTCCCGTCTTACCACTAGGTTCTTCATGACCTTTTTTTTTTTCCCTTAGATTCCATATATATGTGTTAGCATACTGTATTTGTTTTGCTCTTTCTGACTTACTTCACTCTGTATGACAGACTCTAACTCCATCCACCTCACTACAAATAACTCAATTTCGTTTCTTTTTATGGCTGAGTAATATTCCGTTGTATATATGTGCCACATCTTCTTTATCCATTCATTCGATGATGGACACTTAGGTTGCTTCCATGTCCTGGCTATTGTAAATAGAGCTGCAATGAACATTTTGGTACATGACTCTTTTTGAATTATGGTTTTCTCAGGGTATATGCCCAGTAGTGGGATTCCTGGGTCGTATGGTAGTTCTATTTTTAGTTTTTTAAGGAACCTCCATACTGTTCTCAATAGTGGCTGTGCCAGTTTACATTCCCACCAAAAGTGTAGAAGGGTTGCCTTCTCTCCACACCCTCTCCAGCATTTATTGTTGTGGATTTTTTGATGATGGCCATTTTGACTGGTGTGAGGTTATATCTCATTGTAGTTTTGATTGGCATTTCTCTAATGATTAGCGATGTTGAACGTCTTTTCCTGTGCCTCTTGGCCATCTGTATGTCTTCTTTAGAGAAAAGTCTATTTAGGTCTTCTGCCCATTTTTTGATTGGCTTGCTTATTTTGATGATATTAAGTCTCATAAGCTGTTTGTAAATTTTAGAGACTAATCCCTTTTCAGTCACATCATTTGCAAATATTTTTTCCCAATCTGTGGGTTGTCTTTTAATTTTGTTTATGGTTTCCTTTGCTGTGCAAAAGCTTTTGAGTTTAATTAGATCCAACTTGTTTATTTTTGTTATTTCCATTATTCTGGGAGACAGATTGAAAAAGACATTGCTGCAATTTATGTCACAGAGTGTTCTGCCTATGTTTTCCTCTAAGAGTTTTATAGTGTCCAGTCTCACATTTAGGTCTTTAATCCATTTTGAACTTATTTTTGTGTACAGCGTTAAAGAATGATCTAATTTCATGTGTTTTACATGTAGCTGTCCAGTTTACCCAGCACCATTTGTCGAAGTGACTGTCTTTCCACCATTGTGTAGTCTTGCATCCTTTGTTGTAGATTAGTTGGTCATACGAAGGTGGTTTATCTGTCTATCTATCTGTTTATCTATTTTTAATTTTTTGCAATTCTAATTTTTAATGTTGCTCTATTTTCACAGTTTTCAGGCAATGAAAGGATTTTAGGAAATTTAAAAGACTGGCAAGCCACCTGAGCCTTAAAACCACGAGTTTTGAAGCAGTAGGTCTCCTTGTAAATTTAGAAGTCATATCAGTTAAAATTAGGTTTCACAGAAAATGGTAGAAACATAAAGGTAATAATAAATTAAACAAAATGGGTAGTAATTAATTCTCTCCCATGTAAATGTAGGTAAATACATATAATCCAAGGTGGACAAGACATGTGAATGACCACTGGGTCCCAGCTCCTTTCTTTCTTTCTTTTTTTTTTTTTAACATCTTTATTGGAGTATAATTACTTTACAACGTTGTTGTTAGTTTCTGCTGTATAACAAAGTGAATCAGCTATACGTATACATATATCCCCTCCCTCTTGCGTCTCCCTCCCACCCTCCCTATCCCACCACTCTAGGTGGTCACAAAGCACCGAGCTGATCTCCCTGTACTATGTGGCTGCTTCCCACTAGCTATCTATTTTACATTTGGTAGTATATATAAGTCCATGCCACTCTCTCACTTCGTCCCAGCTTACCCTTCCCCTTTCCCATGTCCTCAAGTTCATTCTCTACGTCTGTGTCTTTATTCCTGTCCTGCCCCTAGGTTCTTCAGAACCATTTTTTTTTTAGATTCCATATATATGTGTTAACATACAGTAATTGTTTTTCTCTTTTTGAATTACTTCACTCTGTGTGACAGACTCTAACTCCATCCACCTCACTGCAAATAACTCCATTTCGTTTCTTTTTATGGCTGAGTAATATTCCATTGTATATACGTGCCACCTCTTCTTTATCCATTCATCTGTCAGTGGACACTTAGGTTGCTTCCATGTCCTGGCCATTGTAGATAGAGCTGCAATGAACATTTTGGTACATGACTCTTTTTGAATTATGATTTTCTCAGGGTATATGCCCAGTAGTGGGATTGCTGGGTCGTATGGTAGTTCTATTTTTAGTTTTGTAAGGAACCTCCATACTGTTCTCCATAGTGGCTGTATCAATTTACATTCCCATGAACAGTGCAAGAGGGTTCCCTTTTCTCCACATCCTCTCCAGCATTTATTGTTTGTAGTTTTTTTGATGCTGGCCATTCTGACTAGTGTGAGGTGATACCTCATTGTAGTTTTGATTTGCATTTCTCTAATGATTAGTGATGTTGAGCATCCTTTCATGTGTTTGTTGGCAATCTGTATATCTTCTTTGGAGAAATGTCTTTTTAGGTCTTCTGCCCATTTTTGGATTGGGTTATTCGTTTTTTTGATATTGAGCCGCATGACCTGCTTGTATACTTTGGAGATGAATCCTTTGTCAGCTGCTTCGTTTGCAAATATTTTCTCCCATTCTGAGGGCTGTCTTTTCGTCTTGTCTAAGATTTCCTTGGCTGTGCAAAAACTTTTAAGCTTCATTAGGTCCCATTCGTTTATTTTGGTTTTTATTTCCATTACTCTAGGAGGTGGGTCAAAAAGGATCTTGCTGTGATTTATGTCATAGAGTGTTCTGCCTATGTTTTCCTCTAAGAATTTTATAGTGTCTGGCCTTACATTTAGGTCTTTAATACATTTTGAGTTTATTTTTGTGTATGGTGTTAGGGAGTGTTCTAATTTCATTCTTTTACATGCAGCTGTCCAGTTTTCCCAGTACCACTTATTGAAGAGGCTGTCTTTTCTCCATTGTATATTCTTGCCTCCTTATCAAATTTAAGGTGACCATATATGCATGGGTTTATCTGTGGGCTTTTATCATGTTCCATTGGTCTATATTTCTGTTTATGTGCCAGTACCATACTGTCTTGATTACTGTAACTTTGTAGTATAGTCTGAAGTCAGGGAGCATGATTCCTCCAGCTCCGTTTTTCTTTCTCAAGATTGCTTTGGCTATTCGGGGTCTTTTGTGTTTCCATACAAATTGTGAAATGTTTTGGTCTAGTTCTGTGAAAAATGCCATTGGTAGATTGATACAGATTGCACTGAATCTGTAGATTGCTTTGGGTAGTATAGACATTTTCACCATATTGATTGTTCCAATCCAGGAACATGGTATATCTCTCCATCTATTTGTATCATCTTTAATTTCTTTCATCAGTGTCTTATTGCTTTCTGCATACAGGTCTTTTGTCTCCTTAGGTAGGTTTATTCCTAGGTATTTTATTCTTTTTGTTGCAATGGTAAATGGGAGTGTTTCTTTAAATTCTCTTTCAGTTTTTTTATCATTAGTTTTTAGGAATGCAAGAGATTTCTGTGCATTAATTTTGTATCCTGCTACCTTACCAAATTCATTGATTACCTCTAGTAGTTTTCAGGTAGAGTCTTTAGGATTCCCTATGTATAGTATCATGTCATCTGCAAACCATGACAGCTTTCCTTCTTCTTTTCCAATTTGGATTCCTTTTATTTCTTTTTCTTTTCTGATTGCTGTGGCTAAAACTTCAAAAACTATGTTGAATAACAGTGGTGAGAGTGGGCAACCTTGTATTGTTCCTGATCTTAGCATAAATGTTTTCAATTTTTCAACATTGAGAGCAATGTTTTCTCTGGGTTTGTCATATATGGCCTTTATTATGTTGAGGTAAGTTCCTCTATACCTACTTTCTGGAAGGTTTTTATGATAAATGGGTGTTGAATTTTGTCAACAGCTGTTTCTGCATCTATTGAGATGATCATATTTTTCTCCTTCAGTTTGTTAATATGGTGTATCACATTGATTGATTTGTGTATATTGAAGAATCCTTGCATTCCTGGGATAAGCCTCACTTGATCATGTTGTATGATCCTTTTAATGTGCTGTTGCATTCTGTTTGCTAGTATCTTGTTGAGGATTTTTGCATCTCTGTTCACCAGTGATATTGGCCTGTAGTTTTCTTTCTTTGTGACATCTTTGTCTGGTTTTGGTATCAGGGTGATGGTGGCCTCGTAGAATGAGTTGGGGAGTGTTCCTCCCTCTGCAATATTTTGGAAGAGTTTGAGAAGTATAGGTGTTAGCTCTTCTCTAAATATTTGATAGAATTCACTGTAAAGCCATCTGGTCCTGGGCTTTTGTTTGTTGGAAGATTTTAAATCACAGTTTCAATTTCAGTGCTTGTGATTGGTCTGTTTATATTTTCTATTTGTTCCTGGTTCAGTTTTGGAAGGTTGTGCTTTTCTAAGAATTTGTCCATTTCTTCCAGGTTGTCCATTTATTGGCATATAGTTGCTTGTAGTAATCTCTCATGATCCTTTGTATATCTGCAGTGTCAATTGTTACTTCTCCGTTTTCATTTCTAAGTCTGTTGACTTGAGTCCTCTCCCTGTTTTTCTTGATGAGTCTTGCTAATTGTTTATCAATTTTGTTTATCTTCTCAAAGAACCAGCTTTTAGTTTTATTATCTTTGGTATTGTTTGCTTCGTTTCCTTTTCATTTATTTCTGATCTGATTTTTTGATGTCTTTCCTTCTGTTAACTTTGGGTGTTTTGTTGTTGTTGTTGTTCTTCTTTCTGTAATTGCTTTAGCTGTAAGGTTAGGTTGTTTATTTGAGATGTTTTCATGTTTCTTTAGGTAGGATTGTATTGCTGTAAACTTCTGTCTTAGAACTGCTTTTGCTGCATCCCATACGTTTTGGGTCATCGTGTTTTCATTGTCATTTGTTTCTAGTTAGTGTTTGATTTCCTCTTTGATTTTTTCAGTGATCTCTTTGTTATTTAATAGTGTATTGTTTTGCCTTCATGTGTTTGTATTTTTTACAGATTTTTTCCCTGTAATTGATATCTAGTCTCATAGCAATGCGGTCAGAAAAAATACTTGGCATGATTTCAATTTTCTTAAATTTACCAAGGCTTGATTTGTGACCCAAGGTATGATCTATCCTGGAGAATGTTCCATGAGCACTTGAGAACGCCAAATCCTAACCACTAGACCACCAGGGAGTGTCCCATGAGCACTTGAGAAGAAAGTGTATTTTGTTGTTTTTGAATGGAATGTCCTTTAAATATCAATTAAGTCCATCTTGTTTATTATGCCATTTAAAGCTGTGTTTCCTTATTTATTTTCGTTTTTGATCATCTGTCCATTGGTGAAAGTGGGGTGTTAAAGTCCCCTGCTATTTTTGTCTTACTGTCAATTTACTCTTTTATTGTTGTTAGCATTTGCCTTATGTATTCAGGTGCTCCCATGTTGGGTGCATAAATATTTACAATTGTTATATCTTCTTCTTGAATTGATCCTTTGATCATTATGTAGTGTCCTTCTTTGTCTCTTGTAATACTCTTTATTTTAAAGTCTATTTTGTCTGTTATGAGAATTGCTACTCCAGCTTTCTTTTAATTTCCATTTGTATAGAATATATTTTTCCATCCCCTCACTTTCAGTCTGTATGTTTCCCTAGTTCTCTTGTAGGCAGCATATATACAGGTCTTGTTTCTGTATCCATTCAGCCAGTCTATGTCTTTTGGTTGGAGCATTTAATCCATTTACATTAAAGGTAATTATTGATATGTATGTTCCTATTACTATTTTCTTAATTGTTTTGGGTTTGTTGTTTTAGTTCTTTTCATTCTCTTGTGTTTCCTGCCTAGAGAAGTTCCTTTACCATTTGTTGTAAAGCTGGTTTGGTGGTGCTGAATTCTCTTACATTTGGCTTGTCTGTAAAGGTTTTAATTTCTCCGTCAAATCTAAATGAGATCCTTGCTGTGTAGATAATCTTGGTTGTAGGTTTTTCCCTTTCATCTCTTTAAATATGTCCTACCACTCCCTTCTGGCTTGCAGAGTTTTTGCTGAAAGATCAGCTGTTAACCTTATGGGGATTCCCTATATGTTATTTGTTGCTTTTCCCTTGTTGCTTTTAATATTATTTCTTTGTATTTAATTTTTGTTAGTTTGATTATTATGTGTCTTGGCGTGTTTCTCCTTGGATTTATCCTGTATGGGACTCTCTGTGCTTCCTGGACTTGACTGACTATTTCTTTTTCCATATTAGGGAAGTTTTCAACTATAATCTCTTCAAATATTTTCTCAGTCCCTTTCTTTTTCTCTTCTTCTGGGTTCCCTATAATTCTAATGTTGGTGTGTTTAATGTTGTTCCAGAGGTCTCTGAGACTGTTTTTTTTTTTTTTTTTTTTTTAAACATCTTTATTGAAGTATAATTGCTTTACAATGGTGTGCTAGCTTCTGCTTTACAACAAAGTGAATCAGTTACACATATACATATGTTGCCATATCTCTTCCCTCTTGCATCTCCCTCCCTCCCACCCTCCCTATCCCACCCCTCTAGGTGGTCACAAAGCACCGAGCTGATCTCCCTGTGCTATGCGGCTGCTTCCCACTAGTTATCTATTTTACATTTGGTAGTGTATATATGTCCATGACACTCTCTCACCCTGTCACATCTCACCCCTCCCCCTCCCCATATCCTCAAGTCCATTCTCTAGTAGGTCTGTGTCTTTATTCCCATCTTGCCACTAGGTTCTTCATGACCTCTTTTTTTTTTTTTTTTTTTTTTTCCCTTAGATTCCATATATATGTGTTAGCATACTGTATTTGTTTTTCTCTTTCTGACTTACTTCACTCTGTATGACAGACTCTAACTCCATCCACCTCATTACAAACACCTCCATTTCATTTCTTTTTATGGCTGAGTAATATTCCATTGTATATATGTGCCACATCTTCTTTATCCATTCATCCGATGATGGACACCTAGGTTGCTTCCATGTCCTGGCTATTGTAAACAGAGCTGCAATGAATATTTTGGTACATGACTCTGAGACTGTTTTTAATTCTTTTCATTCTTTTTTCTTTATTCTGCTCTGCAGTAGTTATTTCCACTATTTTATCGTCCAGGGCACTTATCCGTTCTTCTGCCTCAGTTATTCTGCTATTGATTCCTTCTAGAGAATTTTAAATTTCATTTATTGTGTTGTTCATCATTGTCTGTTTGCTCTTTAGTTTTCTTGGTCCTTGTTAAACATTTCTTTTATTTTCTCCATTCTATTTCCACGATTTTGGATCATCTCTAGTATCATTACTCTGAATTCTTTTTCAGGTAGACTGCCTACTTCCTCTTCACTTGTTTGGTCTGTTTGGGTTTTACTTTGCTGCTTCATCTGCTCTGTATTTCTCTATCTTCTCATTTTGCTTAATGTACAGTGTTTGGGGTCTCCTTTTCACAGGCTGCAGGTTCGTAGTTCCCATTGTTTTTGGTGTCTGCCCCCAGTGGGTAAGGTTGTTTCAGTGGGTTGTGTAGGCTTCCTGGTGGAGGGGACTAGTGCCTGTGTTTTGGTGAGTGGGGCTGGATCTTGTCTTTCTGGTGGACAGGACCACATCCGCTGGTGTGTTTTGAGATGTCTTTGAAGTTAGCATGATTTTAGGTAGCCTCTTTGCTAATGGGTCTGGTTGTGTTCCTGTTGCTAATTGTTTGGCATGGCATGTCCAGCACTGGAGCTTGCAGGTCATTAGTGGAGCTGCGTCTTAAAGTTGAGATGGAGATCTCTGGGAGAGCTCTCGCTGATTGATATTTCATGGGGTCAGGAGGTCCCTGTTGGTCCAATGTCCTGAACTCGGCTCTCCCACCTCAGAGGCTCAGGCCGGCCACCTGGTTAGAGCACCAAGACCTTGTCAGCCACATGGCTTGCATGTAAATATGCTAAATTCTCCAATTCAAAGGCACAGGGTGGCTGGCCTTCTGCACTCTGCTCAGTCCTCCAGCCGTGCATTGTCCTCTGGGCCTGGCTGATATGGAGAGCCTGCTTGGTATCCAGGTCCACCTGCATTCCCTAACATCTAGAAGAAGCAGCTGACGCCCCCATCCTCCCTTATTCCTGCTGCAACTCGTCACGATCCTGGAGCACCCCTTCTCCATGTCTCTTCATGGCTTGATAGCTCATGCCTTTTTATCATTGAATAATATTTATTGTCTAGATGTACCACAGTTTGTTTATCTATTCACCTATTGAGGTTTGTCTTGGTTGCTTTCTCTATATCTTTGTTGGTGAGATGTCTGTTTAGATCTTTTGTCCATTTTAAAATTGAGTTATTTCTTTTATTATTGTTGAGTTTTAAGAGTTCTTTATATATTTTGGATAACTGTCCTTTTTCAGATATATGTTTTACAAATACTTTCCTCAGTCTTTGGCTTTTTCCATTCTCTTAATGTTGTCTTTCACAAAGCAGATATTTTTAGTTTTAATGAGGTCTAACTTATCATTTTTTTTTCTTTTGTAGACTGTGCTTTTGGTGTTGTATATAAAAACTCATAGAAAAGCCACGCTCACTTAGATTTTTGTTCTGTGTTACATTTTAGAAGTTTTGTAGTTTCACATTTTACGTTTAAGTTTATGATCCATTTTGAGTTAATTTTTGATTGAAGTATAATTGAGTTACTACACCATGTTAGTTTCAGGTACACAACATAGTGATTCAATATTTCTATATATTAAAAATTATCAGCATGATAAGTCTTGTTACCATCTGTCACCATAAAAAGTTATTGACTATATTCCCCACTCTGTACATTTCATCTTCATGATGCATTTATTTTGTAAATGGTTGTTTGTATCTTTTAATCTCTCTTACCTATTTTACTCGTCCCTTCACCCCCTCTTTTCTGGCAACCATCTGTTTGTTCTCTGTTTCTATGAGTCTATTTCTGTTTTGTTGTCTGTTTCTATTTTGTTATGTTTGTTCATTTGTTTTGTTTTTTAGATTCCACATATAACTGAAATCATATAGCTTTTGTCTTCATCTGACTTGTTTCACTTAGCATAATACCCTCTAGATACATCCACATCATCACAAATGGCAAGATTTCATTCTTTTTTATGGCTGAGTAATATTCCATTGTGTGTTTTTTAAATATATATATATATTACATAGTATTGTATATAATATATATCATCTATTATCATATCATACAATATCATATATACCATATAATATCATATATATACCACTTCTTCCTTATCCATTCATCTATTGATTGGCACTTAGGTTGTTTCCATATCTTGGCTATTGTAAATAATGTTGTAATGAATATAGGGATGTATATATATTTTCTAATTAATGTTATTGTTTTCTTCAGAAAAAACCCGGAAGTGGAATTACTAGATTGTATGGTAGTTCTATTTTAAATTTTTTGAGAAAACTCCATACTGCTTTCCATAGTGATTGTATCAATTTACATTCCCAGCAACAGAGCACGAGAGTTCCGTTTTCTCCACATCCTTGCCAACACTTGTTATTTGTTGTTTTCTGTTAATAGACTTTCTCAGGTATAAGGTGATTTTTCATTGTGGTTTTGGTTTGCATTTCCCAGATGATTAGTGGTGTTGAATATCTTTTCATGTGCCTATTGGCCATCTGTATGTCTTCATTGGAAAAATATCTCTTCAGGCCCTCTGCCAAGTTTTTAATCAGTTTTTTTTTTTGATGTTGAGTTATATGAGGTCTTTGTGTATTTTGGATATTAACCCCTTATCAATCATTTGTAAATATCTTCTCCCATTCAGTAGGCTGCTTTTTGCTTTGCTGATACTTTCTTTAGCTGTACGAAAACTTTTTAGTTTGATGTAGTCCCATTTGTTTATTTTATTATTATTTTTAACATCTTTATTGGAGTATAATTGCTTTACAATGGTGTGTTAGTTTCTGCTTTATAACAAAGTGAATCAGTTATACATATACATATATCCCCATATCTCTTCCCTCTTGCATCTCCCTCCCTCCCACCCTCCCTATCCCACCCCTCTAGGTGGTCACAAAGCACTGAGCTGATCTCCCTGTGCTATGTGGTTGCTTCCCACTAGCTATCTATTTTACATTTGGTAGTGTATATATGTCCATGCCACTGTCTCACTTTGTCCCAGCTTACCCTTCCCCCTCCCCATATCCTCAAGTCCATTCTCTAGTAGGTCTGCATCTTTATTCCCGTCTTGCCCCTAGATTCTTCTGACCATTTTTTTTCTTTTTTTTAAGATTCCATATATATGTGTTACCATATGGTATTTGTTTTTCTCTTTCTGACTTTCTTCACTCTGTATGACAGTCTCTAGGTCCATCCACCTCACTACAAATAACTCAGTTTTGTTCCTTTTTATGGCTGAGTAATATTCCATTGTATATATGTGCCACATCTTCTTTATCCATTCATCTGTTGATGGACACTTAGGTTGTTTCCATGTCCTGGTTATCGTAAATAGAGCTGCAATGAACATTTTGGTACATGACGCTTTTTGAATTATGGTTTTCTCAGGGTATATGTCCAGTAGTGGGATTGCTGGGTTGTATGGTAGTTCTATTTTTAGTTTTGTAAGGAACCTCCATACTGTTCTCCATAGTGGCTGTATCAATTTACATTCCCATGAACAGTGCAAGAGGGTTCCCTTTTCTCCACACCCTCTCCAGCATTTGTTGTTTGTAGATTTTTTAATGATGGCCATTCTGACTGGTGTGAGATGATATCTCATTGTAGTTTTGATTTGCATTTCTCTAATGATTAATGATGTTGAGCATTCTTTCATGAGTTTGTTGGCAATCTGTATATCTTCTTTGGAGAAATGTCTTTTTAGGTCTTCTGCCCATTTTTGGATTGGGTTGTTTGTTTTTTTGATATTGAGCTGCATGAGTTGCTTGTATGTTTTGGAGATAAATCCTTTGTCAGTTGCTTCATTTGCAAATATTTTCTCCCATTCTGAGGGTTGTCTTTTGGTCTTGTTTATGGTTTCCTTTGCTGTGCAAAAGCTTTTAAGTTTCATTAGGTCCCATTTGTTTATTTTTGTTTTTATTTCCATTTCTCTAGGAGGTGGGTCAAAAAGGGTCTTGCTGTGATTTATGTCATAGAGTGTTCTGCCTATGTTTTCCTCTAAGAGTTTGATGGTGTCTGGCCTTACATTTAGGTCTTTAATCCATTTTGAGTTTATTTTTGTGTATGGTGTTAGGGAGTGTTCTAATTTCATTCTTTTACATGCAGCTGTCCAGTTTTCCCAGCACCACTTATTGAAGAGGCTGTCTTTTCTCCACTGTATATTCTTGCCTCCTTTATCAAAGAAAAGGTGATCATTTGTTTATTTTTGCTTTTGTTTCCCTTGCCTGAGGAGACATATCCAAAAAATTATTGCTAAGACTAATGTCAAAGAGCTTACTGCCTATGTTTTCTTCTAGAAATTTTATGATTTCAAGGTTTTACATTTAAGTCTTTAACCCATTTGGAATTTATTTTTGTGCATAGTGTGAGTGAGTAGGCCAGTTTGATTCTTTTGCATATAGCTGTGCAGTTTCCCCAACACCTTTTATTGAAGAGGCTGTCTTTTTCCCATTGTATATTCTTGCCTCCTTTGTCATAGATTAATTGACCATATAAGCATGGGTTAATTTCTGGGCTCTCTATTCTGTTTCAATGATCTATGTGTCTGTTTTTGTGCCAGTACCATACTGCTTTGATTACTGTAGACTTATAGTATAGTTTGAAATCAAGTAGCATGATACCTCCAGCTTTGTTCTTTCTCAAGATTGTTTTGGTTATTGTTTCCACAAACATTTTAGAATTATTTGTTTTAGTCCTTTGAAAAGACCATTGATATAAAAAAATTTTTATTTATTTATTTATTTGGCTCCATTGGGTCTTAGTTGCAGCACGCGATATCTTCATTTTGGCATGTGGGATCATTTGTTGTGGTACGTGGGCTTCTCTCTATTTGTGGTGCATGGGCTCTCTAGTTGTGGCATGTGGGCTCCAGAGCATGCAGGTTCAGTAGTTGCAGCATGTGGGCTTAGTTGCCCCACGGCATATGGGATCTTAGTTCCCTGACCAGGGATTGAACTCTCATCCCCTGCATTGGAAAGTGGATTCTTAACCACTAGACCACCAGGGAAGTCCTGATATTTTGCATTTGGGTTAGTTTTTATGAAAGCTGTAAGGTCTGTGTTTAGATTCTTCTTCTTCTTCTTCTTTTTTTTTTTTTTTTGCATGTGAATGTGCAGTTGTTCCAGAGCCTTTTCTTGAAAAGACTGCCCTTTCCCCATTGAATTACCTTTGCTCATTTGTCAAAGATCAGTTTGCTCTATTTGTGTGGTCTGTTATTAGGCTCTCAAATCTGTTGCATTGCTCTGCTTAACTCTTTTGCCAATATCACACTTTCTTGATTACTTTAGCTCTATAATAAGTCTTGAAGGTGTGTATTGTCAGTCTCCTGCCTTTGTTCTTCTATTCAGTATTGTATTGGCTCTTTTGATTTTTCAATAATTAACAAACCCTGCATTCCTAGGATAAACCCCATTTGGTCATGGTATATTATATTTTTTAATTTGATCTGCCATTTAAAAAAATCTTGCATTTGTGGTCATGAGAAATATTGGTCTGTAGTTTTCTTTTCTTGTAATGTCTTTGTCTGATTTTGGTTTCAAGGTAGTCCTGGCCTCATAGAATAAATTGGGAAGTATTCTCTGATCTTTGATTTTTTATAGGTAGAGCAATTCATTCACTTAACTCTTTTTTTATTTTATTTTATTTTATTTTTTAATTTTTTTTTTAAACATCTTTATTGAAGTATAATTGCTTTACAATGGTGTGCTAGCTTCTGCTTTACAACAAAGTGAATCAGTTACACATATACATATGTTGCCATATCTCTTCCCTCTTGCATCTCCCTCCCTCCCACCCTCCCTATCCCACCCCTCTAGGTGGTCACAAAGCACCGAGCTGATCTCCCTGTGCTATGCGGCTGCTTCCCACTAGTTATCTATTTTACATTTGGTAGTGTATGGGAGGGGTGAGATGTGACAGGGTGAGAGAGTGTCATGGACATATATTCACTTAACTCTTTACCCTTCTTTTTTTTAAATTTATTTTTATTTTTAATTTTTTTTTAATATTTATTTTTGGCTGTGTTGGATCTTCGTTTCTGTGTGAGGGCTTTCTCTAATTGCGGCAAGCGGGGGCCACTCTTCATCGCGGTGTGAGGGCCTCTCACTATCGCGGCCTCTCTTGTTGTAGAGCACAGGCTCCAGACACGCAGGCTCAGTAGTTGTGGCTCACGGGCCTAGTTGCTCTGTGGCATGTGGGACCTTTCCAGACCAGTGCTCAAACCTGTGTCCCCTGCATTGGCAGGCAGATTCTCAACCACTGCGCCACCAGGGAAGCCCCTGCTCTTTGATTTTTAGGAAGAAAATGCATAGAGCTTGTATTACTTCTTTCTTAAATATCTGGTAGAATTCACCAGTGAAGGCATCTAGACCTGGAGTTTTCTTTGTAATAAGCAATGTAGCTACAAGTTAAATTTCTTTAATACATAGATGGCTATTCATGTTACTTATTTCTTCTTGAGTGAGCTTTGATACTTTGTGTCCTTCTAGGAATTTTTTCATTTCATGTAAGTTGTCAAGTTTATTGGCATTAAGTTGTTCATAATATTCCCTGATTTTTAAATTGAGATATAATTCACATACCACATACACTTTAAAAAAGTGTACAATTTATTGTTTTTTAGTATATTGGCACAGTTGAACAATTATCAATAGTATCTCATTCTGGAACACTTTTATCACCCCAAAAAGAAACTCCGTACCCTTTATTTTGTATTTATTTATTTATCTATTTATTTATTTTTGGCCATGCCTCATGGCTTGTGGGATCTTAGTTCCCCAACCAGGTATCCAACCCCAGGCCCTCAGCAGTGAAAGTGTGGAGTCCTAACCACTGGACCACCAGGGACTTCCAGAAACTCCATACCCTTTAGCATTCAATCCCCATTCCTCCTTTTCTACTCCCTTATTATTTTTAATATCTGTAGAATCTATAGTGTCGCCTCTCTCATTTCTGATATTAGTAATTTGTCTTCCTCCCGATCAATGTTTCTGAGGTTTATCAATTTTATTGATCTTCTCAAAGAGCCATCTCTTGGTTCATTGATTTCTCTGTTTTCTGTTTCATTGATTTTTGTTTTGATTTTTATTCTTTTTTGCACTTATTCTAGGTTTAATGTGTTCTCTTTTTTTTAGTTTATCTTTTGGATAATTAAAAAAAAATTATTTATTTAATTTATTTATTTTTGGCTGCATTTGGTCTTCATTGCTGTGTGGGGGCTTTCTCTAGTTGCGGTGAGTGGGGGTTACTCTTTGTTATGGTGCGCAGGCTTCTCATTGCGGTGGCTTCTCTTGTTGCAGAGCACAGGCTCTAGGTGCGTGGGCTTCAATAGTTGTAACACGCAGGCTCAGTAGTTGTGACTCGTGGACTCTAGAGTGTAGGCTCAGTAGTTGTGGCGCATGGGCTTAGTTGCTCCGCGGCATGTGGGATCTTCCTGGACCAGGGCTTGAACCTGTGTCCCCTGCATTGGCAGGCAGATTCTTAACCACTGTGCCACCAAGGAAGCCCCTAATGTGTTCTTTATCTAGTTTCTTAAGATGGAAAGTGAGGCCATTGATTTGAGACTATTCTTTTCTAATCTATGTATTTAATACCATAACTTTCCCCTCAAGTACTGCTTTAACTGTATCCTGCAAATTCTGATAGATTATATTTTCATTTTCTTCAGTTCAAAACATTTTCTAATTTTAATTTTGATTTCTTCTATGATTCATGGATTACTTAGAAGTGTGTTATTTCATTTCAAAATATTTGGGAAGTTTCTAAGGACTTTTCTGTTACTGACTTCCAGTTAAATTCCACTGTGGTCAGAAAACGTACTTTGTATGACAAATAGTTTTGAATTTATTGAGACTTTTTAATAGCCTAGAATATGGTTTATCTTGTTAGATGTTCTGTATGCACTTGAGAGGAATATATATTCTGCTGTTGTTGAGTGGAGGGTTCCATAAGTGTAAATCTGGTCAAGTTGGTCAATAGTGTTATTTGACTCTATTTTATCTTTGTTAATTTTCTGCCTAGTTATCAATTATTGAGAGTGGGTTATTGAAATCTCTGACTATCATTGTGGATTTGTCTATTTCTCCTTAAAGTTCTGTCAGTTTTTGCTTCATGTATTTTAAGTTCTGACATTAGGTGTGTAAACCTTTAGGATTATGTACTCTTGATTAACTAATCACTTTATCTTTATGAAATGACCTTTAAAAATCCCTGGTTATATTCTTCACCCTGAAATCTACCTTCACCTGATCTTAATATAGCCACTCTAGCTTGTTATATCTTTTCCATCTTTTTACTTTTAACCTATTTATCTTTACAGTTAAAGTGTGTTTCTAGTATGCAGCATATAGTTGGGTCTTGCTTTTTATCCAATATGGCAATCTCTGTCTGATTGCATGTGGGTATTTAGACCATTTCCTTTTAATGGTTGTTGAAATAGCTAAGTTTGAGTCTATTATTTTGCTATTTGTTTTCTTTTAGTCTGCTCTTTTGTATAATCGCTTTTCCCTCTTTTTCTTCCTCCTTTAGGACTAATGGAGTATTTTTATAATTCCATTAATATAATTCATTGGCTTATTAGCTGTAACTCTTTGTTTTTTATTTTAGTTGTTGCTTTAACATTTGCCATGTATATCTTTGATATATTACAGTCTTTCTTAAAGTGTATTATACTATTTAATGTATAGTATAAAAAACTTACAACAGAATACTTCCATTTTTCTCCTCCTAGCTTTTTTTCCTATTGTTGTCATGCTTTTATCTTATATACTTAACCATTTGGTAACAATTTCTGGTGCACTTCATTCTTTTGTGTAAATACAGATTTCTAAGTGGCATCATTTTCTTGTTGCCCAAAGGTCATCCTTTAACTTTTCTTTTAGTCCAGGGCTGCTGGAAATGAAATCATTCAAGTTTTAAATTACTGAAATGTCTCTGTTTTGCCACCTTGTTCTTCTTTTTCTTGTTCTTGTTCTGTTCCTCCTTTTTCTTCAACTATTCTTACCATATGCATGCCCATTTTTAAAAAAAATTTATTTATTTATTTATTTATTTATGGCTGTGTTGGGTCTTCGCTTCTGTGCTAGGGCTTTCTCTAGTTGCGGCAAGTGGGGGCCACTCTTCATCGCGGTGCGCGGGCCTCTCACTGTCGCGGCCTCTCTTGTTGCGGAGCACAGGCTCCAGACGCGCAGGCTCAGCAATTGTGGCTCACGGGCCTAGTTGCTCCGCGGCATGTGGGATCTTCCCAGACCAGGGCTCGAACCTGTGTCCCCTGCATTGGCAGGCAGATTCTCAACCACTTCGCCACCAGGGAAGCCCGTGCATGCCCATTTATTTCACCTCTGTAGTAGTGAAAATTCAGATGGGTTTTGGAAAATTATTCAAGTATTACACACTTAATCAGGTGGTGATGACATTCATGTTTGTGATTTCTTATGTAGTCTTTTTAGGAAAATTGGCACAGTCACTGGAAATTAGTATGTGCCTACCTAGCAAGTGCTTCCCCCCATCTCTGTCAGGATGGAAAATCAAAAGCAGTTTACATTTGTATAGCAAGGAAAACAGAGTCCTTTCACTCTTTTGTTCAGGCCTATATCATGTCTCCTGATTTGTCAGGTCTGGAAGGACACTCATCATCTTGATTTTCTGAAAAACATTGCACTGGTCCATTTTATGTATTGACATTAGATAATAAATGGAAGTAGTGGGCAGGAAGTAGAAGCCTTTTAGATGGCTAAGTATGCAACATGCATGATAATCATTGGGAGATAAAATATAAATATTCAGGAACTATCCATATTGATGAAGTCTGTAGAGGATTAGTGGTCTGAGGTACACTGGGTTATATTTTCAAAAGTGAGAGACAACTTGTTGCACTGATTTTGGAGGCATGTTACACTGCATTTAGGCAAGTTGCACTCTTGTATTTGCTGGATTGCCCATAAGGTTTTTGAGTGGGACCTGGAGCAAAAGAAGGCTCTGCAGTGATTCAGGCCAGTGTGCAAACTGTTTTACCTCGTGAGCCTTATGATCCATTAGACAAAATGATATCAGAAATATCTGTGCAGTTAGACATGCATTGTGGAGCTGTTGGAATACATCACAGAAAAATCACAGGCTCCTAAGGTTTTGGAATAAAGTATGCTTTTTTCCTGCTAACTATCCTCCATTCGAAAAACAGCTTCTGACCTGCTATTTGGTCTTGGTAGAGACTAACCTCCTGAATCTAGGACAGCAAGTGATTATGTGCCCCAAAATGTTTGTCATGAACTGTTCTATTCCACCAAATCAGAATATTGGATATATGTTGTGCTGTTCCTTTGTTAAATTGAATGGTAAGTATGAGAACAGACCAAAACAGGATCAAAAGGCACAAGTAGAGTGTATGAGCAACTGGATCTCACTCTGATGATACTGATTCCCACTGCTTCAATACCTGTTACTGAACTCACCTTATGGCTTTATGGGGAGTTCACTATAACCAGCTAATAGAGGAGGAAACTGCACACTCCTGGTTTATAGATGGGTTTGCAAGTATGGTGGCATCAGGTGGAAGTCTATGGCTATTGCATTATAGTCCAATTCAGGGGTATCCTGAATATACGAGAGGCTGTAGTGAAGTAAAATCCTGCCACTGAGCAGAGTTTTGGGAGGTACATTTACTTGTTCATTTTGTTAGGAGGAGAGATGTCCTGAGTTTAGACTTTATTGATTTGTGTCCAATGGCTGAATGAGTTTACTGATAGTCTGGGACTAGGAAAGAGTATGATAGGAAAATTGGTGACAAAGAAGTCTGGAGGCTAGTTATGTGGATGGGATTCTAGGGATAGGCACAGAGTGGAGGGATGTAAATGCTTACCAAGGGATAGGACATTAGGGGGTAGAAAACAAATGAGTTCTGGGTATTTATTTCTTTGGCTCTTTGTCCTGAGGCATGTGCTGACCATTACAATATTTCTATTCTTAAGGTCTCATCTCCTGATAGAGTGGCCTTTTCTGCCAGGTTCATACTCCTTTCCAGTTTGTGGGTGTAATGACTACTTCCTGGCACAAGTCCCAGGGTCCTTTATCATACACTCTTGGTTTCTATTAATTCTGCCAATGCTTTATAAAGAGCCCAAGACTCATGGATTATTTAGAAGTATGTTGTTTAGTTTCCAAGCCTTTGGAGATTTTCCTGTTATCTTTCTGTTACTCATTTCTAATATGATTTTATTGTAGTCATAAAATGTATTCTGTATGATTTCAATTCTTTTAAATTAGTTGAGGTTTGTTTCATGGCTCAGGATATGGTCTTTGGGTACTTAAAAAGACTGTGTATTCTGTTGTTGGATGAAGTAGTCTATAAATGATGATTAGATTCTGTTGTTTGGTGGTAGTATTCAGTTATGGTACATTATTGTTGATTTTCTGTCTGGTTCTTCTATCTATTGTTGAACAAGGCATATTGAAGTCCCCAGATATAATTATGAATTTGCATGTTTCTCTTTTCAGTTCTATAAGTTTTTACTTCACATATTTTGCAGTCCGTTGTTTAGTGCATACACATTTAGGATTGTATCTCTTTTTGGTGGATTGACCCTTTTATCATTATATGATATCCCTCTCAGCACATGTAAATTTTCTTTGCTCTGAAATCTACTTTATCTGATATTGTATTAGTCAGGGTTCTCCAGAGAAACAGAACGAATAGTATGTGTATATATAGAGAGAGATTTATTTTAAGGAATTGGCCCATATGATTATGTAGGCTGGCAGGTCCAAAACTTGCAGTCAAGTCTGAAGGCTATCAGTCTGGAGACCCAGAAAAGAACTGATGTTGCAGTTAAAATCCAAAGGCTATACTGCTGGCAGAATACTGTCTTGCCTGGGAAAGTCAGTCTTTTGTTCTATTGAGACCTTCAACTGGTAGTCCCTCCACATTATGGAAGACATTCGGATTTACTCAAAGTCTACTGATATAAATGTTAATCTCATCCAAAACCACCCTCACAGAAACACCTGGAATAGTGTTTGACCATACACATGGACACCGTAGCCCAGCCAAGTGGATGTATAAAATTAACCATCACAGACATTAACATAGCCACTCCTGATTTCTTTTGATTAATATTTGAATGATATATCTTTTTCCATCCTTTGATTTCAACATACCTAAGTCATTATGTTTGAAGTAAATTTCTTGTAGTCAGCATGTAGTTGGGTCATGTTATTTTTTTAAAATTTACTTTGACAATCTCGTCTTAATTGGTATATTTAGATCATTTATATTTAATGAAAATGTAAGATAATGTGTTAAGGCTTAGGTCTGCCATTTTAATTTTTGAATTTTATTTTATTTATTTTTTTATACAGCAGGTTCTTATTAGTCATCAATTTTATACACATCAGTGTATACACGTCAATCCCAATTGCCCAATTCATCACAACACCACCCCCCCCCCGCCGCGTTCCCCCCTTGGTGTCCATACATTTGTTCTCTACATCTGTGTCTCAATTTCTGCCCTGCAAACTGGTTCATCTGTACCATTTTTCTAGGTTCCACATATATGCGTTAATATACGATATTTGTTTTTCTCTTTCTGACTTACCTCACTCTGTATGACAGTCTCCATCCACGTCTCAATGAATGACCCAATTTCATTCCTTTTTATGGTTGAGTAATATTCCATTGTATATATGTACCACAACTTCTTTATCCATTCATCTTTTGATGGGCATTTAAGTTGCTTACATAACCTGGCTATTGTAAATAGTGCTGCAGTGAACATTGGGGTGCATGTGTCTTTTTGAATTATGGTTTTCTCTGGGTATATGCTCAGTAGTGGGATTGCTGGATCATATGGTAATTCTATTTTTAGATTTTTAAGGAACCTCCATACTGTTCTCCATAGTGGCTGTAACAATTTACATTCCCACCAACAGTGCAAGAGGGTTCCTTTTTCTCCACACCCTCTCCAGCATTGGTTGTTTGTAGATTTTCTGATGATGCCCATTCTAACTGGTGTGAGGTGATACCTCATTGTAGTTTTGATTTGCATTTCTCTAATAATTAGTGATGTTGAGCAGCTTTTCACATGCTTCTTGGCCATCTGTATGTCTTCTTTGGAGAAACGTCTATTTAGGTCTTCTGCCCATTTTTGGATTGGGTTGTTTGTTTCTTTAATATTGAGTTGCATGAGCTGTTTATATATTTTGGAGGTTAATCCTTTGTCCGTTGATTCGTTTGCAAATATTTTCTCCCATTCTGAGGGTTGTCTTTTCGTCTTGTTTCTGGTTTCCTTTGCTGTGCAAAAGCTTTGAAGTTTCATTAGGTCCCATTTGTTTATTTTTGTTTTTATTTCCATTACTCTAGGAGGTGGATCAAAAAAGATCTTGCTGTGATTGATGTCAAAGAGTGTTCTTCCTATGTTTTCCTCTAAGAGTTTTATAGCGTCCGGTCTTAAATTTAGGTCTCGAATCCATTTTGAGTTTATTTTTCTGTATGGTGTTAGGGAGTGTTCTAATTTCATTCTTTTACATGTAGCTGTCCAGTTTCCCCAGCACCACTTATTGAAGAGACTGTCTTTTCTCCATTGTATATCCTTGCCACCTTGGTCATAGATTAGTTGACCATAGGTGCATGGGTTTATCTCTGGGCTTTCTATCTTGTTCCATTGATCTATGTTTCTGTTTTTGTGCCAGTACCATATTGTCTTGATTACTGTAGCTTTGTAGTATAGTCTGAAGACAGGGAGTCTGATTCCTCCAGCTCCGTTTTTTTCCCTCAAGACTGCTTTTGTTATTTGGGGTCTTTTGTGTCTCCACACAAATTTTAAGATTTTTTGCTCTAGTTCTGTAAAAAATGCCATTGGTAATTTGATAGGGATTGCATTGAATCTGTAGATTGCTTTGGGTAGTATAGTCATTATCACAATATTGAATCTTCCAATCCAAGAACATGGTATATCTCTCCATCTGTTGGTATCATCTTTAATTTCTTTCATCAGTGTCCTATAGTTTTCTGCATACAGGTCTTTTGTCTCCCTAGGTAGGTTTATTCCTAGGTATTTTAGTCTTTTTGTTGCAATGGTAAATGGGAGTGTTTCCTTAATTTCTCTTTCAGATTTTTCATCATTAGTGTATAGGAAAGCAAGAGATTTCTGTGCATTAATTTTATATCCTGCAAGTTTACCAAATTCACTGATTAGCTCTAGTAGTTTTCTGGTGGCATTTTTAGGATTCTCTATGTATAGTATCATGCCATCTGCAAGCAGTGAACGTTTTACTTTTTCTTTTCCAATTTGTATTCCTTTTATTTCTTTTTCTTCTCTGATTGCCATGACTAGGACTTCCAAAACTATGTTGAATAATAGTGGTGAGAGTGCACATCCTTGTCTTGTTCCTGATCTAGAGGAAATGCTTTCAGTTTTTCACCATTGAGAATGATGTTTGCTGTGGGTTTGTCGTATATGGCCTTTATTATGTTGAGGTAGGTTCCCTCTATGCCAAATTTCTGGAGAGTTTTTATCATAAATGGGTGTTGAATTTTGTCAAAGCTTTTTCTGCATCTATTCAGATGATCAAATGGTTTTTATTCGTCCATTTGTTAATATGCTTTATCACATTGATTGATTTATGTATACTGAAGTATCCTTGCATCCCTGGGATAAATCCCACTTGATAATGGTGTATGATCCTTTTAATGTGTTGTTGGATTCTGTTTGCTAGTATGTTGTTGAGGATTTTTGCATCTATATTCCTCATTGATATTGGCCTGTAATTTTCTTTTTTTGTAGTATCTTTGTCTGGTTTTGTTATCAGGGTGATGGTGACCTCATAGAATGAGTCTGGCAGTGTTCCTTCCTCTGCAATTTTTTGGAAGAATTTGAGAAGGATGGGTATCAGCTCTTCTCTAAATGTTTAATAGAATTCACCTGTGAAGCCATCTTGTCCTAGACTTTTGTTTGTTGGAAGATTTTTAATCACAGTTTCAATTTCATTACTTGTGATTGGTCTGTTCATATATTCTATTTCTTTCGGGTTCAGTCTTGGAAGGTTATACCTTTCTAAGAATTTGTCCATTTCTTCCACGTCGTCCATTTTATTGGCATAGAGTTGCTTGTAGTAGTCTCTTAGGATGCTTTGTATTTCTGCGGTGTGTGTTGTAACTTCTTTTTCATTTCTAATTCTTTTGATTTGAGTCCTCTCCCTCTCTTTCTTGATGAGTCTGGTTAATGGTTTATCAATTTTGTTTATCCTCTCAAAGAACCAGCTTTTACTTTTATTGATCTTTGCTATCGTTTTCTTTGTTTCTATTTCATTTATTTCTGCTCTGATCTTTATGATTTCTTTCCTTCTGCTAACTTTGGGTTTTGTTTGTTCTTCTTTCTCTAGTTCCTTTAGGTGTAAGGATAGATTATTTAAGACTTCTCTTGTTTCTTGAGGTAGGTGTGTATAGCTATAAACTTCCCTCTTAGAACGGCTTTTGCTGCATCCCATAGGTTTTGGATCGTCGTGTTTTCACTGTCATTTGTCTCTAGGTATTTTTTGATTTCATCTTTGATTTCCTCAGTGATCTCTTGGTTATTTAGTAAAGTATTGTTTAGCCCCTATGTGTTTGTGTTTTTTACGTTTATTTCCCTGTAATTCATTTCTAATCTCATAGCGTTGTGGTCAGAAAAGATGCTTGATATGATCTCAATTTTCTTAAATTTACTGAGGCTTGATTTGTGACCCAAGATGTGATCTATCCTATAGATTGTTCAGTGTGCACTTGAGAAGACGGTGTACTCTGCTGTTTTTGGATGGAATGTCTTATAAATATCAATTAAATCTATCTGGTTTATTGTGTCATTTAAAGCTTCTGTTTCCTTATTTATTTTCATTTTGGATGATCTGTCCATTGTTGTAAGTGAGGTGTTAAAGTCCCCCACTATTATTTTGTTACTGTCGATTTCCTCTTTTAGAGCTGTTAGCAGTTGCCTTATGTACTGAGGTGCTCCTATGTTGGGTGCATATATATTTATAATTGTTATATCTTCTTCTTGGATTGATCCCTTGATCATTATGCAGTGTCCTCCTGGTCTCTTGTAACATTCTTTATTTCAAAGTCTATTTTTTCTGATATGAGTATTGCTACTACAGCTTTTTTAGATTTCCATTTGCATGGAATACCTTTTTCCATCCCCTCACTTTCAGTCTGTATGTGTCCCTAGGTTTGAAGTGGGTCACTTGTAGACAGCATATATATGGGTCTTGTTTTGTATCCATTCAGCAAGCCTGTGTCTTTTGGTTGGGGCATTTAATCCATTCACGTTTAAGGTAATTATCGATATGTATGTTCCTATGACCATTTTCTTAATTGTTTTGGGTTTGTTTTTGTAGGTCCTTTTCTTCTCTTGTGTTTCCCACTTACAAAAGTTCCTTTAGCATTTGTTGTACAGCTGGTTTGGTGGTGCTGAAACCTCTTAGCTTTTGCTTGTCTGTAAAGCTTTTGATTTCTCCAACGAATCTGAATGAGATCCTTGCCAGGTAGAGTAATCTTGGTTGTAGGTTCTTCCCTTTCATCACTTTAAGTATATCATGCCACTCCCTTGTGGCTTGTAGAGTTTCTGCTGAGAAATCAGCTGTTAAGCTTTTGGGAATTGCCTTGTATGTTATTTGTCATTTTTCCCTTGCTGATTTCAATAGTTTTTCTTTGTCTTTAATTTTTGCCATTTGATTACTATGTGTCTCGGCATGTTTCTCCTTGGGTTTTTCCTGTATGGGACTTGCTGTGCTTCCTGGACTTGGGTGGCTATTTCCTTTCCCATGTTAGGGAAGTTTTCGACTATAATCTCTTCAAATATTTTCTCGGGTCCTTTCTCTCTCTCTTCTCCTTCTGGGACCCCTATAATGCGAATGCTGTTGTGTTTAATGTTGTCCCAGAGGTCTCTTAGGCTGTCTTCATTTCTTTTCATTCTTTTTTCTTTATTCTTTTCCACAGCATTGTATTCCACCATTCTGTCTTCCAGGTCGCTTATCCATTCTTCTGCCTCAGTTATTCTGCTATTGATTTCTTCTAGTGTAATTTTCATTTCAGTTATTGTATTGTTCATCTCTGTTTGTTTGTTCTTTAATTCTTCTAGGTCTTTGTTAAACATTTCTTGCATCTTCTCGATCTTTGCCTCCATTCTTTTTCCGAGGTCCTGGATCATCTTCACTATCATTATTGTGAATTCCTTTTCTGGACATTTTCTTTCTCCACTTCATTTAGGTGTTTTCCTGAGGTTTTATCTTCTTCCTTCTCTGGTACATAGCCCTCTACCTTTTTATCTTGTCTGTCTTTCTGTGAATGTGTTTTTTGTTCCACAGGCTGCAGGATTGTAGTTCTTCTTGCTTCTGCTCTCTGCCCTCTGGTGGGTGAGGCTATTTAAAAGGCTCATGCAAGTTTCCTAATGGGAGGGACTGGTGGTTGGTAGAGCTGACTGTTGCTCTGTTAGGTAGAGCTCAGTAAAACTTTAATCTACTTGACTGCTGATGGGTGGGGTTTGGTTCCCTCCCTGTTGGTTGTTTGACCTGAGGCCACCCAACACTGGAGCCTACGTGGGCTCTTTGGTGGGACTGATGGTGGACTCTGGGGGGGCCCACACCAAGGAGTACTTCCCAGAACTTCTGCTGCCAGTGTCCTTGTCCCCATGGTGAGCCACAGCTACCGCCCGCCTCTGCAGGAGACCCTCCATCACTAGCAGGTAGGTCTGGTTCTGTCTCCCTTGGGGTCACTGCTCCTTCCCCTGGGTCCTGATGTGCACACTACTTTGTGCGTGCCCTCCAAGACTGGAGTCTGTGTTTCTGCCAGTCCTGTTGAAGTCCTGCAATCAAATTCTACTAGCCTTCAAAGTCTGATTCTCTAGGAATTCCTCCTCCCATTGCCAGACCCCCAGGTTGGGAAACCTGACGTGGGGCTCAGAACCTTCACTCCAGTGGGTGGACTTCTGTTGTATAAGTGTCCTTCAGCCTGTGAGTCACCCACCCAGCAGTTATGGGATTTGATTTTACTGTGATTGCACCCCTCCTACCGTCTTATTGTGGCTTCTCCTTCATCTTTGGATGTTGGGTATCTTTTTTTTTTTTTTTTAATTTATGGCTGTGTTGGGTCCCCGTTTCTGCCCGAGGGCTTTCTCTGGTTGTGGCAAGCGGGGGCCACTCTTCATCACGGTGCGTGGGCTTCTCACCATCGCGGCCTCTCCTGTTGTGGAGCACAGGCTCCAGACGCGCAGGCTCAGTAATTGTGGCTCACAGGCCCAGTTGCTCTGCAGCATGTGGGATCTTCCCAGACCAGGGCTCGAACCCGTGTCCCCTGCATTGGCAGGCAGACTCTCAACCACTGCGCCACCAGGGAAGCCCTGGGTATCTTTTTTTGACTTCCAGTGTCTTCCTGTCAATGATTGTCCAGCAGCTAGTTGTGATTCTGGTGTTCTCACAAGAGGGAGTGAGGGCACGTCCTTCTACCCTGCCATCTTGGTTCCTAATTCAGTGGTAATTTTAAATGATGCAAAAAACTGAAGGTTGAAAACTCAGATTCGTGTATGATTTTTTAATGTGTTTTTGGATTTGGTTTGCTAATATTTTGTTGAGGCTTTTGCATCAATATTCATCAAAGATACTGCCCTGTAATTTTCTTTTTTTTTAGTGTCTTTTCTGGTTTTGTTATCAGGGTAATTTATGGTGGCCTTATATAATGAATTTGCGATTGTTCACCTTTCTCTTCAATTTGTTGGAATAGTTTGAGAAGGATAGGTCTCCTTTCTATATATGTTTGGTTGAATTCCCCAGTGAAGCCATCTGGCTCTGGACTTTTATTTGCAGTCAGTTTTAAATTTTTTATTTATGGATTCAATTCTAGTGATTGGTCTGTTCAAAATTGTTTCTTCTTGACTCAGTCTTGACATGCTTTATGTTTCTAAAAATTTGTCCATTTCTTGTACGTTGTCAACTTGTTGGCATATAACTGTTCATAGTATTCTCTTATGATTTTTTTTGTATCTCTGTCATATTAGTTGTTATTTATCCTCTTTCATTTCTTATTTTATTTTGATCCTCTTTTCTTCTTGGTGAGGCTGACTAATGATTTTTCAATTTTATGTTTTCAAAATCCAGCTCCTTGTTTCCTTGATATTTTCTATTATGTTTTGATCTCTATTTTATTTATTCCTTCTATGATCTTTATTATTTCCTTCCTTCTGGTGACTTTGGGCTTTGCTTATTCTTATTTTTCTAATTCTTTTATTAGGTAGTAGGTTAGTTTGTTTATTTGAGATTTTTCTTATTTCTTGAGGACGGCCTGAACTGCTATGACCTCTCCTCCTAGAATTGCTTTTCCTGCATACCATAGATTTTGGAAAGTTGTGTTTTCATTTTCGTTTGTCTTGAGGTATTTTATGATTTCCTCTTTGATTGCATCATTGACCCATTGGTTTTTTACTAGCATGTTTTTAGTCTCCACGTGTTTATGCTTTTTCCATTTTTCGTTCTGTTGCTGACTTCTCATTTCATACTGCTGTGGTTGGAAAAGATACTTGATATAATTTCTACCGTCTTAAATTTGTTGAGGCTTGTTTTATGACCTAGTATGTCATCTATCCTGGAGAACATTCTATGCACACTTGAAAAGAATATGTATTCTACTTTTGTGGATGTAGTGTCCTGTAGATATCAATGAAGTCCAACTGGTCTATTTTGTCATTTAGGACCTCTGTTGCCTTATTGATATTCTGTCTGGATGGTCTGTCCATTGATGTCAATGTGCTGTTAAAGCGTCCTACTATTATCGTCTTATTGTTGATTTCTCCCTATATGTCTGTTAGCATTTGCTTTATGAATTTAGGTGCTCCTGTATTGGGTGCATATATGTTAACAACTGTAATATCCTTTTGTATTGATCTCTGTATCACTATATAATGCCCTTCTTTGTCTTTCATTATAGCCTTTGTCTTAAAGTCTATTTTGTCTGATATGAGTATTGCTACCCCCACTTTCTTGTCATCTCAATTTGCATGAAATATCTTTTTCCATTCCCTAACTTTCAGTCTGTGTGTGTCTTTCTTTCTGAAGTGAGTCTTTTGTAGGTAGCATATTGTAAATTCTTGTTTTTTATCCAATCTGTCACGTTCTGTCTTTTGATCAGAGCATTTGGTCCTTTGACATTTAAAGTAATTATTGATAGGTATGTACTTATTGCCATTTTAATCCTTATTTTCCATAGGGTTTTTTTCTTGTATTTCTTCATTTCTTTTTTTATTCTGTTGTTCTTTGATGATTTTCTTTTGTAATATACTTAAGTTCCTTTTTTTCACAAGTCTATTGTATGTTTTTGATTTGTGGTTACCTTGACGTTCATATATGTTGATCCATAACTATATCTACTTGCTTTAAATTGACATTCATTGAAGCTAAACACATTCTAAACGATTTTTTACACTCATTTTTTACACTCCTCTCCCCCACATTTAGTGTTTTTGATATTATATCTTACATCTTCATTCTTATTCTTTTACTGTAGTTATAGTCACTTTTACCATTTTTTGTTTATTTTTAAATCTATGTCCTGAGTTATTTAAGTGACCTTCAATCCTTACTATATACTTGCCTTTCCTATTGGGATTTATCCTTTCCTATAGATTCTTGCTTCTTTTCCATTTAGAGAAGATTCTTCAACATTTCTTTTATGGTAGGTTTAGTATTGCTGAATTCTATTAGTTTTTGCTTGTCTGAGAAATTCTTTATCTCTCCTTCTGTTCTAAATGATAATCTTGCTGGGTAGAATAGCCTAGGTTGCAGGTTTTTCCCTTCCAGGACTTTGAATATACCATGCCACTCCCTTTAGGCCTGCAAAGTTTCTGCAGAGAAACTGATAGCGTATGGGGGTTCCCTTGTAAATGACTCTTTATTTTTTCTCTTGCTGGCTTTAGAATTCTCTCCTTACCTTTAACTTTTGTCATCTTAATTATGATATGTCTTGCATTATAGTTAATATACAATATTATATAAGTTTTTGGTGTACAACAGAGTAAACACAATATTTAAAGGATATATTCCATTTGGAGTTATCATAAAATATTTTTTAACATCTTTATTGGAGTATAATTGCTTTACAATGGTGTGTTAGTTTTTGCTTTATAACAAAGTGAATCAGTTATACATATACATATGTTCCCATATCTCTTCCCTCTTGCATCTCCCTCCCTCCCGCCCTCCCTATCCCACACCTCTAGGTGGTCACAAAGCACCGAGCTGATCTCCCTGTGCTATGCAGTTGCTTCCCACTAGCTATCTATTTTACATTTGGTAGTGTATATATGTCCATGCCACTCTCTCACCCTGTCACATCTTACCCTTCCCCCTCCCCATATCCTCAAGTCCATTCTCTAGTAGGTCTGTGTCTTTATTCCCGTCTTGCCACTAGGTTCTTTGTGACCTTTTTTTTTCCCCTTAGATTCCACATATATGTGTTAGCATACTGTATTTATTTTTCTCTTTCTGACTTACTTCACTGTGTATGACAGACTCTAACTCCATCCACCTCACTACAAATAACTCCATTTCGTTTCTTTTTATGGCTGAGTAATATTCCATTGTATATATGTGCCACATCTTCTTTATCCATTCATCCGATGATGGACACATAGGTTGCTTCCATGTCCTGGCTATTGTAAATAGAGCTGCAATGAACATTTTGGTACATGACGCTTTTTGAATTATGGTTTTCTCAGGGTATATGCCCAGTAGTGGGATTGCTGGGTCGTATGGTAGTTCTATTTTTAGTTTTCTAAGGAACCTCCATACTGTTCTCCATAGTGGCTGTATCAATTTACATTCCCACCAACAGTGCAAGAGGGTTCCATTTTCTCCACACCCTCTCCAGCATTTATTTTTTGTAGATTTTTTTGATGATGGCCATTCTGACCAGTGTGAGATATCTCATTGTAGTTTTGATTTGCATTTCTCTAATGATTAATGATGTTGAGCATTCTTTCATGTGTTTGTTGGCAATCTGTATATCTTCTTTGGAGAAATGTCTTTTTAGGTCTTCTGCCCATTTTTGGATTGGGTTGTTTGTTTTTTTGTTATTGAGCTGCATGAGCTGCTTGTAAATCTTGGAGATTAATCCTTTGTCAGTTGCTTCATTTGCAAATATTTTCTCCCATTCTGAGGGTTGTCTTTTTGTCTTGTTTATGGTTTCCTTTGCTGTGCAAAAGCTTCTAAGTTTCATTAAGTCCCATTTGTTTATTTTTGTTTTTATTTCCATTTCTCTAGGAGGTGGGTCAAAAAGGATCTTGCTGTGATTTATGTCATAGACTGTTCTGCCTATGTTTTCCTCTAAGAGTTTGATAGTGTCTGGTCTTACACTTAGGTCTTTAATCCATTTTGAGTTTATTTTTGTATATGGTGTCAGGAAGTGTTCTAATTTCATACTTTTACATGTACCTGTCCAGTTTTCCCAGCACCACTTATTGAAGAGGCTGTCTTTTCTCCACTGTATATGCTTGCCACCTTTATCAAAGATAAGTTGACCATATGTGCTTGGCATTATCTCTGGGCTTTCTATCCTGTTCCATTGATCTATATTTCTGTTTTTGTGCCAGTACCAAACTGTCTTGATTACTGTAGCTTTGTAGTATAGTCTGAAGTCAGGGAGCCTGTTTCCTCCAGCTCCATTTTTCGTTCTCAATATTACTTTGGTTATTCGGGGTCCTTTGTGTTTCCATAAAAATTGTGAAATTTTTTGTTCTAGTTCTGTGAAAAATGCCAGTGGTAGTTTGATAGAGATTGCATTGAATCTGTAGATTGCTTTGAGTACTAGAATAATTTTCACAATGTTGATTCTTCCAATCCAAGAACATGGTATATCTCTCCATCTATTGGTATCATCTTTAATTTCTTTCATCAGTGTCTTATAACTTTCTGCATACAGGTCTTTTGTCTCCTTAGGTAGGTTTATTCCTAGATATTTTATTCTTTTTGTTGCAATGGTAAATGGGAGAGTTTTCTTAATTTCACTTTCATATTTTTCATCATTAGTGTATAGGAATGCAAGAGATTTCTTTGTATTAATTTTGTATCCTGCTACTTTACCAAATTCATTGATTAGCTCTAGTAGTTTTCTGGTAACATCTTTAGGATTCTCTATGTATAGTATCATGTCATCTGCAAACAGTGACAGCTTTACTTCTTCTTTTCCGATTTGGATTCCTTTTATTTCTTTTTCTTCTCTGATTGCTGTGGCTAACACTTCCAAAACTATGTTGAATAATAGTGGTGAGAGTGGGCAACCTTGTCTTCTTCCTGATCTTAGTGGAAATGGTTTCAGGTTTTCACCATTGAGGACAATGTTGGCTGTGGGTTTGTCATATATGGCCTTTATTATGTTGAGTAAAGTTCCCTCTATGCTTACTTTCTGCAGGGCTTTTATCATAAATGGGTGTTGAATTTTGTTGAAAGTTTCTCTGCATCCATTGAGATGATTATATGGTTTTTATTCTTCAGATTGTTAATATGGTGTATCACGTTGATTGATTTGCATATATTGAAGAATCCTTGCATTCCTGGAATAAACCCCACTTGATCATGGTGTATGATTCTTTTAATGTGCTGTTGGATTCTGTTTGCTTGTATTTTGTTGAGGATTTTTGCATCTATGTTCATCAGTGATATTGGCCTGTAGTTTTCTTTCTTTGTGACATCTTTGTCTGGTTTTGGTATCAGGGTGATGGTGGCCTCGCAGAATGAGTTGGGGAGTGTTCCTCCCTCTGCAATATTTTGGAAGAGTTTGAGAAGGATAGGTGTTAGCTCTTCTCTAAATGTTTGATAGAATTCGCCTGTGAAGCCATCTGATCCTGGGTTTTTTTTGTTGGAAGATTTTTAATCACAATTTCAATTTCAGTGCTTGTGATTGGTCTGTTCATATTTTCTATTTCTGCCTGGTTCAGTCTTGGCAGGTTGTGCATTTCTAAGAATTTGTCCATTTCTTCCAGGTTGTCCATTTTATTGGCATGGCTTGTAGTAATCTCTCATGATTGTTTGTATTTCTCCAGTGTCAGTTGTTACTTCTCCTTTTTCATTTCTAATTCTATTGATTTGAGTCTTCTCCCTTTTTTTCATGATGAGTCTGGCTAATGGTTTATCAATTTTGTTTATCTTCTCAAAGAACCAGTTTTTAGTTTTATTTATCTTTGCTATTGTTTCCTTCATTTCTTTTTCATTTATTTCTGATCTGATCTTTATGATTTCTTTCCTTCTCCTATCTTTGGGGTTTTTGTTTTTCTTTCTCTAATTGCTTTAGGTGCCAGGTTAGGTTTTTTATTCGAGATGTTTCCTGTTTCTTGAGGTAGGCCTGTATTGCTATAAACTTCCCTCTTAGAACTGCTTTTGCTGCATCCCATAGGTTTTGGGTCGTCGTGTCTCCATTGTCATTTGTTTCTAGGTATTTTTTGATTTCCCCTTTGATTTCTTCAGTGATCACTTCGCTATTAAGTAGTGTATTGTGTGGCCTGCATGTGTTTGTATTTTTTACAGATCTTTTCCTGTAATTGATATGTAGTCTCATAGCGTTGTGGTCAGAAAAGATACTTGATACGACTTCAATTTTCTTAAATTTACCAAGGCTTCATTTGTGACCCAAGATATGATCTATCCTGGAGAATGTTCCATGAGCACTTGAGAAAAATGTGTATTCTGTTGTTTTTGGGTGGAATGTCCTATAAATATCAATTAAGTCCATCTTGTTTAATGTATCATTTAAAGCTTGTGTTTCCTTATTTATTTTCATTTTGGGTTATCTGTCCATTGGTGAAAGTGGGGTGTTAAAGTCCCCTACTATGATTGTGTTACTGTCGATTTCCCCTTTTATGGCTGTTAGTATTTGCCTTATGTATTGAGGTGCTCCTATGTTGGGTGCATAAATATTTACAATTGTTATACCTTCCTGTTGGATCGATCCCTTGATCATTATATAGTGTCCTTCTTTGTCTCTTGTAATAGTCTTTATTTTAAAGTCTATTTTGTCTGATATGAGAATTGCTACTCCAGCTTTCTTTTGATTTCCATTTACATGGAATATCTTTTTCCATCCCCTCACTTTCAGTCTGTATGTGTCCCTAGGTCTGAAGTGGGTCTCTTGTAGACAGCATATATATGGGTCTTGTTTTTGTATCCATTCAGCCAGTCTGTGTCTCTTGGTGGGAGCATTTAATCTATTTACATTTAAGGTAATTATCGATATGTTTGTTCCTATTTCCCTTTTCTTAAATGTTTTGGGTTTGTTATTGTAGGTGTTTTCCTTCTCTTGTGTTTCTTGCCTAGAGAAGTTCCTTTAGCATTTGTTGTAAAGATGGTTTGGTGGTGCTGAACTCTCTCAGCTTTTGCTTGTCTGTAAAGGTTTTAGTTTCTCCATGAAATCTGAATGAGATCCTTGCTGGGTAGAGTAGTCTTGGTTGTAGGTTTTTCTCCTTCATCCCTTTAAATATGTCATGCCACTCCCTTCTGGCTTGCAGAGTTTCTGCTGAAAGATCAGCTGTTTACTTTATGGGGATTCCCTTGTGTGTTTTTTGTTGTTTTTCCCTTGCTGCTTTTAATATGTTTTCTTTATATTTAATTTTTGATAGTTTGATTAATATGTGTCTTGACGTTTTTCTCCTTGGATTTATCCTGTATGGGACTCTCTGTGTTTCCAGGACTTGATTAACTATTTCCTGTCCCATATTAGGGAAGTTTTCAACTATAATCTCTTCAAATATTTTCTCAGTCCCTTTCTTTTTCTCTTCTTTTTCTGGGACCCCTATAATTCGAATGTTGGTGCGTTTAATGTTGTCCCAGAGGTCTCTGAGACTGTCCTCAGTTCTTTTCATTCTTTTTTCTTTATTCTGCTCTGCAGTAGTTATTTCCACTATTTTATCTTCCAGGTCACTTACCCGTTCTTCTGCCTCAGTTATTCTGCTATTGATCCCTTCTAGAGTATTTTTAATTTCATTTATTGTGCTTTTCATCATTGCTTGGTTCTTCTTTAGTTCTTCTGCATCCTTGTTAAATGTTTCTTGCTCTTTGTCTATTCTATTTCCAAGATTTTGGATCATCTTTACTATCATTATTCTGAATTCTTTTTCAGGTAGACTGCCTATTTCCTCTTCATTTGTTAGGTCTGGTGTGTTTTTACCTTGCTCCTTCATCTGCTGTGTGTTTCTCTGTCTTCTCATTTTGCTTATCTTACTGTGTTTGGGATCTCCTTTTCACTGGCTGCAGGTTCGTAGTTCCTGTTGTTTTTGGTATCTGTCCCCAGTGGCTAAGGTTGGTTCAGTGGGTTGTGTAGGCTTCCTGGTGGAGGTGCCTAGTGCCTGTGTTCTGGTGGATGAGGTTGGATCTTGTCTTTCTGGTGGGCAGATCCACGTCTGGTGGTGTGTTTTGGGGTGTCTGTGGCCTTATTATGATTTTAGGCAGCCTCTCTGCTAATGGATGGGGCTTTGTTCCTGTCTTGCTAGTTGTTTGGCATAGGGTGTCCAGCACTGTAGCTTGCTGGTCATTGAGTGTTGAGATGGAGATCTCTGAGAGATTTTGCCATTTGGTATTACGTGGAGCTGGGAGGTCTCTTGTGGACCAGTGTCCTGAAGTTGGGTCTCCCACCTGAGAGGCACAGCCCTGATGTCTGGCTGGAGCACCAAGATCCTTTCATCCACACGGCTCAGAATAAAAGGGAGAAAAAATAGAAAGAAAGAAAGAAAGAGGATAAAATAAAATAAAATAAAGTAAGATAATATAAAATAAAGCTATTAAAATAATAAATAAAAAAATTAAGAAAAAATTTTTTAAGAAAAAAAATTTTTTAAGTTTTTTTAAAATAAATTTTTTAATTTTTAAAAATTATTAATAAGAAAAAATTATTAAGAAAAAAAATTTTTTAATTTTTTAAAATAAAAAATAAGGAAAAAAGTTTTTAATTTTTTAAAATAAAAATAAGAAAAGAATTATTAAGAAAAAATTTATTAAGAAAAAAATTTTTTAAGTTAAAAAAAAAACAAAAAAAAAACGGACGGACTGAACCCTAGGACAAATGGTTAAAGCAAAGCTGTACAGACAAAATCTGACACAGAAGCATACGCATACACACTCACAAAAAGAGGAAAAGGGGAAAAAATAATATATCCTGATCCCAAAGTCCACCTCCTCAATTTGGGATGATTTGTTGTCTATTCAGTTATTCCACAGATGCAGGGTACATCAAGTTGATTGTGGAGATTTAGTCCGCTGCTCCTGAGGCTGCTGGGAGAAATTTCCCTTTCTCTTCTTTGTTCGTACAGCTCCCGGGGTTCAGCTTTGGATTTGGACCCGCCTCTGTGTGTAGGTCGCCTGAGGGTGTCTGTTCTTTGCTCACACAGGACGGGGTTAAAGGAGCAGCTGCTTTGGGGGCTCTGGCTCACTCAGGCCTTGGGGAGAGAGGGGTACGGATGCGGGGCGAGACTGCGGCGGCAGAGGCTGGTGTGATGTTACAGCAGCCTGAGGTGTGCCTTGCGTTCTCCCGGGGAAGTTGTCCTTGGATCATGGGACCCTGGCAGTTGCGGGCTGCACAGGATCCCAGGAGGGGCGGTGTGGATAGTGACCTGTGCTCGCACACAGGCTTCTTGGTGGCGGCAGCAGCAGCCTTAGCGTCTCATGCCTGCCTCTGGGGTCCGTGCTGATAGCCGCAGCTCGCGCCCGTCTCTGGAGCTCGTTTAAGCGGCGCACTGAATCCCCTCTCCTCGTGCACCAGGAAACAAAGAGGCAAGAAAACGTCTCTTGCCTGTTCAGCAGCTCCAGGCCTTTTCCCGGACTCCCTCCCGGCTAGCTGTGTTGCACTAACCCCTTCAGGCTGTGTTCACGTCGCCAACCCCAGTCCTCTCCCTGCGATCTGACCGAAGCCCGAGCCTCAGCTCCCAGCCCCCACCCGCCCCGGCGGGTGAGCAGACAAGCCTCTCGGGCTGGTGAGTGCTGGTCGGCACTGCTCCTCTGTGCGGGAATCTCTCCGCTTTGCCCACCACACCCCTGTGGCTGTGCTCTCCTCCGTGCCTCCGAAGCTTTCTCCCTCTGCCACCCGCAGTCTCCACCCGATAATGGGCTTCCTAGTGTGTGGAAACCTTTCCTCCTTCACAGCTCCCTCCCACTGGTGCAGGTCCCGTCCCTATTCTTTTGTCTCTGTTATTTCTTTTTTCTTTTGCCCTACCCAGGTATGTGGGGGGGGGGTTTCTTGCCTTTTGGGACATCTGACGTGTTCTGCCAGCGTTCAGTGGGTGTTCTATAGGAGCAATTCCACGTGTAGATGTATTTCTGATGTATCTGTGGGGAGGAAGGTGATCTCCGCGTCTTACTCTTCTGCCATCTTGCCCAGCCTCCTATCCTAAAATATTGACTATATTTTTTGTGTTGTACAATATATTCTTGTAGGTTATTTATTTTATACACAGCTGTTTGTACCCCTTAACCACCTACACCTATCTTGCACTTCCCCCCACCTCTCCCCACTGGTGATCACTAGTTTGTTCTCTATATCTGAGAGTCTTTTTCTTTTGTGTTATATTCACTAGTTTGTTTTATTTTTTAAATTTCACATATAAGTTATATCATACAGTGTTTGCCTTTCTCTGTCTGACTTGTTTCACTAAGCATAATACCCTCCAAGTCCATCTGCATTGTTGTAAATGGAAGAATTTCATTCTTTTTTGGCTGAGCAATATTCCATTATGTATATATACCAAATCTTTGTTATTCATTTATCTGTTGATGGACACTTAGGTTGCTTACGTATCTTGGCTGTTGTAAGTTATGCTGCTATGAATATTGGGATGCATGAATTTTTTTGAATTAATTTTTCTATTTTTTTCGGATATATACCCAGGATTGGAATTGCTGGATCATATGATAGTTCTATTTTCAGTTTTTTGAGGAAAGTCGATAGTGTTTTCCACACTGGCTGCACTAATTTATATTCCCACCAACAATTTACAAGGGTTCCCTTTTCACCACCTCCTCACCAACACTTATTTGTGGTCTTTTTGATTATAGCCATTCTGACAGATGTGAGGTGAAATCTCATTGTGGTTTTGGTTGGCATTTCTCTGATGATTAATGATGTTGAACATATTTTAATGTGCCTGTTTGTCATCTGAACATCTTTTTTGAAAAAAATGTCTATTCAGGTCTTCCTCCCATTTTTAAATTGGGCTTTTTTTTCTTTGCTGTTGACTTGTGTGAGCTGTTTATATACTTTGCATATTAACCCCTTTTCAGTTGCATCATTTGCAAATATTTTCTTCCATTCAGTAGGCTGTATTTTTGTTTTGTTGATTGTTTTCTTTGCTTTGCAAACGCTTTTAAGTTATGGAGGTCCCATTTGTTTATTTTTGCTCTTTTTTTCTTTGTGTTAGGAGACATATCCAAAAAGATATCACTACAGTTTATGTCAAAGAATGTTCTGGCTATGTTTTCCTCTAGGAGTTTTACTGTGTCTGGTCTTACATTTAGGTCTTTAATCCATTTTGAGTTTATTTTTGTATATGGTGTTAGAGAATGTTGTAATTTCATTCTTTTATATGTAGCTGTCCAGTTTTCACAGCACCACTTATTGAAGAGACTGTATTTTCTCCTTTGTATATTCTTGTCTCCTTTGTCATAGATTAATTAACCATATATGCATGGGTTTGTATCTGGATTCTCTATCCTCTTCTATTGATCTCTGTGTCTGTTTTTGTTTCAGTACCATACAGTTTTCATTACTGTAACTTTGTAGTAGTCTGAAGTCATGGTATGTGATTCCTTCAGTTCTATTCTTCTTCCTCAAGATTGTTCTGGCTATTCAGAGACATTCTGTGTTTCCATACAAATTGTAAAATTTTTTGTTCTAGTTCTGTGAAAAATGCCATTGATATTTTGATAGGGATTTTATTGAATCTGTAGATTGCTTTGGGTAGTATGGTCATTTTAACAATACTAATTCTTCCAATCCATTAACATGGTAAATGTTTCCATTTCTTTGCATTGTCTTCAATTTATTTCATCAGTGTCTTATTGTTTTCTGAGTACAGGTCTTTTACCTCCTTAGGTGGTTTTATTCCTAGGTATTTTTTTCTTTTTGATGCAGTTGTAAATGGGATTCTTTCCTTAATTTCTCTTTCTTATAGTTCATTGTGAATTATAGACATACACCAGATTTCTGTATATTAATTTTGTATGCTGCAACTTTACCAAATTCATTGATGAGCTCTAGTAGTTTTTTTGGTGGAATCTTTAGGATTTTCTATGCATAGTATCATGTTATCTGCAAACAGCGCCATTTATAGTTCTTTTCCAATTTGGATGTCTTTATTTCTTTTTCTTGTCTGATTACTGCTTCTTGGACTTCCAATACTATGTTGAATAAAAGTGGTGAGAGTGGACATCCTTGTCTTGTTCCTGATCTTTGAGGAAATGCTTTCAGCTTTTCACCATTGAGAATGATGTTAGCAGTGGTCTTCATTACATTGAGGTATGTTCCCTCTATGTCCATTTCTGGAGAGTTTTAATCATAAATGGGTGTTGAATTTTGTAAAAAAAAAAAGCTTTTTCTGCATCTATTGAGATGATCATATGGCTTTTATTCTTCATATTGTTAATGTGTTGTATCACACTGATTGATTTGTGGATATTGAAAAACCCTTGCATCCCTGGGATAAATCCCACTTGATTGTGGTGTATGATCCTTTTAATGTACTGTTGGATTTGGTTTGCTAGTATTTTGTTTAAGGTTTTTGTGTCTATGTTCATCAGTGATATGGCCTGTCATTTTTGTTCAGATTAGCCTTTTATTACTTAGTTTTTTTTAAAAAAATATTTTATTGGAGTATAGTTGATTTACAATATTAATTAATTTCAGGTGTGAAGCAAAGTGAATCAGTTATACAAATACACATATCAACTCTTTTTTTGTTTTAAGATTCTTTTCCTATATAGGCCATTACAGACTGTTGAGTAGAGTTCCCTGTGCTATACAGCAGGTTCCTATTAGTTATCTATTTTATCTATAGTAGTGTGTATATGTCAATCCCAATCTCCCAATTTATCCCGCCCCCTTATCCCCTGGTAACCAAAGGTTTGTTTTCTACATCCGTGACTCTACTTCTGCATTGTAAATAAGTTCATTTGTACTTTTTCTTTAGATTCCACATATAAGTGATATCATATGATATTTGTCTTTCTGTGTTTGACTTATTTCACTCAGTATGACAATCTCTAGGTGCATCCATGTTGCTGCAAATGGAATTATTTTGTTATTTTTTATGGCTGAGTAATATTCCATTGTATATATGTATCACATCTTCTTTATCCATTCCTCTGTTGATGGACATTTAGGTTGCTTCCATGTCCTGGTTATTGTAAATAGTGCTTCAATGAACATTGGGGTGCAAGTATCTTTTCAAATTATGGTTTTCTTTGGATATATGCCCACGAGTGGGATTGCTGAGTCATATGGTAGTTCTATTTTTAGTTTTTTAAGGAACCTCCATTGTGTTTTCCATAGTGACTCTACAATTTACATTCCCACCAACAGTGTAGGAGGATTACCTTTTCTAAACACCTTCTGCAGCATTTATTGTTTGTAGACTTTTTGATGATGGCCATTCTGACTGGTGTGAGGTGATATCTCACCGTACTTTTTATTTGCATTTCTCTAATAATTAGTGATGTTGACCACATTTTCATGTGCTTTTTGGCCATCTGTATGTCTTCTTTGGAGGAATGTCTATTTAGATCTTCCACTAATTTTTCTATTTTTTTTAAAATATTGAGCTGCATGAGCTGTTTGTATATTTTGGAGATTAATCCCTTGTCAGTTGCTTCATTTGCAAATATTTTCTCCCATTCTGAGTGTTGTCTTTTTGTGTTGTTTATGGTTTCCTTTGCTGTGCAAAAGCTTTTAAGTTTAATTAGATCCCACTTGCTTATTTTGTTTTTATTTTCATTACTCTAGGAGGTGGATCAAAAAAGATCTTGCTGCTATTAATGTCAAAGAGTGTTCTGCCTGTGTTTTCCTCTAGGAGTTTTATAGTGTCTAGCCTTACATTTAGGTCTTTAATCCATTTTGAGTTTATTTTTGTGTATGGTCTTAAGGAGTGTTTTAATTTCATTCTTCTACATGTAGCTGTCCAGTTTTCCCAGCACCACTTATTGAAGAAACTTTCTTTTCTCCATTGTATATTCTTCCCTCCTTTCTCATAGAGTAATTGACCATTAGTGCATGGGTTTATTTCTGGGCTTTCTATCCTGTTCCATTGATCTTTATTTCTGTTTTTCTGCTAGTACCATTACTGTTTTGATGACTGTAGCTTTGTAGTATAGTCTGAAGTCAGGGAGCCTGATTCCTCCAGCTCCGTTTTTCTTTCTCAAGATTGCTTTGGTTATTCAAGATCTTTTTTGTTTCTATACAAATTGTAAAATTTTTTGTTCTAGTTCCATGAAAAATGCCATTGGTAATTTAATAGGGGTTGCATTGAATCTGTAGAATGCTTTGGGTAGTATAGTCATTTTCAGAATATTGATTCTTACAATCCAAGAACATGGTGTATCTCTCCATCTGTTTGTATCGTCTTTAATTTCTTTCATCAGTATCTTGTAGTTTTTCTGCCTACAGGTCTTTTGTCTCCTTGGATAGGTTTATTCCTAGGTATTTTATTCTTTTTGATGTGATAGTAAGTGGGATTGTTTCCTTAATTTTTCTTTGATCTTTTGTTGTTAGCTTATAGGAATATAGAGATATCTGTGTATTAATTTTGTATCCTGTAACTTTCCCAAATTCATTGATGAGCTCTAGTATTTTTCTCGTAGCATCTTTAGTATTCTACATATAGTATCATGTCATCTGTACACAGTGACAGTTTTACTTCTTCTTTTCCAATTTGGATTCTTTTATTTCTCTTTCTTCTCTTATTGCTATGGCTAGGACTTCCAAAACTATGTTGAATAATAGTGGTGAGAGTGGACATCCTTGTCTTGTTCCTGATCTTAGAGGAAATGCTTTCAGTTTTTCACCATTGAGAATGATGTTTTCTGTGGGTTTGTCATATATGACCTTTATTATGTTGAGGTAGGTTCCCTCTATGCCCACTTTCTGGAGAGGTTCTATCATAAATAGGTGTTGAATTTTGTCAAAAGCTTTTTCTGCATCTATTGAGATGATCATATGGTTTTACTCCTTAATTTATTAATGTGGTGTATCACACTGATTGATTTGGGGATACTGAGAATCCGTTGCATCCCTGGTATAAATCTCATTCATTGTGGTGTATGATTCTTTTAATGTATTGTTGGATTCGGTTTGCTAGTATTTTGTTGAAGGTTTTTGCATTTATGTTCATCAGTGGTATTGGCCTGTAATTTTCTTTTTTTGTGGTCTGTTTGTCTGGTTTTGGTATCAGGGTGATGGTGGCCTCATACAATGAGCTTGGGAGTGTTCCTTCCTCTGCAATTTTTTGGAAGAGTTTCAGAAGGATAGGTGTTAACTCTTCTCTCAATGTTTGATAGAATTCACCTGTGAAGCCATCTGATCCTGGACTTTTGTTTGTTGGGAGTTTTTAAATCACAGTTTCAATTCATTACTTGTGATTGGTCTGTTCATATTTTCTGTTTCTTCCTGGTTCAGTCTTGGATGATTGTATCTTTCTAAGAATTTGTCCATTTCTTCTAGGTTTTCCACCTTATTGGCATATAGTTTCTATTAGTAGTCTCTTATCCTTTGTATTTCTGTGGTGTCCATTGTAATTTCTCCATTTTCATTTTTAATTTTATTGATTTGAGCTCTCTCCCTGGTGAATGAGGCTGGTCTATGTGGCCTGTGCCAGCTCCCTGATGGGAGGAAATGTTTCCTGACCACTGGTGGGTGGAGCTGTGTGTTATCCCTCTGGCAAGCAGGGTAGTGTCAAGGGGTATGTTTAGAGGCAGCTGTGAGCTCAGGAAGACTTTAGGCAGCCTGTCTGCTGATGGGTGGGGCTGTGTTCCCTCACTGTTGGTTGTTTGGCCTGAGGCATCCCAGCACTGGAGCCTACAGGTTGTTGGGTTGAGCCAGGTATTGGTGAGAAAATGACGGCCTCCAGGAGGGCTCATGCTAATGACTGCTCCCCAGAACTACTGGCACCAGTGTCTTTTTTCTTACAGTGAGCCACTGCCTCCCACTACCTCTGCAGGAGCCCCTCCAATGCCAGCAGGTATGTCTTGCGCATGCTCTCATGAGGTCACTGCTTTTCCCCTAAGTCCTGGTGTGACTAGACCTTGTGTGCAGCCTTCAAGAGTGGAGTTTCTGTTTCCCACAGTCCAGTGTAATTCCTGAAATTAAACCCCGCTGGCCTTCAAAGGCAGATGCTCTAGAGGCTTCTCCTCCCAGTGCCAGACCCCCAGCCTGGGGAGCCTGAATTGGGGCTCAGAACTTTCACTCCTGAGGGAGAAGTTCTGCGATATATTTGTTTTCCAGTTTATGGGTCGCCCACCTGGTGGCTATGGGATTGGATTTTATTGCAATTTTGCCCCCCCTCAGTCTCATTCTGGCTTCTTCTTTGTCTTTGCATGTAGGTAATCTTTTTTGGTAGGTCCCAGGGTTTTTTTGTCGATGTTCGTTCAGCAGTTAGTTGTGATTTTGATATTTTTGTGAGAGGGGGTGAGGTCACGTCCTACTCTGTCATCTTATCTCCACCTCAGTGTGCATATTTTTATGTGGACATAATTTTCAACTTATTTGGAGCATGAATGCTGCATGGTATGATAAGAGTATGTTTAATTTTGTAAGAAATTGACAATCTGTATTCTACAGTGGCTATACCATTTTGCATTCCCACCAGTACTAAATGAGAGTTTCTCTTTCTCCATATTTTTGCCAAGATTTGGTGTTGTCTGTGTTCTGGGTTTTGGTCATTTGAATAGGTGCATAGTGGTATATCAATGTTGTTTTAATTTGCAGTTTTCTGATGACATATGATGTTGAGCATCTGTTCATATGATTATTTGTCATCTGTATCTTTTTAAATAAGGTATCTGTCAAGGTATTTGTTTCATTTTTAAATTGGGGTGTTCATTTTCTTATTGTCGAGTTTTAAGGGTTCTTTTTATATTTTGGATAACAATCCTTTATCCAATATGTCTTTTGCAAATATTTTCTCCCATTCTGTGGTTTCTCTTCTCATTGTCTTCATAGTGTCCTTCACAGGTCAGGAGTTTTAAAATTTAATGAAGTCCAGTTTATGAATCATGTCTTTCATGGTCATACCCTTGGTGTTTTATCTAGAAAGCCTTTGCCCTACCGAAGGTCAATTAGATTTTCTCCTATGGTATCTTCCAGAAGTTTTATATAGTTGTTTGTTCATTTTACATTTAGGTCTATGATCCATTTTGATTCAATTTTTGTGAAGATTGTACAGTCTGTGTCCAGATTAATTTTTTTTTGCATGTGAATATCCAGTTGTACCTGTACTATTTGTTGAAGAGACTCTCTTTGCTCCTTTGTATTGCCTTTGCTCCTCTGTCAAATAACAGTTGATGATATATATAGAGGTTTATTTCTGGGCTGTATTCTGTTCCATTGATCTATTCACCTATTCTTTCATCAGTGCCACACTGTCTTCATTACTGTACATTTAGAGTAAGTCTTGAGGTCAGGTAATGTCAGTCCTGTAACTTTGCTCTTCTAGTGAAGTCTTGTGTTGGTTATTCTAGGTGTTTTGCCTCTCCATATAATTTTTTATGATTTTATTTCTATTTTTTCTTCCAGTCTTATTGAGATATAATTGACATACAGTACTGTATAGGCTTATGTACAGCATATTGATTTAACTTACATACATCAAGAACTGAATATCACAATGAGTTAAATGAACATCCATCATCTCATATAGATACAAAATTTAAGAAATAGAAAATAAAATAAAATAATATTTTCCCTTGTGATGAGAACTTTTAGGATTTACTCTCTTAACAACTTTCATATAACGTACTACTGTTAATCATATTTATCATGTTGTACATTACATTTCTAGTACTTATTTATCTTACAACTGGGAGTTTGCACCTTTTGACTGCCTCCATCCTATTCCTCCTACCCCCACCTCTGGTAATTACAAATCTGATCTCTTATTCTATAATTGTTTACTTGGTTGTTTTTAAAGTATGATTGATCTACAACACTATGTTGGTTCCTGTTACAAATCATAGCAATTCAATATTTCTATACATGCCAAAATGATCACCATGTTAAGTCTAATTATAATACGTCACCATACAAAGATATTACATAGTTATTGACTATATTCCCCACTCTATATTTCATACCCATGACTCATTTATTTTGTAACTGGAAGTTTGTACCTCTTAATCTTTCTCTCCTATTTGTTTCCTCCTCTCACCTTCATCCCCTCTGACAATCATCTGTTTGTTCTCTGTATCTATAACTCTGTTTCTGTTTTGTTGTGTTTATTAATTTGCTTTGTTTTTTAGATTTAACATGTAAGTGAAATCATGCAGTATTTGTCTTTCTCTGTCTGACTTATTTTACTGAGTATAATGCCTTCTAGGTACACCCATGTTTTTGCAAATGGCAAAATTTCATTCTTTTTTATGGCTGAGTAATATTCCATTATATATATATATATATGTAATGTTACTTTGTCTTTATCCACTTAAATAATGATGGACACTTAGGTTGCTCCAATATCTTGGCTATTGTAAATAATGTTGCAATGAACATAGGGATGCATATATTTTTTCAAATTAGTGTTTTTGTTTTCTTGGGATAAATCTCCAGGAGTGGAATTGCTGGATCATATGGTAGTTCTATTTTTAATTTTCTGAGGAATCTCCATACTGTTTTCCATAGTGGCTGCACCAATTTACATACCCACCAACAGTGTAAGAGGGTTCCCTTTTCTCCACACCCTCATCAACACATATTTGTTGTATTTTTGATAATAGCCATTCTGACAGTTTGAAGGTGACATCTCATTGTGGTTTTGATTTGCACTTCCGTAATGATTAGTGATGCTGAGTATATTTTCATGTGTCTTTGGGCTGTCTGTATGTCTTCTTTGGGAAAATATTTATTAAGTCCTCTGCCCATTTTTATATCTTTTTTTTGATGTTGTTGTATGAGTTCTTTGTATATTTTGGATATTGACCCCTTATCAGATATATCACCCATTCAGTAGGTGGCCTTTTTGGTTGTTGTCGATGTTTTTTCTTCACAGTGAAAAGGCTTTATAGTTTGTTGTAGTCCCATTTCTTTATTTTTGCTTTTGTTTCCCATGCCTGAGGAGACATATCCAAAAAATATTGCTAAGACTAATGTTGAAGAGCTTACTGCATACGCTTTCTTCTAGAAATTTTATGGTTTCAGGTCTTACATTTATCTTTAATCCTTTTGGAATTTATTTTTGTGCATAGTGTGAGAGAGTAGGCCAGTTTGATTCTTTTGCATGTAGTTGTTCAGTTTTCCCAACACCATTTATTGAATAGACTGTCTTTTTCCCATTGCATATTCTTGCCTCTTTTTTCATAGATTAATTGACCATATAAGCATGGGTTAACTTCTGGGTTCTCTATTATGTTCCATTGATCTATGTGTCTGTTTTGGTGCCAGTACCATACTGTTTTGATTACTGTAGCTTTGTAGTATAGTTTGAAATCAGGGAGCATGATACCTCCAGGTTTGTTCTTCTTTCTCAAGATTGTTTGGTATATTCTGGGTATTTTGTGTTTCCATACACATTTTAGAATTATTTGTTCTAGTTCTGTGAAAAATGCCTTTGGTATTTTGATAGACAATGCATTAAATTTTTAGATTGTCTTGGGTAGTACAGTGATTATAACAATATTAATTATTCCAACCCATGAACATGGTATAGCTTTCCATCTGTTTGTGCCATTTTCAATTTCTTTCATCAGTGTCTTATGGTTTTCCAAGTACAGGTCTTTCACTGCCTTACTTTTTTATTTCTAGGCATTTTATTATTTTTCATGTGATTGTAACAGAACTGTTTTCTTAATTCTTCTTTCTGATACTTTCCTGTTAGTGTATAAAAACTAAATAGATTTCTGTATTAATTTTGTATCCAGCAACTTTACTGAATTCACTGATGAATTCTAATATTTTTTTTGGAGGCATCTTTAGGCTTTTCTACGTATATCATGTCACTTGTAAACAATGACAGTTTTAATTCTTTTCCAATTTAGATGCCTTTTGTTTATTAATTTTTGTCTGATTCTGGACTTTTGTTTGTTGGGAGTTATTTTATTAATGATTCAATATCATTACTAGTAATTGGTCTGTTCATATTTTCCATTCTTCCTGGTTTAGTCTTGCAAGCTTGTACATTTTTAGGAATTTCTTCATTTTTTCTACATTGTCCATTTTAGTTTTATGTAATTTATCATAGTAATCTCTTATGATTCTTTGTATTTATGTGAGGTCAGTTTTATCTTCTCCATTTTTATTTCTGATTTTATTAATTTTGTCCCTCTTTTTTTCTTGATGAGTCTGTGTAGAGGTTTATCAATTTTGTTTATCATTTCAGAGTGTCAGCTCTTAGTTGCCTTGATCTTTTCTATTTTTATTCTCTCTTTCGATAGTTTCTGCTCTAATTTTTATGATTTTGTTCCTTCTACTAATTTGACTTTTATTTGTTCTTCATTCTCTAGTTAATTTAGGTTTAAAATTAGGTTGTTTATTTGAGATTTTTCTTATTTTTTTTAACATCTTTATTGGCGTATAATTGCTTTAAAATGGTGTGTTAGTTTCTGCTGTATAAGAAAGTGAAGCAGCTATACGTATACATATATCCCCATATCCCCTCCCCTTGCGTCTCCCTCCCAACATCCCTATCCCACCCCTCTAGGTGGACACAAAGCACTGAGCTGATCTCCCTGTGCTATGTGGCTGCTCCCCACTAGCTACCTATTTTACATTTGGTAGTGTATATGTGTCAAAGCTACTCTCTCACTTCATCCCAGCTTACTCTTCCCCCTCCCTGTGTCCACAAGTCCATTCTCTACATCTGTGTCTTTATTCCTGTCCTGCCCCTAGGTTCTTCAGAACCATTTTCTTTTTAGATTCCATATATATATATGTGTGTGTTAGCATACAGTATTTGTTTTTCTCTTTCTGACTTACTTCACTCTGTATGACAGACTCTAGGTCCATCCACCTCACTACAAATAACTCAATTTTGTTTCTTTTTATGGCTGAGTAATATTCCATTGTATATATGTGCCACATCTTCCCTAGCCATTCATCAGTTGATGGACACTTAGGTTGCTTCCATGTCCTGGATATTGTAAATAGTGCTGCAATGAACATTTTGGTACATGACTCTTTTTGAATTATGGTTTTCTCAGGGCATATGCCCAGTAGTGGGATTGCTGGGTCGAATGGTAGTTTTATCTTTAGTTTTTTAAGGAACCTCCATACTATTCTCCGTAGTGGCTGTATCAATTTACATTCCCACCAACAGTGCAAGAGGGTTCCATTTTCTCCACACCCTCTCCAGCATTTATTGTTTGTAGACTTTTTGATGATGGCCATTCTGACCAGGGTGAGGTGATACCTCACTGTAGTCTTGATTTACATTTCTCTAATGATTAGTGATGTTGAGCATCCTTTCATGTGTTTGATGGCAATCTGTATATCTTCTTTGGAGAAATGTCTATTTAGGTCTTCTGCCTATTTTTGGATTGGGTTGTTTGTGCTTTTGATATTGAGCTGCATGAGCTGCTTGTATATTTTGCAGATTAATCATTTGTCAGTTGCTTCATTTGCAAATATTTTCTCCCAATCTGAGGGTTGTCTTTTGGTCTTGTTTATGGTTTTCTTTGCTGTGCAAAAGCTTTTAAGTTTCATTAGATCCCATTTGTCTATTTTTGTTTTTATTTCCATTCCTCTAGGAGGTGGGTCAAAAAGGATCTTGCTGTGATTTATGTCATAGAGTGTTCTGCCTATGTTTTCCTGTATGAGTTTGATAGTGTCTTGCCTTACATTTAGGTGTTTAATCCATTTTGAGATTATTTTTCTATATGGCATTAGGGAATGTTCTAATTTCATTCTTTTACATGCAGCTGTCCAGTTTTCCCAGCACCACTTATGGAAGAGGCTGAATTTTCACCATTGTATATTCTTGCCTCCTTTATCAAACATAAGGTGACCATATATGCATGGGTTTATCTGTGGGCTTTCTATCCTGTTCCATTGGTCTATGTTTCTGTTTATGTGCCAGTACCATACTGTCTTGATTACTGTAACTTTGTAGTGTAGTCTGAAGTCAGGGAGCCTGTTTCCTCCAGCTTCGTTTTTCTTTCTCAAGTTTGCTTTGGCTATTCGGGGTTTTTTGTGTTTCCATGGAAAATGTGAGATATTTTGTTCTAGTTCTCTGAAAAATGCCATTGGTAGTTTGATAGGGATTGCATTGAATCTGTAGATTGCTTTGGGTAGTATAGTCATTTTCACAATGATGATTCTTCCAATCCAAGAACATGATATATCTCTATATCTGTTTGTATCATCTTTAATTTCTTACATCAGTGTCTTATAGTTTTCTGCATACAGGTCTTTTGTCTCCTTAGGTAGGTTTATTCCTAGGTATTTTATTCTTTTTGTTGCAATGGTAAATGGGAGTGTGTGCTTAATTTATCTTTCAGATTTTTCATCATTGCATTATAGGAATGCAAGAGATTTGTGTGCATTAATTTTGTATCCTGTTACTTTACCAAATATATTGATGAGCTCTAGTAGTCTTCTGGTAGCACCTTTAGGATTATCTGTGTATTGTATCATGTCATCTGCAAACACTGACAGTTTTACTTCTTCTTTTCTGATTTGTATTCTTTTATTTCTTTTATTTCTCTGATTACTGTGGCTAAAACTTCCAAAACTATGTTGAATAATATTGGTGAGACTGGGCAACCATGTCTTGTCCCTGATCTTAGTGGAAATGGTTTCAGTTTTTCACAATTGGGAACGATGTTGGCTGTGGGTTTGTCATATAAGGCCTTTATTATGTTGAGGTAAGTTCCCTCTATGCTTACTTTCTGGAGGGTTTTTATCATAAATCAATGTTGAAATTTGTCAAAAGGTTTTTCTGCATATATTGAAATGGTCATATGGTTTTTCTCCTTCAATTTGTTAATATGGTTTATCACATTGATTGATTTGCATATATTGAAGAATCCTTGCATTCCTGGAATAAACCCCACTTGATCATGGTGTATGATCCTTTTAATAGGTTTTTGAATTCTGTTTGCTAGTATTCTGTTGATGATTTTTGCATCTATGTTCCTCAGTGAGATTGGCCTGTAGTTTTCTTTTTTTGTGACACCTTTGTCTGGTTTTGGTATCAGGGTAATGGTGACCTCGTAGAATGAGTTTGGGAGCATTCTTCCCTCTGCTATATTTTAGAAGCATTTGAGACGGATAGGTGTTAGCTCTTCTCTAACTGTTTGACAGAATTCTCCTGTGAAGCCATGTGGTCCTGGGATTTTTTTTGTTGGAAGATTTTTAATTACAGTTTCAATTTCAATGCTTGTGATTCGTCTGTTTATATTTTCTATTTCTTCCTGGTTCAGGCTCGGAAGGTTGTGCTTTTCTAAGAATTTGTCCATTTCTTACAGGTTTTCCATTTTATTGGCATATAGTTGCTTGTAGTAATCTCTCATGATCCTTTGTATTTCTGCAGTGTCAGTTGTTACTTCTCCTTTTTCATTTCTAATTGTACTGATTTGAGTTTTTTCCCTTTTTTTCTTGATGAGTCTGGCTAATGGTTTATCAATTTTGTTTTTCTCAGAGGACCAGCTTTTAGTTTTATTGATCTTTGCTATCCTTTCCATCATTTTTTTTCATTTATTTCTGATCTGATCTTTATGATTTCTTTCCTTCTGCTAACTCTGAGGGTTTTTTGTTCATTTTCTCTAATTGCTTTAGGTGTAAGGTTAGCTTGTTTATTTGAGATGTTTCTTGTTTCTTGAGGTAGGATTGTATTGCTGTAAACTTTCCTCTTAGAACTGCTTTTGTTGCATCCCATAGGTTTTGGGTCGTTGTGTTTTTATTGTCATTTGTTTCTAGGTATGTTTTGATTTCCTCAGTGATCTCTTGGTTACTTAGTAGTGTATTGTTTAGCCTCCATGTGTTTGCAGTTTTTATAGTTTTTTTTCCCTGTAATTGATATCTAGTCTTATAGCATTATTGTCAGAAAAGATACTTGATACGATTTCAATTTTCTTAAATTTACCAAGGCTTGATTTGTGATCCAAGTTATGATCTATCCTGGAGAATGTTCCATGAGTACTTGAGAAGAAAGTATATTCTGTTGTTGTTGGATGGAATGTCCTATAATATCAATTAAGTCCATCTTTTCAATGTGTCATGTAAAGCTTGTGTTTCCTTATTTATTTTCATTTTGGATGATCTGTCCATTGGTGAAAGTGGGGTGTTAAAGTCCCCTACTATGATTGTGTTACTGTTGATTTCCCTTTATATGGCTGTTAACATTTGCCTCATGTATTGACGCACTCCTATGTTGGGTGCATAAATATTTACAATTTTATATCTTCTTCTTGAATTGATCCCTTGATCATTATGTAGTGTCCTTCTTTGTCTCTTGTAACATTCTTTATTTTAAAGTCTATTTTATCTGATATGAGTATAGCTACTCCAGCTTTCTTTTGATTTCCATTTGCATGGAATATGTTTTTCCATCCCCTCACTTTCAGTCTTTATGTGTAGGTCTGTAGTGGGTCTCTTGTAGCCAGCATCTATGTGGGTCTTGTTTTTGTATCCATTCAGCCAGTCTATGTCTTTTGGTTGGAGCATTTAATCCATTTACATTTAAGGTAATTATCGATATGTATGTTCCTATTACCATTTTCTTAATTGTTTTGGGTTTGTTATTGAAGGTCTTTTCCTTCTCCTGTGTTTCCTGCCTAGAGAAGTTCATTTAGCCTTTGTTTTAAATCTGGTTTGGTGGTGCTGAATTCTCTTAGGTTTTGCTTGTCTGTAAAGATTTTAATTTCTCCATCAAATCTGAATGAGATCTTTGCTGGGTAGAGTAATCTTGGTTGTAGTTTTTTCCCTTTCATCACTTTAAATATGTCCTGCCACTCCCTTCTGGCTTGCAGAGTTTTTGGTGAAAGATCAGCTGTTAACCTTATGGAGATTCCCTTGTATGTTATTTGTTGCTTTTCCCTTGCTGCTTTTAATATTTTTTCCTTTGTGTTTAATTTTTGATAGTTTGATTAATATGTGTCTTGACATATTTCTCCTAGGATTTATCCTGTGTGGGACTCTCTTCCCTTCCTGTACTTGATTGACTATTTCCTTTCCCACATTAGGGAAGTTTTCAACTATAATCGCTTCAAATATTTTCTCAGTCCCCTTATCTTTCTCTTCTTTTTCTGGGCCCCTATAATTCGAATGTTGGTGTGTTTAATGTTCTCCCAGAAGTCTCTGAAACTGTTCTCAATTCTTTTCATTCTTTTTTCTTTATTCTGCTCTGTGGTAGTTATTTCCACTATTTTATCTTCCAGGTCCTTTATCCGTTCTTCTGCCTCCGTTATCCTGCTATTGATTCCTTCTAGAGAATTTTTAATTTCATTTATTGTGTTGTTCATCATTGTTTGTTTGCTCTTTAGTTCTTCTTGGTCCTTGTTAAACATTTCTTTTATTTTCTCCATTCTATTTGCACGATTTTGGATCATCTCTAGTATCATTACTCTGAATTCTTTTTCATGTAGACTGCCTATTTCCTCTTCATTTGTTTGGTCTGGTGGGTTTTTACCTTGTTCCTTCATCTGCTGTGTATTTCTCTGTCTTCCCATTTTGCTTAACTTACTGTGTTTGGGGTCTCCTTTTCACAGGGTATAGGTTCGTAGTTCCCTTTGTTTTTGGTGTCTGCCCCCAGTGGGTAAGTTTGGTTCAGTGCCTTGTGTAGGCTTCCTGGTGGAGGGGACTGGTGCCTGTATTCTGGTGGATAAGGCTGGATATTGTCTTTCTGGTGGGCAGGACCACGTCCAGTTGTGTGTTTTGGGGAGTCTGTGAACTTAGTATGATTTTAGACAGCCTCTCTGCTGATGTGTGTGGTTTTGTTCCTGTCTTGCTAGTTGTTTGGCATGGTGTGTCCAGCACTGGAGCTTGCTGGTTGTTGAGTGGATCTGGGTCTTAGTGTTGAGATGGAGGTCTCTGGGAGACCTCTCACCAATTGATATTGCAAGGGATCAGGAGGTTTCTTGTGGACCAATGTCTTGATCTTGGCTCTCCCACCTCAGAGGCTCAGCCCTGACCCCCGGCCGGAGCACCATGACCCTGTCAGCCACACGCCTATCTTGTCATCACATTGTGGCCTAACACATAGGCAACCTGTGACTCTGCTTCATTTTTTGATCCCCACCCCCACCCTACAAATTCCAAGAGCAGGGCGAGACTATCGCAGGCCACTGGCAAGTCTCCAGCCCCAACAGAGATGAGAGGTTTTGGGATTTTTCTTGTTTCCTGAGGTAGGATTGTATCGCTATAAACTTCCCTTTTAGAACTGCTTTTGCTGCATCCCATAGATTTTGGATCATTGTGTTTTCATTTTCTTTTGTCTCCAGATATTTAAAAAATTCCTCTTAATTTCTTCAGTGATCTATTTGTTGCTTAGTAGCATGTTGCTTAGTCTCCATTCGTCTGTTTTTTGTAGTTTTTTTCTTGTAGTTGATTGCTAGTCTCATACCAGAGTGGTTGGAAAAGATGCTTGATATGATATGAATTTTCTTAAATTTACTGACACTTGTTTCATGACCTAGCATGTGATCTACCCTGTAGAATGTCCCATGTGCACTTGAAAAGAAAGTGTATTCTGCTGTTTTTGGATACAGTGTCCTATATATACCTACTAAGTTCGTTTGGTTTAATGTGTCTTTTAAGGCCAGTGTTTCTTTGTTGATTTCCTGTCTGGTTGATCTGTCCATTGAGGTAATTTTGGTGCTATATTATCCTACTATTACTGTCAGTTCCTCCCCTTTATGTCTGTTAATATGTGCCTTATCTATTTAGGTGCACCTATTTTGGGTGCATTATATTTATAATTGTTATATCTTCTTGGATTTATCCTTTGATCATTATATAATATCTTTCTTTGTCTCTTGTTAAAGTCTTTGTTTTAAAGTCTATTTTGTCTGATATGAATATTGCTACACCTGCTTTCTTTTCATTTCCTTTTACAATGGATTATTTTTTCCATTAACCTTTAAAGTAATTATTTATAGGTATGTACTTATTGCAGTTTTTTAAGCTGTTTTTTGTTTGTTTGTTTGTTTTGGTAGTCCTTTTTTGTTTCTTTCATCTTCTTTTGTCTGCTCCCTTGTGATTTGGTGACTATCATTAGTGTTATGTTTGGATTCCTTTCTCTTTTTGGTGTGTATCTACTATAGATTTATAATGTGTACACATAGTTATATGATGTTTATATAGCCATATAAACATCATTTTAAATTATGATTATTTTAAATTGATACCTTATTTTAAATTGATTATTTTAAATTGATATCCTAAGTTCAAATATATTTTGAAAACCTTGTAGTTTTACCCCTTCCCCCCATTTACTGTTTTCACATCTTATTTTACATCTTTTTGTTCTGTGTATCCCTTAACTACTTACTGTGGATGTAGATGATTTTAATCCTTTTTTCTTTTAACCATCCCACTCGCTTAATACTTGGTTGATTTATTACCTTTACTGTATATTTGCCTTTACCAATGAGCTTTTTCTTTTCATGTTTCCAATTGTGGCCTTCTTTTTCACTTAGAAAAGTCCCTCTAACATTTCTTGTAAGATTGGTTTAGTGGTGGTGAACTCTCTTAATTATTACTTGTCCGTAAAACTTTTGATCTCTCTATCAAATCTGAATGAAAGTTTTGCTGGGTAGAGCATTTTTGGTTATAGGTTTTTTCCCATTATTGTGTCACTCCCTTGTGGTCTGCAGAGTTTCTGCTGAAAAGTCACCTGATAGCCTTATGGGAGTGTCCTTTGTATGTAACTTGTTGTTTTTCCCTTGCTCCTTTTAATATCCTCTCTTTATCTTTACTATTTTGTCATTTTAATTACAAAGTGTCTTGACATGATCCTCTTAGGGTTGATCCTGTTTGGAGCTTTCTGTGCTTCCTGGACCTGGATATCTGTTTCCTGTCCCAGGTTTAGGGAAGTTTTCAGCTATTATGTCTTTAAATATGTTCTCTGACATTTTCTCTTTCCTTTCTCCGTCTGGGACCCCTGCAATGTGAATATTCATATGCTTGATATAGTTCCAGAGGTCTCTTAAACTGTCCTCATTTCTTTTTATTTTTTTTTCTGTTCATCATCAGTGGTTTCCACTACTCTGTCTTCCAGCTTGCTGGTCTGTTCATCTCTATCATCTAATCTATTGTTGATTCCTTCTAGTGTATTTTTTAAATTTTGTTACTGTATTCTTCATTACAGTTTGGCTCTTCTTTATGTTTTCTCTTTGTTAAAATCTTCTGACTTCTTACTCTGTTCATCTAATCTCCCCAGTTGTTTGAACTTCTTCACAATCATTACCTTGAACTTTTTATTGAGTAGATTGCTGATCTCCACTTCACTTAGGTCTTTTTCTGGGGTTTTATCTTGTTCCTTCATGGGGAACATATTCCTCTGTTGCCTAATTTTGCCTAATTTGTTCTTTTTATTTTTATCTATATGGTAGGTTAGCTTACAATTCCTGATCTCGGAGAAGTCGTCTTTTGTAGGAGACATCCTATGCATTCCAACAGTGCATTCTCCTCTGGTCAGCAGAGCTCTATGCTCTAGGGGTGCCCTCAATGTGGGCTGCATGGGTCCTTCTCTTGTGGCAGGCTGACTACTGTTAGTGGTCTGGTAGGAGTGGCTGGACCCCAGTCTGGTTGGTTGCCAGGACCTGCCTTGTGTGGAGGCTGCCGTCCTCTGGTGGGTGGGGCCAGATTTTGAGCTGGCTGGCTGTGGGGTCCCAGGGTGTCCCACTGCTAATGTTGGCCTACTGGAGAGTGAAACCATGTCCTGGGATTTCTGGCTGCAGGGCCCTGGTATTCCCAGAGCTGCTGTTTTCCAACAGGTGGGTGTGGTTCATTCCTGACACAACAGGCTGCAGGACCAAGAGTGTCCCAAAGCTGGTTTTGTCCTGCTGGTGGGTGGGGCCAGTTTCTGTGGTGGCTGGCTGAAGAACGATGGTGTCCTGGAGCTGGCACTGGCCTGCTTGTAGGTGGGCTGGGTCATGAAAAAACAGCCTGTGGGATTTGGTGGTCCTAGGACTAGTGTCTGTCCACTGGTGAATGGAGCCAGTTCTTGGCATATCTGGCTGCAGGGCCTGGGGATCCTAGAGCTGGTGTCAGCCTGCTGGTGGATGGTCTGAGGCCTAGGGTGTCCCAGAGCTAGTGCTAGCTCACTGGTGGGCCCAGCCTGGGACTAGTGTGTCTACTTGCAGTGCCCTTGGAGTCTCAGAGTTGGTGTGCCAGCCTGTTGATAGGCGGGGCTGGGGTCCAGTGGGTCCTGGAACTGGTGCCTGCTCACTGGTGGGATGAGGCTGGTCCTGGGGCTAATGCTGTCCCATTGGTTGGTAGAGCTGTGTCATAAGGTCTCTGGCTACAGGGTCCTTGGTGTCGCATGGCTAGTGCCAGAAATGTGGTTTGTGGTGTTGGGTCCTGGTCCCTCTGGTGGACAGGGCTATGTCTCAGGGTTCCTGTGGGTTCAGGCGGTCTTAAGGCAGCTGGCTTGATGGTGGGTAGGGCTGGGTCTCTGCTTGGCTAGTTCCTTGGCCTGAGGTATCCCTGCTCTGGTAAAAACAGGCTGGTGGGCAGGGCCAGACCCTTCACTACTAAGTGAGAAGGAGGGTTCCAAAATGGCAATTGCCCATGCCTGTGTTCTTGTGGTAGCATGAGCTCCCCAAAATGGCTGCTGCCAACATCTGTGTACCCAGGGTGAGCTCCACTTTTCTCCTGCCTCTCTGGGAGGATCTCCAAGATCAGCAAGTGGGTCTGATCCAGCTTCTCTTCAAATTACTGCTTCTGACCCGGGTCCTGGAGCATGTGAGACTTTGTGTGCACCCTTTAATAGTAGAATCCATTTCCCACAGCTCTTTGGCTCTCCTGAAAGTAAGCCCCACTGGCCTTCAAAGCCAAACATTCTGGGGGCTTGTCTTCCTAATGGAAGACTCCCAGGCTGGGGAGCCCAGTGGGCTCTGTAATTGTAATTATCTTCCCATTTGTGAGTCACCCACACCAGGGTATAGGTCTTGACAATACCATTTCTCCTCCCCTCCTACTGTCTCATTGTGGTTCTTTCTTTTTATCTTTAGTTGTAGAAAACCTTTTCTGCTAGTCTTCCAGTTTTTCTCATCAATAGTTGCTCTGTAAATTGTTGTAATTTTGGTGTGACCTTGGGAGGAGGTGAGCTCAGGGTCTTCCTAGTCTTCCATCTTAGCCACACCTCTCCATATAATCTTTAGAATTAATTGGTCAACATCCACAAAATAACTTGCTGGGATTTTGATTGGGATTGCATTGATTCTATAGATTAAGTTTGGAAGAAAATATTTAGTTTTTCTATCCATAATGGATATTTTCCCAATTATTTAGTTCTTCTTTGTTTTCTTTCATCAGCATTTTATAGTTGCTAGATTGTTATGCCCAATTATTTCATTCTTTGGGTGTTAATATAAATGGTATTGCATTTCTAATTTCAAATTCTGATATATTTCAAATTGCTGATATATAGGAAAGCAATTGACTTTTGTATATTAATCTCATACTATGGATGGAATTGTGCCCCCACCCCAAATTCATATGTTGAAATCCTAAAACCCCATGCAACTATATTGGAGATAGGGCCTTTAAAGAGGTGATTAAGGTTAAATGAGATCTTAAGGGTGCAACCCTGATCTGATAGAATTGGTGCCCATATAGAAGAGGAAGAGACACAAGAGCTCTCTCTCTCCACCATATGAACAAACAGCTGAAAGGTAGAGTTCTGCAAGCCAGGAAAAAAGACTTCATTAGAACCTGACTATGCTGGTACCCTGATCTTGGACTTCCAGACTTCCAAACTGTGACAAAATAAATTTTTGTTGCTTAAGCCACCCAGTCTATGGTATTTTGTTATGGCAGCCCCAGCTGATTAATACACTTTGTGTCCTGCAACCTTGCTTTAGTCACTTATTAGTTCTAGGAATTTATTTTGTAGATTCTTTTGGATTTTCTACATAGACAATGATATTATATGTAAACAAAGACAGTTTTATTTCTTTCTTCCCAGTCTGTATACCTTTCATTTCTTTTTCTTGTCTTATTGCATTATCTAGGACTTCCAATACAATGTTGAAAAGGAGTGATGAACTTGCCTTGTTCCTGATCTTAGCAGGAAAGCTTCTAGTTTCTCACCAGTAAGTATGATGTTAGCTATAGGTTTGCCCCCTTTCTAGAGACTATTTTTTACCATAAATAGATGTTGAATTTTGTCAAAATCTTTTCCTGCATCTATTGAGATGATCCAACTGGTTTCTATTTTTCAATTTTTTAATGTAGTATATCACATTGATTGATTTATGGATATTAAGATTCCTTGCATCCCTGGAATAAACCCCACTTGATCATGGTATATGATCATTTTAATGTATTGTTGGATTCAGTTTACTAATATGTTGTTGAGAATTTTTGCATCCTATGTTCATCAGTGATATTTGCTTGTAATTTTCTTTTTTTGTGTGATAGCTTTGTCTGGTTTTGGTATCAGGATGCTGCTGCTCTCTTAGAATGAGTTTGGTGGTGTTCCTGCTCACATTTTTTTGGAATAGTTGGAGAAAGATAGGTGTTAACTTGCCCATTTATTCTTTCATGCTGTCTGCTTTATCCACTAGAACTCTTATCATATTAATCTTAGTTGTTTTAAATTCCTCATCTGATAATTCCAACATCTTTGCCACGTCTGAGTCTGGTTCTGATGCTTGCTCTATCTCTTTAAACTGGTTTCTTTTTGTTTTTCTTTCTTTCTTTTTTTTGCCTTTTAGTATGCCTTATAATCTTTTTCTTGATAGCCAGATGTGATGTACTGGTTAAAAGGAACTGCTGTAAATAGGCTTTTAGTAATGTGGTGGTAAGGTGTTGGGGGGAGTGGAAGCATCCTACAACTGTATGATTAGTCTTGCTGTGACCTTGAATCTCTGGACTGTGAACTTCACAGTCTTTCTCAGTTTTTTTTCTCTCCCCTTAGGTGTGACAGGATAGCTAGAATTTGATGCAATTTGGTATTTACCTTCCTCCACATGGAAGGCGAGGGGAGCTGGATTTGGATATTTCCCTTCCCTTAAGTTGATTGGGCTCTGATAAAACCTGGTTTAGGCTTTGCTAAAAGAGTTTCTCTTGAGGGCAGGCCTTATTAAGAAGAACAAAATGCTGTGGCATATTTCAACATGGTTCCTTTCCCCTCTCCTTGCTGGAAGCATGAGAGGAATTTTCTCTAATGTTCACTGTAAGAACCAGGTTGAGATATTGAAAATAAAACTCACAAAAGTGTGGCATCCTTTATGATTGGAACCTCCTGGAGTTTTATTCTCTCAGACTTGTCCACACTGAGCCTCCAGCAATTTGTCAAATATAGTTCAGGTTTTCCTACCCTGGTACTGGTTCCTGGTGAGTTTCCTGCTCATGGGTATCTGCTTCAGTAAGTTCTGATTTTCTGTATTTGCCTATTTCTCTAAATTTGGAGCCAGTAGTTTACACTGTTATCTGACTTCTCTGATGGATCTAAGAAGAGATACTGCTTTTTCAGTTTTTTTCTTGTTTTTAAGGTAAAGTGATGACTTCTAAGCTCTTTCCATGCTGGACTGCCCCCCCCCCTTTTTTTCCTGCATCAATTCTGCATTTCCAAACATCTTATTGTTTTGATACATGTTCTTATTGACCAAATTATATTCATCTAATATTCCTGATTAAATATATTTTGCTTCTACCAGCTAAATCTAATGTGCAAAATATTCTCAGAATGCGTGACTGCATAGAATCTCTTACAAGTGCTCATCCCATACATATTTCTTTTTTTTCATCTTTATTGGAATATAATTGCTTTACAATGTTGTTAGTTTCTCATGTACAACAAAGTGAATCAGCTATATGTATACATATATCCCTTATCCCCTCCCTCCCACCCTCCCTATCCCAACCCTCTAGGTCGTCACAAAGCATCGAGCTGATCACCCTGTGCTATGCAGCAGCTTCCCACTAGCCATCCATTTTACATTTGGTAGTGTATATATGTCAGTGCTACTCTCTCACTTCACCCCAGCTTCCCCTTCCCCCCGTGTCCTCAAGTCCGTTTTCTATGTCTGTGTCTTTATTCATGCCCTACCACTATGTCCATCAGTACCGTCTTTTAGGTTCCATATATATGCGTTAGCATACAGTAATTGTTTTTCTCTTTCTAACTTACTTCACTCTGACTTAACTTCACTCTGTATGACAAACAGGTCCATCCACCTCAGTAGACATAACTCAATTTCATTCCTTTTTATGGCTGAGTAATATTCCATTGTATATATGTGTCCCATCTTCTTTATCCATTCATCTGTTGATGGACATTTAGGTTGCTTCCATGTCCTGGCTATTGTAAATAGTGCTGCAATGAACATTGTGGTCCATAGCTCTTTTTGAATTATGGTTTTCTCAGGGTATATGCCCAGTAGTGGGATTGCTGGGTCATATGGTAGTTCTATTCTTAGTTTTTTAAGCAACCTCTATACTGTTCTCCACAGTGGCTGTATCAATTTAATTCCCACCAATAGTGCAAGAGGTTTCTCTTTTCTCCACACCCTCTCCAGCATTTATTGCTTCTAGATTTGTTGATGATGGCCATTCTGACCAGTGTGAGGTGATACCTCATTGTGGTTTTGATTTGAATTTATCTAATGATTACTGATGTTGAGCATCTTTTTATGGATTTGTTGGCATTCTGTATGTCTTCTTTGGAGAAATGTTTATTTAGGTCTTGGGCCCATGTTTGGATTGGGATGTTTGTTTTTTGATATGGACCTGAATGAGCTGCTTGTATATATATATATATTTTTTTTTGATTGCAACAATAAATTTATTTTTATTATTTTTTAACATCTTTATTGGAGTATAATTGCTTTACAATGGTGTGTTAGTTTCTGCTGTATAACAGAGTGAATCAGCTATATGTATACATATATCCCCATATCCCCTCCCTCTTGCGTCTCCCTCCTACGTTCCCTATTCCACCCCTCTAGGTGGTCACAAATCACCAAGCTGATCTCCCTGTGCTATGCAGCTGATTCCCACTAGCTATCTATTTTATATTTGGTAGTGTATATATGTCCATGCCACTCTCTCACTTCGTCCCAGCTTACCCTTCCCCCTCTCCTTGTCCTCAAGTCCATTCTCTATGTCTTTATTCCTGTCCTGCCCCTAGGTTCTTCAGAACCATTTTCTTTTTAGATTCCATATATATGTGTTAGCATACGGTATTTGTTTTTCTCTCTCTGTCTTACTTCACTCTGTATGACAGAACCTAAGTCCATCCACCTCACTACAAATAACTCAGTTTCATTTCTTTTTATGGCTGAGTAATATACCATTGTATATGTGTGCCACATCTTCTTTATCCATTCATCTGTCGATGGACACTTAGGTTGCTTCCATGTCCTGGCTATTGTAAATAGTGCTGCAATGAACATTTTGGTACATGACTCTTTCTGAATTACAGTTTTCTCAGGGTATATGCCCAGTAGTGGTATTGCTGGGTCATATAGTAGTTCTATTTTTAGTTTTTTAAGGAACCTCCATACCGTTTTCCATAGTGGCTCTATCAATTTACATTCCCACCAACACTGCAAGAGGGTTCCCTTTTCTCCACACCCTCTCTGTGAACTTTGGGATTTTTTGTTCTTCTTTCTCTAATTGCTTTAGGTGTAAGGTTAGGTTGTTTACTTGAGATTTTTCTTGTTTCTTTTTTTTTAACATCTTTATTGGAGTATAATTGCTTCACAATGGTGTGTTAGTTTCTGCTGTATAACAAAGTGAATCAGCTATACATATACATATATCCCCATATCTCCTCCCTCTTGCATCTCCTTCCCACCCTCCTTATCCCACCCCTCTAGGTGGTCACAAAGCATGAAGCTGATCTCCCTGTGCTATGTGCCTGCTTCCCATTAGCTATCTATTTTACACTTGGTAGTATATATAAGTCCAAGCCACTCTCTCACTTCGTCCCAGCTTACCCTTTCCCCTCCCCGTGTCCTCAAGTCCATTCTCTATGTCTGCGTCTTTATTCCTGTCCTGCCCCTAGATTCTTCAGAACATTTTTTTTTAAGATTCTATATATATGTGTTAGCATATGGTATTTGTTTTTCTCTTTCTGATTTACTTCCCTCTGTATGACAGACTCTAGGTCTATCCACCTCACTACAAATAACTCAATTTCATTTCTTTTTATGGCTGAGCAATAGTCCATTGTATATTTGTGCCACATCTTCTTTATCCATTCATCTGTTGATGGACACTTAGGTCACTTAACTGTTTTTCTGCCTCAGTTATTCTGTTATTGATTCCTTCTAGAGAACTTTTAATTTTATTTATTGTGTTGTTCATCATTGTTTGTTTTCTCTTTAGTTCTTCTAGGTCCTTGTTAAACGTTTCTTGTATTTTCTCCATTCTATTTCCAGAATTTTGGATCATCTTTACTATCATTACTCTGAATTCTTTTTCAGGTAGACTGCCTATTTCCCCTTCATTTGTTTAGTCTGGTGGGTTTTTATCTTGCTCCTTCATCTGTTGCCTATTTCTCTGTCTTCTCATTTTGTTTAACTTACAGTGTTTGTGGTCTCCTTTTTGCAGCCTGCAGGTTTGTAGTTCCCATTGTTTTTGGTGTCTGCCCCCAGTGGGTGAGGTTGGTTCAGTGCCTTGTGTAGGCTTCCTGGTGGAGGGGTCTGGTCCCTGTGTTCTGGTGGGTGGGGCTTGTTCGTGTCTTTCTGGTGGGCAAAGCTGTGTCCGGTGGTGTGCTTTGGGGTGTCTGTGAACTTAGTTTGATTTTAGGCAGCCTCTCTGCTAATGGGTGGGTTTGTGTTCCTGTCTTGCTGGTTGTTTGGCATGCAGCATCCAGCCCTGGAGTTGCTGGCCGTTCGGTGGAGCTGGGTCTTAGTATTGAGATGGAGATCTCTGGGAGAGCTCTCACTGATTGATATTATGTGGTGCTGGGAGGTCTCTGGTGATACAATGTCCTGATCTCGGCTCGCCCACCTCAGTGTCTCAGTCCTGACATCTGGCCAGAGCACCAAGTCCCTGTCAGTCACACAGCTCAGAAGAAAAGGGAGAAAAAAAGAAAGAAAAAAAAAGAAAAATTATTTAAAAAATAATAATAATAAAAAAAGAAGAGAGCAACCAAACCAATAAACAAATCCACCAATGATAACAAGCACTAAAAACTAAACTAAGATAAACATAAAAATCAGAAACAAATCAGTTGCAGACAGCAAACCCCAAGTCTGCAGTTGCTCCCAAAGTCCACTGTCACAATTTTGGGATGATTCATTTTATATTCAGGTATTCCACAGATGCAGGGTACATCAAGTTGTTTGTGGGGATTTAATCCACTGCTCTTGAGGCTGCATGGAGAAATTTCCCTTTCTCTTCTTTGTTCGCACAGTTCCTGGGGTTCAGCTTTGGTTTTGACCCCGCCTCTGCATGTAGGTCACCCTCAGTCATCTGTTCTCTATCCAGACGGGGGTCGGGGTTAAAGCAACGGCTGATTAAGGGGCTCTTGCTCATGCAGGCCGGGGGGAGGGAGGGGTATCATAGGTATAATGTGCAGTGAGCCTATGGTGGCAGAGGCCAGTGTGACATTGCAACAGCCTGGGGCACACTGTGTGTTCTCCCGGGGAAGTTGTCCCTGGATCACAGGACCCTGGCAGTGGCGGGCTGCACAGGCTCCTGGGGTGGGGGTGGGGTTGTCGATAGTGACCTGTGCTTGCACACAGGATTCTTGGTGGCTGCAGCAGCAGCCTTAGCATTTCATGACCATCTCTGGGGTCTGAGCTGATAGCCATGGCTCGCGCCTGTCTATGAAGCTCGTTTAGGCAGTGCTCTGAATCCCCTTTCCTCCTGCACCCTGAAATAATGGTCTCTTGCCTCTTAGACAGGTCCAGACTTTTTCCTGTACTCCCTCCTGGCTAGCTGTGGTGCACTAGCTCTCTTCAGGCTGTGTTCATGCAGCCAACCCCAGTCCTCTCCCTGGGATCTGACCTCCGAAGCCGGAGCCTCAGCTCCCAGCCCCCACCTGCCCCAGTGTGTGAGCAGACAAGCCTCTCAAGGTGGTGAGTGCTGGTCGACACTGATCATCCATGTGGGAATCTCTCCGCTTTGCCCTCTGCACCCCTGTTGCTGTGCTGTCCTCCATGTTTCTGAAGCTTCCCCCCTGCACACGCTTGGTCTCCACCAGTGAAGGGGCTTCCTAGTGTGTGGAAACGTTTCCTCCTTCACAGCTCCCTCCCAGAGGTGCAGGTCCCATCCCTATTCTTTTGTCTCTGTTTTTTTCTTTTTTCTTTTGCCCCAACCAGGTATGTTGGGATTTTCTTGCCTTTTGGGAAGTCTGAGGTCTTCTGCCAGCGTTCAATAGGTGTTCTGTAGGAGTTGTTCCACATGTAGATGTAGTTTTGATATATTTGTGGTGAGGACGGTGATTTTCACGTCTTACTCCTCTGCCATCTTGAAGGTCCCCCTCTTTATCCTATAATATTTTCTCCATAATGTCTATTACTCTCTGAAATTAATTATTTTTTTCTTAGGTTTATTGTCTGTTCTCCTCCCCTAATAGCTCCATGAGAGCAAGAACTTCTTTCTGTCTAGTTCACTGTCCTATCTCCAGAGGCTAACACAGTGTCCAGAACATAATAGGAGCCTCCAGGCTTGTCTCCTCCAATCTGTCTTCTACAGCAGCCCCCAGAGAGCATTTCCTAATGTGCAAATTGTGAACATATCAATCTTTTTTTTCTACTTTTAAAATTAAAGTATAGTTGATTTACAAACTTGTGCTAATCTCTGCTGTACAGCAAAGTGACTCACTCTTACACTCTTTTTAAAATATTCTTTTCCATTATGGTTTATCCCAAGAGATTGAATGCAGTTCCCTGTGCTATACAGTAGGACCTTGTTGTTTATCCATTCTAAATGTAATGGTTCGTATCTATCATCCCCAAATTCCCAGTCCATCCCTCTCCCTACCCTCCTCCCCCTTGGCAACCACAAGTCTGATCTCTATGTCTGTGAGTCTGTTTCTGTTTTGTAGATTTGTTCATTTGTGCCATGTTTTAGATGCCACATATAAGTTATATCATATGGTATTTGGCTTTCTCTTTCTGACTTACTTCACTTAGTATGAAAATCTCCAGTTGCATCCATGTTACTGCAAATGCCATTATATTGTTATTATTTTATGGCTGAGTAGTATTCCATTGTATATATGTACTACTACATCTTCTTTATCCATTCAACTGTCGATGGACATTTAGGTTGTTTCCATGTTTTGGCTATTGTGAATAGTGCTGCTATGAACATAGGGGTGCATGTATCTTTTTGAATTATAGTTTTGTCCAGGTATATGCCCAAGAGTGGGATTGCTGGATCATATGGTAATACTTTTTTTAGTTTTCTGAGGAATCTCCATACTGTTTTCCATAGTGGCTGCACCAACTTACATTCCCACCAACAGTGTAGGAGGTTTCCCTTTTCTCCACACCTTCTCCAGCATTTATTGTTTGTAGACTTTTTGTTTTGTTTTGTTTTGTTTTTTGTATTTTTTGCAGACAGGGAGTTTTATTTTTTCCATTCAAGCTTTATCAAATGGACTGTTCAAAAAGCATATACAAGAGCAAAAAATATCATGCAAAAATCAAACGTGTTTTGTCTTACAGTCACTGGTTTTCTTTTGGAAAATAATCCACATTTGAGTAACTAGCCTAATTCAAACATTTCCCAATTGTTTCCATTTCATTTCCTTCTTTAAAGTGAGCAACAGTAGATACATTTTAAGTAGCTGATCGTCATCTTTCTCATCTTTATTCTACTGAAATAATATAAAGCTTACAAAATGAAACCATATACTGTCCAGAAATCTGAAAAGATTCATTTACATAATAAATTCCAAAACATAAGAAATCATATACAACTGATATTTTGCAAAATGGATAAAAATTAGAATAAGCTATCTGAAAGCAAACATAAACAGTAATAATTTCTTATCTAAATAATTTTAATCAAATGAATAATATATTCATCTGGTAATAGCCTCTATCTTTCAGAATATAAAGAAAGTGCTCAGATTACATTTAAAAAAATAAGATAACAAAAATCTCACAGAACTGAAATAATTTAAATAAAGATGACAGCATGGGGAATCCCTATTACATTTTTGCTCCCAAGACAGGGAGGCAGGTATAAATTTATCTGAAATCAGAAAGGGACTACAGCACTAAGATTGTAAATGCAAAGCCTCCAGCCTTGAAAAGATATAAACTATCTTTGAAAGGTTCTCATGCATCCTTCTTTAGATGAAAGCCATTAATGTAAAATCAGATTTCTCAGCTAGACTGCTTGTCACCTGACTGAGCCAAGTCACTTTCCTTGATTGTCCTTTTCTAGCCCACTATCAACATTCACTCAGCAGGGCTCAAAAGAACAAATAATTGTCTTTTGAAGACACTTTGTTCATTAGGATCAATACACTGTCTACTCTCAGAAAAACAACACACGAAAATAGCAACTGAGTAGAAGAATCTTCGTGCCCACCTCTCTCTGGAGCTTCAATGGAGCCAACCTAGAATGCCACGCACAGGGACAGCACCACGGTTCCTGATAGGGGTCTGAATCTTTTTCCTCTGAAGGAACCCTAAACTGAATTCTGCAGGAAAAAACCAGAGTTGTGGTAAGAAGTAAGATTCAAGCTTTCTCTTCATCTGATACTTGAGTTGTGATCTTAATGAATTCCATTCTACACACTAATCACTAAGACGAAAGTTGGTGTAACGCACGTGATGACATCAACCTGGACATTCCAATGCCAAGGGTACCAGGTTTGGACCTACCCTACTTATTTTAATAATACTGAGATTACTCACAACGCTTCTGAAGTCCTATTTTGAAATTTCTTTCAACTCAATAGGATTTCAGGTCATTCTTACTTTCTTATTTATGCTTTTCTTAATGTTTACTTGCTTAAAGTATCATTTTCATAAATCATTAAAAAATTAAGCTATCTTCACTTTAGAGGGAAATATTTTTTTATATGTTCTACAGATTCTGAAGGCAGTTCTAAATAGGAGTCTATCAAATGCTCTTGGGAGACTATTTTGAAGGACAAAATTCCAGAGAATGCAAAATCCATGTCATCACTACTCTATCCCCAGTTAGCTAAGTACCTGCTCATGGTAGGTGTTACACACATACACACACTCTCTCTCTGTGGGAAGCATGCAGTCTTAGCTGGAGGTAACTCCTGGAGGAGACAGTATGTTTCTCACAGAAAGCAAAGCCCTTATCCTTGACTTGGAATGCACTCTTTTTCCCAGGCCTGAGGAATGTAAAAGAGATTAGCAATGCTATCTCAAGCCAGGAGACCTCAGGGAGCTGAGAGTCCTGGTTGTTCCTTATGGCTGGGGGCTGTGTGTGTGCCTGGTTAGGGGAAGATAATATTCAAGGATAGTTGTTATAAACTTGTTGACGTCCATGGTGGTGACTGACCTGAGACGATAAGCAATTCTATGAGTTCATTGTCTAATAATGAGTTCCTCTTCTGTCTATATTAGATTCAGTAAATTCTAAATAAAGTGCCTTGCAACCATCAGTTGTCTTGGTCCTTCTGACCCCATACTCGCGGTGCTATTCAGTCCTTTGCCCCTCTCCGTCGGGACCTGGAAGACCCCCTGTGGTGGCTGGACCGTTGCATCTCTCTCTGAATGAATAAATACAATTTATTTGGATGTTGAACTTCTAGACATCTGATTTTTAAAACCATTGTTTTATGATCCTTCCTTTCATTCTAGCTAGCTGAAATTATTTTCTAATGTTTTATACCTAAACTCAGTGAATTTAAGAGAAAAGTTTAAAAATCGGTAGTGGGATTCAAGCCACTAAGTTTTATAACACGGTTTTTTAAAAGATCAATCAACAGAAAATGAAAAAATGGGCAAAATTAGAAATGAAAAGGACTCAGTGGCCAAGCAGGTGGCAGCAGGTGGTGGTCAGCTGAGAAAGAGCACAGGAAAGTAAGCCTCCTCTGTCCCTCACCACCTCCAGCACAGCTCGACTCGACATAACCATGAGCTGACTTGCCTGCCCCCCTCCAACCTCCTGGCACAGTGCCTGCCACCTTGAAGGTGGGGGACAAGGGACATCTGCTGAATGAGTGAAGGACCAACTAAGAGAAGGGAGAGGGAAAGAAGGACCCGCCTCTGCTGCAGACTAGTAAGTGTGGTGTCTCCTCTCTGGCTCCCAAATCAAAGGGCAAGAACCGGGTGGTTTCACCTCCTGCCCTGGAACAGAGGTCAAGATGATTCCTACTTCACTTAAATGCAATGCGTAGCACAGCTATAAAAGTAGTCAGATAGAAACTAATTTTTAATCAATAACCAAAAACAAGTGTCCTGAGTTCTAAGGAAATAAAAATTAGTCTATATTTACCTTTGATGGGGCTTAGGTCAAGGCAGGAGCCAACAACTTTCTAAAAAAAACTGCACTTCTTAGATTTTGAGAAATAATTCAAAGTATCCCAGTTTTGACAATATAATATATAGCTAAGGTAATCACATAGTTTATTGTCCAAACTGGGATATTTTGGAGAGTAAAAGGGAGCACGAGTAATAATTACTCTAGGAAAAATAACTGTGCCAAGACAGCAGACACGAATAGGACTGTCCTGGGTAAAGAGACATCTAATGTTAACACAACATCCTTTTTTGGAAGTTTGTACTATTTCCTTTTTTTCAAGTTTTCTATTAAACTACATAATATAACATTTGGCAGTAATGTAATATTGAACAATGAGTAACAGCTCAGTTTTGTTCCCTTGAGAAGACATTTTCTAAGTGATGAAACAGTATTCCCACCTTCTTCCCCACACCTAAGGTCTTTCAGCATAAACTAATGTTTTAAATGACTCTAAGGAAACAGTTTGTCTTAATATTAACAAGAGAAGTTTACCGTCTCTTGTTCATAAAACAGACTTCCTAAATGATAAACCCCAATTATGAGTCTCGGTCATAATATATTTTAAAAACCTTTATATTAACCATGAAATTCTCACAAATACATCGCCACAAAATATTTTAGAAAAGCTATATAGCCATCAAAATTAAAAAGTCTAATCTGCAGATGGTTACAGAGTTTCCCCTGGGTAATGAACTTGCACTGCGGCACACATCAGCAGCACAACGCTGGCAGGAGTGCCCAGGCAGAGAGGCAAATGAGCTGATTCAGTTTCTGAAGAGCAGCATCCGCTCGGAGCACGTCTGCCCCACCAGGCTTGCGTACTGCAGCACGGCGGCCGCCTCGCTCGGGTCTCTCTGTTGCTTCTTATACACACCGTAAGGCATTATGGCCTTCTTGTAAAACACCTGCAGGCGGTCAGGTTCCTTACTGCGACCTTCATCCACTGCTTCTGGGTCCTGGTGGAAACGGCAGTACTTGGAGTTCTCAAGTGAAGGCAGGCACTGCTCAATGGGTACCCAAACGTATGTCTCAGGACACAGCAAATCAGACGGTGTATACTGACCCTGCTAGTGTTGAAGGGTCTCCTGCAGAGGCAAGGGGTGACTGTGGCTCACCGTGAGGACAAGGACACTGGCAGCAGAAGTTCTGGGAAGTACTCCTTGGCGTGAGCCCTCCCAGAGTTCGCCATTAGCCCCACCAAAGACCGGGTAGGCTCCAGTGCTCTGTAGACGATTTAAAGATGGCCATTCTGACTGGTGTGAGGTGATACCTCACTGTAGTTTTGATTTGTCTATTTAGGTCTTCTGCCCATTTTTGGATTGGGTTGTTTGATTTTTGCTATTGAGCTGCATGACCTGCTTGTATATTTTGGAGATTAATCCTTTGCTAGTTGCTTCATTTGCCAATATTTTCTCCCATTCTGAGGGTTGTTTTTTCATCTTGTTTAAGGTTTCCTTTGCTGTGCAAAAGCTTTTAAGTTTCATTAGGTCCCATTTGTTTATTTTTGTTTCTATTTCCATTTCTCTAGGAGGTGGGTCAAAAAGGATCTTGTTGTGATTTATGTCATAGAGTGTTCTGCCTATGTTTTCCTCAAGAGTTTGATAGTGTCTGGCCTTACATTTAGGTCTTTAATACATTTTGAGTTTCCTTTTGTGTATGGTGTTAGGGAGTGTTCTAATTTCATTCTTTTACATGTAGCTGTCCAGTTTTCCCAGCACCACTTATTGAAGAGGCTGTCTTTTCTCCAGTGTATATTCTTGCCTCCTTTATCAAAGATAAGGTGACCATATGTGTGTGGGTTTACCTCTGGGCTTTCTATCCTGTTCCATTAGTCTATATTTCTGTTTTTGTGCCAGTACCATACTGTCTTGATTACTGTAGCTTTGTGGTATAGTCTGAAGTCTGGGAGCCTGCTTCCTCCAGCTCCGTTTTTCTTTCTCAAGATTGCTTTGGTTATTCGGGGTCTTTTCTGTTTCCACACAAATTGTGAATTTTTTTGTTCTAGTTCTGTGGAAAATGCCATTGGTAGTTTGATAGGGATTGCATTGAATCTGTAGATTGCTTTGGGTAGTATAGTCATTTTCACAATGTTGATTCTTCCAATCCAAGAACATGGTATATCTTTCCATCTGTTTGTGTCATCTTTGGTTTCTTTCATCAGCGTCATATAGTTTCCAGAGTACAGTTCTTTTGCCTCCTTAGGTAGGTTTATTCATTGGTATTTTATTTTTTTTGTTGCAATGGTAAATAGGATTGTTTCCTTAATTTCTCTTTCTGATCTTTCATTGTTAGTGTATAGGGACGCAAGAGATTTCTGTGTATCAATTTTGTATCCTGCAACTTTACCAAAGTCATTGATGAACTCTAGTAGCTTTCTGCTAGCATCTTTAGGATTTGGTTTTTTAAAATTTTTTTAATAGCAGCCATCCTTGTTGGTGTGAAATAGTATCTCATTGTGGTTTGGATTTGTATTTCCTTAATTATTAGTGATGTTGAGCATATTTTCATGTGATTATTTTTTTTTAATGTTTATTTATTTACTTATTTGGCTACTCCACGTCTTAGTTGCAGCACTCGGGATCTTTAGTTGTGGCATGTATGCAGGATCTAGTTCCCTGAACGGGGATCCAACCTGTGCCCCCTGCATTGGGAATGTAGAGTCTTTTTTTTTTTAATCAGTCATCAATTTTATACACATCACTTTATACATGTCAATCCCAATCGCCCAATTCAGCACACCACCATCCCCACCCCACCGCAGTTTTCTCCCCTTGGTGTCCATACGTTTGTTCTCTACATCTGTGTCTCAACTTCTGCCCTTCAACCCGGTTCATCTGTACCATTTTTCTAGGTTCCACATACATGCATTAATATATGATATTTGTTTTTCTCTTTCTGACTTACTTCACTCTGTATGACAGTCTCTAAATCCATCCACGTCGCAACAAATGACTCAATTTTGTTCCTTTTTATGGCTAAATAATATTCCATTGTATATATGTACCACAACTTCTTTATCCATTCGTCTGTTGATGGGCATTTAGGTTGCTTCCATGACCTGGCTATTGTAAATAGTGCTGCAATGAACATTCGGGTGCATGTGTCTTTTTGAATTACGGTTTTCTCTGGGTATATGCCCAGTAGTGGGATTGCTGGGTCATATGGTAATTCTATTTTTAGTTTTTTAAGGAACGTCCATATTGTTCTCCATAGTGGCTGTATCAATTTACATTCCCACCAACAGTGCAAGAGGGTTCCCTTTTCTCCACACCCTCTCCAGCATTTGTTGTTTGTAGATTTTCTGATGATGCCCATTCTAACTGGTGTGAGGTGATACCTCATTGTAGTTTTGATTTGCATTTCTCTAATAATTAGTGATGTTGAGCATCTTTTCATGTGCTTCGTGGCCGTCTGTATGTCTTCTTTGGAGAAATGTCTATTTAGGTCTTCTGCCCATTTTTGGATTGGGGTGTTTGTTTCTTTAATATTGAGCTGAATGAGCTGTTTATATATTTTGGAGATTAATCATTTGTCCGTTGATTCATTTGCAAATATTTTCTCCCATTCTGAGGGTTGTCTTTTCGTCTTGTTTCTGGTTTCCTTTGCTGTGCAAAAGCTTTGAAGTTTCATTAGGTCCCATTTGTTTATTTTTGTTTTTATTTCCATTACTCTAGGAGGTGGATCAAAAAAGATCTTGCTGTGATTTATGTCAAAGAGTGTTCTTCCTATGTTTTCCTCTAAGAGTTTTATAGTGTCCAGTCTTATATTTAGGTCTCTAATCCATTTTGAGTTTATTTTTGTGTATGGTGTTAGGGAGTATTCTAATTTCTTTCTTTTACAAGTAGCTGTCCAGTTTTCCCAGCACCACTTATTGAAGAGACTGTCTTTCCTCCATTGTATATCGTTGCCTCCTTTGTCATAGATTAGTTGACCATAGGTGCATGGGTTTATCTCTGGGGTTTCTATCTTGTTCCATTGATCTATGTTTCTGTTTTTGTGCCAGTACCATATTGTCTTGATTACTGTAGCTTTGTAGTATAGTCTGAAGTCAGGGAGTCTGATTCCTCCAGCTCCGTTTTTTTCCCTCAAGACTGCTTTGGCTATTCGGGGTCTTTTGTGTCTCCATACAAATTTTAAGATGATTTGTTCTAGTTCCGTAAAATATGCCATTGGTAATTTGATAGGGATTACATTGAATCTGTAGATTGCTTTGGGTAGTAGAGTCATTTTCACAATGTTGATTCTTCCAATCCAAGCACATGGTATATCTCTCCATCTGTTGGTATCATCTTTAATTTCTTTCATCAGTGTCTTATAGTTTTATGCATACAGGTCTTTTGTCTCCCTAGGTAGGTTTATTCCTAGGTATTTTATTCTTTTTGTTGCAATGGTAAATGGGAGTGTTTCCTTAATTTCTCTTTCAGATTTTTCATCATTAGTGTATAGGAATGCAAGAGATTTCTGTGCATTAATTTTGTATGCTGCAACTTTACCAAATTCATTATTTAGCTCTAGCAGTTTTCTGATGGCAGTTTTAGGATTCTCTATGTATAGTATCATGTCATCTGCAAACAGTGACAGTTTTACTTCTTCTTTTCCAATTTGTATTCCTTTTATTTCTTTTTCTTCTCTGATTGCCGTGGCTAGGACTTCCAGAACTATGTTGAATAATAGTGGTGAGAGTGGACATCCTTGTCTCGTTCCTGATCTTAGAGGAAATGCTTTCAGTTTTTCACCATTGAGAATGATGTTTGCTGTGGGTTTGTCGTATATTGCTTTTATTATGTTGAGGTAGGTTCCCTCTATGCCCACTTTCTGGAGAGTTTTTATCATAAATGGGTGTTGAATTTTGTCAAAAGCTTTTTCTGCATCTATTGAGATGATCATATGGTTTTTATTCTTCAATTTGTTAATATGGTGTATCACATTGATTGATTTACGTATATTGAAGAATCCTTCCATCCTTGGGATAAATCCCACTTGATCATGGTGTATGATCCTTTTAATGTGTTGTTGGATTCTGTTTGCTAGTATTTTGTTGAAGATTTTTGCATCTATATTCATCAGTGATATTGGTCTGTAATTTTCTTTTTTTGTAAAGATGATGATGATGGTGGTGGCCTCATAGAATGAGTTTGGGAGTGTTCCTTCCTCTGCAATTTTTTGGAAGAGTTTGAGAAGGATAGGTGTTAGCTCTTCTCTAAATGTTTGATAGAATTCACCTGTGAATCCATCTGGTCCTGGACTTTTGTTTGTTGGAAGATTTTTAATCACAGTTTCAATTTCATTACTTGTGATTGGTCTGTTCATATTTTCTGTTTCTTCCTGGCTCGTCTTGGAAGGTTATACCTTTCTAAGAATTTGTCCATTTCTTCCAGGTTGTCCATTTTATTGGCATAGAGTTGCTTGTAGTAGTCTCTTAGGATGCTTTGTATTTCTGCAGTGTCTGTTGTAACTTCTCCTCTTTCATTTCTGATTTTATTGATTTGAGTCCTCTCCCTCATTTTCTTGATGAGTCTGGCTAATGGCTTATCAATTTTGTTTATCTTCTCAAAGAACCAGCTTTTAGTTCTATTGATCTTTGCTATTGTTTTCTTTGTTTCTATTTCATTTATTTCCACTCTGATCTTTATGATTTCTTTCCTTTTGCTAACTTTAGGTTTTGTTTGTTCTTCTTTCTCTAGTTTCTTTAGGTGTAAGGTTAGATTGTTTACTTGAGATTTCTCTTGTTTCTTTAGGTAGGCTTGTATAGCTATAAACTTCCCTCTTAGAACTGCTTTTGCTGCATCCCATAGGTTTTGGGTTGTCGTGTTTTCGTTGTCATTTGTCTCTAGGTATTTTTTGATTTCCTCTTTGATTTCTTCAGTGATCTCTTGGTTATTTAGTAACGTATTGTTTAGCCTCCATGTGTTTGTGTTTTTTACGTTTTTTTCCCTGTAATTCATTTCTAATCTCATAACGTTGTGGTCAGAAAAGATGCTTGATATGATTTCAATTTTCTTAAATTTACTGTGGCTTGATCTGTGACCCAAGATGTGATCTATCCTGGAGAATGTTCCGTGCACACTTGAGAAGAACGTGTAATCTGCTGTTTTTGGATGGAATGTCCTATAAATATCAATTAAGTCTATCTGGTCTATTGTGTCATTTAAAGCTTCTGTTTCCTTATTTATTTTCATTTTGGATGATCTGTCCATTGGTGAGGTTTTAATCACCTCACCAAGTGAGGTGTTAAAGTCCCCCACTATTATTGTGTTACTGTCAATTTCCTCTTTTATAGCTGTTAGCAGTTGTCTTATGTATTGAGGTGCTCCTATGTTGGGTGCATATATATTTATAATTGTTATATCTTCTTCTTGGATTGATCCCTTGATCATTATGTAGTGTCCTTCCTGATCTCTTGTAACATTCTTTATTTTAAAGTCTATTTTATCTGATATGAGTATAGCTACTCCAGCTTTCTTTTGATTTCCATTTGCATGGAATATCTTTTTCCATCCCCTCACTTTCAGTCTGTATGTGTCCCTAGGTCTAAAGTGGATCTCTTGTAGACAGCATATATAAGGGTCTTGTTTTTGTATCCATTCAGCAAGCCTGTGTCTTTTGGTTGGAGCATTTAATCCATTCACGTTTAAGGTAATTATCGATATGTATGTTCCTATGACCATTTTCTTAATTGTTTTGGGTTTGTTTTTGTAGGTCCTTTTCTTCTCTTGTGTTTCCCACTTAGAGAAGTTCCTTTAGCATTTGTTGTAGAGCTGGTTTGGTGGTGCTGAATTCTCTTAGCTTTTGCTTGTCTGTAAAGCTTTTGATTTCTCCATCAAATCTAAATGAGATCCTTGCCAGGTAGAGTAATCTTGGTTGTAGGTTCTTCCCTTTCATCACTTTAAGTATATCATGCCACTCCCTTCTGGCTTGTAGAGTTTCTGCTGAGAAATCAGCTGTTAACCTTATGGGAGTTCCCTTGTATGTTATTTGTCATTTTTCCCTTGCTGCTTTCAATAATTTTTCTTTGTCTTTAATTTTTGCCACTTTGATTACTATCTGTATTGGTGTGTTTCTCCTTGGGTTTATCCTGTATGGGACTCTCTGCGCTTCCTGGACTTGGGTGACTCTTTCCTTTCCCATGTTAGGGAAGTTTTCGACTATAATCTCTTCAAATATTTTCTCTGGTCCTTTCTCTCTCTCTTCTCCTTCTGGGACCCCTATAATGCGAATGTTGTTGCGTTTAATGTTGTCCCACAGGTCTCTTAGGCTGTCTTCATTTCTTTTCATTCTTTTTTCTTTAGTCTGTTCCGCAGCAGTGAATTCCACCATTCTGTCTTCCAGGTCACTTATCCGTTTTTCTGCCTCAGTTATTCTGCTATTGATTCCTTCTAGTGTAGTTTTCATTTCAGTTATTGTATTGATCATCTCTGTTTGTTTGTTCTTTAATTCTTCTAGGTCTTTGTTAATCATTTCTTGCATCTTCTCAATCTTTGCCTCCATTCTTATTCCGAGGTCCTGGATCATCTTCACTATCATTATTCTGAATTCTTTTTCTGGAAGGTTGCCTATCTCCACTTCATTTAGTTGTTTTTCTGGGGTTTTTTCTTGTTCCTTCATCTGGTATATAGCCCTCTGCCTTTTCATCTTGTCTATCTTTCTGTAAATGTGGTTTTTGTTCACAGGCTGCAGGATTGTAGTTTTTCTTGCTTCTGCTGTCTGCCCTCTGGTGGTTGAGGCTATCTAAGAGGCTTGATGGGAGGCTCTGGTGGTGGGTAGGGCTGACTGTTGCTGTGGCGGTCAGAGCTCCGTAAAACTTTAATCCACTTGACTGTTGATGGATGGGGCTGGGTTCCCTCCCTGTTGGTTGTTTTGCCTGAGGCAACCCAACACTGGAGCCTACCTGGGCTCTTTGGTGGGGCTAATGACAGACTCTGGGAGGGCTCACGCCAAGGAGTACTTCCCAGAACCTCCTCTGCCAGTGTCCTTGTCCCCACGGTAAATCAGAGCCAGCCCCTGCCTCTGCAGGAGACCCTCCAACACTAGCAGGTAAGTCTGGTTCAGTCTCCTCCAGGGTCACTGCTCATTCCCCTGGGTCCCGATGCGCACACTATTCCATGTGTGCCCTCCAAGAGTGGGGTCTCTGTTTCCCCCAGTCCTGTCGAAGTCCTGCAATCAATTCCCACTGGGCTTCAAAGTCTGATTCTCTATGAATTCCTCCTCTCGTTGCCGAACCCCCAGGTTGGGAAGCCTGACATGGGGCTCAGAACCTTCACTCCAGTGGGTGGACTTCTGTGGTATAAGTGTTCGCCAGTCTGTGAGTCACCCACCCAGCAGTTACGGGATTTGATTTTACTCTGATTGTGCCCCCCCTACCGTCTCACTGTGGCTTCTCCTCTGTCCTTGGACGTGGGGTATCCTCCTTGGTGAAGTCCAGTGTCTTCCTGTCGATGACTGTCCAGCAGCCAGTTCTGATTCTGGTGTTCTCGCAAGAGGGAGTGAGAGCATGTCCTTCTACTCCGTCATCTTGATTAATCTCTTCATGTGATTATTGGTTATTTGTATATCTATTCACGTCTTTTGCCCATTTTGAAATTGGCTGTTTTTTTCCTTTATTTTATTTTATAATGTTACCAGTCCAAGCTTGCTCTGCTTGATGTACAACAGGCCAATAATTTGGGAGATGAGGAGTTTAGGCAAAGAATACGACTTTATTTGGAAAGCTGGCAGACAAATGTTTCCAAAAAACCATCTAATCGGGGTTTGGATGCCAGTTTATTTTATAGAACAGAGGTGGGGGGAGGTGGGGAAGTCAAATAGAAAGGCCGTAAGTCTTGCAAATATTTCCTGGAATGGCCAGCCTTAGGGAGGGGATGTGTTAATTTCTTCTTGCTTGCAGCCATTCACAGGTGGACAGGGAAAATTGGGCTGTTTGCTTTGAAATGTGTGTGTTTTTTTTTAAACTTTTAAACTATTTTGGCAATTTCTCATATTTATTTCTATTACTTATTTCTAAGTTAATTTAGTTGTTGTCAGAGCACATTTCCTTTTAAATTTACCAAGACTTGTTTTATGGACTAGAATATGGTCTGTCTTGAAGAATGTTCCACATGTGCTTGAAAAGAATGTGCATTTTTGCAAATGTTTGGGATTGATGAATAGATAGATAGGTATGTAGATATCAATAGATATAGATAAGTAGATATATATCTAGACATCTATCTATTTATACCAAATACACACATGCATATGTATATATTCACTCTCCCTTCTCCTTTTTGCTATTTTTTCATATCTACTACATTTACATATGTTATAAACCCAATAATATAGTGTCACAGTTATTGCTTCAGTCAGTCTTAAAATTTTTAGAAGAAGTTAATAGAATAAATGAGCAAAAACAATATTATAGGGTTTTATATATTTACCTATGTATTTATCAATTCTTCTTGCAGTTTTTTCATCTGGTGTCATTCCTTTCAGCTTGAAGCACTTCTTTTAATATTTCTGGCATGGCTGGTTAGATATTCACAAATTTTCTCAGTATTTATCTGGGAGTGTCTTTATTTCGCCATCATTTTTAATAATTCTAGCTTTTATTCCACCACTTTTAGTTGTGTCATTCTACTACATTCTGCTCTCTATTATTTCTGATGAGAAGTCAATCATTAATATTGACTTACACCTGTACATGATCTTTCTTTCTTTCTTTCTTTCTTTCTTTCTTTCTTTCTTTCTTTCTTTCTTTCTTTCTTTCTTTCTTTCTTTCTTTCTTTCTTTCTTTCTTTCTTTCTTTCTTTCTTTCTTTTTCTTTCTCTCTCTCTCTCTTTCTTTCTTTCTTTTGTTGACCATGCCATGTGGCTTACAGGATCTCAGTACCCTGACCAGGGATTTAACCCAGGCCATGGCAGTGAAAGCCTGGAATCCTAACCACTAGGTCGCCAGGGAGCTCCCTACATGATGTTTCTTTCTTTTTTATTGCTGCTTTCTTGATTTTCTATCTTTGGCCTTCAGAAGTTTGACCAAGATGCATTTGTGGATCTCTTTGTTTTTACCTTACTTGGAGTTTGTTGAGCTTCTTAAATCTATAGATTAATGATGTTCATTGAATTTGTGAAATTTTCAGTATTTCTTCTTTTCTGCCACTGTCTCTCTCTTCTTCTTCTGGGGCTCCTATTATATATGTCTTAGAATGCTTGATGTTGGCTCACAGGTTTCTGAGGATCTGTTCATTATTCTTCAATATATTATTTTCTCTGTTCTTCAAATTGTATATCTATTGGTCTATCTTTAGATTCACTGATTCTTTCTTCCAGCTTGAATTTACTTTGAAATTCCTCTAGTGAATTCTTCATAACAGTTATTGTTCTCTTTAATGACAGTTTCCATATGATTCTTAAAAAATTTTTTGTAGCAGTTCTAGTTTATGATACTTTCTCCCTGAAAATTATTATTGTTGCAGCTTTTTAAAAATTTGTTTCTTTGTTTAGTAACTTTTCTCCCCTGTGGTATGCAGCCAGTGATATGTCTGTTTTCTTTTTAAAATATTCCTGTAAGTCTGGCTTCCTAGTGGTTGCTTCTGTTTCTGCATAGCTTATTGGCCAGTCAGTAATTGGACTCAGGTTGTGCTCAATTACCTTGAGCCAGTAAGGCTTCCATTCTTTACCAATGGATCTGTATGGGGGTAGGGGTGTGAATTCAAAGTTTGGGCTGTTTCCAAATCTGCTCCAAGTTTTACTTTCTTTTTTGAGTCACCTATGTGTATGTGCACAGCTTCAGAGTTGGCCAGGAGCCTTATGACTTATATAGCTCTCCCCAGGAATATGTTTGCCCCAAGCATGACTACAACTTCAAGAAAAAGCCTGAGCTTGTAGGTTCTCACCCACTTTCCCACTGTTAAGCAGTGACTTCCACTGACAGTGCTGCTGGCCAGTGGCGTCAATCACTGCCCCAAATAGAGTGAGTCCCCTTTACAGTGGTAGAGAAAGTTCTGGTGCTCATGGCCTGCACTACCCTGGCAGAACGTCCTCAATTCTCTAGCTGAGGGATGAGGATGGGAGCAGCTCCAGGCAAGAATGCTATAGATTTCTCCGTGTTCTTTATTTTTTTCATCTTTATTGGAGTATAATTGCTTTACAATGTTGTGTTAGTTTCTGCTGTATAACAAAGGGAATCAGCTATATGTATACATATATCCCCATATCCCCTCCTTCTTGCACCTCCTTCCCTGTTTTTATTTCAAGTTCAGCAGTTTTAAATTTTAAACACTTCTTAGATTGTTGTATGCCTTTGAGCTCTGATATAATTGTTTTTTTTTTAAATTAAATTTGTCTGCTTTAGGGTTACTTTTTGAGGGAATGATTTGTTGATCTCCTCACTCAGCCATAGCTGGAAGTCTCTCAAAATTATTTTCATCACACTTTACATAAGATTGAGAAACTGCAGTTATCCATATCAAAGAACACCATTGTCATTCGATTTATTTGGGGTGGATGTAGAGGGGTTAACGCAGTTTATAGGAGGAAAGGCTAATATCTCCCAAAGGCACCTATTAGTCCCTTGACTACCTGGCACAAACACAAATCTTTATGTTTTGTTTGCTTGTTTGCAATTGTCTTTGTTTATAACCACTTCTTTTCTGGTCTTGGAATATCTCAGGGGCAGGGACCAAGTCAGAGTGCTCTCTAGTTCTTAAGCTTGTCCAGCAATAACCTGGCATAGATAAGATTTCTATAAATCTTAGAAGAATGAATCCTCCAACTGGGGAAGAAAGGCCAACACCCACTGGAGGGGTGACCCATTGACTTTATCCCCACAATGGATTGTCACCAACATGACTCAGCTAGACAAGGTGAAAAACAGCCTTGGAGGAGTTGGGAAGAACAGATTCTAGTTTTTCTCTGCCAGTAACTTGCTGTGTGATCCCAGGCAAAGTTTTTTCCCTTTCCGCGAAACTACTCCAACTGAGAAATGAGTGCTGGAGTGGGTAATTTTGAAAGTTCCTTCTACCTTTGACTTTTTGTGAGGAACAATAATAATATCAAGTACCATTTATGTGTCAGGCCTTAGCTGGGCACTAAAAATGTGTGTATATGGGCATGTAAATACATACATACATACATACATACATGTGTATATTCTTTTATTTCAACCTAATAGCCCTGGAAAATAGGATTGATTCTCTCCATTTTACAGAGCAGAGACTGAGACTTAGAGGGAAGAACTGACCAACTTGAGGTCACATAGCAGCAGATAAGGAAATGGTGTGTGTGATTACCTATCTGAGTAAGTGACAGTGGAGGAGTCCATTGCTAGACCTCATTTGGTCTGCACCATCCAGTCATTTGTACCATGCATCTTTGCTGCTGGACCCAGAGTGGTCCTTGAGCTCTAGTCCTGGGACTTGAGAGGCACTGGTAATGGTCAACTATCCTCTAGGCATCCTAAGGGTTTTCTGGCTCCAATGTGAACAGGTATTCAGATGATAGCCACTGACCAGTAGGGACCAGATAAGGGGATTAAGGGAGGAGACTTGATACAATCCTCTCTTCCTCTTCTTTTTCTCTCTGAAGTCTACCCATCTTCGAAGGTCCAGATCACTTCTCACTTCCTCTGGAAGCCCTCCCAGTCTTAAATATTGTTTTAGAGTATTTGGTGTTAGTTGCCAAAGGGTTCCTATGTGGATGGAGCACTCCAACCAGCCTGGGAGGAGACAGGGAGGACAATCCTCTCCATAACTCTATATTTTCCTCCTAGTGTTGCTAGCTTAGGAAATGCTTATTGAGTAACTGGTTGCAGAATGAGTGGCTCCATTGTAGAAGCCCTGGGTAGGGTGCCATTAAGCCAGGTACAGCGGGTATTTACCACTATTTTCAGTTACCATTTCCTTTCCTGTGCTTGGTAATCCCCTGCCTGATGAGCCCACCTGCCACCACAGAAGCTGAAAAGGCCACCTACTCACTTGCTCAACCTCTTACAACTGATGGGCTTGGACACATCACTAGACTCCACCAATTAGATTAACTTATCCTAGACTTGTAATCAGAAGTTAATGCCTAAGATAGCAGGGACTTCATGGAATCCATTCTGATGCTTGGTGAATGCAGCTGAAGCAGCTACATCTTGTTCTTAGAGAAAGTGGAAGGTTTGTAGGGTAGGAACTGCAAATGGTGGCATCTAGTTTCCGGCAGTGTCATGAGCGGTGTCTCCTCTGGGAAAATTCTGAGGTGGTGGGATTCTGGGCATCGTTCCTGGCTATATTGTCTTTGTCTCTGGTTTTCCAGCTCTCCCAGACTCTGTGAGCTATCTAGTACTTGTTTAACAAATTCCTTTCTTCTTAAATCAGCCAGAGTTTCTCTCTATTGCTTACAGCTAAGACACAATGAGGGCTCTAGTCCTGGATCTGCCATCGACTTGCTTTGTCCTCCAAAGTAAGTCGTGCACACTCTCTTGGCCTCACTGTTATTTTCTGTTAATAGCAACATTGTCAACTTGCTGATTCTACCCAACTTATATAAAAGATAGAGGGGATTGTGACTGTTATGACAGCAGTCATTTGCTACTATGAAGAGACAGCTACATGAAGATCAGAGGTCATCACTGTCTTGTCATTTTGTGCCATGGCTTCTAAGAGGCTCAAGATTTTTGGTTGCATTGTAGTAGCTGTATCCTGCATGGGTCTTCTGATACAATTACTATTCCATCATTAGTAGGTACTTATTCATTTGACCTGGTTTACAGTGTTTATTATAGACAAACCATTTATTCTAATGTAGTGACATTCTTGGTGGTCTATCCAGCATCCACTTCACACCTCACCCAATATGTAGAAGCCATGTGGTTGGGTGGGGCCGACCCAATCTTTACATCCAAGAATGGACTCAGATTTGGCCTAAGCCAGTTAGCATAATATTATATCCCAGGACACAATGATTGGTTCTAAAGTAAACATGTACCCAAATTAGAGTGAAGCCTGGGACTTTTGTTCAGTGGTTGTTGCTGCTGGCAGTCACCCTGTGATTAGGTGATTCAAGCTTAGGATAGATTGACTCTGTGGAAGGCAGAGTGGAGAGATAGAAAGAAGCTGGATGGGGCTTCCCTGGTGGCACAGTGGTTAAGAATCTGCCTGCCAATGCAGGGGACACGGGTTCGAGCCCTGGTCCAGGAAGATCCCACATGCCACGGAGCAACTAAGCCCGTGTACCACAACTACTGAGCCTGCACTCTAGAGCCCACGAGCCACAACTACTGAGCCCAAGTGCTGCAACTACCGAAGCCCATGTGCCTAGAGCCCATGCTCCACAGCAAGAGAAGCCACTGCAATGAGAAGCCCACGCACCGCAATGAAGAATAACCCCTGCTCGCCGCAACTAGAGAAAGCCCATGCACAGCAACAAAGACCCAACGCAGCCAAAAATAAATAAATAAATTTATAAAAAAGAAAGAAAGAAAGAAGCTGGATGTCACCTTGGTGACATCATTGAGCAACTATACTGGTTCAGCATTCATCTGAAACCCATCCTACTTCTGAATTTTTTTCAGTTACTCGAGACAATAAATTTCCTTTATTAAAACAGTTTGAGTTGTATTTTCTCTTACTTTCAACCAAGATCACCCTAACAAAGAAATCTATTAAATCTCAAGATGTTTGGTGAAAGAGGTGAGATTAATTAATGAATAAATATTTTGGGAGGCCCACAGACACCTTAAACTAATGTGGCCCCCTACTCAGCCTACCTCTTCTCCTATGTTCCTCGGTCTTAGGAAATGTCTCCATCATTTACCCAGTTGCTCAAGCTAGAAATAAACATGGAAATCATGCTAGACTCCTTTCTCTTTCTCACCTTCAATCAACTCAGTCATCATAAAATTTCCCTTCTATCTCTTTATTATCTCTGCAATATACACTCATCTCTCCAACCCATAGCCACTGCCCTAGTCCCAATACCATGACCCACAAGAACCTTCATGATCTGGCTCCTGCCATTCTCTTACATCTCATCTGATGTTCCTCACCCCCACCCACCACCTTGATCTCTATACTGAACTGTTTCCTGCACAAATTTGGCAATTTCTTCCTTTCCCTTGTAGAAAGTAAGCTCCATGAGTACATAGACCATGTCCAGTTATTTACTTCTGAATTCTCAGCATAGTGCTTTGTATATACTAGGTGATCAATAATGTTAGTGGAATTAATGAATGAATTAAAAAAAAAGAATGACTCTTTCAGCCTTTGCTTAAGATAACCCCTATGTGTGAAGTGTTCTTCCCCAACACTGCCTCCTCTTTGACTAATTTTTTTCTTTGTACTTCTAGACGAGGTATGGGTATTGCCTCCTCTGGAAAGCCTGCCCTGATCCTCAGGCTAGATTCCCTAAGCTCCTTGGGCTCCCACACCACAGATACCTGTTCTTACCTCTGTCCTAGCACTGGTCATATTGTCATCATTGTCTGCTTCAACATCCGTATCCCCAGGCAGCCTCAGTATTCCTGAAAGGAAGGGCCTAGTTCATGTTATCTGTTTTATTCCTGGGGCCCAGCACAGGGTCTGGCACAGAGGAATTCTGTGATGAATATTTGTTGAATGAAGAGTGGGAATGGTATATCAATTTTGTTTATCTTTTCAAAAAGCTATCTCTTGGTTTCATTGATCTTTTCTATTTTTTGTGGGGTGTGTGTGTGTGTGTGTGTGTGTGTGTTTTGGTCTCTATTTTATTTATTACCTCTCTGATCTTTATTGTTTCCTTCCTTCTGCTGTCTTTTGGCTTTGTTCTTCTTTTTCTAATTCCTGTAGATTGTAGGTTATGTTGTTTATTTGAGATATTTCTTGTTTCTTGAGGAAGACCTATATCACTATAAACTTCCCTCTTATAACTGTTTTTGCTGCATTCTATAGATTTTGGAAAGTTGTGTTTCCATTTTCATTTGTCTTGAGGTATTTTCTTATTTCCTCTTTGACTTCTTTATTGACCCATTGGTTTTTTAGTAGCATGTGGTTTAGTCTCCATGTATTTATGCTTTTCTTTTTGTAATAGATTTCTAGTTTCATACCCTTTGTGGTCAGAAAAAAATGCTTGATATAACTTCTGTTCTCTTAAATTTCTTGAGGCTTGTTTTGTGGCTTAGCATGTTATTTATCCTGGAGAACATTCCATGTGCACTTGAAAAGAATGTGTATTCTGCTATTTTTGTATGTAGTGTACTGTAGATATCTATTAAGTTCTACTAGTCTACTGTGTCATTTAAGACTACTCATTTTTTTTAAATGGGGATGAAATAATGCTTACAAATTATTTGTATCCCATATATAAAGGTAGAACACAATATAGAACACAAAATCAAAATTTATATCATGTCAAACATAAAGATTCTAAAAGAATTTTGTTGAAGTATAGAAGTAATTCATTTGTTAACAGAAGTCATAATTATTTTTTTATTCAAACAGAGAGTCACAAAAATTATAATCATCCTCATCAGTTCACTCAGTCCCATGTAATTAATTTATTTTTCATCTTGATCTTCTGTTAGCACTTTTAAATTCATCAGTTTTCCATTAGAGTTCTGAAAATGCTTATTCATTCAGTTCAGCAGTATAGTCAGTTAGCAGAAACATGTGCTTGTCAGTCTTTTCCATGAATTCCTTGAAGATGAAACACTTTTACTGGAACATTTTTGCAAAAGCATCAGAGTACACCCAGAACTGTCTGTAAATGACAAAAGACTTAAAAATGACCATGCTTAAAGATTTGATGAAAGTTCATAACAATGTAATTGACAAGGAAATTTAGTTCTTTCTGAGATATACATTTTAAAATAATAACTAGAATTATGACATAACATTATACCAGAACATATAAGATTATTAGGAATTTCATGTAATGTCTGAAACATTTATATTAACATATTTTCGTAAAAATAACCCAAAGAAAGTTTAGTATTAGTTGTTTTTTTCTTTGTTTTTTAATTTTTTAATTTAATTTTATTTATTTTTTTATACAGCAGGTTCTTATTAGTCATCAATTTGATACACATCAGTGTATACATGTCAATCCCAATTGCCCAATTCATCACACCACTATCCCCATCCCCCTGTGGCTTTCCCCCCTTGGTGTCCATATGTTTGATCTCTACATATGTGTCTCAACTTCTGCCCTGCAAACTGGTTCATCTGTACCCTTTTTCTAGGCTCCACATACATGCGTTAATATATGATACTTGTTTTTCTCTTTCTGACTTACTTCACTCTGTATGACAGTCTCTAGATCCATCCACGTCTCAACAAAAGACCCAATTTCGTTCCTTTTTTATGGCTGAGTAATATTCTGTTGTATATATGTACCACAACTTCTTTATCCATTCGTCTGTCGATGGGCATTTAGGTCGCTTCCATGACATGGCTATTGTAAATAGTGCTGCAATGAACACTGGGGTGCATGCGTCTTTTTGAATTATGGTTTACTCTGGGTATATGCCCAGTAATGGGACTGCTGGATCATATGGTAATTCTATTTTTAGCTTTTTAAGGAACCTCCATACTGTTCTCCATAGGGGCTGTATCAATTTACATTCCCACCAACAGTGCAAGAGGGTTCCCTTTTCTCCACACCTTCTCCAGCATTTGTTGTTTGCAGATTTTCTGATGATGCCCATTCTAACTGGTGTGAGGTGATACCTCATTGTAGTTTTGATTTGCATTTCTCTAATAATTAGTGATGTTGAACAGCTTTTCACGTGCTTCTTGGCCATCTGTATGTCTTCTTTGGAGAAACGTCTATTTAGGTCTTCTGCCCATTTTTGGATTGGGGTGTTTGTTTCTTTAATATTGAGCTGTATGAGCTTTTTATATATTTTGGAGATTAATCATTAGTCCGTTGATTCGTTTGCACATATTTTCTCCCATTCTGAGGGTTGTCTTTTCGTCTTGTTTCTGGTTTCCTTTGCTGTGCAAAAGCTTTGAAGTTTCATTAGGTCCCATTTGTTTATTTTTGTTTTTATTTCCATTACTCTAGGAGGTGGATCAAAAAAGATCTTGCTGTGATTTATGTCAAAGAGTGTTCTTCCTATGTTTTCCTCTAAGAGTTTTATAGTGTCCGGTCTTACATTTAGGTCTCGAATCCATTTTGAGTTTATTTTTGTGTATGGTGTTAGGGAGTGTTCTAATTTCATTCTTTAACAAGTAGCTGTCCAGTTTTCCCAGGACCACTTACTGAAGAGACTGTCTTTTCTCCATTGTATATCCTTACCGCCTTGGTCATAGATTAGTTGACCATAGGTGCGTGGGTTTATCTCTGGGCTTTCTATCTTGTTCCATTGATCTATGTTTCTGTTTTTGTGCCAGTACCATATTGTCTTGATTACTGTAGCTTTGTAGTATAGTCTGAAGTCAGGGAGTCTGATTCCTCCAGCTCCGTTTTTTTCCCTCAAGACTGCTTTGGCTATTTGGGGTCTTTTTTGTCTCCATACAAATTTTAAGATTTTTTGTTCTGGTTCTGTAAAAAATGCCATTGGTAATTTGATAGGGATTGCATTGAATCTGTAGATTGCTTTGGGTAGTAGAGTCATTTTCACAATATTGATTCTTCCAATCCAAGAACATGGTATATCTCTCCATCTGTTGGTATTATCTTTAATTTCTTTCATCAGTGTCTTATAGTTTTCTGCATACAGGTCATTTGTCTCCCTAGGTAGGATTATTCCTAGGTATTTTATTGTTTTTGCTGCAAAGGTAAATAGGAGTGTTTCCTTAATTTCTTTTTCAGATTTTTCATCATTAGTGTATAGGAATACAAGAGATTTCTGTGCATTAATTTTGTATCCTGCAACTTTACCAAATTCATTGATTAGGTCTAGTAGTTTTCTGGTGGCATTTTTAGGATTCTCTATGTATAGTATTATGTCATCTGCAAACAGTGACAGTTTTACTTCTTCTTTTCCAATTTGCATTCCTTTTATTTCTTTTTCTTCTCTTGTTGCCATGGCTAGGACTTCCAAAACTAGGTTGAATCATAGTGGTGAGAGTGCACATCCTTGTCTTGTTCCTGATCTAGAGGAAATGCTTTCAGTTTTTCACCATTGAGAAAGATGTTTGCTGTGGGTTTGTTGTATATGGCCTTTATTATGTTCAGGTAGGTTCCCTCTATGCCAAATTTCTGGAGAGTCTTTATCATAAATGGGTGTTGAATTTTGTCAAAGCGTTTTCTGCATCTATTGAGATGATCATATGGTTTTTATTCTTCAATTTGTTAATATGGTGCCTCACATAGATTGATTTGCATATATTGAAGACTCCTTCATCCATGGGATAAATCTCACTTGATCATGGTGTATGATCCTTTTACTGTGTTTTTGGATTCTGTTTGCTAGTATTTTGTTGAGTATTTTTGCATCTATATTCATGAGTGATATTGGTCTGTAATTTTCTTTTTTTGTAGTATCTTTGTCTGGTTTTGGTATCAGGGTGATGGTGGCCTCATAGAATGAGATTGGGAGTTTTCCTTCCTCTGCAAGTTTTTGGAAGAGTTTGAGAAGGATAGGCGTTAGCTCTTCTCTAAATGTTTGATAGAATTCACCTGTGAAGCCATCTGGTCCTGGAGTTTTGTTTGTTGGAAGATTTTTAATCACAGTTTCAATTTCATTACTTGTGATTGGTCTGTTCATATTTTCTGTTTCTTCCTGGTTCAGTCTTGGAAGGTTATACCTTTCTAAGAATTTCTCCATTTCTTCCAGGTAGTCCATTTTATTGGCATACAGTTGCTTGTAGTAGTCTCTTAGGATGCTTTGTATTTCTGCGGTGTCTGTTGTAACTTCTCCTTTTTCATTTCTAATTTTATTGATTTGAGTCCTCTCCCTCTTTTTCTTGATGAGTGTGGCTAATGGTTTATCAATTTTGTTTATCTTCTCAAAGAACCAGCTTTTAGTTTTATTGATCTTTGTTACTGTTTTCTTTCTTTCTATTTCATTTATTTCTGCTCTGATCTTAATGATTTCTTTCCTTCTGCTAACTTTGGGTTTTGTTTGTTCTTCTTTCTCTAATTCCTTTAGGTGTAAGGTAGATTGTTTATTTGAGATTTTTCTTGTTTCTTGAGGCAGGCTTGTATAGCTATAAACTTCCCTCTTAGAACTGCTTTTGCTGCATCCCATAGGCTTTGGATCGTCATGTTTTCGTTGTCATTTGTCTCTAGGTATTTTTTGATTTCCTCTTTGATTTCTTCAGTGATCTCTTGGTTATTTAGTAACGTATTGTATAGCCTCTATGTGTCTGTGTTTTTTACATTTATTTCCCTGTAATTCATTTCTAATCTCATAGCATTGTGGTCAGAAAAGATGCTTGATATGATTTCAATTTTCTTAAATTTACTGAGGCTTGATTTGTGACCCAAGATGTGATCTATCCTGGAGAATGTTCCGTGCACACTTGAGAAGAAAGTGTAATCTGTTGTGTTTGGATGGAAAGTCCTATAAATATCAATTAAACCTACCTGGTCTATTGTGTCATTTAAAGCTTCTGTTTCCTTATTTATTTTCATTTTGGATGATCTGTCCATTGGTGTAAGTGAGGTGTTACAGTGTCCCATTATTATTGTGTTACTGTCGATTTCCTCTTTTATAGCTGTTAGCAGTTGCCTTATGTATTGAGGTGCTCCTATGTTGGGCGCATGTGTATTTATAATTGGTATATCTTCTTGGATTGATCCCTTTATCATTATGTAGTGTCCTTCCTTGTCTCTTGTAACATTCTTTATTTTAAAGTCTATTTTATCTGATATGAGTATTGTTACCCCAGCTTTCTTTTGATTTCCATTTGCATGGAATATCTTTTTCCATCCCCTCGCTTTCAGTCTGTGTGTGTCCCTAGGTCTGAAGTGGGTCTCTTGCAGACAGCATATATATGGGTCTTGTTTTTGTATCCATTCAGCAAGCCTGTGTCTTTTGGTTGGAGCATTTAATCCATTCAAGTTTAAGGTAATTATCAATATGTATGTTCTTATGACCATTTTCTTAATTGTTTTGTGTTTGTTTTTGTATGTTCTTTTCTTCTCTTGTGTTTCCCACTTAGAGAAGTTCCTTTAGCATTTGTTGTAGAGCTGGTTTGGTGGTGCTGAATTCTCTTAGCTTTTGCTTGTCTGTAAAGCTTTTGATTTCTCCTTTGAATCTGAATGAGATCCTTGCCAGGTAGAGTAATCTTGGTTGTAGGTTCTTCCCTTTCATCACTTTAAGTATATCATGCCACTCCCTTCTGGCTTGTAGAGTTTCTGCTGAGAAATCAGCTGTTAACCTATGGGAGTTCCCTTATATGTTATTTGTCATTTTTCCCTTGCTGCTTTCAATAATTTTTCTTTGTCTTTAATTTTTGCCAATTTGATTGCTATATGTCTCGGCATGTTTCTCCTTGGGTTTATTCTGTATGGGACTTGCTGTGCTGCCTGAACTTGGGTGGGTATTTCCTTTCCCATGTTAGGGAAGTTTTCGACTATAATCTCTTCAAATATTTTCTCTGGTCTTTTCTCTCTCTCTTCTCCTTCTGGGACCCCCTATAATGCAAATGTTGTTGCGTTTAATCTTGTCCCAGAGGTCTTAGGCTGTCTTCATTTCTCTTCATTCTTTTTTCCTTATTCTGTTCCGCAACAGTGAATTCCACTATTCTGTCTTCCAGGTCACTTATCCGTTCTTCTGCCTCAGTTATTCTGCTCTTGATTCCTTCTAGTGTAGTTTTCATTTCAGTTATTTTATTGTTCATCTCTGTTTGTTTGTTCTTTAATTCTTCTAGGTGTTTGTTAAACATTCCTTGCATCTTCTCGATCTTTGCCTGCATTCTTTTTCTGAGGTCCTGGATCATCTTCACTATCATTATTCTGTATTCTTTTCTGGAAGGTTGCCTATCTCCACTTCATTTAGTTGTTTTCTGGGGTTTTATCTTGTTCCTTCATCTGGTACATAGCCCTCTGCCTTTTCATGTTGTCTATCTTTCTGTGAATGAAGACTACTCTTGCCTTATTAATTTTCAGTCCAGATGATATGTTCACTGATGTAACTATGGTGTTAAAGTTGCCTACTATCATTGTATTATTGTCAATTTCTCCCTTTATGTCTGTTAGTGTTTGCTTTGTATATTTAGGTGCTCCTGTTTTCAGTATGTTTATGTTAATAAGTGCAATATCCTCTTCTTGTACTGATCCCTTTATCATTATATAATGCCTTCTTTTGTTTTTTGTTATAGACTTTGTTTTAAATTCTATTTTGTCTGATATGCGTATTGTTACCTTCTCTTTCTTGTCTTTTCTGTTTACATAAAATGTCTTTTTCTATCTGTTAACTTTCAGTCTGTGTGTCTTTAGCTCTGAAGTGAGTCTCTTGTAGGCAGCATACAGATAGGTCTTGTTTTTTTATTCAATCGACACCCTAGGTCTTTTGATTGAATCATTTATTCCACTGACATACAATGTGATTATTGAAAGATACATACTGCCATTTTATTACTTGTTTTTCAGTTGTTTTTTAGTTATTCTCTGTTCATTTCTTCCTTTTTGGTTTGATGATTTTCTTTAGCAGTATTTGCGTTCCTTTCTTTTTAGTGTCTGTGTATCTATTGTAGGTTTTTGACTTGTGGTTACCAGGGTGTTCACATATGTTAACCTGTAACTATTTGTACTTTTCTAAAACTGGCAGTCATTTAAGTTCAAACACATTCTAAAATATGTACATTTTTTATCCCCCACCCCCACATTTTTTGTTTCTGATGTCACATTTTACATCTTCATGTTTATCCCTTAACTGTTTATTGTAGTTAAAATTGCTTTTACAATTTTTTTAATCTTTTAATCTTCATAGTAGCTTATTTAAATGGTGAAACTCAGTCCCTACTATATACTTGCCTTTACTATTGGGATTTTTCCTTTCCTATAAATTCTTACTTCTTGTTATAGTCTTTTCTTTTCCACTTAGAGAAGACCCTTGAACATTTCTTTACGGTGGGTTTAATATTGATGAACTCTTTTAGGTTTTGCTTGTCTGAGAACTTCTTTATCTACTGTTCAATTCTAAATGGTAATATTCCTGGGTAGAGTATCCTAGGTTTCAGATTTTTCCTTTTCAACACTTTGAATATATTATGCCACTCCCTTCTGACCTACGAAATATCTGCCAAAAAATCAACTGATAGCCTTGTGGGGGTTCCCTTGTATATAACCCTTTGTTTTTCTCTTGCTGCCTTTATAATTCTCTCTTTATATTTAACTTTTACCATTTTAATTATGATATGTCTTGGTGTGGGTCTGAGTTCCTCTTGATTGAGACCCTCTGTGTTTCCTGTACATGGATATCTGTTTCCTTCTTCAGGTTGGGAAGTTTTCACCCATGATTTCATTAAATAAAATTTCAACTCCCTTCTCTCTCTTCTCCTTCTGGAACCCCTATAAGGTGAATATTGGTATGCTTGATGTTATCCCAAATATCCCTTAAATTGTTCTCATTAAAACTTTTTTTCTTTTTGCTGTTCTGATTGGTTGATTTCCAATATTCTATCTCTCAGATCACTTATGCATTTTGCTATATCACCTAGTCTGCTGTTTATTCCTTGTAGTGTGTTTTTTCCTTCAGTTATTGTATTCTTCAGTTCTGACTGCTTCTTTTCTATATTTTTGAGTTCCTTTTAAAAATTCTCACTGTGTTCATCTATTCTTTCCCCTAATTCAGTTAGCATTCTTATTATCTGGTAGATTAATTAACCAAGGAGGGAAAAGACCTATACTCTGAAAACTATAAAACATTGATAAAGGAAATTGAAGATGATACAAAGAAATGGAAAAATATCCCATCTTCTTGGATTGGAAGAATTAACATTGTTAAAATGGTCATCCTGCCCAAAGCAGTCTACAGATTTAATGCAATCCCTATCAAATTACCTATGACATTTTTCACAGAACTAGAGCAAATAATCCTAAAATTTATATGGAACCATGAAAGACCCAGAATTGCCAAAGCAATCATGAGGAAAAAGAACAAAGCTAGAGGTATCACACTCCCTGACTTCAAACTATACTACAAAGCTGCAGTAGTCAAAACAACATGGTATTGGCACAAAAACAGACACATAGGTCAGTGGAACAGAACAGAGAGCCCAGAAATAAATCCACACGCTTATGGCCCATTAATATACAACAAAGGAGGAGAAAAGATATATAATGGAGAAAAGACAGTCTCTTCAATAAGTAGTACTGGGAAAACTGGACAACTACATGAAAAAGAATGAAATTAGAATATTTTATCACACCATATACAAAAAATAAACTCAAAATGGATTAAATACCTAAACATAAGACCTGAAACCATAAAACTCTTAGAAGAAAATATAGGCAGAACACTCTTTGACATAAATTGTAACTATATTTTTTTGGATCTGTCTCCTACAGCAAATGAAATTTTAAAAAACTAAAGAAATAAGATCTAATTAAACTTAAAAGCTTTTGCACAACAAAGGAAACCATTGACAAAACGAGAAGACAACCTACTGAATGGGAGAAAATATTTGCAAATGATATGACCAATAAGGGGTTAATATCCAAAATATATAAACAGCTCATACAACTCAACATCAAAAAATCAAACAACCCAATTAAAAATTGGGCAGAAGACCTGAATAGACATTTTTCCAAAGAAGACATATGCATGGCCAATAGGCACATAAAAAGATGCTCGACATCACTAATTATTAGAGAAATGCAAATCAAAACAACAACAAGATATCACCTCACATCTGTCAGAATGACTATCTTCAAAAAGTCAACAAATAACAAATGTTGGCAAGGATGTAGAGAAAAGGGAACCCTTGTACACTGTTGGTGGGAATATAAATTGGTGCAGCCACTATGGAAGACAGTATGGAGGTTCCTCAAAAAACTAAAAATAAGACTACCATATGATCCAGCAATTCCACTCCTGGGTATATATCTAGAAAAAACAAAAATGTTAATTCAAAAGATACATGTACCCGATGTTCATAACAGCATATTTTATAATTGCCAAAATATGGAAGCAACCTAAGTGTCCATCAACAGATGAATGGATAAAGAAGATATATATATATATATATATATATATATATATATATATATATATGCATATATATATACATACACACACACGCATATACATAACTCAGCCATAAAAAAGAATGTAATTCTGTCATTTGCAACACTGTGGATGGATGGACCTAGAGAATATTAGGCTAGGTGAAATAACTCTGACAGAGAATGACAAATACTATATGATATCACTTATATGTGGAATGTAAAAAATAATACAAATGAATGTATATAGTGAAACAGAAACAGACTCATAGATACAGAAAACAAACTAGTGGTTACCAGTGCAAAGAGGGAAGTGGGGAGGGGCAAGTTAGGGGTATGGGATTAAGAGATACAAACTACCATGTATAAAATAGATAAGCAACAAGGTATATTGTACAGAACAAGGAATTATAGCCATTATTTTGTAATAACTTTTAATGGAGTATAATCTATAAAAATATTGAATCACTATGTTGTACATCTGAAACTAATACAATATTTTAAATGAAATATTAAAATATTCAATTAAGAAAAAGGAGTGTGAATGTGCACCAAGGATAGAGTTTTGTGTTTGTGCATTCCCACCCACTAACACCTCAGAAAGGCATTTTTCTCCCCTCTCCTCTCCTCTCATCCTATCAGACCAAGCTCCTCAAGTCTGGCTTCAAACACCATCCCTTGCCCCAAGCTGCACTGGTTCTACTGGCCCTGGAAGAAAACTCACATTTCTCATCCACACTCCCTCTTTCCACTTCACTCGTTTTACCCTGCCATCCACTCTCCTCACTAGAGCACTCTCATGCTTACCCCTGTCACAAGGCTCAGGATGAGACCGCTCCCTCTCCTAGTCTCTCCTTTTCTCCTCTTTGTCAATGGCAAAGCAATAGTAAAGGTCCTACAAGGCCTGGCATCAAGAACACCCTCAGATTCTTTGTGTCCCATTTCTACGTCTCCCACTGTTTGTGTATCCCAGTGTCTTTGTGTCTCAACCTTTGAGTGTCACAGTATTTGTGTATATCCCAGCGACATTGTGTCCAAGTGTCAATATGTTTTAGTTTCTGTGTGTCCTAATGTCTTTATGCCCTGGTGTCTCTGTGTTCCAGTGTTTGTATGTCCTAATGACTGTATGTCATAGCTTTTCTCTATGCCCAAGTGTCTATGTGTCTTGAGGTCAGTGTTTGAATATCCCAGCACCGTGTTTCCCGCTGTTGGTATTTACCCTTATGTGTAAATGCCAGTGTCTCTGTGCCCCAGTGTCTGTACATGTCCCAATGAGTATATTGAACAGTGATGTTATCTTAGCATCTGTGTATATCTCAGAGTCTTTGTTTTTCGAGATTCAATATGTCCCAGTGGCTGTACATCTCAATGTCTGTGTTTCCTAGGGTCTGTGAGTTGCAGGTTCCGGGTATGTTCCAATGACTGTTTGTCCTAGTCTCTGTGTCCCAGTGTGTGTGTCCCAGGGTCTCTGTGTTACAATGTCTCTGTGTGTCCCATTGACCAAGTGTGCCTGTGTTTGTGTGTCCCAGTCAGTGGTTCTTATTGTCAGTATGTACTAACTCCTGTTTTCCAGTGTCTATGCATCCTATTTACTGTATGTTCCAATGTTGTATATTTCCTGATGACAGTATATCCCAGTGTTTATGAGCCTTACTTTCTGTGTGTTCCCATATCTGTATGCCTCAGTGTTTGTGTATCCCAATGTTTGTGTTTCCTGGTGTCTGTGTTTCATAGAATCTGTGAATGTCCCAGTGTTGGTGTGTCCCAATGTCTGTGTACCTTGTGTGTGTGCACCAATATCTATGTGTTCCAGTGCCTGTATATCCCAGAGTCTGTGTATCCTAGTGACTATGCACCAGTATCTACATTCCCAGTGTCTGAGTGTCTCAATGAATATATATCCCCATGTCACTGTATATCAAAGTTTCTATGTGTCTCAAGTTCTATGTGTCTCAGTGTCTATGTACCACAGTGTCTATGTATACCAATTTCTCTATCTCTGTAAATAAGTGCATTAGTGTCCATGTGCCCCCAGTGTCTGTGTGTCACAGTGTCAGCATGTTGGTTGTATAGCTCAGTTTCAGTGTTTCTGTGTGCCTCAGCTTCTATCCCAGTCTGTGTGCCCTAGTGTTTTCGTACTAGTGTCTGTGTGTTTTAATATCTGTGAAAAGAGTGTCTGTACGTCCCAGTGTCAGTGTATCCCCATGTCTGTAAGTTCCAATGTCTATGTGTCTTAGTGTCTATGCAAGTCCCAATGGACTGTATGTTCTATTGTCTGTCAATGTCTGTATGTCCCAGTTTTTGTGTGTTCCAAAGTGACTGTGTGTTCCAGAGTAAGCATGTTGCAGTGTGTCTATGTATTTCAGTGTTTTGTGTGCCTTAGTGTCTGTACCCCAGTTTCTGTGTGTTTGAGTCTGCATATCCCAGTGTCTACATGTTTCAGTGACTGTGTCCCTATGTCAGCATGTTGTATTCTGTCTGAGTTTCAGTGTTTGTGTGCCTCAGGGACTATATCACACTGTCTGTATGTCCTAGTGTTTGCGCGTCCTTGAATCTGTAGGTTTAAGTGTTTGCTACTGTATATGCCAGTGTCTGTATGTTTTCTGGTGTCTGTATGTCCTAGTTTCTGAGGACCCCAATGTTTGTATGTTCCAGTGTGTACCACAACATCTCTATGTGTCAGTGTTTGTGTGTCTCAGGGTCTGTAAGTCCCAGTGGTTGTTTGTCTCAGTGTCTGTGTACCTTGTTTCCCAGTGCCTAGGTGCCCTAGTGACTGTATCCCCGTGTTTCTGTACATCCAAGTATCTATGTGTCTCAGGGGCTGTGTCCCAGTGTCTGTACACCCAAGTATCTGTGTGTCTCAATGTTTATGTATCCCAGTGTCTATGTACCTCAATGTCTATAAGTCCCTGTTTCTGTCTACTGACTGTGCAACAGTCTGTGTGTCAAAATGACTGTGTGTCACAGTGTATATATAATTCCCAGTATCTGTAGATCACAGCCTCTCTGTACTCTAATGCTTGGATGTCCCAATATCTGTTTATGTCCTAATGACTGTATGTTCTAGTGTCTGTGTGTCTTGATGTCTGTGAATGTTCCAGTATCTGTGTTCCTCAATTTTTATATGTCCCATGGTTTGTGTACCCCAGTGACTGTTTCCATGTTGCATATGTCTCTTAGTTTCAGTGTTTTTGTGTACTTCAGTACCTGTAGCCCAGTGTTTGTGTGTCACAACATCTGTTTGATCCAGTTCTGTGGTGGTTCTATGGTGGTTCTGTGTCTCTATGTGCCTCAATAACTGTATGTCCCAGGATGTGTCCCATTTTCTGTGTGTTCCAATGTCAGTGTGCCTCAGTGTATGTATATTCCAGTGTTTGTTTGTTCCACTGTCTGTGAGGTAAAGTGTCTGTGTGTCTCAGTGTTTTTATATGTCCTTATGTCTGTGTGCCTCAATATCTATATTCTATTGTCTGTGTGTCCCAGTCTCAGCATGCTCCTGTGTGTCTCTGAGTTTCAGTTTTTGTGTGCTTCAGTCTCTATACCCCAGTTTCCTTGTGTCCCAGTGTGTGTGTGTGTCCCAGGTTTCATGTGTCCCTGTTTGTGTATCCCAGTGTCTGTGTGTACCAGTATCTGTGTGGCAGTGTCTGGTCCCATTGTCTCTGTGTGCCAGTGTCCCTGTGTGTTCTGACATCAGTTCTAGTGTCTATGTGTGTTGTGTTTGTATATTCCAGTGTCTCTGTGCGTTTTAGTGGTTGCCTATATTTCCCAGTGGCTATGTGTATCTTAAAATCTGTATGAGCAAGTGTTTGGCTGTGTTCCAGTGGCTACATATTTTAGTTTCTCAAGGTTTCTGTGCCCCAATGTCTCTGTGTTCTGGTGTCTGTGGTTTCCATTGCATATCGTACGTAGTTCAGTATATGCATATCCTTGGCTCCCTGTAAGTCTGTGAGTTTCTGTGTCTCATTCTTTATGCACCTACCTTATACATCCTATTGGTCTCTTTGTTTCAGTGTCTGTATGTCCACATCTCTGGGTGTCCTGGAGTTTCTGTCTGTATTCCCTTGCTTCTATGTCCTTGTCTCTGTGTGTCCCTGATCTCTGTATGTCAGTGTCTGTGTATCCTTATCCTTGAATATACTTATTCAAGGATAAGGACATGCATATCCTGAGTCTTTGCATATCCTGAGCCTCTGTGTTCTAGTGTCTGTGTCTCCCTGTCTCTGTGTGCCCATGGATCTCCGCTTCTCAGTGTCTGGGCATCCAATGAGCCTTTCTGTTTGAGTGTTTGTGCATCCCTTTTTCTGTACATTGTTGAGTTTTTGTGTTCCTGAGTCTTTACATGTTCCTGAATCTTTGCACTTTCCTGAGTATTGTGTCCTCGAGTCATTGTTCATCCTTGAGTCTGCATGTTCCTGGGTCTTTGCATGTGATCTAGGATCTAGTGTCTGTGCATCTCCGTGTCAGGGCACCCATGAGCCTCTGTGTTCCAGTATCTGTGTGTTCCTATCTTTGTGCATCCCCAAGTTTTGCATATCCCTGAACTTTTGTGATCCAGTGTAAGTGTGTCCTGGAGTCTGTATATTCCTGTCTGGGTGTCTCTCTCTGAGCCTCTGTGTTCTAGTGTCTATATTAATGAATCTGCACATGCCTCCTTCCATGTGTCCTTGATTGGTGAGTCTCTGAGTCTATGCATCTCTGGGGCTTGGCTCTCCATGTCTGTGATTTGATATTTATCCTACTTCTACATTTATTTTCTCCAGCTTTTGCCAATGTTTCTGTATTATTTTCTTGATGTTGCTGTGTCTTAAGTTGCTCTGTACTTCAGTGCCTCTCTTTCTTAGTCCATTGATCTTTTTCTCTAGATTCCCATGACTGTGTTCTTGTTTCTATGGGTCTGTTTGTCAGGGTGTCTCTCTGTATCTGTTCCTCTTTTCGTCTTGCTCTGTCCCCGGTATGGTTTTGATCTGACTCACCACGTCTGTGTCCCTGTCTCTGTTTGTGTCTGGTGTCTGGATCCATGTCTTTTTATTTTTGACCCACTATCTATGTGTCCCTGGGTCTGATTCACTGTCCCCATCCTTTCATCTGTGGCCTTGGTTGTCTTTTTGTGTGTCTCTATTTCTGGGTAACCCAGGTGTATCTTGATTCTGTGTCTTTGCCCATTTGCTTATGTTCTGTGTGTCTGTTTCTCTGTGTCTAGGTTTCTTTATTCCTATCTTGATCCTTCCAGAAGTGTGCCTGTGTTTTTGTCCCTATGTCTAGCCTGTATCCATATGATTGTGTTTGTGAGTTCACATCCCCATGTCTACTTGTTCTACGATTTCTGTCTCTGAATTCCTGTGTCCCTGTCATTGTGTCACAATGTCCCCATCATTGTGTCACAATGTTCCCATTATTCCTGGGCCTCTATTTTGTCTGTCCTTATGTCTCTGTTACCTGGTCTGAAACTTATCTCTTTGGTGGTGTTTGTCACTGTTGAGGTGTCTGCATTCCCATGTCTTTGTCGCTGGATCTCTAAATATATAAGTCTATGCTCCGGTCTCACTCTTAGTGTGTTTCTCTGCATGTGCGTGTGTCCTTGGGTCTTTGTCACCAAGTCTGGATCTGTGTAACATCTCTGTTTCTATGTCCTTATAGGTTTCTGGTCTTGTATCTCTGTGTTCTCTTCTCATCCCGCACCCCATGTCTGCATGTCATCATGTCTATGTGTTTCTACCTCTCTGTCCTTGGTGTCTTGGACTGTGGTTTTGACGAATGTCCCCCTGGTTACTTCTGTGTCCCTGTGTGTCTTGACTCCTCTGCTCCTGTGTCTGGATCTCTGTGAATCTCTATCTTTTCATTTGTATGCTGTTATGTCTCATTGTCTTCACATTAGTCATTGTGTGCCTGTCACTGGGTGACCTCATTTTTGTCTCCCTGCCTCTTTGTTTGTGACAGGGACAGCACCTCAAAATGGGGATACAGAAGCCCAGCAAGTGGGCATCTGTTTCTCTGGGTTTATGTCCCTGATACTGTCACTCTGGCTTCCTACCCCCCTCTTTGTATGTCTACATGCCCTTATGTCTATTCTCTTTATTTTGAGATCCTTGTGTTTCCATATGTCTCTATCTCTATTTACACATCCATGTCTGTGTCCTCATTGCTGTCTTTCTGTGTGTGATTCCGTGCCTTTGGTTGTGAGTAGTATATGTGTGTGTCTACTGCTGTGTCATGGGATCCTTTTTGGTTCATTCATTCAGCAAATATTTACTAAGCACCTACTATGTGCTAGGCCCTGGGGATACATAGATGATTCAGAAAAGGTCCTTGCCCTCAAAGAGCTCACAGTCTAAGTAAGGGATCCAGACAAGTAAATAGATGATTACTACACAGTATGATAGGTGAGCTTGAATGGAATGTGGGGGTGGGCTATGGTAACAGGAGGGGACCAAACTCAATCTATGGGAGGGGTCAGGGAAGGCCTCCTAGAGGAAGTGACAACTAAGACTTGAAGAATATGTAAAATTTACCTGCATGAAGCCAAGGAAGGGAGTCCCACATAGAAGGAAAAGCACATGCAAAGGCCCATTGGTGGGAGAGAGCATGGTTTGTTAGAGGAACTGTAAGAGCTTTAAATATGTCATGGGAGCCAGAGAAGGTCGTGAGCAGGACTGGTGCCTCAGCTTTTTGTTTTAAAGAAGTCACTTCTAAGGCTGCTGTGGAGTATGGATTGAAAAGACTAGCGACTGGAGACTGTAAGGACTGTGAGGAGGCAGAAGTCCCTAAGCCTCTAGGTCCATAGATCTGCATGTCTTTGTGTGTGTGTTCTGGTATATGTGTCACTTAGTGCATGTGTTAGTGTGCATGTCCCTGTGTGTTTCCACGTCCTCGGGGCTTTGTTCCTGGCTCACCCTATGCCCTGGCCTCTGGGTCTCCAAAACTCAGGTCTCCTGCTCTGGGGTTCAGGGGCCATCACAGGACATAGGCAATGTAGGGGTGGCCCAGCAGCCGCTGTACATGAGAGTGCTTCACCAGCCAGCAGGCAGCCCAGTGGGGTGGCAGCCTTGGTGAGTCCTTCAGCAGCCTCTTGCCTAGGATCACAGGCACATCTGGGCCCTGGTGCCTCCTCAAGCTTGGCCCCATAGGCCCTGCCACCAGCTGGATGTCTGCATGCTGGAACTGTCCTGAGGGAGAGAGATGCAACACCAGTTAAGGCAGTGGCCTGAGTCCTACTGACAGCTCTGAGAGGATCCTAAAGCAGGAAACCTAGAAGGAAAAGTGGGAGGGAGGAGGGGCAGCAAAGGCCTGGAGGAGGGAAGAGGCTGAGCATTGTGTGAAACGTGGAGGAGCCAGATGGAACAGTAGTATGAAAGTAGAGAGCCAAGGTGGATGAGATGGCAGCAGAAGGGGTTCAGTCCGGCTTGAAGGAGATGACAAGGCAGATTGGAGAAGTGAGGAGGTTCAGAGGAAGTAAAAATATCTGTCCAACCCACCATCACTGCCCAAACTCTTTGGTGTATGCCTCTGCCTCAGGTTCTGCTAGTGTCTCCTGACCTACAATCTGGCTTCCTGCAATCCCCCTTTACAGCAGCCTCCAGAGGGATCTTCGTAATACTCAGACCTGACTGTATCTTTCACCTGCTTATGCCTTTTCATGACTCCCATTGCCTTCAGGAAAAAGTCAAATTCCTCATGCTGGCACTCTTGTGTGATCACTCCAGCTCCATCTCCTGCAATCTCCATTCCTTTCCTCTACACGTTTGCTCAGCTTTCCAGACTCGGTGTGGGTCTCTCTCCTACAGGAGATCTTTCTTGAACTCCAAAGCTGGGCAAGATGCCTCACCCTGGGTTCCTCCAGCTCCCTGGACTGCTTTCTGTCTAGCACTGATAACTCCCTGGGATCACTATCCATGCCTGGGTCTGTCTTTTATATATATATATTTATTTATTTATTTATTTATTTATTTATTTATTTATTGCTGCATAGGGTCTTCGTTGCTGTGTGTCGGCTTTCTCTAGTTGTGGCAAGCGGGGGCTACTCTTCGTTGTGGTGCATGGGCTTCTCATTGTGGTGGCTTCTCTTTGGTGTGGAGCATGGGCTCTAGGCACATGGGCTTCAGTAGTTGTGGCACATGGGCTCAGTAGTTGTGGCTCACAGGCTCTAGAGCAAAGGCTCCATAGTTGTGACACACGGGCTTAGTTGATCTGTGGCATGTGGGATCTTCCCAGACCAGGGCTCGAACCCATGTCCCCTGCATTGGCAGGTGGATTCTTAACCACTGCACCCCCAGGGAAGTCCTGGGTCTGTCTTCTTCCTAGACCAGGAGCTCTCCAAGGGCACAGCTTGGCTCTGATTCCTCTTTGTGGTTTGAAGGTCAAGGTGCTGGGGGCTCACTGGCCTTTCACCCTGGCAGAGTCTCTCTTGGGACTGGTGCTCTCTGATCACTATCAGCCTCAGTAACACTTTTCCAGCAGGCCATGGGCCAAGGGGCTGAGACCTGAGCCATTGATCACATAGAGCCCCAGGTGGGGTAGTTGCGGGGTGCTGGGGTTCTGGTAGCGGTGCTGGAGGACTAGGAACTCAAGGTGGGGCCCAAGGCAGAGGATAAGGTGGGCTGCAGCAGCCACATGGAGCTCCAACTGGGACCTCTTCAGTAGGGCTGACTGGTCCCAGGACAGAAGCAAGGTACCCTCACCTTGCATGGATATGGAACTGCGGGTGATGGTGATAGTGTAGGCCCGGGATTTGTCTTTAGTAACTGTGATGGTCTGGAAGTAGGTCCTTGTGCCCTGGCCTTGATGGTGCCCCAAGCAGCTGTCCATGTACATGCAGCCCTGGAGGGAGAAGAATGCTTGCTGGGAGCACAGGCTTTCACGTGGTCATTCACATAGTCACCCACAGCACAGGAGGGGTGAAGTCTCAGGGCCTGAAGTTCAGATGAAGTGGTGCAGATCTGTGGTTAGAGAGCTAGCTCCTGAGGAAAGTGCTTCTACCACAGCCCATCTAGCTGCTCCTTCCTGTGCACTGTATGAGCATGTATGTATATGTGTGCATGCTTACCCCCGTGGGGCTGTTTGCATGCATGTGCTTGCCTCTGAGTGTGTAAATGTGTGTGTTTAGTTCTGTTCATATGAGTATCTCTGGACATATCAGTGCATCTGCATATTTGGGGAAGGTGTTATGGTAGAGCGTGTATTTTTTTGGTTGTATGTGTATATGTTTCTCTGGATATGTTGGTGTTATAAGTCTTGGTGAATAGTTTATGTTGTGTGTGTCTGGTTGTGTGTTGGTACATATTGTATATCTGGGGGTGTCAGTGTGCATGCATCTGGCTGTGTGTCATGGTATTTGTGTGCTTTGGTGTGTTTTATATGTCTAGAGTAGCAGAGTATGTGTACCTATGTGTGTTGAATTCTTGTGTATTGGGATGAGTGTGGTTACCAGCGCATGTATGTGTGTCTGAGTGTGTTGATATATGTGTCATTATGTATATCTGGGCATGTGTTGTGCATCTCTGTGTATCTGGATGCCTATTTGTATGTTATTATGTGTAGGTGTGGAAAGTGTCAAAATACATGTGCCTGGATGTGTATTTTTGTGAGTTTACTGTATTCCCTAGTGTGTGTGTATGTGTATCTGTGAGTGTCTTGGTGTTAGAGTATATTTGTGTGTGTTTCCATGTGTCTGGGTGTGTACTTGTGTGTTAGTGCGGTGCCCTGCTATGTGTTTGTATTAGCCCACAAATGTCTGGGGGTGTTGACATGTGTATATCTGGCTGTAGAGTTATATGAGGTAGAGTCTTTGGGGCTCTCAACTGCCTTTGGGTCATCTATGAGCTGTAGTACGTCCCCTGGGCACCCATCTAGTGTGAAGCAGATCCTCTCTTTTGAGCATGGGATGTGGATCACAAAGTGGGTGTCCCCATCCACTGCAAGGCAGGAGGCACAACTCTGAAGTTATGGCCCTAGAAGTGAGGCAGGAGGTAGATGGGCACCCCAGGGTAAGCAATTGGAGATTCATTCCCTGTGGACAGAAACTCCAAGATGAGCATAGCAGGACAATTGAGAGAGGAGGCTGGGCCCTGCTCAGATAGAAGATAAGAGACCACATATTTCTCATTCTCAAAGTCAAGGAGACCTTCCCAACTAGAAAGGCTCCTTGGAGGTCAAAAAGGGAGGGGGCGCCACCCCATAGTAAGTGATGTCAACTACCCATAGGCCTCTTGGGTGGCATCCATCTTGGCGCACACATTGGGAGGATCCTGAGATATACCAAATACAGACTCTGAACCAGGTAAATCAAAATGATTGGCTAAAGGAAACCTGGAAGAAATGCCCCATATAAGTGATTTAAACTACCACGAGGGCGTGACTCTCTTTTTGAGTCAGTCCCTGTGTCTATACACGCGTACTGTACTCTTTTTCCTCCTAATAAATACTTTACTTGTTTCACTACTTTCCATCTTTGTGGGATTTCTTTTCTGCAAAGCTGAAGGACCAGAGCCTTGTCACTGACCACTGGTCTAGTGGCTAGGATTTGCTGGTCTTACCACCACGACCTGACCTCAATCTCTGGCCAGGAACAGAAACCCTGCTTCAAACCGCTGCAGGCTGAGGCACCCGAGATCATATTTGGTTCCGAAACCTGGGAATTCAGGCATTCAAGGTAAACAGTGGGTTTCACCCAGCTGCGGCTTGAGGCCCCTGACTTTTGCTCTTGTTTTCTTTCTCACTCTCCACTTCACTTTCTTTTCAAGACCTGCAGGGCATAACCTCTGTCTGCTCACAGCGTTGTGGCTACCCCCAACAGCACTGGGGGTGGCAGGCGGATTCCCCAGGCCGTGCAGATTCAAATAACACTCGGGTGACAGCTGATGCTATCCTTTGGGACATGGTGGAAACGTGATTTCCAACTGAGAAGGAACCCAAGGGGTCTCTTTTTCTCTCTCTCGCTCTCTCTCTCTCACTGTCCCATATGGAACCCTCCCCTATGCTTTTCTTTCCCAAATTACTTGCACAACAAGGTCTCTTTCTCACTTCGTATCTCCGCGCCCTTTTAGGGAAGGATTTCCTAGACATCATTCCTAAACTGCATCCCCGCCACTGACAAACCCAGTGCTGCCTGTGTGAGACAAAATTGTCAGACGCTTCCCAGTTCTATCTTAGCTGCCAGACAGGGCAAAGGATTTTGGGTTCTTTTGCTGTCTAGTCTCTCACCTCACTCAATGCCCAGAAATTTACTATGAGAATTTCTCCACCTCCCGGCCCTGGAACCTTGAACCCTGTGGCATCTTCCATAGCGCCCAACTCCAATTTCTCCAAGGGTTCCTCTTTGCATCTATGGGACCCCCTTCACTCCAGGTCTTGGCAGCCTACACACTGCTATCTATCTGGCTGGCCGCTACCCAGAAGCCTGAATTATAAACTTTGTAGATGCTCAGTCACGAGGAATACACCCCAGCATAGGAAGACTTATCACAGGACATAAGCTCTATAGACAAGGGATCTCTCCTAAGGAAAGTCCTGGCAACTGGTCTGCACTGGTTCGAAGGTCCTCCCCTGGCCATGTTGGGGGAGAAGACTTGCGCAAGTTACCACGGAAGACCAGAGACGTCTGGTCAGAAATCGATGGGAGAGTAGAGGACGCTTGAAACCTCATCAGGTTTGAAGGGAATTTGGGCAATGCCCTGAACCCCTTCGGGTTAAAGCCTCCTGATAAATGTTTCCAGAATGCCAGATTTCATTCTAGGAGCTCTCTCTTGTTCTCGCTTGCAAGTTACTCAACATAGGAGGATCCCCCTCCAAGCAAGAAGAGACACCTCTGGAGTGTATCATTAAGAATTGGAAATTTTTTAAAATAGAAGGGCTAAGAAAGGAAAAACTTAAGTTCTACTGTAACAGTGCCTGGCCTTTGTATAAGTTAGGGAATGGAGAAAAATGGCCTGAAAAATGGGTGTCTAAATTACAATACCATTCTGCAATTGGATCTCTATTGCTGCAGGATGGGAAAGTGGACTGAGGTTCCCTATATTCAGGCTTTCATGGTCCTTTACCAAAATCCCACCTTACATGGCTCTTATAATTCAAAACCTGGGGAACCAGAAAACTCTCCTGACATTTTAGATGACCCCCCTTCTAAGCTCTCCCATCTCTCAGGGGGAAACCTAGCTCCTCCTACTCCTGACAGTATCCCTACTTCTCCAGAGCCACCTACTTCTCTTGCTCCCTCTGACTGATCCCAAACTGCACCTCCTTATGTCCCACCAGACCCTCCATTACCCCAAGAGAGGCTAGTCCTTCTTGGGTAACTCGCAGTGGAGCTTCCTATCACCCAGGATCAGGGAAACTATGCCCTCTTAGGGAAGTGGCAAGTGGAGAAGGGACAATCAGAGTACATGTGCCCTTCTCTTTAACTGACTTAGCCCAATGCAAACAGAAACGGGGCCAATTTTCTGAAGACCCTAGTAAGTTTGTTGAAGGGTTTCATGACTTAACTTGGAAGGATGTCCAAGTAATTCTATCTATTTGTTGTACTCTGGAGGAAAAACAGAGAATTTGGACAGCAACCCAGGGACATGCCAACCAGCTTGCCAGACACCAACCCAAACATTATGCTATGGGTGCAGATGCAGTCCCAAATCAGGAACTCCCTTGCAATTTTAATTTGCAGGCAGGAACAGAAGCCAGGAAGCATATGCTCCAATGTGTATTAGAAGGGATGAGAAAGTGTATCAAAAAGTCAGTTAACTATAAAAAGGTTAAAGGAGTGACCCAAGAAGAAGAAGAAAATCCAGCCCTCTTTCATGGGCAGCTTGTGGAAACTTTTAGGAAGTATACCAACATAGATCCCTCCACTTCTGAAAGTCAGCCCCTGCTTGGACAACACAAAACTTTATTAGTCAGTCCACCCCTGATATTAAATGGAAACTCCAAAAATTACAATTAGCCCTACAAACACCCATGCCCCAACTCCTAGATGTGGCATTTGGGGTATTTAATAATCGAGATCAAGCTGAGAAGGAAGAGAGAACCCAACATGAGAAAAGACAGGCCAGGGCTCGTGCAAAACTGATAGCTGTTGCTGTCAGCCATGCCTTGCAACCTCAGGACCACCCAAGGGGGCCAAGAAAGTCCAACTCTCCATCTGGAGGTAAGACCAACAAGGGGGAATGCTACAAATGTAAGTCAACTGGCCACTGGGCCCAAGATTGCCAGAAAGAGCCCCCCAGACCATGCCCAACCTGCAAACAAATAGATCATTGGAAGAGGGACTGCCCTCAGTCCCAAAGGAGAAAGGGGGCTTCCGTTCCCAAGATGGCCATGCTCGACCACTGAGGTGGGCTGGGGATTCTGGTGGCTCCCCCCAATGAGATGTCTATCTCCATTGAGGAGCCCTGGGTAGTCCTTGATGTGGCAAGTAAGAAGATTGATTTTTAAATTGATATGGGAGCCACTCACTCTGTCTTAATTTCTCACTATAGACCTCTTTCCTCCAAAAGCTATACTGTGACTGGTGTTAATGAAAAGCTTAGCACCCATTACTTTACTGGGCCTCTCACTTGCCAATTTGAGCAGTGGTTGATTTCGCATGCCTTTTTAGTTGTACCTGAGTGTCCCACCCCACTACTGAGGAGAGACCTTCTGAGCTCCCTCAGGGCCATACTCCAGTTAGGAGGCCCCGAGCAGCCCCTTATCTTGACTCTGACTAAGACAGACCAACTGGAAGAACAAGGTCCTATTCCCAGACATATTCTACAGGCAGTGGACACTTCAGTATGGGACAAAGGAATCCCTGGAAGGGCCATAAATGCCCAACTGTAAGAATTAGCCATAGACCAGAAGCTGCCTACCCTAATAAGAGACAATACCCTATAAAGTTGGAAGTGAAGAAGAGTTTATAACCCCTTGTAGATAAATTCTTAACGCATGGCCTCTTGGTGCCCTGCCAGTCTCCATGCAATACTCCTATTAGGCTACTTGTTAAGCCAAATTGGAAATATAGGATGGTACAAGACCTTAGAGCAGTAAACGATGCAGTGGTCCCTATACATCCCCTCATGGCCAATCCTTATAACATATTAGCCCAAATCCCTGAGGACACTAAATGGTTTACTGTACTTGACCTCAAGGATGCCTTTTTTTTGCATCCCAGTTCATCCCTCATCACAATATCTATTTGCCTTCTAGTGGACTAACCCCGACTCAGGCCAAATGCAACAATATACCTAGACAGTATTGCCTCAGGGGTTTTGGGACAGTCCACACTTTTTCACCCAGGCCCTAGGAAAAGAACTAAGGGAAATACACCTGAAAGAAGGGACTATTATACAGTATGTAGATGATATATTAATATGTAGTCCCTCCATGGAGGCCTCAGATCAAAATACCATTGAAATCCTTAATATCCTTGGGGCATGGGGTTACAGAGTCTCTCAGATAATGGCACAAATCTCAAAGCAACAAGTTAAATATCTGGGATATATTATAAACCTGGAAGTAGACAGTTATCTCCAGATAGAAAACAAGCTATATTAGGCCTAAGCACACCAAAGACAAAGAAACATCTCCATACCTTTTTGGGCATGGCAGGATTTTGTAGAATTTGGATTCCAGGATTCAGGCTAATGGCTAAACCCCTATATGAAGACACTAAAGGCCCAGATACAGAACTATTACTTTGGAACAGGGAATAAGAAAAGGCTTTTAATGATATCAAGCAGGTCCTCACCAGAGCCCCTGCTTTGGGTCTCCCCAATTTGAAAAGCCATTCATCTTGTACGTGGCTGAAAAACAGGGGACAGCTTTTGGTGTCCTTATACAGAATCTAGGGGAAGTTCCTCAGCCTATAGGCTACTTTTCCAAGCAACTAGACTCCATGGCCTGAGGTTGGCCTGGTTGCCTCCGGGCAGTAGCTGCCACTGCTTTATTAGTGGAAGAAGCCAACAAGCTCACCTTTGGACAGCCACTGGAAGTCCAGACCCCTCATCAAGTGAAAGGGATTCTAGATATAAAAGGCCACAATTGGCTAACTGGAGGCCGTCTTATTAAGTACCAGGCTTTGCTCCTTGACTCCCCAGAGCTAACCCTCAAAACTTGCCGCACTTTTAACGCCACTACACTAATGTCCACCGAAAGCCCAGAGCTAACACATTCTTGCCTCAAAACCCTTGACCAGGTCTATGCCTATAGGTCTGACCTAACAGGCCAGGCCATAGAAAACCCTGAGGAAGAATGGTTTACTGATGGCAGTAGTTTCATTAAAGATGGAGTTAGGAGGGCAGGGTACACTGTTGTGAGCATGCATAGTGTCATAGAAGCAAAACCTTTGCCACCTAACACCTCAGCCCAAAAGGCTGAACTGATAGCTCTAACCCAAGCCTTAATCCTAGGGGAAGGAAAGATTGTAAATATATACACCGACTCAAAATATGCCTTCCTCGTTTTACATGCCCACACAGCTATCTGCAAAGAGAGAGGACTCCTAAATGCAAGAAATTTCCCTATAAAATATAGGGCTGAGATTTTACATCTCATAGAAGTGGTTCAAAAACCAAAACAGATAACAGTCATTCACTGCCACGGGCACCAAAAGGGAACTTCTCAAATTTCCCAAGGAAACAACAGGGCAGATCGGGAAACAAAGAAAGCAGTCTTGATGCCCATAACCGAAATGGCATTAATCCCATCTCTTACCCCTTCTAATGTTATACCCAGGTACTCAACTTCCAAAGAGAACTGGGCATGAGACAGAGGAGGAACTAAGGGAATGGATGGCTCGTGGCACATAGATCAGAAATTGCTCATACCTCTCTCTGACCAATGGAAAATTATTAAAGGGCTACATGATTCTCTCCATCTGGGGAGAGATGCAATGTCTATAATCGTTTTCCATCTTTTTATAGGGAAAAGGCTCCCGGAGACAATTAAAAGAGTTACTTGAGCCTGTGCCCTTTGTGCCACCCATAATCCAGGAGGCAACTTCAAGCCTCCCCCTCTTGTTAACCCAGTCCAGCGATGTAGGACTTACCCAGGAGAGGACTGGCAAATAGATTTCACTCAGATGCTCTCTTTCCAGGGTTTCAAATACTTACTAGTCTTTATAGATACTTTTACTGGATGGATAGAGGCCTTCCCTACTAGAACAGAGAAGGCAACTGAAGTGGCTAAGGCTCTCCTAAAGGAAAGTATTCCTAGATTCAGGTTGCCCCGTCACCTTCAGAGTGACAATGGACCTTCGTTTGTAGCAAAGATCACTCAACAGCTTTTGCAGGCTTTAGGAATTAAATACAACCTCCGTTCATCCTGGAGACCGCAGTCTTCAGGAAAAGTGGAACAGGCTAATCATACTCTAAAGAAAACCTTGGGCAAACTCCATCAGGAAAGGTCAGAGTCGTGGTATTGCCTGCTGCCAATAGCCCTCTTAAGGGTCAGAGCAGCCCCTAAAACAACCACTGAGTTAAGCCCTTTTAAAATGACATACAGAAGGACATTCCTTACTCTGGACATGCTAACTGACCCAGAAACCCAGGTTCATCTTAAATACGTTATAAACCTAGGCCAGGTGCAGAGGCTATACAAGAGCATGGCAACAGAGTACAGCCCTCTCCAGATGACAGTCCCAGTCACTCTGTTGTAAAACCTGGAGATTGGGAACTTTGAAAAACCTGGAAAAATGAGTCCCCTGGTCATCAGCTACTCCCAAAATGGAGGGGTCCTTACCAAGTCCTGCTGAGCACTCCTACAGCAGTTAAACTCCAGGGGGTCACCAGCTGGGTTCATCTGTCCAGGATTAAACCTGTTTCCACTGATACATTACAAGAACCTGAAGACCCACATTCCAGCCATTCCTGTGAATCCACCCCTTCCTCTGAGTCTCCACAGGATCCGGAGGACCCAGGAAAGCCTGAAAATTCCAGGTGGATGAATGAACCTCTCCAAGACCTGAAGCTTTTATTTGAAAAGGACAAAAAGACTTCTTAGACCCTAGGCTAAGTACCCATAGCCACTATCTTCCTTCTTGCCTTCCGGTACTCCAATCCACTTACAGAATAATTGATAGGCTCTGGTAGATTTAGATAATTATTGTCTTCTTTGCTCTCACCTTTGCTCTTGGAATTTACTAAGCTTCTCTGCCCATGCTAAGTGATTTAAATATGACTCTGACTGGTGCTACTATGAAGCCTTAGCTTTTCTATGCCTATTTCCCTTATCCACAGGATGGACAGCAACTCTGGTTTGCATTGCACAAACTCTTGCTTCCTCCACTCTATTGACAGAATGCTGGATTTGTTTACCCTGAGCTAAGTCCATTGTGGACCAGAGCAACCCTCTTGTCCATCCTGTAAGGAATTTTAGCCAAGTTCCTGATGGAAAATGGTCCAGAGACCCAAGGCTCAGAACGGTAATGTACGGAGTCAGACTTGTTCATTTTCCTACTGAAGAAAATTCTAATGTCTCTTGCCTAACCCTCCCCTTAGCAACAGAAGGAGAATATGAGGTCAAACTGGGAGGACGAAGAACTGGCATTAAAGCACCCCAGCATTTTATAATGCCCCCCAAGCCAGAATTCCAGTTACTTATTTGTGCTCAAACTCTAACTCACTACCCAAAGGAAGAACGATCCACACAGGAGAAGCAGATAGCAGGACAGATGTGGATGGAACGGGTTGGATTTGTAGCTGGAGAAATTTTCCATAACAATAGAATTGGATGGCTAGGTCTTTTTTTTTTAACATCTTTATTGGAGTATAATTGCTTTACAATTTTGTGTTAATTTCTGCTGTATAACAAAGTGAATCAGCTATATGTATACATATATCCCCATATCCCCTCCCTCTTGAGCCTCCCTCCCACCCTCCCTATCCCACCCCTCTAGGTGGTCACAAAGCACCTAGCTGATCTCCCTGTGCTATGCAGCTGCTTCCCACTAGCTATCTATTTTACATTTGGTAGTGTATATATGTCAATGCTATTCTCTCACTTCATCCCAGCTTACCCTTCCCCCTCCGGATGGCTAGGCTTTAAAACTTTGGGTGAGTTAGTCTACTGTGCCCTGCCAGGATACATTTTCATATGCCAGGTAGATAAAAAACCATGCACCACTAATTGCCTACAAAATAACTCCATGCCCACACAGTGTATGCTGGGAACCTTGATTACCCCTTTCTTAATCCACTCCTTAAACGAATCCAAGCACTGGGCCACTTCATTAAAACTGTTCACTCAATTAACTTGAGGTTTACCTGGTGGCATCCCAGATGGAGATGCCTATTTCTTTGGGTATACATTGTTACCATGGTGGGGAGTAGCCGCCCACCAACATGTCCTTTGGAACTTCTCTCATACTCTTACTGCCATAGGTAACAGTACTGCTAACTCTCTCACTAATTTACAGAAGTCTCTAGATTCGCTGGCCAAGGTGGTACTTGACAACCGACTGGCCCTGGATTATCTGTTGGCAGAACAAGGAGGGGTACATGCAGTTGCCAACACTTCTTGCTGCACATACATTAACACCTCTTCCCAGGTAGAGACCAACATTGAGAAAATTCGACAACAAGCCACCTGGCTTCAGCAGACGATTAACCACCAATCCTCGCTATTCATTATGGGCAGGAAAATTGAAAACTGGTTCTCCAGCTTGTTTTCCTGGATCCCACAAGATATTAAAGCCTTTCTAATGCACTGTGATAATCTAAGTGGGAGGGAAGTCCAAAAAGGGAGGGGATATCTGTATGTGTATGGCTGATTCATTTTGTTGTGCAGTGGAGGCTAAAACAACATTGTAAAGCAACCATACTCCAATAAAAATTAATAAAAAAAGAAAGGGATTTAAAAAATGTAACAGGAAGTGGCTTTAAAAGTAAAAGTATAGTAATATTCTTAAAAAGAAAAATAGAATTAATATTAGATTCTAATTAAGTTCACTCAAAAGATAAATTAAATTTAATTAATTAACTTTTTGGTATACAAAAAGTTTGGTATTCCGTTATTGGTTCTAGTAATTATAATTACATGTATTCATTAGAATTCTTTAATCTTAAAAACTTTAATTTCTAGTGATATCTAAGAATTAAACAATTGTGAACTGTCATTCCTTTCTATACCAGCATTCTTTTTTTTTAAATTAATTTTTATTGGAGTACGGTTGCTTTACAATGTTGTGTAAAAATAAAATCATGAACCAAAAAAAAAGAACCTCTCTGATGGGAGGTTTCCATTTTCTTATAACCTTCCTTGTTTCAGCCATACTGATTTATGTTATATTTTGCCTAGTGCTCTGTTGTCTTCCATACTGTTGTAAATCTGCAACCAAGACCTTTCAGTCCAAGAAGGAGACCTGGAACCAACAGGTTCAGAACTTTCATTTTAGAAATAGAGAAATATACTAAAATTTTAAGCCTGAGATTAACAAAGATATGCTGACCTTGTATAACCAGCTTCCTACCCTTGCTTGAGTCTCTGATTATAGTAGTCTTTTACTAGTCTTTAGCCCCTGCTTCTCTAATCTAATTATTTAGTTTGTTTTCTCTAGGGCATCACAGGACAATGGTGGTGCAGGGACTCCAACCACTCCCCATAGCCAATCCTGCCGAAATAACAACAGAAATCACCCTGGGGCCCCTTAATGAGACAGGGCAAGAGTTCTGTGACCCCAACTAGGTAGAGTCTACAAGCCCCTTGCCAGCCTGAAGAAGCTATGGAAGATAGACCTTTGTCCTTCATCTTCCCCATAAATATTTCTTGGGGGCTACGTCCCTCACGGGGTATTTGAGGCAAGAGGTAGATGCCCCCCCCCAGGGTAAGCAATTGGAGATTCAATACCTGTGGACCGATACTCCAAGATGAGAATAGCAGGACAATTGAGAGAGGAGGCTGGGCCCTGCCCAGATAGAAGATAAGAGACCACATAGTTCTCATTCTCAAAGTCAAGGAGATCTTCCCAACTAGAAAGGTCCTTGGAGGTCAAAAGGGGAGTGACGCCAAACTACCCATAGCCCTCTTGGGTGGAATCCATCTTGGCGCACACATTGGGAGGATCCTGAGGTATACCAAATACAGACTGTGAACCAGGCAAATCAAAATGATTGGCCAAAGGAAACCCAGAAGAAATGCCCCATATAAGTGATTTAAACTACCATGAGGGCGTTACTCTCTGAGTCCACCCCTGTGTCTATCCACATGTACTGTATTCATTTTCCTTCTAATAAATACTTTACTTGTTTCACTACTTTCCATCTTTGTGGGAATTCTTTTCTGCAAAGCCTAAAGGCCAGGGCCACTGGTCTAGTGGCTAGGCTTTTGTGCTCTCACTGCCACGACCTGACCTCAATCTCTGACTGGGAACCAAAACCCTGCTTCAAGTCACTGCATGCTGAGGTCACTTGAGATCAGAAGGAATGGGAGAGGAGGGGAGGGAAGGAGAGAGGAGAAGGTAGGAGGCCATGTTTATTTCCCCAGAGAGACAGCCCAGCCCCAATCCTAGTGCACAAGCTGTCCTGTACTCAAACAGGACAGCAAGGGTGGCTGGCTTACCCGAGGATGAGAAGGTGAAGATGCTTGGCAACGTGCCTACAAAAGAGAGGGGGACTGTGTTGGTAAGAGACTGATCTATTACGTTCCTAGGTACTCTGGGGCCCCCTGGCCTCTCAGTCACCTCCTCCAAAATAAACCCCAAAATCCTGAGCTCAGCATTTAAGTCTTTTCTGATATCTAGTCCCTGCCTAGCTCTCCAGGCTTCTCTGCATGCTCCAGCCCAACTGAACTGACTATTCTTATGAGTGCCCTGCCTTATCTTGCTAGTGACCCTTTGTTTCTGTTTTTTCCTGCCACCTGGAATGTTCTCCTTCTTTTAGCTACTAAGGATCAATTTCTAGTTATTCTTCCAGGCAAACTCAAATGTTATTTTCTCTTGCTTTCTGCCTGTGGTAGGTAGAATTCTAAGATGCCCCCCAAGATTCCCCAGTATACACACCCCGTAAAATCCTCAGGGTGTGATATGGTGAGTTATCACTCCCATAAATAGGTCATGTTATGTGGTGCAGTTGATGAAATAAGGAGATTATCCAAGTGGGCATGACCTAATCACATGAGCCCTTTAAATCTGGGTCTGGAGATCAGAGACAGAGATGTCAGAGGGATTTGAAGTATGAGAAGGATTTAACAGGAGGGAGATTCTCCATGGCTGTCTTTGGAAGATGGATGGGGTCACGTGGCAAGGAATGCAGGAAGCCTCTAGGACCTGAAAGTGGCCCCAGGGGCCTCTAGAAGCTGAGAGTGACTGCTAGCCAACAATCAGAAAAAAACAAAAAAAAAACAAAGAAAACAAAAAAAACCCCCCAAAATCCCACAGCGATCTCAGTCTTAATACAAAGTACTGAATTCTGCCAACAACCTGAACGAATGTGGAAGACGATGAGAACTCAGTCTGATAGACACCCTGATTTTAGTCTTATGAAATCCTGAGCAGAGAACCTAACTAACTCTTGCCTAGACTTCTGGCCCATAGAACTGTGAGATAATTAATGGGAGTGTTTTAAGCTACTAAGTTTGTGGCAATTTATTATGCAGCAATGGAAAATTAATACATTGTCCCTCCTCTGGGCTCACACAATGCCTGTGAAAATTCTAACTGAATGGAAATGAAAGCTCAGGGATCTTTGTCAGGGGAGCTCTTTGTTCACCTTTTGCTAGCCCTGCAGAACTTCCCTGAGATTCCATGCTGTCTCCAGCTCCTCCCAGGATCTCCTCAGAATTGCTGTCCCAATGTGGATTTTCTGCCAAGTGTAAAAGAAATAAGAGAAATCCTTCACACTCGGAGGGCAAAGATGTCCTCGGCCCACCAAAGGGGAGACTCTCCTTCTGACCAGGAGAGTCTTCATTGGCTTCCCAATCTGACCTGCACATTGCCAAGACTGAGACCTTATGTTCTCCATAGTACCTTAGTCTTTCAAGCTCAGTTATGTTCAAAATTCTTCCTTATAGCATTTATGCATGCATTCATGTGATCATTTATTTATTCATTCAGGCACCATTCAAGCATCAGGGATATGGTGGTGAAAAAGTCAGTCATGATTTCTGACCTGGTGAAGCTCATATTTTGGTTGGGAAGGCAGGCATGAATGAAATTATAATTACCAATGGTGACAAATGCTATAATAAAAAAGAACAGATTGATGGAGGGAGTTGCAGATCCTTGACGTAGTCTGGCGCAGTAGGAAGGGGTGAGAAGGACATTTGACCTGAGATTTAAGGCATGAGCTGGAGTTTGAGTGGCAATGTAAGAGATGAGGGTGGTAGGTAGGGAGCAGGGCAAGGCAGGTCAGAGCAATTTTCAAGCAGGGGGAACAGCTTGGAAGAGGTCCCTGAGTGGAGGCAGGGATGGGGGTAAGGCCCATTGGAGGAACAGGAGGCCATTGGGGCTTGAGTTCAGAGGGTGAGTGGGAGAAGGTGAGGTCAGAGAGGTATGGGATAGAGGGCAGATCATGCAGGGCCTTGAAGCTCATAAAGAGGACTTTGGACTTTATTCTAGGTATGATAGGAAACCTTTGAGAGGAGTTAAGTAGGGAAGGGACATGAAGTGATCTATGTTTTTAAACGATTGCTTTTGGCTTCCCTGGTGGCGCAGTGGTTAGGAATCTGCCTGCCAATGCAGGGGACACGGGTTTGAGCCCTGGTCTGGGAGGATCCCACATGCCACAGAGCAGCTAAACCCGTGTGCCACAACTACTGAGCCTGTGCTCTAGAGCCTGCGAGCCACAACTACTGAGCCTGCATGCCACAACTATTGAAGCCCATACACCTAGAACTCGTGCTCCACAACAAGAGAGGCCACCGCAATGAGAAGCCCATGCACCGCAATGAGGAGTGGCCCCCGCTCGCTGCAGCTAGAGGGAGCCCGCGTGCAGCAACGAAGACCCAACACAGCCAAAAATAAAAATAAAATAAAATAAATAAATTTATAAAAAAACAAAAAATGATCCCTTTGGCTGCTGGGGGAGAATGGCCAAGAGAATATCTCAAGAGAGGAAGCAAGAAAACCAGTGAGGAGGCTGGAACAGTTTGGTTGGTGAGGCACAATGGTAGTCTGCCCTAGGATAGTGACAGTTGGGGTAGTGAGAAGTGGGTGCATTTGACAAACATATTAAAGATAACAGTGTCAGGAATTGAAGATGGATGGGATATTGGGAGGGAGGGTGGTGAAGGAGAGGGGTATGTCAAGGATGTCATGCCCAAATTTCTATCTCTATGACTTATTGCCACCACCAACTGGTTCTAATCCTACCCTACAAGGTCACCCCAGGAAATGTCACTCCTCTCAGGAAGGCGAATTGTGAAGTGGTGAATCACATTCAGCATGGGACCAGATTATGTAGGTTCAAATCTCTTACTAGCTATGTGATGTGGAACAAGTTACTTCACTTCTCTGTGCTTCAGTTTCCCCATGAGTAAAATGCAGATATTAAGAGTTTTTTGGTGAGGATTAAATGAGGACTACAAGTACAATATGTAGAGCAGTACCTGCACATAGGAAGAGCTAAAAAATGTAAACTGTTATTACTTCACAGTCTTTGGGAAATTTAAAGACAACTGTCATCGTCTTCCCCAATTTTTATATCCCTTTCATTAAGCAGGGCTGTTCATAGAGCACAAAAGAACCAATCAGAGCTGACTTGCCCAGTGATGCTCCAATTTATAACCCCACATCCCTGCTCTGCTTGGGAAGCATGAGCAATTCTCTTGTCCAACAAAGCAAATGTCAAAGCCATAGCTTGGCCAGTTCATTTCTGTGCATTCCTCAGTCTTAACATCCCTTCTCTCCCAGGGCCTCTAATTCTGTGCCTATGTGCTGAGGCCCAGAGAAGTTAAGTAGCTGGTTCAAAGTCTCAAAGTAAGCAAGCAAGCAGCTTGAATCACAAGAATCTGCACAAGCTTTGTATACTTCTAGTTCCTGGTTCTCTCTATTCATACTGCCCCCCCTTGTGGTTTGACCTCTTGCCCATGGCACTCACCATCTTTGTCAGGAGTGAGGAAGGTATAGAAAGCCGGTGGGTTCAAGGACTCCACAAATTTGGACTCCTCCATTAACTCAGACAGCAGCTGTAGCTCCTCAGGGATAAGGAGCAGGCTGACCGCCTCAGGGAGGGTGCTAGAAGGCAGTAAGACTGGCAGGTTTGGGGGGTTGCCTTCTGGCATAGGCCTGGAGCTGTTGGGTAGGCCCATCATCGGGACTCCTGACACAGATGGTCCCAGAATTTTCCTGGTGCATTGGGGCTCCAGCAACAGGTCATGCTGATGCCAGAGCCTTCCAGGGGGCAGCAGAGAGGGCAGGGTGGGGTGAAAGAGAGTAGGGAGGGGTTCTCCAAGGACAGAAATTGTCATGGAACTGCTGGGACTTGTAGGACTTGAGACAGTGCTCGGAAGTATGCTAAGGCTCTGAGGAGGTGAGGACCTGAGTTTGTCAGGCTTGGGGGGTAATGAGATTTTGGGTTTATTGGGGATTATTGTTTTAAGTTTGGAAAGTGATAAGCTTAGGGGAGTTTGGTGAGGTGGGGCACTAGGTTTAAGAGGTGATGGGATTTTAGGGGTCTTGGATAAGAGGATCCCAGGTCTAGGGTACGGCAGGTTGTTTGGGGTCTTAGGAGCAGGAACCCTTATGGGTATTTGACAACCTGATGTGTGGAGACTCCAGCCCTGGGTTGTGACAGGCTTTTGGGTGACTGTGATGTAAGTACCCCAGGTTGGGGGTGTGATGGGGCATCTAGTTTAGGTTGTGATGGAGAACCAGGTTTGGAATGCAGCAGAGTAACATGTTTCATAGAGCCAGCTTTGGGCTGGGCTGGGGCGCTAGGGTTCAGAGGTGGGACTTGTGTCTTGGAATTCATGGGTAATAGGGTACCAGAATTCTGATGTAATGGCGTGCTGGGCTTCAGAAGCAATAGGCCACCAGAATTTGAGGGCACAATGGCAGCAGGTGGTATCCTAAATGTTGGCTGGGCCAAGATGCCAGAATCCTGTTGTGCTGGAATTTGGGGCTTTGGGTGTGCGAGGGTGGATGGGGTACTAGGGCTCTGACCCAGTGGCTCCAACTCCTTGGAACTGGGCAGGAGTAGTTGAGGATAAGTAGAACTTTGGTTTCACAAGCCTTGATTTGGGAGAAACCTTGGGAACCACGGCTGGCTGGGCTGTGCCTGTCCTTAGGCCATGACTGCTGGTGGATGAGGGCATGATGGTGCCTAGTCCATCTGCGGTGGAAGTCTGTTTCCTGACTTCTTCAGTGGCTTCTTTGGGCTGCACCATGACCAGTGAAGTCAGAGGTGTGACAAAATCTTATTCAAAGGACAGGTTGAGGACTTTGGCAGCCAGCAGGTGGTGAGTGCTGGCATCGTGAGCTTGGAAGTGTGCCTCCAGCAGTTCTCCAAAGGTGATGTCGGCCCAGAGGCAGCATATGAAGTGGGCTACGTTGGGGGCTGGCTCCCCTGGGCAACCAAAGACCTTCTGGCTGTTGTTGGTGGCCACCTCACTGTGGCGGACCACGAGAAGCTGACCCCTGGGGCCACGGGTTGCCAGGTAGATGTCCAGTTCCTGCTCGCCTGGTTGCACTTGGCCTGCCACCACCAGCTCTGAACCACCAAAGTAGTTGGGGAAAAAGGGCCAAGGGGAGGCACCAATCAAGCCACCCAGGTAGTCCAGATGCACATCTACCAGCAGAGGCATGGAGATCTCTTCATAGAGGCCCTCCAGCTGTAGGGCTGTGTTGGTGTCCTCATATATGCGCCAGGCTGCTCCTTGGTTCTCCAGGGACAAGCGACGCGGCAGTGGGAAGTCAGCATCATCCCCAAAGGCCAAGCTGACCTTGGGACACTCTGTTGTCCAGTGCCTGACGGATGTTGGAGAGGATCACACTGGGAGTCGTCACTCCAGCCGTGGGCTCCCCATCTGTCAGGAAGATAATGAGAGTGATCTTCCCCACACTGGGGCCCCTCCCAGGCTCCTGGTTGCTATGGTTCAGCACTGAAGCAGCTGCCAGCAGAGCTGCATTGATGTCAGTCCCTAATTGGAGAGCAGACTGTGAGACCATTTTTTCTAGTAACTTCTACCCCCATTGGACACACTGGGTACCTCACCAACCTCCCAGGCTCAGTCATATCTCCTTATCTTTGCTCACACTGTTTCCGCTGCTTATCCTTCCCAAATCCCCACCCCCACACAGGCTCCCTGAGATCTGACAGTGGGGCCCACATGTCCTTGGTTTTTATCACTCCCTGTCTCAGACTGCTCTGACTGTTTCCTGGGGGGATGTCTCATTCTCTAGTCAGATTGGCAGATCCCCAAGGATAGCATCTCCACCTCCATGCTACAGGGGAAAAAAGGGCTGAGTTGTCAGGAGGTGGTGGGTGGGGGAGACTTCAGTAATCGTCTGAGAGAGGATTGATCAGAAGCCAAAATCAGGGCAGCAGCTTGCTCAAATACTTAGAAATAAATATCTAGATTATTGATACAAAATAAAACAAAAGTTTCAGCAAATTCTTTTGAGTATGTGCTTTAAAGAGGAGGAAATTCAGCCCCAAAGAGGAATGTGTCCTAAAATACATGGATATTTAGCTGTGCTCTTTCCACTAGGCAAAGAAACACAGAAGGACAAAGGGACATATTTGTGTAAAATGTAACAGTGATATTTCAGACATTATGAGAGGTGAAGTGGATGGGTGCATGAAGGGAGGGTTTCAAGAATTTCCCATGTCACCACAGCCTGCCAATTTGGGTGGGTAGGTCTAACACAACCAGCAGCTTCCATGTGTCCCAGGTAGTCCTTGGCACTGTGGACATTCTGGATGGTGGCCTGGATGGAGCCTCTGGCTTTCCAGACACTAACTGTGTCAGAAAAGGAGATGATGTTGAAGTAGTCGCTGGCCGGCAGGTTACCAAGGATCACACTCATGGCCTTTTTAGTCTGTGGGATATAGATGATGTGAAGGAGATGGACCAAGACTTGAGGTCTTGTTCAAGACTGAAAGGCTCTTTCTATACAAGGTACTGAGGTCTAAGTGTTGTATGGTTTTAATGTTCTCTAACTCCAGCACTTTAAGTCTAGGATTCTTAGGTCAAAATGCTCTATAGGCTCTAATGGCTCAAAGCCTAGAACTGTACTGTCCAATGGTAACTGCTAGCCACATGTAGTTATTTAAATGTAAATGTAAGTTAGTTAAAATTAAAGAAAAAGTTAAAATTCTGTTTCTTCATTTGCAGTAGCCACATTTCAAGGGTTCAAGAACCTCATGTGGCCAGTAGCTACTGTACTGGACACTGTTTAGAACATTTCCATCATCAAAAAAGTTCTACTGGACAGTGGTGGTCTTGAAGGTTCAAGTTCTATGCCTTCAGAGAGCTAGGATTCATGTGTTCTATGGTTTCTGAACCCATGATCAAGGATTCAATGATTCGAGGGCCCTAAAGTTTAAGAGCTTTACGATTCCAGGTATTTATAGCTACCTTTCAATGACTTTGCATGCTTTGGTTCTCTGTTCTCTCTAATCTGTTCTTCTACCTCAATTTCTGTTTCTTCCAGGCTGGTCTTCTCACCAGCCTCCAGATAACCTAGATTCCATTTCGTCTCCACAACTTTGTCCTTTACTTATTCATATCTTCATAGTTCCTTCAGTTGCTCTTTCTCTGGGCAGCCCTTCCTTGATTGCCTAGTCTGATCCATGCCCTTCGCACCCAGATATTCCCTGTCCCACATTATTTGCTGACTATCTTACGTGGAATATTTTCATTCTCCATACAGATCTTGAGTCCTCTGAGAACAGGGCTTAGATTGCTACTTCCTCTTGGCTCCCTTCTCCATGACAATATTTAGCATAGGGCTACGCTCAGGGAATACAATATGTAGGCTCTAGTATTAGGGTACCATTTATAGGATACTTGCTATGCTCCTGGCACTGTACTTTAGATGCATCAGCTCATTTCATCTTCACAGCAACACAATGAATAAGGTACTAATATTATCCTCATTTTACAAGAGATGACATTAAGGCTCAGAGAGTGGAGTGGCTAGCTCAAGGTCACACACCTAGTCATTGATGGACCAGGGACTCAAATCTGTATTTTGGAGGTGGTAAATCCAGTGATTTTAAGCATAATATACACCTTCAACCTTTTATAGAGGTGTGGATTCTAGAAACCACAGGAAGGACATTTGTGGCTTGCCTTTCTCTACATCTTAAACTGATAGAAGATGCCTTGAATGCTTTTAAGTGGATCAGAAACTTTCCTGCCACAAGATGAACTCAGGGGATAGGTCACACATTCTGGGATCAGGAGCTGAGCACCAGGGACTTCCCTGGTGGTCCAGTGGCTAAGACTCCGCACTGCCAATGCAGGGGGCCCCGGTTCAATCCCTGGTCAGGGAACTAGATCCCACATGCCACAACTAAGAGTTCTCATGTGGCAATGAAGATCCTGCATGCTGCAACTTAAAAAAAAAAAGATCCCACATGCTGCAACTAAAAAGATCCCGCACGCCACAATGAAGATTACACATGCTGCAACTAAGACCCGGAGCAGACAAATAAATAAATAAATAAATAAATAAATATTAAAAAAAAAAAAAAGGAGCTGAGCACCATATTCCTGCTTCCATTGAGAGGGCTGACACATAAAGGATGGCCTTCCCTGAGAATCTCCTGTTATCCAGGAACAGATTACGTTTTTAAAAGTATGTTGTTTAATCTCCTATTACTTTGAGATTTTCCAGCTATCTTTCTGTTGCTGATTTCTAGTTTTATTCCATTTAGTCTGAGAGCATACTTTGTATGATTTATATTATTTTAAATTTGTTAAGGTGTGTTTTATGGCCCACAGTGTAGTCTATCTTGGCAAATATTCCACGTGAGCTTGGGGCAAATGTGCATTGTGCTGTTGTTGGATGAAATGTTGTGTAGGTGTCAGTTAGATTCAATTAAATGATGGTGCTGTTCAGTTCAACAATGTCCTTATGGATTTTCTGCCTGCTGGATATGTCCATTGCTGATATAGGGAAGTTGAAGTCTCCAACTATAATAGTGGATTTGTCCATTTATCCTTGCAGTTCTATCAATTTTTGCCTCATGTATTTTGGCACTCTAATGTGAGGTGCATACACATTAAGGATTATTATGTCTTCTTGGAGAATCGACCCTTTTACCATAATATAATGCACTTTTAATCCCTGAAAATTTACTTGCTCTGAAGTGTACTTGGTCTGAAATTAATATAGCTGTTCCAGCTTTCTTTTGATTAGTGTTAGCATGGTATATGTTCTTTGCATCCCATTACTTTTATCTATCTGTGTCTTTATATTTAAAATGGGCTTCTTGTAGAAAATACAGTTGGTTTTTGTTTTTGTTTTGTTTTAATTGACACTGACAGCTTCCGTCTTTTTTTTTTTAATTTTTAAAATTTTGTTATGGTAAGAACACTTAACATGAGATCTAGCCTTTTAAATTTTTTTTAATTTTTATTTATTTATTTATGACTGTGTTGGGTCTTCGTTTCTGTGCGAGGGCTTTCTCTAGTTGCGGCAAGTGGGGGCCACTCTTCCTCGCGGTGCGCGGGCCTCTCACCATCGCGGCCTCTCTTGTTGCGGAGCACAGGCTCCAGACGCGCAGGCTCAGTAATTGTGGCTCACGGGCCCAGTTGCTCCGCAGCATGTGGGATCTTCCCAGACCAGGGCTCGAACCCGTGTGCCCTGCACTGGCAGGCAGATTCTCAACCACTGCGCCACCAGGGAAGCCCCTAGCCTTTTAAATTTTGAAGCAATTTTTAAGTCGGCCGTACTGTTTTTTTTTTTTTTAACATCTTTATTGGAGTATAATTGCTTTAAAATGGTGTGTCAGTTTCTGCTCTATAACAAAGTGAATCAGCTATACATAAACATATTATATGGAAGCTTCTGCCTTTTAATTGGTGTATTTAGACAAGTCATCATTAAAGTGATTACTGATATAATTAGATTAACACTTGCTATATTTTAAACTGTTTTCTCTTTGTTTCCCTTTTTTTTCCTTTGTCTCCTACTCTTTTCCTGCCTTCTCTGGTTTCAGTCGAGTGTTTTATATGGTCCCATTGTCTCTTGTCTCTTAGCATATCCATTATGTTAAGAAAATTTCTTAGTGGTTGCCCTAGAGTTTGCAACATGCCTTTACAACTAATTCCAGTCCACATTCAAATAACACTATACAGCTTCATGAATAGTTCAAATACCTTGTGACAGAGTAGTCCAATTCCTCTATCTTGTCCTTTATAACATTGCTGTCATTAATTTCACTTATCAGTAAACTATATTCACTGAATACATTGTTGCTATTATTATTTTGAACAAATCATTATCTGTTAGATCAATTAGTTAAAAAATAAAATATATTATTTTACTTCTATTTATTCTTTCTCTAACAATCTTCATTTCTTTATGTAGATCCAAGTATCTGAGCTATCCCATTTTCATTCTCTATGGAGAACTTCTTTTAACATTTAGCTGTGCAAGACAGGTCTACAGGTGACAATTCTCTCAATATTTGTTTGGCTGATAAAGTCTTTATTTTTCACTTTGGAAGGACAGTTTTGCTGCATACAGAATTCAAAGTGAGTGGTTTTTTCCTTCAACACTTTGAATATTTCACTACACTCTCCTTTTCCTTGCATGGTTTCTCAAGAGAAATTCAATGTAATTCTTATTCTTGTTCCTCTATAAGTAAGATATTATTTTCTGTGGGCTTTTACAGGATTTTCTCTTTGTCTTTAATTTTCTGCAGGTCGAATAGGATATGCCTACATGCACATTTTTTGGTATTTATCCTGCTTAGTGTTCTCTGAGCTTTCTGGACCTGTGGTTTGATGGATGTAATTTGTTTTGGAAAATTTGTATCTGTTATTCCTCCAAATATTTATTCTGTTACTTTCTCTCTTTCTTTTCCTTATGGTATTCCCATTACACATGTTACACTTTTGCACATGTACACAGTTCTTGGATATTTTGTTTTTGTTTTTTTTTAACATCTTCATTGGAGTATAATTGCTTTACAATGATGTGTTAGTTTCTGCTCTACAACAAAGTGAATCAGCTATACGTATACATATATCCCCTCCCTCTTGCGTCTCCCTCCCACCCTCCCTATCCCACCCCTCTAGGTGGTCACAAAGCACTGAGCTGATCTCCCTGTGCTATGTGGCTGCTTCCCACTAGCTATCTATTTTACATTTGGTAGTATATATAAGTCCATGCCACTCTCTCACGTCGTCCCAGCCTACCCTTCCCCCTCCCTGTGTCCTCAAGTCCATTCTCTACATCTGAGTCTTTATTCCTGTCCTTCCCCTAGGTTCTTCAGAACTATTTTTTTTTTTTTTTTTAGATTCCATATATATTTTTTTTCATTCTTTTTTCTCTTTGCTTTTCAGTTTGGGAAGTTTCTATTGTCGTATCTTCAAGTTCATTGATTCTTTCCTTGGCCATGTTCAGTCTCCTAATGAGCCCACCAAAGGCATTTTTCACTTCTGTTACAGTGTTTTATAGTTCTAGTATTCTTTTTAATTTTCTTAGGATATCCATCTCTGCTTAAATTTGCCATCTGTTCTTGTATGTTGCCCACTTTTCCCATTAGAACCCTTAGCATATTAGTCATCCTTATTTTAAATTCCTGGCCTGATAATTTCCAAACTCTGCCATATCAGTTTGGTTCTGATGCTTGATTCATTTCTTCAGATTGTGTTTTTCCTTTTAGCACTCTTTGTATATTTTTGTTGAAAGCCAGACATGAGGTATGAGGTAAAAGGAACTGAGGTAAATAGACCTTTAGTGTGAGGTTTTATGTTTATCTTGTTAGGAGTTAGGTTGTGTTTGTTGGTTGCTGCATTTGCGGGTGTCAGAGGCTAAAATTGTTTCTAGAGTCCTTGTTTTTGTTTCCTATGTTGTCTTGGGTTTCCCTAGAGACTCTTTCATAAATAGAGTACAGGCTTCCAGTTCTTTCAACTGTAACCTCCTGCTTTTACACAGGAACCCAGCTGATATGGTGGTCATGCATGGGGGGAGGAGAAACATTCTATAGTTCTAGGATTAGGTCTCAGTCTTATAGGGCACCTAGCCCCTGGAATATGCTCATCATAACTTCTTTCAGCTTTTTTCCTGCCTTAGATGAAATGGAAAGACTAAAAAGGTTTGGAGTTGGGTATATCCCTTCCCATACATTAAAGGCTAGAGGAGACAGTTTTCAATACTTCCCTTCCCCCAGTTTGGTTATATTCTCATAAAACACAAGTCAGATAGCCTTAGGTCCCATGGACTCTGTGGTTCAAAATGTAAAGGTAAAAAGGTTACACTGTCCCAAGACACTAGAACTGTATATTTCTACAACCCTGGAGTACTATGGTTTGAAACGCTGCTTCCAGAACTTTATGGATTCAGGCTCTAAAGTCAAAATCTCTTTGGCCTATGGCTCCAGGATTCTGTTTCAAGGGTGCTCTTGTAGGTGGGGTACATCTAGACTGAAGCCTAGATGGACCCAGGACTCTATGGCTTCTAAGCACTATAAGGCCAGTGCACTGTATTCTTCTGACTATATAGTCAAACAAAACCAAACAAAACAAAGCTGTGGCCCCTTGACAGTTCTGAATCTAAAATGACTACAGTTTTAATGTTTTTGACTCAGGCTTTATGATGCCAGAGTACTCTAGCCCAAAGTCTCTATGACTCTGGGCCGTTATGAGACCTGGAGGTTTGTGGTTGAGGCTCTTGATGGGTTCAGGCCCCATAGTCCTATGTTTCAGTGTTCTTAGGATTCTGTGGCTCCATGTCTACGTGGCTCCTGATATGTAAGGTACCAAGACTCTAAGGTAGGCCTAGGCCTATAAGGTCCAAAGGTGATGGGATGGCAGGGTGTCTTGTCTCAGGGAACCACTGTACCAGCACTCTCTGCTTTCTGAGCTTTCTAAATCAAGAGCTATGAACGATCCCCAGGGTCCTTGTTACCTGCTTCATTTTGGTACCAAACATGGAGCCGCTCGCGTCAATAACAAGCACCACGTTTTTCTCAACAGGTGGAAGGCTTCCGGATGCAAAGTAATGAACAAAATAGCCATCGCAAATCTGGAAAAAAAGAAGCAGAATCAACAAAAACTGTGAAAGCCAGTCTAAATCAAGTCCCCTCTTATTTTGCTGCATAAAACCCTGCTCTTTTCCTTCCTAGGCCTTATCACTGTTGCTATTAAATAGGCATTTGTGGGATTGTTTGCTCAATGTCCATCTCCTCCACCAGAAGTGTATCTCTGCTGGTCAGGCTGCCAGCCCAGGGCCTGCCCCTGAGCTGTGGAGAAAATGAGACTGGCTTGTGGCCCAAGGCTCCAGGGATCAGGATCTCTGTAATATGTGAGTTCCTGTCTGTGAGAGCTGGGCTTGCATAGTCTTGAGGGCCCCTAGGGACGTTTTGCCTGGGCTCCAGGAACTGAGAGTGTTGTTTTAACCTCCCTCTATAGAGTGAGCCTGAGGCCCGGCTCCATTGCTGCCAGGGGCTGGGAGTTTGCAGGGCCTCCCTCTCCTCCTTAAACCTCCTTTCTGCTGTTGCTGGGCAGAGCAGGGAGGGGAGGAGGGAGCAGAGGCTGAGTGAGCTATTTGTTCAGAGGGGATTGGTTAGACCAGGTGCAGATGCCTTGGGCTATCGGGGATATGATTGGCTGCTGACCCCCTTCCCCCACTCCATCTCTCCTTCTGCGGAGCCTGGGGCCTGGGACAGTTGAGGGAAGGGGAGGGGGAAGCTGGGAGGGCCCCCAGGACCAGTGGCAGCTCAGCCTAAGGAAGTATAGGCTTGCTGAGGGTCTGTGCTGCCCAGGAGCCTGAAGCAAGTTCTGTCCTGGGATAACCAGCTTATTCTCCTCTCAGCCCTTCAGGCATTCTCTGGTCACAAAGCTGGACACACTATCTCCTCCCGTCTTGGAGGGCGTGAGGGGGGTGGTGGAGAGCAGGAAGGAGATGGGAGGACATCTTGCTCTTCCCCTCCACCCCAGCCTTTGAATTAATTCACAAGCACAAGCGTAGGCTTTGTCTGCACTTTTTCCTGGCACTCTACAGCAGTTCCCCAAGCCCTGGGTCAACCATCCTGCAACTGCCCAAGCTACAGGCAGAGTCCAGCTGTCCTTCTGTGTTCTTCCCATACCTGGGTAGGTGAGAGCTTCTGGGAAAATCACATTCTTACCTCTCCATGGTCCCAGGCTCACCAGTGGCCCCACACCTCACATCCTATTATATAAACCAGAGGCATGACCCAGGTCACCAACCTCTCACACTCCCTTCAGCTGTCATGCCACCCCATTCTCAGGAAATGCCTCCCCTCCCTCCTCATGAAAAAATTAAGGGCACCAGGCCATGTCCCTTGGACTGCCCACCCCACCCTTGCACAGGGTCCACACACCTATATGCCTCCTCCCTCTACTGAAAGACAAAACAATCCTTCCCTGACCCCATGCATGCCCAGCCTCCAGTACCTCCTCCACCAGCCAGACTCCTACTCTCCAACCCAGCCCATGCACCCGACTGGGTCTTCTTTAGAGTTTAAAAATGTTAGGGCTTCCCTGGTGGCGCAGTGGTTGAGAGTCTGACTGACAATGCAGGGGACATGGGTTCGGGCCCTGGTCTGGGAGGATCCCACATGCCGCGGAGCAACTGGGCCCGTGTGCCACAACTACTGAGCCTGCGCGTCTGGAGCCTGTGCTCCGCAATAAGAGAGGCCACGATAGTGAGAGGCCCGCGCACCGCGATGAAGAGTGTCCCCTGCTCGCCACAACTGGAGAGGGCCCTGGCACAGAGGCGAGGACCCAGCACAGCCAGAAATAAATAAATTAATTAATTAATTTAAAAAAAATGTTGGTGTCTTTTCCATCCACTAAGACAACCTCCATTCATCCCGATCCCACCCAAACTTCAAATCAGCTCCTTTCTTCCCGGTAGCATGCCAAGGTAATGAACTCGACAGCTGTAATGCTCTTCTCACCTCCGGTTTACTCCTCTGCCCACTGCAGACTGGCTCCCAGCCCCACCGCTGATCCATCTCTCACCAAAGGTAGCAACGACCAGTTGGTTGGAAAACTCAGTGGGTGTGTTTCAGTTCTCATCAGACTGCACCTCCCTGATATATTTCACAATTGACAATCACTTCTGGTCCTCAGGAGAATCTTTTCCTCTGGGATTCAGAGATGATGAACGCTCCTTATTCTCCTACCAGCTCTCAGGCCCATCGGATTCAGTCTCTTTCTTCAGCTGCATTTCCCCCCCTGTCCCTTAAACAGTGTTGCCTAATATTTGTCTGTCATGGCATGCAAAGAAAATGACTACGTTTGTGTAGCACAATGGAGGGAAGTGGTGGGGATTTAGAGCCCTGAATAGGCTGATGGCAGCTCGTGGGGCCAGATACCCCAAGGGCTGTGGAGATCAATAGCTCCTAGACTGGGAAGCTCTACCTTAGCAACTGCCGTCCTGGATCTGCTCTTCCGGCTCTATACATTTGGCCTGGGTCACCTCCCTAGCTCTCTTGGATTCAACCCCTGAATCTCCACTGCTGACCCCACAACTCTTTCCCCAGTCCAATGCTCTTCACTCTTCCCCCTCCACAACTTAATACCCACTCACCATTGGACCTGTTCCCTTGGATGGCTGAAGCCTCCAATGTATGCTGCTCAAACAACAAATTCATTACCTTCCTCCCGTCTCACCCTTGCGTGTCTTTGTCATTTAGAGGCACCATCATGCACATGGTCACTCCAGATACAAACCTGAGTGTCACCCCTGAATCCTCCTGTGTCCCTCACTCCTCACACCCAACCAGCCACAAATTCATGCTGGTTTGATCTGCTGGATATGTCTCAGGTCCACCCCTCCTTGCCATCCCAAACTAACGAAGCCCAAATTTAGGGCTCCTTTCCCTCGGGTTTCCCTGCTTCTCCTGGGGCCCCTCCCATCCATGCATCGTTGCAGCAGCTGCACGGTCCGGTCTTTCAAAACACAAACCTCATAGCGTCATTCCCTCTCAGGGCTCCCTGGGCATGTTCAACATAAATTTTATGTTCCTTATCAAGCCCCTGCAGCACTCATGGCCTTCAATCTCACCTCTTAGCATTTCTTGGGCCTCAAATCAACACTCCAGGAACTCCAATCTACTTGTAGTTCCCTACACACCCCTGGATATTTCCAGCCTCCATTCTCTGTATCATGCAGCCCTCAGTTTACTAGACTGCCTTTGCCTTCTGAGAGCCCCCTTCCCAACTTGGTACACTTCTTTGAATTCTTTAAGACCCAGGTCAGGCTCCCTGACCTCCTCACCCCTCATGATGGCTTCCATCATATTTATGTTGTCATTGACAAAGCACTTCTCATCTTGCGTCATTCTCGTGTCTCTCTGTTTCACCTGGAGACAGTGAATAAGATCTGTGTGTGATTCACTTCAGGGTTCCTGACATCAGCCAGCAGTGGGCATACCGGATTAGGTGCCCATGGAGTGAATGTGTTGGGCTTTGAAAGGCAGGCATACTCATGTAAAATGGGAGGTGAATTGAGGGGTTCTTGGTTGGGGGATGCAGGAATCATAGCACACAGTGGATGGGAGTATCAGTCGTACTATTTAATGCCTAGTTCCATCTGTTCTATCTGTATCTTTACTCCAGGCAATGGTGGGAGAGGTAAAGAATGAACAAGCAGACAAATGCCTCAGTTCACACGTGCGTGCGTGCGCACACACACACACACACACACACACCCCAGAACACCAGGTTAAGGCCCTGCTGCCACCTACTGGCATGATACCCTCAGCTCCTATTCTGAGAGGGTGAATTCCTTCTATTCCCCTTACACATCAGGCCTCTGTTATACCTCTGTGCCTCTGCATATGCTACTCCCCTCTCTCTGCATGCCCTCCCCTTCATCCTATCGGTCCAGGTGGAGGTAAAGTCTATTCAGTTTTCCTATGCTAACTTAAAGGCCAACTCGTTCAGGAAGGCTCTCGTGAAGCCCTCCTCAGTGGTATCCATACGTAACCCATTACAGATTTATACACAGCCCTTAGAACCTTTTATGACTGCTCTGGCTCTATGTATTGGGTTACCTCAGGATGGGACATTTCCAAAGGGAGATTACGGCTGTGTCCAACTCATTCCTGACTTCCCAGAGTCACTGAGGGCAGGACTGGGCTAGAGCAGTTTCCTGCTTGATGGAGATGCGTCCACATATGAATGAATGAGGAGAGGTGTAACCAAAGCACTATACTAGCCCAGAGCAGAGAGAGGAATTGTACGTGGGGTGGGGTCATCATGGAGGTGGCACTGAAGCAAGGTTTTCAGGGATGAGGAGGACACTCACCAGTGGAGAAAGGAGGGAGAAGACATTCCCAGGGCGGCAGATAGTATGAGCACATAATCAGGCACAGATGACTGGCAGGTTCAGGTGATTTGGGACATTGGTGTGTGGTGTGGCATGGTGTGGGGCAGCTGGAGGATGGTTTGTGTGCTGGAGGCAGTGAGAGGTGTGGTGGGAGAAGCAGGCTGGGACCAGACATCTCAGGCTGCCATGCAATTGTTGTTGTCAAGCCAAGGGTCCCGGATCAGCCTCTAACCCTCTGGTAGAGCGTGGGACCTCTGCACGTTCTTCGTGAGTGTGTGAGCTCAGAATTTAAGGGCTCCCTGTTTAGGCAAATGGCTCAAGTGAGGCAAAAAGAATTTTTAAAACTTAGAGACATCCAGAAAGCCCAAGAGAACATGAGAGTATCAGAGCTGCAGAAAGTGGGAGAGACTAATCACTGGCCAATGGTTGCCTTTCCAAAAGGTCTGGTTAAGAGTGGGCTATGACTTGCTTCAGTTAGGAATGTATTCACCTGGATCTTGATTCAGTTTATACAGTTCCGGGTCTCCAACTCTTTGGGGGACATATGTGCTTCACCAGGTGTGAAGTCATGTGTCGCTACACACCGTCCTGTCCGGGTTCACTAGTCCTCACTGATCCCTAGGGAGAAACAAACGCGCACCTTGTGGAGGCCAGCGCCTTGTTTCCCAGGCCTGTCTGACTCCAGAGCCCACGCTCTTTCCATTCTCCTGGCCCTCTCACCTGCACGTCTCCAACGATGTCCTCCATGACTACATCATACTGGACCACGAAGTCGGCCCTGATGCCTGAACTGGAGAAGGCAGACTGGTCTTGCAGTGTCGCGCAGAAGGTAATTCGGACACTGGTCTCTCCCCTCTCAATCCTGGTGGATGGGGGCGAGTCAGCCTCACCTGCATGGGTGGGGAGGGGGTAGGTGGGATGGAGAGCTCGCCAGGCAGAAAGTCAGGTAAAGGGACATCAAAAGAGGCAATATCTGGGGAGGGTGAGAAGTAAGCCCTGCACCACCTGCTGCTCCTTTTGCCTGCAATGCCCCTCCACCTGCCCAAATGCTACATTCCTCTCCCAATCCTACAACCAGCTCCCCCTACTCTGCCTCTTCCACGAGCCCAGCCTGACAGACCCAGCCCCCACTCAGCTCCCAGGCTCTGGCAGCCTGGCCCTCACTCACAACTTCATCCTGGCTCATTTGCCATCCATCCCGGGAGCCCAGTCTCTGGAGGAGTGTCACGTCCCCAGGAGCCTGGATCTCCTCCCGGAGAGACCGTGTCGTGTGTGTTGTGGAGAGAGACAGATACACAGTCAGGGCCTCGGTCTCCTCCCATGTCCCTTACTGCTGTGGGAAACTGCAGCCCAGCAACATTCTCTTCTAGATAGAATTTCATGTGTTTTCTTCCCCCTCTGGCTTCTTGACTCTCAGAATCACGTGTGTGAATAAGACTTTTAGCGCCTCATGAAATCACAGATGAACTTCTGGTCCCGGATGTTTGCTGAGCTGGCCACAAGATCAACTCCTCTGGAATTTCAGCCCAAGACAAATGTCCATTTAGACATGCCTCTGTGCCTCCTTTTTTCCAGAAAATGGAAACTAGGGAATTCTGCTCCCCGCCCCCCTTTCCTGCTACAGCTGTCAGGAAGCTTAGGGGCAAACTGAGCCCCCATACTCTCTGAGGCGCCTGCTTACATACATTCCCTTGGCTTCCTTCCTTTCAGAGGTCTTTGTTCTGTTTTATCCCCACAGGATTGGCTCTCCCCTCCGTTTAACCTTTAAGGAGAAGCGGGGGAGGGAGCTGCCATTTATAGCTTAGGGTTTAAGCGTGCAGGCTCCAAGGACTCAGATGCTGCCTGTGGGCCCCTGGACAAGTTATTCACACTCTCTAAGCCTCAGGCTCCTCATCTGTAGCACGGGAAGGATAATAGCTCCTCTTTCATAGAGAGTGTTTTTGCAAATACAATGAGATCATTTATATAAAGCATTTGGAACCATACTTGGATCTTAGTAAGTGCTCGATAATGCTAATGATTACAATTATCATCAGGTCTTCATTACTCTGTACCAGTGATTTGCAGAGAGGAATTTTCTCAAATTCTCACAGTGGTCCCGGGCCATCGATTGCATGTTGCCATCGTACAGACGGGAAAAGTGAAGCAGAGCCAGTGAGTGATTTGCCTGCTGCCCCACCTTTGGAGAAGGTCAAAGCTGGGATTTGAACTCAGGTCTGTGTCTGTCTCTCTCCTGTCTGTATTCCATACTGTCTCTCTGGGTCAGCAAGGTCCAAGTAGGTAGGACATCCGAAGCTAAACAGTTTAGTGAGAGTGGCCACATGACATGGGTGATTTCTCTGTGCCTGTCCACTTGTCCCTCAGTGGAGGCGTCTAGGCCGGATCAGTGGTTCTCCAATCTGATTGGACATCAAGTTCACTTGCAAATGGGTCAAAAAAATAGGTTCCTGGGCCCCTCCCCAACCTACTGAAGCAGACTCCAGGAGGGTGGGGTCCAGGAATCTGTATTCTGACAGCTCACATAGCGATTCTGCTGTAGCCATTGTGGCCTTCAAACACCTTGTGATGAAAACAAACAAACAAACAAACAAACAAACAAACACCTTGAGATGAAGTTTGAAGTAAGCCTGGCAGCCAGGATGTCTCTCTGGCATACAGGGCCTGAGATGATGTCTTCTGGGGCAGCCTGCACTTCACACTGTCCTCCCATTGCCCTTCCATTCTCAGTGGTGATTCCAGAGGAAAGCAAGTGTGGGCTCTGAATCCCTTAGCATTGTCAACATATGATTTCATGGAGCTGACCTAGCAACCCCTTCTCCACTTTTTACAATTTCAGGAGGGAAATCACCACTGCGGGAAATGTGGGACTTGCTGGTTTCCCACAGCTTGCAAGGATGAGACCAAGTTTGTAACCGAAATATTTTCAACTCCAAACATGCCCTCTTCTCCTTGTTTGAATGGGAAAGGAACCTAGGGCAGAAGTGGTATTAGAAGGAAGCAGAGGGAAAGGGGGCAGCTTCCCATTTAGGGAAGGCCAGTCTTATGGTTGACCTGTAGTGCTTCTCACATACTTGAGTGGGTGTTGGTGGGCAGGTGGCTGGTCCTCAGAGGTGGTACGTGAAGATAGCCAATGCCTGTCTTTTCTGGCACTGTGACCTCTACACTCAGCCTTGTCACCAATTGTCGGGGTCTCAGGCTCACCACCAGCTGGTACTGGCCCTGGTGCCGCTGCAGCAGCTCCTCGTAGGCGAGAAAAAAAGTCACCTTTGTGGCTGTTGCCAGGTTGGTGAAGTTGCGAAACTTCTCTGATTCTCAGTTCCTGGTCTTGAAAGGGAGGAGGATGAAAGAGATGGGATCTCATGAGGAGGAGGGGAGCTGTCAGATGACCTAGTTCTGGCTACCCCCTCTCTGGCCCCAGCAGACCTGGCCAGGCTTCTGTTTCAACTAAGTCCCTCGACCACAGTTAGTTATTCACTCACCCACTTGTTAAACTGTCTCTCTCCCTCATTCATCCTCTTAAATATTCTGCCTAAGAAATTCTATCACAGGCAGGTTACCCATAAGGAAACTATGTTAATGAAAATCTGAATCTACAATAAAACAATAAGGGACTAATGATTTGTTTTATAAAAAGAGGTTTCAATTTACACACAATGCCTCTTTCCCTTCAAATAACCCCTCACACCCACCCCTCCCCCATGCTTTAGACTAAGCTTGTTTATATGGCATTAATTCCTCAGTATGCAGTAGCCAAACCTAAAGTTTCCGTGCTTGATGAAACTCTTTTGGAGGCTGGGAGGAAACACTGAAGGAAGACAATACACTTCTGCCAGCAGAATGGAACTCAGTTAGGAAACAGGATTTGATTTAGAGAAATCTCACTTGAACATAACCTTACCGGAAGATGCCAGTTCTTAAATAAGCCACATCCTGCTGGCAGGAGGAAAGTGGAAGTAGTGAAGTAAACTCCCATTTATTGAACACCTACTCTCTTATAGGTTTTGCTAGTCATTAACTCACCTCATCTCCATGTAATCCTATGAAGTAGAGACCATTATCCCCACTTTACAGAGGTAGAGATTGAGGTCAAGTGAGAACATGTGTAAGCCCCTGATCACACATCTAAGATGAACTTGTCATGTTTCAAACTGGTTGGAGCCTTACCTGATGCCTACATGAGCAGCTATTTTTTCCTTGCTGATGCGCTTCCTCATAGATTTTCTTTGCCTGGTGCTTCTCTTTGACTTCTGCAGTGTAGACTTTATTGTTGATGGTCCTGATGGAGCAGGAAAGAGGAAGGACAGACAGAAACAGAGAAAGGAAAAAAGAGATGGTCAGTGACATAGACAGAAAGAGACATACAAAGAAGATGGAGGAGGAGGATGAGGGATGGGGAGAGAAAAAGAGCAAAATATAACTGTGAAGCCAGAGTGAGAGAAGGAAGAAGAGAAGAGAGGAGAGTCCAGGGTGATAAGACCAGGTGAAGCAGTTATCATTATCTCCATTTGTCAGGTGGGGAAATAGAGACCACACAGTTGGTATATGGTTGACTTGGTGTTAGGACTTTATGTTTTCCAAAGTGTTGAATGAATTCCATGTTTTGGCACATAAAATAATTTTAGGTGGGACACAACTGAACATTTTTATTACAATTGTTATATATTTACTGTAATATGTATTAAAAATATAACTAGCACGTTGAACACACGAGCTCATAGATATTGTTACTTAGGATAAGCCTAACTTAGGTAATCTTAAGTGTATCTATTTACAGAAACTATATTAAGTAAATAATATGGTGAGTGGCACAAGCAGTAAAAATTGTGAAAGCAGAATGCAAATTGCTGCAAAGGCATCTGAGATTGACTAGGGAAGGGGCCTTGACCTTAGCGGGCTCAGAGACCAATGAGATACTAATTCAAACTTGTTTTACCCCAGTTTTTCCTATTGCTCTAAGGAAGGTAATAAAGTATAAAGGAGTTCAAAGAAGGGAAGAAGCATTTTTGCCCAAGTCTTCCAGAAAAGGTCCTAGAGGAGGTGGCCTTGGTGGTGGGGGAGTTCAAATTAGGGAAGATTTGGACAGATGATCATCACTGGCCATGCCTCCTCAGTCTCCTTTGTTGGCTCCTTCTCTTCTTGATTCTAAATCTTTGGGACACTCCTAGGCTCTGTTCTAGACCTCCCCTTCCTCTCTGTTCTTTCTACAGTCACTCTCTAGGTGAGGTCGTCTAGTCCCATGGGTTTAAATATCATTTGCACACAGATGACTCCCAAATCTGTATCTCTAGTGTGGACCTGTCTCCTGAACTCCAGACCTGTATATTGCTTACTTGACATTTCACTAGCATTTCCAATAGGCACCTAAAGCTTAACATATCCCAAACTGAGTTCCTTGTATCTCCCCCACCTCCCAAATCTGCTCCTCCCTTGGTTTTCCTTATCTCAGGAAATAGTTGTTCGGCTGGAAATCTTAGAGTCATGCTTGACTCCCTTCTTCCTCTCATACACCACTTCTAATCCATCAGGGAATTTTGACCCTATTTTTAGATACGTCCACAATCTGACTATTTCTCCCCACACCCACAATTACTACCTTAATCCAAACTACCAACATTTCTTGCTTGGATAAATGCAACAACCTACTAACTGGCCTCCCTCTTTAAAGCCTTGCCTCCTTATTATCTGTTCTCTTCACAGCAGTCAGACAGATCCTGTTAAATCCTAAGTCAGACCATGTCCCTTCTTTCCTCAAAACTCTCTGTGGCTCTTGTCTCAAATCAGAGTAAAGGCCAAAGTCCTCACCAGGGCCTCCATGGTCCTATACTATCTGGTCCCCTGTCACCTCTTTAACCCCATCTCCTCCTTCTCTTCACCTTATTCATTATTCTCCAGCCACCAAGGCCTCCTTGCTGTTTCTTGAGTTTTTTCAGCACACTCCTGTTTAAGAGCCTTTACAATTGCTGTTCCCTTTGTTTGGAACACTCTTCCTCCAGATATTGGCAAATCTTATACTCTCTCTTCTTTCAGGTCTTTGTTCAAATGTCATTTCCTCAGAGAGACATCCTTGATCACTCCTAAACAGCGCCTTCCCACTCACTCTTTATCTTCCTTGCTCTACTTTCTATTTCTTTGTAGCACTTATCCATAAACTGACATATACTTCCTTGTTTATTTTTCCCTTATCTGCCTTCTCCACTGGACTGTAAGCTCCTTGAGGGCAGGGATTTTGTCTGTATTAATTGCTGCTGTATCCCCAGTACCTGTAATGCTGCCTGGCACATAGTAGGCACTCAACAATTATTTGTGGAATGGGCATTCCATACAGACAGCAGGAAAACACAGGGACCATGTTTCAGAGAACAGCAAGTAGTTAGATTTGGCTGGAACAGAGAGGTAGGGAAAGGAGTTATGGAGAGAAGTTTGGAGTGGTTGTGTAGGCCTAGAGAATAAAGAGCTTTGAACAGTAGACTCAATTGAGTTCATATGACAGTGAAGACTAGATATGGAGAATGGGAGTCCAAGATAAATCTTGAAGGGGGGGATGGGTCAGAGCTGGTCTTTGAGGAGTGATAGATAGTTCCATGTCCTAGAGAATATTACTGCAACTCTGTAAGCGGCAGGAACAACAGTCTCTATTTTACAAATGGAAGGCACAGGTACTGGGGGTGGTTGGGGTAGAATGAAGTTATTTGACCAAAGCAGCAGTTTCTAGGAACACTTGAGGAGGATATGCAACCTGCAGAAAAGACCACTCAGGTGGGAAGTGTTTCTAGGCAGCTGAAACAGACTATTGCTGTGGCTGGGCTCATGTGGGGGTGGGCTGAGCTGGCATTGCCTCAAGGTCTCCTGGGGGTTGTGGGGGTGTAGGGTGGGGCTGGTCTGGCAGCAGCACACTGGGGCTTCTGTGTGTGTGCTGCCTCCAGCAAGCATACTTTCCATGGAGTCTGCCCAAAACATTTCCTCCAGCATGCTTTGCTTAATTAAAAAAATTATTTTGGAGTTTTTGCTATTAGAGCAAAAATCCACATTCTGTCTGGCTGCTTAGCTCTTGTATCATTTGACCAGCAACCTCTCTGGTGAGCCCCCATACTCCAAACCCATGCTGCCTTTTTTGCCTTTGATCTTCCTGGGTCACCCACACACAGTGATCCTGGTCCCTTCCAGTCTTACCCATATGGAAATCCTGTTTCCCGGAAGCTTTCTTTGACTACCTCACCACCTCTCCCATGAACTCCCTTGCCAGGGGCACACTGCCTACCTCCTCCAACCTTTCCTCTCTTCGGGGAAGTGCCATCTGTCCATCAAGGCCAGCAGGTTCCTGATGACAAAGTTCAGGCTCTAGGGCTACTGTTAATAGAGGCTTACAGATTGTTTATAGCACAAAGCCCACCTCTGGTGAGGGGGTCTGAGCAAAGGCCGAAACTCTGCACATGCTGGCCTCATTCATCTGCTAAATCTGAGTCACTCTTCCCGAAGCTCAAGGCCATTTTCTAATTCACACTAAGGTATTATATGAGCCAATGAGGCTCCACCAAGCTTCTCCTTATCTGCTCCTCCTCTCACGTTTACCATCTCAAAGAAGGCACTGTCATCTACCAGGTCAGACAAGCTGAAATCAGGTGGGCACCTTCTATCTTTACTTACTCCCCACATGTATGCACCAGGTTGTTTCTCCCTCCTTATGGTCTCTCAAATCCCACCCCGACTGCACTGTTCCAGCCCTCAGCAGCCCTTATGCGGATATTGCCCCAGGCTCCTTACTGAGCTCCCTGCTTCCCAGCTGGCCCCTCCAGCCCACCCCACCTCACTATTGTCACTCCTTGCTTAAAACCTTGCCATGTCTCCTCATTATGGGCCACAGTTATTTCTAAAGTGGGGTGCACACACTCCAGGGGTGCTAGAGTGTGTACACTCCAACACACACTGAGGGAGTGGGAAAACAATGTTAACACTCTACTTATAGGGTTTTCTCCTACATTGTCTATGTATATTTTTGCATATGTTTCATAATGTACCTAATATATTTGCTCAGTAGTATATTTATAGACTTTATAAATTAATAAATAATATATATTTGGGAAGTACGTGATCAATTTTTTCCCGATGGGCGTGCAAACACATAAGATGGTTTGGAGACCATCAAGTAAGGGCCAGGTGTTTGGTCTGGCATTGGCAGCCCTCTACCACCTAGTCTTTCCTTACCTCTCCAGTCTCAATTTTGACCACTCTCTACCTCTGCTTGTGCCCTACACTCTGGTGACACTGAAGTCCTTCCAGTTCCCCTAATGAGGAAACATTTATTCCTGTGCTCCTTTTGCCTGGATTCTCCAGCCCTGCCCTCAGCCTGCTTGCCCGATGAACAGCTCATATTCTGAACCTCAGTTTAGGTGTCATCTTTGAGAGGCTTTCTCTGCGTGGGGCTGGGGAACTGACCACTGTCTCCTGGTAGGCCTCGCCATTCCCACCATCCTGCATTCACGCTTCTCTTTCTTCCCAGCATACTTTATTAAAATTATCTGCTTTCATTTTTTTAAAAAATTTTTTTAATTTCAGATAACGAATACTTTTTAATTTGTTTTATTTTTGGCTGTGTTGGGTCTTCGTTTCTGTGTGAGGGCTTTCTCTAGTTGCGGCAAGTGGGGGCCACTCTTCATCACGGTGCGCGGGCCTCTCACTGTCGGGCCTCTCTTGTTGCGGAGCACAGGCTTCAGACGTGCAGGCTCAGTAGTTGTGGCTCACGGGCCTAGTTGCTCCGCGGCATGTGGGATCTTCCCAGACTAGGGCTCGAACCTGCGTCCCCTGCATTAGCAGGCAGATTCTCAACCACTGCACCACCAGGGAAGCCCTCTGCTTTCATTTTTATTTCCCCCATTAGACTGTGAACTCTTTGGGAGCAGGACCATGTGCAATTCATCTTCCTCTTTCCGTAATACCCAGCCCAGTGTAAGTCACACAGTCAGCATCAGGAAATGCTTGTTAAAAAAATAATCAAGCAAATATTATCAAGGAAATATTATCTGCCCGCCACTAATTTTAGCATATATTTTCACATATATTAGCTCATTTAATCCTCTCAGGTGGGTTCTAATTTTTTTTTAATTTATTTATTTTTGGCTGCGTTGGGTCTTCATTGCTGGGTGCGGGCTTTCTCTAGTTGCGGCGAGCGGGGCTACTCTTCGTTGCAGTGTGTGGGCTCCTCATTGCGGTGGTCTCCCTTGTTGCGGAGCACGGGCTCCAGGTGCACGGGCTTCAGTAGTTGTGGCATGCGGGCTTCAGCAGTTGTGGCTCGCGGGCTCCAGAGCACAGGCTCAGCAGTTGTGGCGCACGGACTTAGCTGCTCCATCGTATGTGGGATCTTCCTGGACCAGGGCTCGAACCCATGTCACCTGAATTGGCAGGCGGATTCTTAACCACTACACCACCAGGGAAGCCTGGTGGGTTCTAATTTTATCCCCATTTTACAGATGTGTAAAATGAGACTCTGATAAGTGCCATGATTTGTCCTGAGTCCCATAGTTGGCAGAACCAGGATTCAAACTCAAGAGTGCATGCTCTTTATCACTATGCTCTGCTGAAAGAATGAACAAAAGAATGAATAAAACAGTGAGTTTGGAAGCAGACTTACATGGTGAAATTGGAGATAAAGGTGAGGCGAGGTAGATCCAGGTCAAAGATGACTTCATGAGCCTTGGCATGCGGACTGAACAGGACAGAGGTGACCAAGGTGTGGGCATAGCGGGAAATCACAGTAGAATGCATGGAATAGCTTTTCATCAACAGCTGAGGGAAGACAGGGATGTGGGTTAGGTAGACTCTATCCTTGGCCTCCATGCACTAGTACCCAGGACTCCTGGACAGGCCTCAAGGTACAAGTGGAGAAACTGAGGCCCAGAGAGGGAAAACAGCCTCTGTCATTCATTTTGTGGATCTGCCTAATATTTCAGTGAGCTTTACCAAGTCTCAGACCCAAAGGCTCACAGAGGATCACAAATCAAGGGACCTCTGGACAAGTGCTTCTCCAACTTTAATGTGCACATGAATTTCCTGGACATCTTGTTAAAATGCAGATTCTGATTTAGCAAGTCTGGGGTGGGGACTGAGATTCTGACTTTGTAACAAACTCCCAGGTTATGTTGATGCTGCTGGTCTATGAATTTTACTTTGAGTAGCAAGGCTTTAGAATATAACAGAGTGGCTGTCATTCATTGAGCTCTACTCTGTGCAAGACACTGTGATATATGTGTCTATAACTATATCTATATCTATTCCCTTTTTAGGAACTCAAGTGTAAAGGATTGCACCTGGGTACTTCCCTGGAGGTCCAGTGGTTAAGACTCTGCACTTCCACTGCAGGGGGCACAGGTTTGATCTGGTTGGGGAACTAAGATCCCGCATGTCGCACGGCAGGGCCAAAAGAGGAAAAAAAAAAAAAAAAGAATTGCACCTGATAAGTACAATCAGACACTGAAAGCATGATAAGCATTTGGCATCCATGATCTTATTTAATCCTCACATCGGCTCTATGGGCTACATAATATTATTGTTCATATTTTACGGATGTGTTAACTGGGCCCAGAGCCTGAGGCCGCACAGCAAGTAACATATCGATCTTCTTCCTGACCTTTCCTGAAGCCATGATCCCTTCATCTACCCACACGTCTAGTTCATTCTCAGTGTGGGGCAGTGGGAAATGAAGGCATTTGGGGTCAGATGGACCTAGAATCAAATTCCAGTTCTGCCACCTCTTAACTGTGTCAATCTCTGAGCCTCAGTTTCCTCTTCTATAATAGTAGATAGCTTAGCTATCTACTTAGCTATAATAGTAGAGCTTAGCTTACAGGGATGCTGTAAGGACTAAATGAAATAATAACTCTAAAATACCTGGTGGAGCACCTGACATATGCTCAGAAAATAGTAACTCTTTCCTCTGGCCCTAGTTTCCTAGGACTGAGAAAGCAGACCAAATAACCTTCCGCTGTTGCCCCCAAGGAGCTAATTTCCTTGCAAATCCTGGAGCTCTGTTCCCTCATCCCAGATCTAACCTTTGTGCTTGATGAGGAGGGCCCAGAAGGTCCCTGGTATGTCAGTTCCAGGAGAATGGTCAGCAAAAAGGTGATACGGATGAGGCATCTCCACTTAGACATGATGCCACCTCTGGCCTGGGGCTGTTGTTCACATCCAGAAGGTCTGGGCCCTATCTCCAAACTCGTGCTCTTTTAAGCCTTCAGGTATCCCTTCTCTTGAGAGGGAGGGACTATCCTGAAGGGTGGGGAAGACTCTGAATGTGGCATTGAATCAACACAAGCCAGGATTGTCCAAGAGCTGGGGTTGGCATCTTGCCTGGAGAGGGGCCAGTTCCATGCCTCCCTTTTTCCCATCATCCAGCTGTAAGATGAATGGAAACTAAACATACTAGAGTTCTGGGTCTGTCTGTTTGCTGTGTTGGCCCAGGGTGGGGTTTTTCTTTCCTATAAACATCCACAGGAGCCCAGTAACTGAGGCCAGAGAAAGGTCACTTAGCACTGATCATCTTAAAAAGGTAGCTGATATGAGAGAGGGGTTGGTGGAGCAAGGCCCCAATCCTGGTCCTTTCTGGCATGGATTTTAGCCTTGAGACAGGAAGGATTTACTTAGGGTCCCATAAAAATTGACTCCTACAGATATGAGCCTTACTATCTCCAGAATATTCAGAGGCCAAGACAGGCTAGGGTAGGACTGAGAAAATAAGATAGTGGTTCAAAATAGAACTACTGGACTCAGACCATCTGGGTTTGTCTCAGTTCTGCCACTTACTGACAGTGTAATATTGTGAAATTTAATTAATTGCTCTGCAGCCTCAGTTTCCTTACCTATAAAAAGAGAATAATAATAGCACCTATTTCATAAAGTTGTTATGAAGATTAAAAAAGGTTGTACTTTCACAGTACTTGGCACATGGTAAGCGTTCAGTAAACATTAGCTGCTAGGACTAGAGCTGGATGAGGCCTGATTGATCTCGAAAGTATGGGAAGCTCCCTGTCCCTCCGGAGACCTAGGTGGGGGAGGGGTGGGGAGATGCTCAGTTGATGGGCGTCAGTCTGTCTGTGGGAACCCAGAGATGTTCTGGACTGTGTCTACAGGAACTGTGGAGGGCAAGAGTGAGAACTGGAGCTGAGAAAGAAAATTACTTGAAGGTGTGCACACGGGACATCAGCATCAGTCAGAACCCCTATCCCTCTGCCCTTTCCACCCACATAGAGCACATGCAGCCCCAGCACTTACCTTCAGGCAAAATCTCTAAAGACATTTTACAAACTGCGTAGGGAACATTCAGACTTGTCCTATGGCATTTGGTACCGCATAACAAAGCCTCCTCATTCTTGTATTTGGTGACCCATGGCCTGTCAGTTGCCACCTCCCCCAAGTCCACATGAGGTTTCCTGTCAGAATTTCCTCATGGGAGAGAGCCCTAGCTAGAAAAACAGCTCTGCTTATACAACAACAGAGAAACTCACATCAGCTACCAGTCCTTTTCCCTTACTTGGGATGGATAACCAAGGGTCTTCAGGCAAATTAAGGGAAACTGCAGCATGAAAGCAAAAGACTAAAATAAGAAAATAGAACAACTGACCCCAGAGAAATTTGGGAATTTTGGAAAGGAAAGAGAATTTCAGAAAAGAAATGATAATATCCTCAGCAAATTTCAAGAAGGTAAAACCTGAATAAAACAAGAAGTAAATGCCACAGAACAGGAACAATCAGAGAAAAGAAAGACTCCTTAGGGATGGAAAGTAAGTTGCTGAACTTAAAAGAAAATCAACAGAAGGACTGGGAAATAAAATTGAGGAAATTTCCCAGGATGCAGGGCCAAAAAACAAAGAAACACAAAGTAGGAGAGAAAATTTAAGAGATGAAGATTAATCCAGCAGGTTCAACATCTGAATAACAGGAGTCCTAGCCAGAGAGAACAGAAAAAATAAAGGACAATTTGTCAAAAACTTATTAGAAGTTAATTTTCCAAAGCTGAAGAAGGATTTCCAGAACAGGTGCCCAGAACAGTGAACCCAGGTAACAGTGGATCCAACCCAAGCAATTACTACAACAGCCTCCTCACTGGTCTTCAGCTTCCTACTTTGTCATCCCCGCTCCCCCTTCACCAGTATATTTTCACAACAGCCAGAGGGATCCTTTTAAAACCCAAGTCAGATACTCTCCCACCTCTGCTCAAAACCCTCCTGTGGATCCCACTGTGGCTTGGCTTACAGGGCCCTATAAGATCAGGCCCTCATTACCTATCTGACCTCATTTTCTATTACTTCCCTCCTTGCCTTCCTCCACTAGTCTAGCAACACTGACTTTTATGTTCTTCAAAAATGGCAGGCACGAGACAAACAATGCCAGGCACAGTCCTGCTCTAGGGCCTTTGCACTGACTGTTCTTTCTATTTGGAATGTTCTTTCCCCAGGTATCCACTTGGCTAGCTCTCTCACTTCATGCAAGTCTTTCTTCACATGCTACCTTTTCAGTGAGTCTTTCTCTGACCAACCTATTTAAAACTTCAGTAACCTCCCACTCTCACTGGCATTCCCTATCCTTTTTACCCTGATTTATTTTTCTCTATAGCACTGATAACACTTAAACTTGTTATATATTTTACTTATTTATCTGATCATTTTCTCTTTCTTCCTCACTAGAATATCACCTCCATGGGGACAAGGATCTGTTTCACTGCTGTATCCTCAGCTTCTAGAACAGTGCCTGGCACATTGTAGATACTGAATAAATGTTTGTTGAAAGAATGAATACAATAAAGGCAAATAATTCGAGGAATAAAGAAAGGCTATTAGAGAATCCGTGTGTGTGTGTGTGTGTGTGTGTGTGTGTACCTGTTCAAGAAAATCATGGTCTAACTACAAAGCAAAATAAAACATAACATGATTATAAGCAGCTGATGGAATATAAGAGGGACTCCCTTTGACCTTGATAGTAGAAACATTCTCTTTGAAGAGGCCGAAAGATTGTGACATAGGACTTGTAGAGAAGGAGCTGTATTCCTGGCTCACTACTTGGCTGGGTTTTGAAAAATATTTACATAGTCATGATAATGTAAATCATGACTGGTTTTCCGGTTTTACAGTCAACATGAAGACAAAGCAGGGAAGAGCTGGTTCTGGCTGCAGAACAGAATGTAAATGTTAATAACCTAGACAATGTGAAGGAAAGATCAAACTGACAATGTGGGTCATTGAATGGGCAGAGGGAGGGTGGTGGCTCTAACATCCTTGTCCTAAAAAGTGGGTAGTCAAAATTATCTGTCAAAAATGGATGGAATAAGGAATAAAGGTTTGAGTATACATATTTTTTCAAGTTACAAAGTTAACTAGGAACAAAAAAGGAATATCAGCGTTAAACATTGCAGGGGAGTGGAGGGAAAAGTGAGGCAGTGTACAGAAACAAAGCCCTCATTGTCATACTTGGGAGTCAACAAGATATTGTCTAAATTTTATAAACCAAGAGACAAAGTATATACATGTTATCTAGAGTTGTAAAGGGAGCCACCAGCAGAACTAAGTGCAAGAACTGTTCTTTTTTTGTTTGTTTGTTTGTTTTTTATAAATTTATTTATTTTATTTTATTATTTATTTTTGGCTGCGTTGGGTCTTCGATGCTGTGCACGGGCCTTCTCCAGTTGCGGAGAGCAGGGGCTACTCTTCTTTGCAGTGTGCGGGCTTCTCATTGAGGTGGCTTCTCTCATAGTGGAGCACAGGCTCTAGGCGCACGGGCTTCAGTAGTTGCGGCACGCGGGCTCAGTAGTTGTGGTGCACGGGCCTAGCCACTCCGCGGCATGTGGGATCCTCCCGGACCAGGGCTCGAACCCGCGTCCCCTGCACTGGCAGGTGGATTCCCAGCCACTGCGCCACCAGGGAAGCCCAAGAACTGTTAAAAGGTTGCTTTGAGGGGGGTGGGATGGAGATGGGGAGAGTCAAGGCAGGGGACCATTGGTTTTTATCATGTGCTCCTTCTGTACTGTTTGATTTGTTGCCATGTATGTGCATTACTTTAATAAAAATAAGATCCTAAAAACTTCATGTTGATCTTACAACAAAATAGTTATATATCCTATGACACTTTATGACAATATCAGAATGGATATGTAGATATCCAATTAGACTTGCCTCCACGGAGGAAAATCACACTGTAATGTGCCTTGCATATGTTTATGAAGAGGGTTGGAAAGGATATTATGGGACTTAAAACATTGGCAGTACTTGAGCATAGTAGTGGAGGCTCTGGTATTTGGCATCGTACTGGCCTGGGTTCAAGTCCTCTCTCTGCCATTCATTAGTTGCTCTGTCATGGGCAAGTTACCTCCCTCACCCCCAATTTGTCCGCCACAAAATGAGGCTAATGCTCATACAGTAGAAATGTAAGCCCCTCAAGAGAAAGAGCCACCTCTGTAGAGGTGCATAATATATAGTTGATGCTCAACGTCTGCATGTGAGGCCCGAACCTGCCTCAGAGGTATGTGCTGATGAAGGACTCAATGTGCAAAGAGCAGGGGAGAAGGAGTGTTAGTTCAAAAGTGGGTAGCCGGTTTCCTCGTCTATGGGAAATTTGCCTTTGGTTTAATAAAATGTAGTCATTTTGGCTGTGGAAAGAATAGCTCTCAGGGCTTAGAGTGATACAAAATGAATTAAATTGCCCTGTACATAAAAGGAAGAAAACAATGAGAATTCACCAGCAGCTCAAGGGAGAGGGCACATGAGCCTGGAAATGGAAAGGAGGGGAGCTGCTTTCTCTGTGTATTGGGAACAGAAAGAGCCCAACAGCGATAGGGAGTGGGGTCCAGGAGAAGGGTTGGTTAGGAAGCTTTTCCCAGTGATGGGAAAGGCTTAGGAAATGTGAAGAACAGGAAAGTCTGATGTCCAATATTAAGTTGGTTGCTAGGCTGTGCTGTACAACTTAGATGACTAAAGAAGTGATAGGTAGCCTTGGAAGGAAAACTTTGCCACTTACTCCCAGCCTTCAGAATTTTCCAACATTCAGAGGTACTGATTTTTATATAGTTTGAGGGAAGGGAAATGTGTTAGGAGAGGACTGGTGGTGAGGCTATTCTGGGCTTCTCATGTAAGCTTTAGGTGTCTGAAATCTTGGATGCCCCGGTACTAGGCAGTTTCATCCCCTGACATTCTGCAGTAAGCAGTCTTTAGCCTGCCTTTCCTTATCTCCTGAACAGAGCTGCTTGGTGATAACTCAGCTTTTCATCTTTGTTCCCAGTTAATATGTAGGATCTATATGATTTCAGGTATTTGCCTGCTGATTTATGAATGCTGGAAACCGGTCTGGGACCCAGCGACCTAGGTTCGTCAGAGTTTATGGGCAGATGCTGAAGTTCAAAAGATTCCAAGAGTTTACAAAGAGAGAAGGTGGGAGGAAATCTCTCTAGTCAAATGATGAAGATTGTAAGTTAATTTATTTTTTTCTCTCCTGTTAAGGTTTCATCCTGTCCTCTGATCCCCAGATCATAAGATGAGTGGTTATGGTATTATGCTACGAAGGTGTTTGGCATTGAGAGGGGACTGGGGAAGTTTGGCTTTGAAAGTCTCTGGGAATGCCTCTCTGATGGACATGGACTGAGATTTTGCCTGAGTCCCTTGAGTCCAATATCTCCTAAGGATCTGACTCTATATTCTTTTAAAGTTACCCCAGGATCCCAAAGGCCACAACCAGGGCTTAAAATGTTGTGGAATTTAAAATGATGGAGGTTGTAACAAAGGGTAGATATAACAGAGGGCGTTCCATAGGGAAGAAATCGTATGAGCAACGGCTCCTAAGTAAGAGAAGGCAGGGCACATCTGGTAATAGTGAAGTGTTTGTTTGGAATATACGCAGTACTCAGAAAAATAGCAAGAAAAAGCCTGGAAAACTAGTCAGGGCTAGATTTTGGGAGAGTCTCAAAATCAGAGTCAGACATTTCTTGAAAGAGTAGTTTATGCTCATTGTCAGGAATACCTCACCTGCAATTCACATCTCAACTCACTGCAGTCATAAAACTGCTGCATGGCATAGACTCCCAAACAGTGGCTTCAATAAGACATACATGTATTTATCTCACCTAAAAGAAATCCAGAGTTAGGCAGTCCAAAGTTTGTATGGTAGCCCTATGAAATTGTTAGAGATCCCGATTCTTCTCAGTTTACTCCTCCACTATCCTTAGGGTGTGACCCTTATCCTCATGGCCTTTATTCCAGGAGGTTATGTGTCCAGGTAAAAATCAGATTTTCTATTTATAGGGAAGGAGAGGAGAATGTATACTGGAGTAAACAGTTATCAACCTATGCCACAAGTGTGAAACTATCCCCTCCGAGGTCACCAGAGACCAGACCACTACCTGACTGCTACAATCCCTAGACATTTTTCAGGACTTTTCTTGACCTCTGGGTAGTATTCAACACTATTGACCCCTCCCACCTTTTGAAATATTCTCTTCCCTTGGTTTTGTGGCATTACTTTCTCCTGCTTTTCTCTCTGTTTCCTTGGTCATTACTTATCTGTCTCTCTCCTGGGCTCCTTTTCCTTCACCTATGCTGAGGTTGCTGTTGACCTCCAGGCCTCTTCCCTGGGCCCCGTCTCTTCTAAGGTTTTTATTCTTCCCAGGCCCAGGGAAGAGCCGTTAGTATTCCATATCTTAGTGAAAGGGGTTACCATCTACACATTTGATCTCTCAAATTAGATTCCCAAGAGTTGCCTTTGACACTTCCCTCCTCCTCACCCCTTTCCCTACATCCAATTATTCATAAAGCCTTGCTTTTTATTTCTTTAATATCTTCTGAATTCAATCACTTCTCATGACCTCCACTGCTACCACTCTAGGCCTAACCACAATCATTGCTTACCTGGATGACTACTCTCCCTTTTTCCAGGAAGACATCTAATTCATACTCCTAATGGGTTAGGCAGCTAGAGTGGTGTTCTTTCTAGAACACAAATCTATGTTGCATCCAAGCCTAGAACCCTTCAATAACCTCTCAGTGTTCTCAGGATCAAGACCAAAGTCTTTATCTTGGCATTCAAGGCTTGCCATGATTTGAAAGGGATGGGAATTTGGGGTACTAGAACTGGAAGAAAGGAAGGGCTGTGTCTAGTGTGAAATAAAGCCCTGTAGATGGGGGGAGAGAACCTAGGAGGCAAGAAAGTGGTGAGCTGATGTCACAAACTTGGAGGGAGCAACAATTTAGAGAAAAAGTCAGGAGAACAGAAGGCCACTATGAATATCTGTGAAGTATGTGTGTATGTGTGCATGTGTATGTTGAATTGTCCATAGAACATAGGGATTCATATTTTATTTGCTTAATAGAGGAAAAGGTGACTTCATAAAGCAGAAGACATAACCATTTGAATTACTTTTCATATAGGAAACATATTGAATATTAATTCTATAACTGACCACTGTGTTGAATTTTATTATGGTTTCTAACAACATTAATTGATGCTCTCAGGTTGTCCAGGTCTGCATTCATATACTCTGTAATTAATGATAATGTTGTCTACTTTCAATTTTTTATACATCTTATTTTGTTCTCTTGAATAGACCCAATTATTGATACTTATGTGAATTTATTACGTGGTAAAGGTGCCATTTCAAATCAGTGGGGGAAAAGATGGATTAATTTGCACATGGTGTAGGGATGAGGCTATATTTTTGGAAAATGATTAATCCTTATACAAAATAAATGTTGAAGTGATCAAACATTTAAATGTAAATAATTAAGCCATAAAACTGCTTGGAATAAAAGCAGTGATTATTATAACATAGGAGTGTGGAAAGCATCTCTAAGCATGAAGCAGAATCTAGTCATGGTAAAGGAAAACCTGATACATTTCACTACATAATAATTAAACCTTTTTGTATAGCAAATATTATCCTAAATAACATGAAAAATATTTGTAGTATATGCAACACATAAACGTGCAAGAGACATTGCTGGTGGAAATGTTAATCTGTGTATCTTTTTAAAGTTGACAAGTTTTGTATCAAAATGGAGTCAGCACTGCTTGTAATAGTAAATAAAAAATGGAAACAATCTAAATGTCTATGTATCTTGGACTGGTTAAATACATTATGGGACATTTACAGAGAAAAGATTATGGAGCAGTTAAGAAAAATGTGCACTATGGAAAGCTGTTTAGAATATATAACTTGGAAAAAAAAACACCAAACCCTGGTCACAGAACAGTAGGTATAGTGTACCATTTGTGGGGAGAAAACCCAAATAATTAGTATATAAATAGAAACAAATCTGGAAGAATGTATATCAAAACGTTAATAGTGGTTGTTTCTGGGGCATGAGATAAGTGTGGCCTTTCATTGGTATGTTACATATTTCTGCATAATTTGAAATTTCACAACTACAACACGTTACTTTTGCAATAAGCAAAAAAATACATATATATAAAAATAAATATATTCAATGAATGAATCGCTTTGAGGCGGTGGTTTTGGTTTGGAATGGCTTCAGACCGAGCCTGGTACAGTGGCATAAACACGGGCTTCGGCGTCAGACAGCCCCGAGCGGGGCCCCATTGCCCCACCCCCGAGGAAGGAGAAGGGGGGTGGCAGGGGGCTGCGGAAAGGGGCTGGGCTGGGCTGGGCTGGGCTGGCTGCAGCTCTAGTCCAGGAGGCTGAGACTTCGAGAGGGACTGAGAGAGGGCAGACGAATTCCGGACTCGCTAGAGGACAAGGTGAGGGACGTTGAGATCGGGGTTTCCAGACAGTGGTTCCAGTCCCCTCGAACCTAGAGCCAGGCAGGTGGGCAATTTTTACTGCACCACTGAAGCTAGGGGAGAGGCTACTCGGAGTGGGATGTAGGCAACGAAGACGACCGAGAGAGTAGGAGGCTGTATGGACTGGAGAGCAGAGGCTAGTTGAGGAAGAGGGGGAGAAAAACTGGGAACCGGGCGTGTTGAGTGGTGGATGGAGAGTATGAGGGGGAAGGGGAATACTGAGGGGAAGTGGAAATTCAGAGAAGAAAACAGGGGATGTAGAGAAGGGTTAAGGAATACTGGGGGAAGGGGTGCAATGGTAGCATGAAGGAGGATGTAAGGAATGGGAATAAGGAATTCTGTGGGGTAAATAGGAACAGCGATGGAGAAACAGGGAGCAGGGAGCAAGGCAGAGGGAATACGGAGTGGTACGGCGTGGGGGATAAGGAATGAGGAGCGGGCGGGGGGAAGGGCAGACTGGCTGGGACGGAGGCCCCCTAGGGAGGCGGAAAGGGGCGGGACCACTTCCGGCCTGGAGGGGGGAGGGCAGTCTCTGAGTTTATGAGGGGCTCAGAGGGAGTGGACGCACTCAGGAGTAGTAGAAGGACGAGGTGAGCAGCGAGGCCCAGCTCTGGATCCGAGCCCGGGAGGGGTCGGCCCCACCCTCTGGGATCTGGAGAAATCCTGCTCTAAGGACCGGATCGTACCGGATCCATCCGGCCGGGAAGGGAGGGGACAGGACCCTGTTTGGCTGGGCCCAAGATGGAATCACTAGCTCAATACTGATTTGAGGAGGGGGGTGTATAAGGGAAGGGGCGGAACCAAGATGCGCTTGGCCCCTGTTTGGAGGGGGGCGTATAATGAAAAAGGGCGGGACCGGACGGTGCTGTGGACTTGGGCTGGATGTCAGTAGGGGAGGGGCCTGGACCACCAGACGCTGCGACAATTTGAGAGGGAGGCTTGTTGGGGAGGGGGCGGGACCGAATGGTACTGCGAACTTGGAGAGGGGCGTGTTGGAAAAAGGTACTGGACTGAGTCTCTATTACGCATGCGCACTATGGATCTCTGGAAAGGGGCGTGTAGTGAAGGGCCAGCTTGGAGACGAGCCAGCTGCCGAATGCGCATGTGCATGGTGGACATCAAAGAAAGCTTCTGCTGGGAAAGCGGGCGGGGCTGAGATGGGCCCTGCAACGGATGCGCATGCGCACTGTCGACTTGTGGCTGGGGGGGTGTGCACTGGGAAAAGGGGCGGGGTCCTCAGAGCTGCCGCGCTGGCACATCTTCCTGGAGTAGGGGAGGGTACGGCTGCAGAGAATTGAGATCTAGGCGCTCTGGATTACTGAATTTGAGAACGGAGTCCTTGGGGGGTGGGGGGAGGGTTTGGGATTGGGACCCTAGGGAAGGTGGGTATCAGCCTCCAGGCAGAGCGGGAGAGAGGACGTTAAGTGAGCTCGCCTCTTGACCCAGGCCTTCTCTTCTTCAGGCTCAGCTCTTGCCAGGCCAACTTGAGACATGTCTGACACAAGCGACAGTGGTACGGGTCCAACCCACTTCCAGGTAAGCCCTCCTTCTGCCCTCTCCCTAGCTGCTTTTGCTCTCCAGCCCCTGTTGCTGCCCCAAATCTCTTGGCACCTCCCCTCCCCAGCCTTTCTCCATCTACCTCCCTGCTTTGTTGCCGCCTCCCTCCCCCAAGTAGAGGGAGGGAGGAGGAAGGAAGGCGGGAGGGAGGGTAGGCCCGCCCCTCTGCTGCTCAGAGGAAAGGGAGGCCTTGTTGGGCTGAGGTGGTCAGAGCACACTGCAAGTAGGAGTTAGTATAGGTCAGAGAAGTGAGGCCCTGGAATTTTGGGGCCATTTGCCTAGTTGGGGGTGGGGAGAAGGTCTGTGAGCTTCCCTGTTTCCTCTTGCAGGCTGAAGCTTCAGAAGAGGACCGTGACTTGAAGATGCAGACCCTATTGACAGTGACCCAGAACTTGGAGGTCTCAGAGACACCGAAGGCCTCAAAGGCACCAGAGGTCTCAAAGGCCATGAAGGTCTCAAATGCTGCAGGAGTTTCAAAGACCACAGAGGTCTCAAAGGCCACAGAGGCTCAGGAGGTATCTGCCACTCAGGCCTCAGCTACCACTAAGCTGACTGATACCCAGGTTCTGGCAGCTGAAACGAAGAATCCGGCAGCTGAAACCAAGATGCAGAATACTGACCCTCAGGCTGTGACAATGCCTGCTACTGAGACCAAAAAGGTCAGCTGTGGGGCTGATACGAAGGTCAATACAAAGACCCTGGAGACTGAGGCTGCTGCCTCTCAGGCTCTGGCAGATGAACCTGAGCCTGAGGGTGCAGCTGCACAGGCTCAGGAGAATCAGGATACTCGGCCCAAGGTCAAGGCCAAGAAAGCCCGAAAGGTAAGACCCTTGTCTTTCTATTTCTCTCAGTTGGTTCATGGTTCTGTAAACCTTTAGAAAGTTCCCTCTGCTCATCAAGGCTGTGGCGGGACACTAAGAGAAATGTGATATAATTCCTGTTTTCAGAAAGCTCACAGACTGGTGGGCACGTGAGACAGGAATACGAACAGCTGCAATCTGAACGAAATGCAGTTTATATTTACATATTAGCTACCATATGTCAGGCCTTAAGCTAGGCACATTCACACAGGTTATCTCATTAAATCCTGAAAGTAATCTAGTTTTGTAGAGAAGGAAGCTGAGTCCCAGAGAGGTGGAGTGACGTGTCCAGGGTGGTATAAGCAGAGCCAGTGGTGCACACAGGAGGAGGAGAAGCCTCAGGCCCCACCCTTGGGTTGCTCCTGGCCTGGTGGGAAGGTGAAACTCCTGCTTGGAAAACAGTGAAAGACAAATCCAAGACTCAGGCTGTTACTACAAGGGTGGGATTAGAGGGGACTTCAGGAAGAGAGAAGATGAGGAAAAAGGACCATCTGCATCATCTGGCAATGTTGTGCTTGCTCTCCATTGATGCAGGTGAAGCATCTGAATGGGGAAGAGGATGGCAGCAGTGATCAGAGTCAGGCTTCTGGAACCACGGGCGGCCGAAGGATCTCAAAGGCCCTAATGGCCTCAATGGCTCGCAGGGCTTCAAGGGGCCCCATAGCCTTTTGGGCCCGCAGGGCATCAAGGACTCGGTTGGCTGCTTGGGCCCGGAGAGCTTTGCTTTCTCTGAGGTCACCTAAGGCCCGTAGGGGCAAGGCCCGCCGCAGAGCCGCCAAGCTCCAGTCATCCCAAGAGCCTGAAACACCACCACCTCGGGATGTAGCCCTTTTGCAAGGGAGGGTAAGAAACCTGTCCTCTCCACTCAGCGTTATTCACTGCTTTGCCTGCCCTCTTCTCTGCCATCCTCTCAAGTCTTCTGCAAGCATGTTTTGATCGTTCCATCTTTTCCTCCTCTCCCAGGCCAATGATTTGGTGAAGTACCTGTTGGTTAAAGACCAGACGAAGATTCCCATCAAACGCTCAGGTAGAGTTCTACTAACCCTCCTTTCCCCCAGCTCTGTTCTCCATTGCCCTCTCCCCCATGTGCTGAGGGCATTTCTTGCTCTCCTGCTCCCACTTATGTCCTCCTAAAGTTCTAATTTGGCAGTAGTAGTATCTCTGTTCATTAGCTCAGAACCTGTTTGTGCCACCCACAGCAGGGTTGGTAAAGGGTCTTTAGTTTGGGTATGGGGGCCACCCGGCTTCACTTCTGCCCAGGTGCTCGCAACACTCTCCCCTTGCAGACATGCTGAAGGACATCATCAAAGAATACACTGATGTGTACCCTGAAATCATTGAACGAGCAGGCTATTCCTTGGAGAAGGTGAAGGGGCAGACCTGGGGGATGGGTGCAATGGGGTAGCCTTGAATCAAACAAAGGTGTACATGTCTCTTCTGGGGGGTACCTCAGAGACTAATCCAGCCCCATCACTGTGAGGATGGGCAGACAGTGGCCTAGCAAGGGGCATAGACTAGCTTGAGGTCACACAGCAAGTCAGTGGTAAAATCACAGCTAGGACCCAAGCCACCCAGCTTAGTCCTGACTTCTGTCCACTGCTGGACATGTCCTATAATGTACTTCAGATGCTCATCTCTCCCTTTCATTCCCCACTCTCTGGCTGCCTAGATTCCCACTAATCACAAAGATGATGTTGATTAAAAGTAATGCATTTGTTGCCTGTTTGCCGTGTGCTGGCCACTCAGCTAAGTGCTTTAAGTGCATTATCTCACTGATGTTTCTCTCTCTCTCTCTCTCTCTCTCACACACACACACACACGCACACACACACACACACACACACACACCCCTAGGCACAGGGGGAGCTGTGGGATGCCCAGGAAGCTGAATTCTGTGATCTCACAAGCTGTTTTCCCCATCCACAGGTATTTGGGATCCAGTTAAAGGAAATTGATAAGAATGATCACTTGTACATTCTTCTCAGCACCTTAGAGCCCACTGATGCAGGCATACTAGGAACGTAAGCTGGGAAAGGGCTGGGGTGGGAGGGAGGCTTCTGCTTTTGCCCATGGTACTACTCCATCCCTGTCCTCTCCCCACATCCCCTTAGGAAGTCAGGAAAGACAGAGCCTAAAAACCCCTATTCCAGCTCCTGCACGTAATTGGAGCCCTGCACACAATAGTGATACCTGATTATGATTGACTGGAGGGTGTAGAAGCCTGGGGCAGGGCACTCCTACTGTCAGGTTTTCTGTTTCTCCGGAAGCTTCCCAGGAAAGCAGACCTGTCATTGCTTATCTCTTCCTGTTGGCCTTGGTAGAATGGTTCTCACAGGAGGGCTTTTTGGTGTGAGTGGCTCATGATGCTTGTAGGGCAGGAGCATCAGTGGGGCTGTGCGTAGAATTCTCTTGGAGCTGAAGGGTCTGGGAGAGCAAGAAGGGACTCACATTGGCCTGGTGTCCGGGTTGTACTGGGTTGACAAGTACAAGTACAATTCTATCCTCTCAGCAACCTGGGGAGAGGAGAATGTGATTTTCCCATTTTATGAATAGGAGAGTCTAAGTGCCTTGCCCAGGGTCACATAGAGCTTGAAGCACAGACTGGGCAGAATTCTCTCATATCTGAAGAATCTGGGAGAAGCTAGCCTAGTGAGCTGGCTGGTGTGTTTTTTTTGCAGATGGCTGCTGGATGTAAACCTTCTCTCTGTCCCATTATTCTCCTAGGACCAAGGACTCACCAAAGCTGGGTCTCCTCATGGTGCTTCTTAGCATCATCTTCATGAACGGAAATAGGTCCAGTGAGGGTGAGTGGCTGGGCTGGCAGCTGAATGGGGGGTCATGGTCGGAATTCCACATGTTCATTTTCTATCCCTGTTTCCTTTTGCCTCCCCTTGCAGCTGTCATCTGGGAGGTGCTGCGCAAGTTGGGGCTGCGCCCTGGGTATGATTGGGCTCTGTCAGTGCTTGCTGTCTGTGTTGTCCTTTGGCAAGAGAAGATGGTCCCAGGATTGCATCAGCCTGGTGGTCTGGTGGAGTGGGCGGGGTTGCTGGACTGGGTAGAGGGTCCAGGGTTCTGACCTGGGTGGATGGGGAAATGGTCCTGAACTCTGCTGTCTGCCTCACTGACTCTTGGGCTTCTGTGGAGCTTCCATCTTATGTTGGAAGCCTCTTTTCCATGTTGGAAATGTCTCTGCCCACATCTGGGAAGTGCAACAGCCCCGATTATATTTATCTATGTATGCAATTATGTATGTATGTATGTATTTTATCATTTTCTGCTGTCAGGATACATCATTCGCTTTTTGGGGATGTGAAGAAGCTCATTACTGATGAGTTTGTGAAGCAGAAGTAAGTGTCTGTCTAGTGTTCCTGTGTTCCATGCATTTTGCCTGTCTTAGAACTGAGTAATAAAGCTGTGGTGCACGTGCGTGTGCGTATGCAGGTGGTAGTTTATTCCTGAGGTAGTGGCAGAGAACAGAAGCACACATTTCCTGACCTACTTGTACTCTCACATATGCCTTTGGAACAATTCTTCAAGGGAGGGATTGTCATCACCAGTATTGTACGCGTGAGGAAACTGAAGCTCAGAGAGGTGAAGTAATTTGCTCAGGGTTATTATACAGGTAGCAAACGGAAGAGTTGTATTTAGATCCTGGCCCCAATACCTTGGTTCTTTTTTACTATGCTAGCTAGGGCTTCATAGAAATTAATCTCCATAAAGAAATGCCATAGAATGGTAGCTTTAAGCAGCCAGGTACTGTGCTGGGGTCTTGACTAGTACATCTCATTTCATTTTCATAACTACCCTGCAGAATAGCTGCTGTCACCTCATCCCCTGTATCAGTTGAGGAGCCTAGGGCTCGGAGAGTGGAAGTCTGAGCATGGCCCCGGCTGGTAAAGGATCCATTTGGACCTGAAGCCCAGACCTCCTGACTTTTCTGGCCAGGGCCCACCCTGTTCTTGGTCCTTGGAGAACATGTGTGCACTCATACAGGTGTACCAGCACACACCTGTGGGCTCACACACAAATGGTCGAGAGTATGCATGGAGTCCACTGCTCTTGGTTGACTGTTTCTTCCCGTACAGTCATTTTCTAGGGTGGAATGTCCCAGGGTTCAGCCAGGCCATGGACGAGCCCCATGGAGGGTGTGCTCAGAGCAGGGGGCCTGAAGAAATGGCTCCTCTGTTTACAACACACCCAACAGGAACCTGGGTTATTGTGACAAGGGGCACAAAACTCGTGGCCTTCCTATGAACAAATACCCTACACGTGCCCCCTGCACCTCCACATGGCTGCTGGGCAGGACCAGTGAGATAGGGCTGAATATTGGAAGAAAAGCTGCAGTATTTAGTGGGGGAGTTTGCCACCTAAATGCATGAGTGGGCCATGAGTGGTCTTACAGACATAAAGGCTTTGAACCTCTCTTTTCAAGGTACCTGGACTATGCCAGAGTCCCTAATAGTAATCCACCTGAGTATGAGTTCTTCTGGGGCCTGCGCTCTTACTATGAGACCAGCAAGATGAAAGTCCTCAAGTTTGCCTGTAAGGTAATTGGAGAGCTGTCCAAGCTTGGCATACCAAGAGCATGGGGTGCCACTGTTTGGGGTAGGCTGTGTGCAGAGCAGCCTGCAGCTCATGCATGAACATTCTGAAGCTTGTATTAATGTGCAAACACTTTATCTGAATAGTTTAATCCTTACAACTGACATGTCATTGCCTTACTGCAGATGAGAAAACTCAGGCTCAGAGAGGTTGTCAGGTGTTATGTCCAAGGTCGCAGAGATAGTAAGTGTCAGAGCAGGGATGGAATATTAGGTGTATAATTACTAGTAGTATTTATTGTATTACTATAATTTGCATCCTGTAGGCGCTCAATGCTCAGATTCTGATCCTTCAGATGGTTGTTATTTCTGTTTCAGGTACAAAAGAAGGATCCCAAGGAATGGGCAGCTCAGTACCGAGAGGCAATGGAAGCAGATATGAAGGCTGCGGCTGAGGCTGCAGCTGAAGCCAAGGCAAGGGCTGAGATTAGAGCTCGGATGGGCATTGGGCTCGGCTCTGAGAATGCTGCTGGGCCCTGCAACTGGGACGAAGCTGATATTGGACCCTGGGCCAAAGCCCGGATCCAGACGGGAGCTGGAGCTGAAGCTAAAGCCAAAGCCCAGGAGAGTGGTGGTGCCAGCGCTGGTGCCAGTGCCAGTGGCAGCTTTGGTGCTAGCACCAGCCTGACAGCCACTCTCACGTTTGGGCTGTTCGCGGGCCTTGGTGGAGCTGGTGCCAGCACCAGTGGCAGCTCTGGTGCCTGTGGTTTCTCCTACAAGTGAGATTTCAGGTATCTATTTAGACTTGGGGGCAGCCGGGCCTCATGGGAATGGGATGAGGAGCTGGGTGGTTATAGGAAGGCCAAGGTTGGAGGACCACATGGAGAGTGTGAGAAAACACTACTTTTGGCATTTTATTCCTTCTTTTTTGGTGGATATCAATTGACTTTTTGATTTTCTTTTACTTGTGTTTTCAGATATTCCTAATCCCAGCAGTCTTTCTCTTCGAGCCAGGGTGCATCCTCAGAAACCTACTCAACACAGCACTCTAGGCAGCCACTATCAATCAATCGAAATTGACACTCTACATTAAATCTATTTGCCATTTCTGAGTTTATTGCTTTTTTTGGTGGGCTGTCACATTTTGGTATCACATTTTAAAATGAATTGGGAAAGTTTCCACCTCAATCTGTGCTTAGCTTTAGGTGACATTGTCAAATTCAGTAGAGCAAAATTAGCATGTTTCTCTGGGATAGGTTGGGCCCCATCTCTAGCCTATAGAGAAGGCAGGATTGCAGTGGTGTGAGGAGTCATGGGGATTGTAGGCATAGAGGACACACTTTGAAGAAGAGCCCTGAGGTGGGCAAGTCTGGAGCAGAAAAATAGAGGAGATTGAACATCAAGTATAGACTCTCCTTTTGAGAAATTTGGGTGGGACAAGAAGGAGGGAGAGGGAGGTAGCTAAAGGGAGATACAGGAACAAGTAGGCATTTTCTTGGGAAAAGAGAGAGACTTGGGCAGGCAGGAGCCAAAAGACAGGGAGATGTTGAAGGCTGACTCGTGCAGCCCAGTCCCTGAGGAGGTGGGTGGGGAGGACCTGTGGGAAGGGACTGTACAGAAAGGACTTGGAGAGGGGACTGTGGAACGATGTTAGGCAGTGGGGAGGCCCCAGTAGAGCATGGAGCCCATGGTTTTTGGTAGACCCCTTCCCCGTGGCAAGGTGCTCAGTAATCTTGTAGGAATCAAGATGAGTGTTAGTTTATTCCAAGGTTTTCGTTCTGTTGTTTGGTTGTGGAATAAGAACAAGACCAAGGGCAGTGAGTGTGTGAGTCTGAATCTTCGTTACTGTATCCACAGTGTCTGACATATAGTAGGTTCACAGAATGGTGGAAGAGATGGACCATGGGACCCAGGCAGGCTTGGTGAGGAAGATGAGGATATTGTGTGACAGACTGGGAGACAGTGCAGGGGTTTGTGGACAGGAGTCTCTGAAGTCTATGAACAAGGCAGAACATTAAGTGAATATACTAAGTGCCTGCTACGTGCCATGTTCTAGGTGTCTGGGAAGGAATGTTGAGAGAACTGGAAGGATAAACTGGGGCACTAGTCAGATGGTCAGACAATGGGATGATTATATTTAAGAAGACAGCAGAGAGAACTCTGGGTGATGGGAAGGTCCAAGGAGTAGGTGGTTAATTGGGAGAGAAGGTGATGGTTCCTAGACATGAGGGGTCAATGGCCTGGGAAGATGGGGTATTGGTTGGGTTATCCATTTGGACAGTGAAATCACCCAGGATGGAGGCAGGAGTTGGGGTAGGGAAGAGCACTGTGAGGCAAGTGCCAAAGTCCCCTCGTGTAGTTGAAGATGTCCTCCCAGCTCCAGTGCCCACTAAGGCATGCGGCCCGCAGGCAATCAGAGATCCACCTTTGCCCTGTTTTGGGGAGTATTTCCCTGGACCTTTCTTTCCAGGAAGCTCTCATCATCTAATTGCCACATTACCAGACTCCTTATCTGGGACAGAGTCTTGCAGACAATGAGGCTCTAGTAACAGCTGCCTTTCCCCTCCTGTAGACTCTGTAAGCAGTAAAGGAACAAGGTTTGCTGCTTAGGGAACAGGATCTAAAAAAGAAAAAGCTGCACCTGGAGCAAGGTAGTTCCTTGCCTGTGGTCATGAATTGAGACCTGCTTTTGCTGCCGAGGTGTTCTTCACTGGAAGCAAAGGTTCTTCGATTAATTCCATAGGCCATGGTCCCCTCGGGGTGGATAGTACCTGGGAGAGGTAGACAAGGCCAGAGGCAGCTTAGACCTAGGAAGGACTCTCTAGTGGGTGGGTACCACGTCCAGGGCCCTCTCAGACTTCCAGGTGATGTCCATCTGAAAATGGAATGGGCTGGGGGGGAGCGGTGATGGTGAGGGGTGGCAAGGAACTTGGGGACTATGGTTCTAATAAAAATTTAGTTCAAAGTGCTTGATAGAGATAAGGGTGAATCATAGTCATGAAGAACTCTGACCTTCCCACTTACCTTCCCTCTGCAGACCACTAGGTTTGCAGGGCTCCCTACCTCTTCTCCTTTCCTACAAGGCTTAGACCTTGACAGGACAAGTGATGGACTTCTTCTCACTACCCAAGTGTAAGGACTGAAGGCATGTGAGGCAGGGAGGAAGAAATCAAATCCAGTTCCAGGCAAGTGGGGAGTGGCCAGAACTAGGAAGAGGGAGTGCCAGGGGAAATGGGGATAGACCCTGGTTCATGTTTTTTGTCACCTTTATCAGCTTGGAGGCCACTACTACAATGAAAGAACTCCCACAGTATATCATTAATTCCAAATAATTCTAGAATGTATCATATATCCTCCATTTGGCTAGGAGTGGGAAAAGCCCCTAGAGCAGTTTATCTATTTTTTATTATCACCCCCCAAGAAGCCTATTTAGACATTTTTGTCCTAATTGCTACCCCCCATGAAATTTGAATACCACAGATAAACTGTATATCTATTTAATAACTATGTACATTTGTACTTTATACATAAGATATTTTATTCAATACAGGGTTTATAATGACTAAATAAAATGTTTAAAAGTTTAACAATTTGTAAAAGCTATGAACATTTAACTTTATTTGCTGAGCAACTTTAAATGTAACCTATTTACACTGTAAGGTATCAGAGTACATATGTAAATTAGCAATTTATATAACTGATGATATTAGCAGTGTAATCAAAATTTTAAAATACTATTCAAAACTTATTTTTTCAGCAGAAGTAAAACAAATGAAGTTTTAAATTAATTTCTTAAAAATTATTTTTAGTGTAATTATTAACTTTTAAGTGTTGCTGGATATGAGAAAACTTAACTAGCTGCTGGATATTCATTCAGGTATCATCAACATTTTTCTTTTCAGTACTTGACATAATTAGTGATAGATTGAATAACTTTTGTAGAATTAAATAAAAGCCATTTTTCTTTAATTCTCAAAGCCCAAACAACACACAGAGCCACTGAGGATCAAACATAAAGGCAGTCAATGGCAGCCAACGGGCACAAGCAGGTCACTTCTGCAAGAATGAGCAATAGATTGAAAGTCTTCCAATCATAGCCATCTATTTGCCATGGTTTTGTAGTGTTGATCTTGCATACATTTTGTGTATTTTCCTCATTGTTTCTCATGTGAGACCCAAGAAAATCCAGTAACAGAAATTAAATATTAAAGAGTAAGATTCCTCAGGTAGGGCTGAGATTTAGAGGGCCACAAACTATTGTAATTTTTGTGAAAGTTTTTTGTGATTTTTGTCCCCCACAAAGACCAATTTTCACTCCCTTGGGGGGTGATTACCCACCATCCTATCTGCCCTTTACCCCTGCATTGAGAATAGAAACCCTACAGCAACATTTCACCTGGACTGAATAAAACAAGGTAGAATGAATGCTGAGTGGGGTGTGGGGAAGAAGAGAGAGAGAGAGGGAGGGGGAATGAGAGCAAGAAAAGAAAGGAAGGGAGGGAGGGAGGAAAAGAAAACAAATATCTACTAGAGACCAACCATTTGTGAAAACAAAATGGATAATATTTTTCTCCAAACTTACACTTTCAAAAATGCTTTGGTCCAACATAATACTATTAATCCATGTACAATTGCCATTCATCCCTTCAAAAGGAGATCACCCCAAATCTTATTACCTACTATCTCCAGCCTCCAGTCTAGGAATTTTGGGGTGATGTCCTTTCCTTTTCTACCTACCTTGCAACCCATTCTAGATATGCTACAAGCTATGAACTAGATTGTACATTGAACCACCATGTCCTGTGAGTGTATGGGTATTGTATCATTTGGATAATCTTTGGATCATCACTGTGTATGATGTGGATGAAGGTACTAGGGGATTTCCTGGGACTCATATACTCATATATAGAAGGTAGATTAAGCCCTGCTCCAGTGGGTCCAGCAATCCTGAACTGCGAGTTGTGTGTTATGCTCCTGAGACCCTAGAGGTTGCCTCCACAATGACTGTGTGGAATCTGAGCTCTTGGGGGTCCTACCTGTATTGGCTGGCTGTAATATGCATTGACCTTTTGCCACTGAACATGGCAGTGCTAGGGTCATGCAATGAATCTCCTGAATTCCAGACATGCTCTTCCCTATCCCATTGTGTAGCAGAGAGATTCCCTATTTCCCCTTGATAGTTGGGACCACTCATCCCAGCCACATAGTAAACACCCTTTTCTTTGCCTATTGGTTCAATGTCATGAGGAACTCCAAATGGCCAGGTGGAAGTCTCAACTTCCTGTGAATCAAATTTTTGCAATTGTTTCACTAAGTGAAGTGATGCGAGGTACCATTCCCATTTCCACCCTTTGATTTCTACACCTATGTATTCTGTTTATGGGAGAAAGAGCATCATATATTGGTTGTTGATTCACAGAATACACTGAATTCTGCAGGATAGCCCCCAGACCTCACAAAGTGTTGTTTCCTAACTGTCACCAGAACTAAATCTTCCATAGGCCATCCCACCCTTCTGCAAAGGCGGTTGCTTATGGGTGATCACCCATCGTCGTTAGACCATTTGTTTTACCTCTTTCACTGTGAAATGTGTTCCTTGACCAGAAAAAAAAATATTGTATGGGATATCTCAATGATGTACAAAGTGTATAAAGTAATTAGAAAATCCAAGGATGGTGGTGCTGGTAAAAGCACCAGGGAAGGCAAATCCATTCCAGAATATGTGATTATTTCCATAAGGATAAATTGATGCCCACTCCCTGATGGAAGAGGTCCAATGTAATCCCTCCATCATCCAAGGACTTGTTGGTCTCCCCAGGAAATGGTGACATATTGGGGTTTCTGCTGTTGAGAAATTGGGCACTCAACAGTGTTGGTAGCCAAGTCAACCCATGTGATGGTAAATCCATGTCAAATCCCTGCATAACATCCATCCCTTCTACAATGGCAGTTTTGTTCACTGGCTCATCTAACAAGCACTGGAATGTCTAGAGAAAGCGGTTGACAGATTTCCACAGGCTGGGTCATCATGCTCCCTTTTGTAAGCATTCACATGAGACACAAATATTCTCACACTCAGCCTATTCCGAGAGATCCGTTCACTTACTCCTCATATATACGTATGCAAAGCAATTAGACTGTGCCTTACACGTAATAAGTGCTCTCTAAGTATTTTGCTGCCTTGTTGTTATTGCTCAGTTCTCCAATCTTGCTCCTTCCCAGTGTCTGACCATCTGACCATCTGACAAGACTGTTAATTGGCATTGATCTGTGCCCCGGCCAGGTCACTTTCTGAATTAAGAGATCAACCAGATGCACAGCTCCGAGTTTTGCCTCCTATGAGAATTTCCCTTCCTTACTTCCCATCAGGGTCACATCTAAGTGGGGCTGTTAACTTCCAGTTAGTTCCTACTTATCATACAGCATCATCTGCAAACCATGCTCCTGGGTTTTTTCTTCTTCAGTAAGCTGGTTATTGGGAACTCACCACAAGGGCCTAGAAGTGAGCTGAGGGAGAGCAAGCAGTGTGGCACGAGTAGGGACTATGGGAGTTTGCACCTCCTATAACTCGCTTTTGCTTTCAGGACCTGCTCCAGACTGACTTTATTTATACCGCTACTCTTTGGTGATGGAGTGCTGTTATTTATTTATTTATTTATTTAGAATTTTGGTAGGAACTTTATAAATTTATTTATTTATTTATTTTTGCTGTGTTGGGTCTTCGTTTCTGTGCAAGGGCTTTCTCTAGTTGCGGCGAGCGGGGGCCACTCTTCATCGCGGTGCGTGGGCCTCTCACTATCACGGCCTCTGTTGTTGCGGAGAACAGGCTCCAGACGCGCAGGCTCAGTAGTTGTGGCACACGGGCTTAGTTGCTCCGTGGCATGTGGGATCTTCCCAGACCAGGGCTCGAACCCGTGTCCCCTGCATTGGCAGGCAGACTCTCAACCACTGCGCCACCAGGGAAGCCCTGGAGTGTTGTTATTGCCTGTCCAAATTTATGGCTTGGCGGATCAGATGGCACCAAGCTTAGGATGGGCAGCTCAGTTTGCGTGGTCACTTGGGGTCCCATGGTTAGGTGTTCAAACTCTACCAGGGCCAGTGATTTAACTTTGTTAACTCAATCATCAGGTGCCAGGAGCTGTTTCTCAAAAGGAGAGTAATTATTTGACAAAGAGCATGGCTTATGCTCCAAAACTCTAGAAACTTGTGCTTTGATTCTCTGCTTGGGGCTTGTCACAGGCCCCATGCAGCATCCCAATCTGTCACAGACGCTCACTCAACTCACTCAGACATTTACTTGTTCATTCCACAAACCTCTGCTAGTGACTACAGTGTTCATGGCCCGTGCTGGGTACTGGGGTGGCCTGTTCTCAAGAACAGTGAGGGGAAACAGTGACAGCACCAAAAGGAACCACTTGGGTTTGTGGGAGCCCAGATGAGCAAGTGATTCACCCTTCTTCTGCATATAGGCGTGTTATTAATCACAGATGTTGTGTGAGGAACATCTGCACAAATGTACAGTTACAGGCACACATTTTTATGTACAAATATAGGCATTGTGTACACGCATGCTAATTATGGAATACGAGTCAGCAGTCAGTGTGCTCTGGTGGAAGGAGTCCTGACTGGGAGACAGGCGACAAGGGTTAAACTACCCCGGCTCCCTCACAGGGTCCCCGTGTAGCCTGGGGCATGTCCCTGGCCCTCTCTGGCTTCATGCCTGCTGCCTGTAACATGCGAAGAACATTAGCTCACCCAACCTGGTCTTCGTGAGCGTCACCTTAGATAGTAGACAGGTAGCACCCAGAGTACTTTGTGCCCCAGGAGACTTATGTCTTCGCTAATTTAACTTCAGTTTACTGATTGAGTGAGCCATCTGCTTTTTGATGGCATTCTGACTGACAGAGTAAATGGGAAAGAAAAGGGGAATGAGTGAATGTGTGAGTAAAGGAAAGAGTGGGTGAATGTAATGTGAGCAAATGCATGAATGAATCAGTAAATGTGAATGAGTGAATGACTGAATGAGTTGATCAGTAACCTTTTCCTATTTATTCTACTAAGGGATTCAGAGCCCACACTTGCTTTCCTCTGGAATCACCACTGAGAATGGAAGGGCAATGGGAGGACAGTGTGAAGTGCAGGCTGCCCCAGAGGACATCATCTCAGGCCCTGTATGCCAGAGACACATCCTGGCTGCCAGGCTTGCTTCAAACTTCATCTCAAGGTGTTTGTTTGTTTGTTTGTTTGTTTGTTTTCATCACAAGGTGTTTGAAGGCCACAATGGCTACAGCAGAATCGCTATGTGAGCTGTCAGAATACAGATTCCTGGACCCCACCCTCCTGGAGTCTGCTTCAGTAGGTTGGGGAGGGGCCCAGGAACCTATTTTTTTGACCCATTTGCAAGTGAACTTGATGTCCAATCAGATTGGAGAACCACTGATCTGGCCTAGACGCCTCCACTGAGGGACAAGTGGACAGGCACAGAGAAATCACCCATGTCATGTGGCCACTCTCACTAAACTGTTTAGCTTCGGATGTCCTACCTACTTGGACCTTGCTGACCCAGAGAGACAGTATGGAATACAGACAGGAGAGAGACAGACACAGACCTGAGTTCAAATCCCAGCTTTGACCTTCTCCAAAGGTGGGGCAGCAGGCAAATCACTCACTGGCTCTGCTTCACTTTTCCCGTCTGTACGATGGCAACATGCAATCGATGGCCCGGGACCACTGTGAGAATTTGAGAAAATTCCTCTCTGCAAATCACTGGTACAGAGTAATGAAGACCTGATGATAATTGTAATCATTAGCATTATCGAGCACTTACTAAGATCCAAGTATGGTTCCAAATGCTTTATATAAATGATCTCATTGTATTTGCAAAAACACTCTCTATGAAAGAGGAGCTATTATCCTTCCCGTGCTACAGATGAGGAGCCTGAGGCTTAGAGAGTGTGAATAACTTGTCCAGGGGCCCACAGGCAGCATCTGAGTCCTTGGAGCCTGCACGCTTAAACCCTAAGCTATAAATGGCAGCTCCCTCCCCCGCTTCTCCTTAAAGGTTAAACGGAGGGGAGAGCCAATCCTGTGGGGATAAAACAGAACAAAGACCTCTGAAAGGAAGGAAGCCAAGGGAATGTATGTAAGCAGGCGCCTCAGAGAGTATGGGGGCTCAGTTTGCCCCTAAGCTTCCTGACAGCTGTAGCAGGAAAGGGGGGCGGGGAGCAGAATTCCCTAGTTTCCATTTTCTGGAAAAAAGGAGGCACAGAGGCATGTCTAAATGGACATTTGTCTTGGGCTGAAATTCCAGAGGAGTTGATCTTGTGGCCAGCTCAGCAAACATCCGGGACCAGAAGTTCATCTGTGATTTCATGAGGCGCTAAAAGTCTTATTCACACACGTGATTCTGAGAGTCAAGAAGCCAGAGGGGGAAGAAAACACATGAAATTCTATCTAGAAGAGAATGTTGCTGGGCTGCAGTTTCCCACAGCAGTAAGGGACATGGGAGGAGACCGAGGCCCTGACTGTGTATCTGTCTCTCTCCACAACACACACGACACGGTCTCTCCGGGAGGAGATCCAGGCTCCTGGGGACGTGACACTCCTCCAGAGACTGGGCTCCCGGGATGGATGGCAAATGAGCCAGGATGAAGTTGTGAGTGAGGGCCAGGCTGCCAGAGCCTGGGAGCTGAGTGGGGGCTGGGTCTGTCAGGCTGGGCTCGTGGAAGAGGCAGAGTAGGGGGAGCTGGTTGTAGGATTGGGAGAGGAATGTAGCATTTGGGCAGGTGGAGGGGCATTGCAGGCAAAAGGAGCAGCAGGTGGTGCAGGGCTTACTTCTCACCCTCCCCAGATATTGCCTCTTTTGATGTCCCTTTACCTGACTTTCTGCCTGGCGAGCTCTCCATCCCACCTACCCCCTCCCCACCCATGCAGGTGAGGCTGACTCGCCCCCATCCACCAGGATTGAGAGGGGAGAGACCAGTGTCCGAATTACCTTCTGCGCGACACTGCAAGACCAGTCTGCCTTCTCCAGTTCAGGCATCAGGGCCGACTTCGTGGTCCAGTATGATGTAGTCATGGAGGACATCGTTGGAGACGTGCAGGTGAGAGGGCCAGGAGAATGGAAAGAGCGTGGGCTCTGGAGTCAGACAGGCCTGGGAAACAAGGCGCTGGCCTCCACAAGGTGCGCGTTTGTTTCTCCCTAGGGATCAGTGAGGACTAGTGAACCCGGACAGGACGGTGTGTAGCGACACATGACTTCACACCTGGTGAAGCACATATGTCCCCCAAAGAGTTGGAGACCCGGAACTGTATAAACTGAATCAAGATCCAGGTGAATACATTCCTAACTGAAGCAAGTCATAGCCCACTCTTAACCAGACCTTTTGGAAAGGCAACCATTGGCCAGTGATTAGTCTCTCCCACTTTCTGCAGCTCTGATACTCTCATGTTCTCTTGGGCTTTCTGGATGTCTCTAAGTTTTAAAAATTCTTTTTGCCTCACTTGAGCCATTTGCCTAAACAGGGAGCCCTTAAATTCTGAGCTCACACACTCACGAAGAACGTGCAGAGGTCCCACGCTCTACCAGAGGGTTAGAGGCTGATCCGGGACCCTTGGCTTGACAACAACAATTGCATGGCAGCCTGAGATGTCTGGTCCCAGCCTGCTTCTCCCACCACACCTCTCACTGCCTCCAGCACACAAACCATCCTCCAGCTGCCCCACACCATGCCACACCACACACCAATGTCCCAAATCACCTGAACCTGCCAGTCATCTGTGCCTGATTATGTGCTCATACTATCTGCCGCCCTGGGAATGTCTTCTCCCTCCTTTCTCCACTGGTGAGTGTCCTCCTCATCCCTGAAAACCTTGCTTCAGTGCCACCTCCATGATGACCCCACCCCACGTACAATTCCTCTCTCTGCTCTGGGCTAGTATAGTGCTTTGGTTACACCTCTCCTCATTCATTCATATGTGGACGCATCTCCATCAAGCAGGAAACTGCTCTAGCCCAGTCCTGCCCTCAGTGACTCTGGGAAGTCAGGAATGAGTTGGACACAGCCGTAATCTCCCTTTGGAAATGTCCCATCCTGAGGTAACCCAATACATAGAGCCAGAGCAGTCATAAAAGGTTCTAAGGGCTGTGTATAAATCTGTAATGGGTTACGTATGGATACCACTGAGGAGGGCTTCACGAGAGCCTTCCTGAACGAGTTGGCCTTTAAGTTAGCATAGGAAAACTGAATAGACTTTACCTCCACCTGGACCGATAGGATGAAGGGGAGGGCATGCAGAGAGAGGGGAGTAGCATATGCAGAGGCACAGAGGTATAACAGAGGCCTGATGTGTAAGGGGAATAGAAGGAATTCACCCTCTCAGAATAGGAGCTGAGGGTATCATGCCAGTAGGTGGCAGCAGGGCCTTAACCTGGTGTTCTGGGGTGTGTGTGTGTGTGTGTGTGTGTGCGCACGCACGCACGTGTGAACTGAGGCATTTGTCTGCTTGTTCATTCTTTACCTCTCCCACCATTGCCTGGAGTAAAGATACAGATAGAACAGATGGAACTAGGCATTAAATAGTACGACTGATACTCCCATCCACTGTGTGCTATGATTCCTGCATCCCCCAACCAAGAACCCCTCAATTCACCTCCCATTTTACATGAGTATGCCTGCCTTTCAAAGCCCAACACATTCACTCCATGGGCACCTAATCCGGTATGCCCACTGCTGGCTGATGTCAGGAACCCTGAAGTGAATCACACACAGATCTTATTCACTGTCTCCAGGTGAAACAGAGAGACACGAGAATGACGCAAGATGAGAAGTGCTTTGTCAATGACAACATAAATATGATGGAAGCCATCATGAGGGGTGAGGAGGTCAGGGAGCCTGACCTGGGTCTTAAAGAATTCAAAGAAGTGTACCAAGTTGGGAAGGGGGCTCTCAGAAGGCAAAGGCAGTCTAGTAAACTGAGGGCTGCATGATACAGAGAATGGAGGCTGGAAATATCCAGGGGTGTGTAGGGAACTACAAGTAGATTGGAGTTCCTGGAGTGTTGATTTGAGGCCCAAGAAATGCTAAGAGGTGAGATTGAAGGCCATGAGTGCTGCAGGGGCTTGATAAGGAACATAAAATTTATGTTGAACATGCCCAGGGAGCCCTGAGAGGGAATGACGCTATGAGGTTTGTGTTTTGAAAGACCGGACCGTGCAGCTGCTGCAACGATGCATGGATGGGAGGGGCCCCAGGAGAAGCAGGGAAACCCGAGGGAAAGGAGCCCTAAATTTGGGCTTCGTTAGTTTGGGATGGCAAGGAGGGGTGGACCTGAGACATATCCAGCAGATCAAACCAGCATGAATTTGTGGCTGGTTGGGTGTGAGGAGTGAGGGACACAGGAGGATTCAGGGGTGACACTCAGGTTTGTATCTGGAGTGACCATGTGCATGATGGTGCCTCTAAATGACAAAGACACGCAAGGGTGAGACGGGAGGAAGGTAATGAATTTGTTGTTTGAGCAGCATACATTGGAGGCTTCAGCCATCCAAGGGAACAGGTCCAATGGTGAGTGGGTATTAAGTTGTGGAGGGGGAAGAGTGAAGAGCATTGGACTGGGGAAAGAGTTGTGGGGTCAGCAGTGGAGATTCAGGGGTTGAATCCAAGAGAGCTAGGGAGGTGACCCAGGCCAAATGTATAGAGCCGGAAGAGCAGATCCAGGACGGCAGTTGCTAAGGTAGAGCTTCCCAGTCTAGGAGCTATTGATCTCCACAGCCCTTGGGGTATCTGGCCCCACGAGCTGCCATCAGCCTATTCAGGGCTCTAAATCCCCACCACTTCCCTCCATTGTGCTACACAAACGTAGTCATTTTCTTTGCATGCCATGACAGACAAATATTAGGCAACACTGTTTAAGGGACAGGGGGGGAAATGCAGCTGAAGAAAGAGACTGAATCCGATGGGCCTGAGAGCTGGTAGGAGAATAAGGAGCGTTCATCATCTCTGAATCCCAGAGGAAAAGATTCTCCTGAGGACCAGAAGTGATTGTCAATTGTGAAATATATCAGGGAGGTGCAGTCTGATGAGAACTGAAACACACCCACTGAGTTTTCCAACCAACTGGTCGTTGCTACCTTTGGTGAGAGATGGATCAGCGGTGGGGCTGGGAGCCAGTCTGCAGTGGGCAGAGGAGTAAACCGGAGGTGAGAAGAGCATTACAGCTGTCGAGTTCATTACCTTGGCATGCTACCGGGAAGAAAGGAGCTGATTTGAAGTTTGGGTGGGATCGGGATGAATGGAGGTTGTCTTAGTGGATGGAAAAGACACCAACATTTTTTTTAAATTAATTAATTAATTTATTTATTTCTGGCTGTGCTGGGTCCTCGCCTCTGTGCCAGGGCCCTCTCCAGTTGTGGCGAGCAGGGGACACTCTTCATCGCGGTGCGCGGGCCTCTCACTATCGTGGCCTCTCTTATTGCGGAGCACAGGCTCCAGACGCGCAGGCTCAGTAGTTGTGGCACACGGGCCCAGTTGCTCCGCGGCATGTGGGATCCTCCCAGACCAGGGCCCGAACCCATGTCCCCTGCATTGTCAGTCAGACTCTCAACCACTGCGCCACCAGGGAAGCCCTAACATTTTTAAACTCTAAAGAAGACCCAGTCGGGTGCATGGGCTGGGTTGGAGAGTAGGAGTCTGGCTGGTGGAGGAGGTACTGGAGGCTGGGCATGCATGGGGTCAGGGAAGGATTGTTTTGTCTTTCAGTAGAGGGAGGAGGCATATAGGTGTGTGGACCCTGTGCAAGGGTGGGGTGGGCAGTCCAAGGGACATGGCCTGGTGCCCTTAATTTTTTCATGAGGAGGGAGGGGAGGCATTTCCTGAGAATGGGGTGGCATGACAGCTGAAGGGAGTGTGAGAGGTTGGTGACCTGGGTCATGCCTCTGGTTTATATAATAGGATGTGAGGTGTGGGGCCACTGGTGAGCCTGGGACCATGGAGAGGTAAGAATGTGATTTTCCCAGAAGCTCTCACCTACCCAGGTATGGGAAGAACACAGAAGGACAGCTGGACTCTGCCTGTAGCTTGGGCAGTTGCAGGATGGTTGACCCAGGGCTTGGGGAACTGCTGTAGAGTGCCAGGAAAAAGTGCAGACAAAGCCTACGCTTGTGCTCGTGAATTAATTCAAAGGCTGGGGTGGAGGGGAAGAGCAAGATGTCCTCCCATCTCCTTCCTGCTCTCCACCACCCCCCTCACGCCCTCCAAGACGGGAGGAGATAGTGTGTCCAGCTTTGTGACCAGAGAATGCCTGAAGGGCTGAGAGGAGAATAAGCTGGTTATCCCAGGACAGAACTTGCTTCAGGCTCCTGGGCAGCACAGACCCTCAGCAAGCCTATACTTCCTTAGGCTGAGCTGCCACTGGTCCTGGGGGCCCTCCCAGCTTCCCCCTCCCCTTCCCTCAACTGTCCCAGGCCCCAGGCTCCGCAGAAGGAGAGATGGAGTGGGGGAAGGGGGTCAGCAGCCAATCATATCCCCGATAGCCCAAGGCATCTGCACCTGGTCTAACCAATCCCCTCTGAACAAATAGCTCACTCAGCCTCTGCTCCCTCCTCCCCTCCCTGCTCTGCCCAGCAACAGCAGAAAGGAGGTTTAAGGAGGAGAGGGAGGCCCTGCAAACTCCCAGCCCCTGGCAGCAATGGAGCCGGGCCTCAGGCTCACTCTATAGAGGGAGGTTAAAACAACACTCTCAGTTCCTGGAGCCCAGGCAAAACGTCCCTAGGGGCCCTCAAGACTATGCAAGCCCAGCTCTCACAGACAGGAACTCACATATTACAGAGATCCTGATCCCTGGAGCCTTGGGCCACAAGCCAGTCTCATTTTCTCCACAGCTCAGGGGCAGGCCCTGGGCTGGCAGCCTGACCAGCAGAGATACACTTCTGGTGGAGGAGATGGACATTGAGCAAACAATCCCACAAATGCCTATTTAATAGCAACAGTGATAAGGCCTAGGAAGGAAAAGAGCAGGGTTTTATGCAGCAAAATAAGAGGGGACTTGATTTAGACTGGCTTTCACAGTTTTTGTTGATTCTGCTTCTTTTTTTCCAGATTTGCGATGGCTATTTTGTTCATTACTTTGCACCCGGAAGCCTTCCACCTGTTGAGAAAAACGTGGTGCTTGTTATTGACGCGAGCGGCTCCATGTTTGGTACCAAAATGAAGCAGGTAACAAGGACCCTGGGGATCGTTCATAGCTCTTGATTTAGAAAGCTCAGAAAGCAGAGAGTGCTGGTACAGTGGTTCCCTGAGACAAGACACCCTGCCATCCCATCACCTTTGGACCTTATAGGCCTAGGCCTACCTTAGAGTCTTGGTACCTTACATATCAGGAGCCACGTAGACATGGAGCCACAGAATCCTAAGAACACTGAAACATAGGACTATGGGGCCTGAACCCATCAAGAGCCTCAACCACAAACCTCCAGGTCTCATAACGGCCCAGAGTCATAGAGACTTTGGGCTAGAGTACTCTGGCATCATAAAGCCTGAGTCAAAAACATTAAAACTGTAGTCATTTTAGATTCAGAACTGTCAAGGGGCCACAGCTTTGTTTTGTTTGGTTTTGTTTGACTATATAGTCAGAAGAATACAGTGCACTGGCCTTATAGTGCTTAGAAGCCATAGAGTCCTGGGTCCATCTAGGCTTCAGTCTTGTACCCCACCTACAAGAGCACCCTTGAAACAGAGTCCTGGAGCCATAGGCCAAAGAGATTTTGACTTTAGAGCCTGAATCCATAAAGTTCTGGAAGCAGCGTTTCAAACCATAGTACTCTGTGGTTCTAGAATTATAAAATTCTGATATCCTTTGGCATTATAGCCTTTGTTACTGAAAGAACCACATAATTCTTTGGAGCAAAGCTATGGGATGCAATATCCCCTGAATTTTAGCATCTTGGGTACCTGGGTACTTAAGATCTCATGAAGTTATTGGACATTAAACTGTGGAAGGTGAGGATTTTTTTTTTTCACATCATAAGCTCCAAATCTCTAAGCCTAGATATCCTAGGCCAGAGTGATTTTTCAGCCACTGAACCATAGTATCTTTTGACTAACCCTGTCTTCATATCCAGTCTACTGTTAAATATATTTACAGATTACCTAATTTTGGGTATGTTATTTTTTTAGTTTTAGAAATCAGCATTAGTGAGTTCAAGAGATCACTAGAAAGTATCTTAATTGAGGCAAAGACACCCAAGATAATGAAAATAATATAGTAAAGAGTTATAAACATGTGTCAGAAAGCCAAATGATGAAATAAATTTTATTTTTATTTCTTAAAATTTATTTATTATTTATTGGAGTATAGTTGATTTACAGTGTTGTGCCAATGTCTGCTGTACAGCAAAGTGACTCAGTTATGCACATATATACATTCTTTTTTAAAATATTCTTTTCCATTATGGTTTATCACAGGATATTAAATATAGTTCCCTGTGCTATACAGTAGGACCTTGCTGTTTATCCATCCTATAAATAATAGTTTACATTTGCTAATACTACACTCCCAGTCATTCCCACCCTCATCCCCCTTCCCCTTTGCACCAAGTCTATCCTCTATGTCTCTTAGTCTGTTTCTCTTTTGTAGATATGTTCATTTGTGCCAGATTTTAGATTCCACATAAAAGTGATAATGATTAAATAAATTAATATATAGATTCTAATAGCTTAGAGAATACCAGTTAGGGAAAACAGAAAGAAAACTAGACCTAGGTACACCATGAGCAAGCTGTTTAAAACCAATGGAAGTGAAAAAATGTCAAGAGCATCGAGAAAGAATTATTATCTTTAGGAAATAGCAATACATCTTAGAAATGAACTTTGAAAAGAAACTATGGAAGTCATAGGCAATGCAATGACTTTTTAAAAGGAATTATATATAAAAAAAAATCCCAAGCTATGTTCTGTACCCAGCCAAAATGTTCTTCAAAAATTAAGGTAAAATTATGACATTTTTGGACAAGTACTGATAGAATTTATTGCCAGCAAACTCAAGCTACAATAAGTAGTAGAGGATGTTCTTTAAGTTAAAGTAAAATGAACCTAGATGGACAAACAGAATTGTAGAACGGGTTGAAGTTCCCTTGGAAAAGATACACATATGAGTAAATGTAAAAGAATACTGACTGTTTTTTGCAACAATGTTAATTACTTGCTATAGGATTTATAGTAGGTAGAACTAAAAATATTTTTAAAGTAAAGTGCATAAAGGAAATAAATGGAGTTAAATGGTTTTATGGTTCTTTCATTCTTTGAGTAGTGGTTAAACTACTAAGTTAAGGTAGACTATAATAAGGCAAGAATGCATAGTGTAGTATTTAGGGTAAACATGACAACAATACAACATTATATAACTAAAAATCTAATAAATGAGATAAAATGGAACAATACGTACTAATTAATCCAAAAGAAGTCAGGGGAGGAGAATTAAAGATACAAAGAACAGATGGGACAAATAGAAAAGTAGTATTAAGATATTAGGTTTATGGGAGGAGACAAGATGGTGGAGTAGAAGGACCTTGAGCTTACCTCCTCTTACAAGAACACCAAAATTACAGCTAATTGCTGAACAACCAATAAGAAAAAGACTGGAACCTACCAAGAAAGATATTCTACATCCAAAGACATAAAGAAGAAACCCAACATGATGGTAGGAGGGACACACTCGTGATATAATCAAATCCCATACTCCCTGGGTGGTCCACCCACAAACTGGAGAATAATTATATTGCAGAAGTTTTCCCACAAGAGTGAGAATTCTGAGACCCAAGTCAGGCTCCCCAGCCTGGGTGCCTGGCATCAGGAGGAGGAGCTCCCAGAGCATTTGGCTGTGAAGGCCAGTGGGGCTTGATTGCAGGACCACCACAGGACTGTGGGAGACAGACACTCCACTCTTGCAGGGCACACACAAGGTCTCATGTGCACAGGGACCCAGGGCAAAAGCAGTGACTTCATAGGAACCTGGGCCAGACCTACCTGCTGCTCTTAGAGATTCTCCTGGGGAATTGGGGGTGGCTGTGGCCCTCTCTGGGGTCATAAAAGCTAGTGGCAGAAATATAAGGGAGTGTTCATCTACTTGAACTCTTGCTGGAGACAGACATGTTGCTTGGGTAATTAACACCAAGACCTGGCTCCATTCAACAGCCTGTAGGCTCCAGTGCTGGTATGAGTCAGGTCAAACAACCAACAAGGCAGGAACACAACACCATCCATCAGCAGACAGGCTGCCTAAAGACTTTCTGAGCCCACAGCTGCCTCTAGACATGCCCCTTCAGATGGCTCTGCCCACCAGATGGCCAAGATCCAGCTCCACCCACCAGTGGGCAGGCACTGGCCCCTCCCACCAGGAAGCCTGTACAAGTCTCTAGACCAGCCTCACACACCAGGAGACAGACACCAGAAGCAAAACAAAACACCCCAAAAAACAAAAACCAAAAACCAAAAACAAAACCCTACAATTCCTCAGCCAGTGGAACTGAGTCCTCAAACAGGTCAGAACCTACCCTGGGACCAGCTGGTGCCTGGCACGTGGGTGAAGAGAGGGGAGTGTACTCCTGGGATGCGTAGGACATCCCCTACAGAGGGCCACTTCTCCAAGGTTGAGAAACATATCTAACTTTCCACATACATAAAAATATAAATACAATTTAGACAAAATGAGACAGCAGAGGAATATGTTCCAGACAAAGGAACAAGGTAAAATCCCTAAAGAACAACTAAGTGAAGTGGAGATAAGCAATCTACCCAAGAAAGAATTCAGGGTAATGATCATAAAGATGATCCAAGAACTCAGGAAAAGAATGGATGCACAGAGTGAGAAGGTACAAGAAGTTTTTAACAAAGAGGAAATATAGAGAAAACCAAAGTTGAAGAATACCATAACTGAAATAAAAATCACACTAGAAGTAATCAATAGCAGAATAAATGAGGCAGAAGAGTGGATAAGGGAGCTGGAAGACAGAGTGGTGGAAATTACTGCTGTGGAAGAGAATAAAGAAAAAAGAATGAAAAGAAGTGAGAACAGTTTAAAAGACCTCTGAGACAACATCAAATGCACCAACATTCGCATTATATGGGTCCCAGAAGGAGAAGAGAGACAGAAAGGGCCTGTGAAAATATTGGAAGAGATAATAGCTGAAAAATTCCCTAACATGGGAAATGAAACAGTCACACAAGTCCAGGAAGCACAGAGAGTCCCATACAGGATTAACCCAAGGAGGAACATGCTGAGACACATATTACTCAAATTGAAAAAAATTAAAGACAAGGAGAAAATATTAAAAGCAACAACGGAAAAGCAACAAATAACATACAAGGGAATCCCCATTAGGTTATCAGCTGATTTTTCAGCAGAAACTCTGTAGGCCAGAAGGGAATGGCATGATATATTTAAAGTGATGAAAGGGAAAAACCTACAACCAAGAATACTCTACCCAGCAAGACTCTTGTTCAGATTTGACAGAGAAATCAAAATCTTTACAGACAAGCAAAAGCTAAAAGAATTCAGCACCACCATACCACCTTTACAACAAATGCTAAAGGAACTTCTCTAGGCAGAAAAGAAAAGGCCACAACAGGAAAGAAGAAAATTACAAAATAGGAAAACTCACCAGTAAAGGCAAACATATAGTAAAGGTAGGAAATCATCCTCACACAAACATGATATCTAAACCAGTAATCATGAGAGGAGGTGAGTTCAAATGCAGGATATTTGAAATATTTTGTAATAACCTATAAGGGAAAATAATCTGGAAAATTATGTATATATATGACTACATATATAAAAGACTGTATATACATATATATATATACATACATATATATATAACTGAATCATTAATCATATATATATATATATATATATATATATAACTGAATCATTCGGCTGTACATCTGAAACTAACACAACATTGTAGATCAACTATACTTCAATACAAATTTTTTTAAAAAAGATATTAGGGTCAAACTGAACTGTGTCCTCATTACATTAAATATAAATACACCTCACACTTCAGTGAAAAGACTAAAAAAGATAGAATTCAATTATATGTTTTATTAAACAATAGGTAGACCTTAAATATAAGGACACAGGCTGGAACTAAAAGGATGGCTGGTGTCTTGTATTAATGCCAGACCAAACAGGCTTTGAATCAAGACAAAGATAAAGAGGAACATTTTGTAATGATAAAGGGATCTAATCAATTGTGAGATATAACATTTATAAATTTGTATGCACCAATTATCACAGGCTTGATATATATAAAAAATTAGAAAAAAATAAAAAGAGGAAAAAAATAAACTTTATCCTCAATAAATGTTAAACTCCCCCCACCAAAAAATTGATAGAAATAAAAGGAGGCATAAATTCACAATCATAAGTAGAGATTTTAGCATGCTTCTCTTAGTAACTGATGACAATTAGTTAACAAATATGTAAGGATATGGGTGATTTGAACAACAATATTAACCAGTTTTGACATAAATGACATCTATAAAGCACTACTCCAAATGATAGCAGAATACACATTCCTTTTAAGTGTGCATGAAACAATTTCCAAAAGAGACCACACTCTGGGGTATGTCATTTTTCAAAAAGTTTTAGAATACACATTAAAATCACAACGAGATACACTACACCTATTGGAATGTCTTAAAAAACAAAACCAAACTAAGGCAAACCAAAAACTCATAATACTAAGTGCTGGTGAGGATACAAAAAGAAACTCTCAAATATTTCTGGTGGGAATGCAAAATTGTACAGCCACTATGGAGAGTGGTTTGGGAATTTCACATAAATTTAGAAAAAAAAACTTACCATATAACCTAGAAATCCTATTCCTAGCCTATATTTTTTCCAATAGAAAACAAAACTTAAATTCACATAAACTTTGTAAAGAAATGTTTTAGTGGCTCTATTCATATTTACCAATTAAAAGGAAACAACTCAAATGTCCTTCAACTAGTGAATGGTTAAATAAACAGTGCTACACCCATACAATGGAATGCCAGGTATTTACCCTAGAGAAATGAAAACTCATGTTCACATGAAAATCCGTATACAAATATAGCAGATTTATTTATGATTGCCGAAACCTGGATACAACTCTAATGTTTTTCAATTGGTGAATTAAAAAAAAAAAGCTTTGATGCATTCATACAATAGAATACTACTCAGCAGCAAAATAAACAAACTACTTATACATGCAATGACATGGATGAATCTCCAATGTGTTGTGGTAAGAGAAAAAAGAAAAACTACAGATTCCAAAGGCTACATACTGTGTAATTCCATACATAAGACCTTCTGGAAAAGGCAGTGTTATTGAAAAGCAGATCTGTTGTTGTTAGGACCTAGGAGGGGTGGAGGAGTTGACTACAAAGGGACAATATGAGAGAGTTTTTTTGACGTGATGGAATTGTTCTGTATCTTTCTTTTGTTTTAGATTATGTGACTATATGTATTTACCAAAATCATAAAATTGCAGACCAAAAGTAGTAACTTCTACCCAATTCAAATAACAGAAGTAATAAGAAGTACTTATTATGAGAAACTTTATGCTTGTAAAGCTTATAACTTCAGTAAAAAGATAAAATTTCCTAAAAAAAAATACAACTTACCAAAATAGACACAAGATCAAATCAAAAGTGTGAATAACTCTCTATATGTTAAATAAATCGAATCTGTAATTGAATTCCTTTCTACCAAGAAAACTCAGATGTAGGTGGATGCACTGGCAAATTCTTGGAACATTTAAGAAAGAAATATTTACCAATGTTACATAAACTCTGTCAGGGAATATAATAAAGATAAAACATTTTGCAAATTGTGTTATGAGACCAGACTTACCCTGATACCAAAACCTGACAAAGAAACTATAAGAAAAATATGTCATTCACTTTCATGAACGTGTAAAAATTGCAAGCAAACTATTTGTAAATTGAACCCTACGACACATGAAAAGGCTAATACATCATGACCAAGAGAGATTTATTTCAGGAATGGAAGTTAATGAAACAGTCAACAGAGTGAAGAGGCAATCTACAGAATGGGAAACCTTATATCTAATAGGGGATTAATATCCAAAATATACAAGCTACTCCTACAACTCAACAGAAAACAAAACAAAACAAAATAAAAAGCAAACTAACAACCTGATTTAAAAGTGGGCTAAGGACTTAAATAGACATTTTTCCAAAGAAGACATCAAATGACCAACAGATTCATGAAAAAAATATGCTCAACATCAGTAATTGTCAGGGAAATGTAAATCAAACCCACAGTGAGATATCACCTCACACCTGTCAGGATGGCTAGTGTGTGTGTGTGTGTGTGTGTGTGTATGGAGGGAGGGAGAGAGAGAGAGAGAGCAAGTGTTGGTGAAGATGTGGAGAAACTGAAACCCTTGCACACTGTTGGGAATGCAAAATGGTGCAACCTTTATGGAAAAGAGTATGGAGATTCCTCAAAAGTTAAGAATTTCCACTGCTGGGTATATATCTGAAGGAAACAATATCACTATCTTTTTTTTTATGCTTTTTTTTAATACTTCCTATTTAGTGAGTGCCTACCATATGTCAAACATTTTATCTCTGGTCCTAATACAAACTTGGCCAAATATGTTTGGGTTTTTTTTTTTAAATAAATTTATTTATTTATTTATTTATTTATTTATTTATTTATTTATTTATTTATTTATTTATGGCTGTGTTGGGGCTGTGTTGGGTCTTCGTTTCTGTGTGAGGGCTTTCTCTAGTTGCGGCAAGCGGGGGCCACTCTTCATCGCGGTGCACAGGCCTTTCACTATCGCGGCCTCTTTTGTTGCGGGGCACAGGCTCTAGACGCGCAGGCTCAGTAGTTGTGGCTCACGGGACTAGTTGCTCCACGGCATGTGGGATCTTCCCAGACCAGGGCTCGAACCCGTGTCCCCTGCACTGGCAGGCAGATTCTCAACCACTGCGCCACCAGGGAAGCCCCAATATCACTATCTTGAAGAGATATCTTCACTCCCAAGTTCATTGCAACACTATTCAAAATAGCCAAGATGTGGAAACAACCTAAAGTGTTTATCAATGCAAAAAACAAAGCATGAATCATAAAGGGTAAACTTTATGAAATGGACTTTGTCAATATTACAAACTTCTGCCCTTTGAAAGACACTATCAATAAAATGAAAAGGCAAACCACAGACTGGGAGTATATATTTGCAATGTATGTTAGAAAGAAAAATCCAGAATAAATAAAGATCTCTTAAAAGTCAACAATAAGAACACACAAAACCAATTAAGAACTAGGATAAGCAATGCTAAGTGAAAGAAGCCAGGTTCCAAATCATACAATATGACATTTTGGGAAAGCAAAACTATAGGTTGGAGAACAGATTAGAGGTTGCTAGGAATTAAAGTTGTTTGGAGGGTTTGACTACAAAGGTTTAATATGGTGGAATTTTGGGGGGTGATGGAACTGTTTTGTTTCTTTTTATCATAAGGGTAATAATATGCATCTGTGCATTTGTTAAAATCCATAGAACGTACACCAAAATATAAAATTTACCACATGTAAATTAAAAACAAATTAAATATTGGGCTAAATATTTGAACAAATGCTTCACAAAAGAAGATGTACAAATATGCAACAAGCATGTGAAAGATGTTTAATATCACCACCTCTCAGGTAAATGAGAATTAAAACCACACTAACAGACCACTACACAACCACTGGATGAATAAAATTAAAAGACTGAAAATTCCAAGTGCTTATGAGGATGTAGAACAAGTGAAACTCTCATGCATTGCTGGTGGGAGTGCAAAATGTTGTGGCTACATTGGCAAACAATTTGGAAAAAATCATAAGTTTAAATATACACTTACCATATGACTCAACAATCTCATTCTTAAGTATTCACTCAAGAGAAATAAACTCATGTCCATAAATGACTTGCACAGAAATGTTCATAGAAGCTTTATTCATAAGAGCCTCCAATCTGGAAAAGAGCCTAACACTTTTTGATGGGCAAATGGATAAACATAATGGTATCTTTATATAATGTAAAACAACTCAGCAATAAACAGAATAAACTTATGTATGCAAAATCATGGAGAAATCTCAAATACACTATGATGAGTTAAAAAAGCCACTCTCAAAAGAGTATATAGTATATAATTCCATTTATATGATATCCTTTTATAAATTCCTTTTGTAAATTCTTTTATAAATTCTATTTATGTGACAAAATAATCTTTTTTTGACAGAAAGAAGATAAGTTGTTGCCTAGGCATTGGAGCATGAGGGAATCTTTTTTGGGTGATGGAAATATTCTATATCTTGATTGCAGAGGCTGTTTCATGGGTGTATACATTGTCGAACTCATTAAACTGTAAATGTAAAATGGCTGCATTATCCTGTATACAAATCATGCCTCAATAAATTTGATCTTAAAAACGAAATGATTGTTATTCTTTGCATTACCATAATAAAGCAAAAAATGGCCATCTCAGTAGATGTACCAAGAGAATTGATAAAGTCAATACCTGTTCAGGATTAAAACTCTTGGCAAGCTTGATTTCAATCTGATAAAGGGTATTCGCATCTTACTTAATTTGTATCTTACTTTGCATTTTAATCTTAATTTCTCACTATTATTTCTTTCATCAGAGTATTTTAGTTTTCCACATATAGATCTTGAACATATTTTGTTAGGCTTACACCTAAGTGTTTAATTCTTTTCGTGCTAATGTAAATGGCATTCTGCTCTAATTTCAAATTCCAGTTGTTCATTGCAGGTGCATAGGAAAGCAATTGAGTTTCGTATATTAACCTTGTCTACATTCTTGCTATAATCATTATTTCCAGGATGATTTTCTGCTGATTATTTGGATTTTTTTACATAGACAATTATGCTATCTACAAAAACAAAAACCAAACAAAACCAATTTTAGATCTTCCATCCAACTATGTATGCCTTTATTTACTTTTCTTGTCTTATTGTATTAGCTAGGACTTGCAGTATGATGTTGAATAGGAGTGGTGAGTGAGGATATCCTTTCCTTGTTCCTGATTGTGGGAAAGCATCTCTAGTTTCTTGCCATTAAGTATGACGTTAACTGTAGGTGTTTTTGTAGATGTTCTTTACCGAGTTGAGAAAATTTCTCTCTATTCCCAGTTTGCTTAGAGTTTTTATCACGAATAGGTGTTGAGTTTTGTCAAATGCATTTTTTGCATCTATTGATTGACTTTTCTTCTTTAGCCAGCTGATATGATGGATCACATCAATTGATTTCATTAGTTGAAGCAGCCTTGCATACCTAGAATAAATTCCACTTGGTGTGTAATTCTTTTTATACATTGTTGGATTCTATTTGCTAGTATTTTGTTGAGGATTTTTGAATCTATGTTCATGATATATATTGGTCTGTAGCTTTCTTTCTTATAATGTCTTTGACTTGTTTGGTATTAGGGTGATGCTGCCTTCACAGAATAAATTAGGAAGTATTTCCTATACTTCTATTTTCTGGAACAGATTTTAGAGAATTAATATACTTTCTTCTTAAATGTTTAGTAGAATACACCAGTGAACTCCTCTGGGTCTGGTGCTTTCTGATTTGGAAGGTTATTAGTTATTCATCCAATTTCCTTAATAGAGATAAGCCTGAGTGACATCAACAAAATGATGTATTGGGAAACTCCAGGCCCTGGTTCTCCATAGAAACATTAAAAAAAAACCTAGATAATGACAAAAAATGTCTTTATAGGAGTTCTGGAAAACAATAAAAGATCTACAATACCCAAGTGATTGCCCAATCAAGAAAATGCCACATTCAAAATGGTAGAAAATTCCATGATGTATTTGTTTGCTTTTATGCCACACCCTCCCAGGCCTGGCATGTCCTGGTCTGGAGGAAGCAGCAGCCCACTTCCCAATATCCTCTTTTAAATTAGAGGGAGCAGAGCAGACTTTATTTGCCACAATTTAACTAGTCTGAGAGCTGTCTAATGGACTGTTCTCTATTTTGCTCAACTTTGTTCTCAGGCAGGAGAAGCAGTGGGGACACCTTGGGAAGGCTGCAGGAACATTGACAAGTGAAACATACACCAGACCATCAAAGTCTTCAAGAAAAGACTCTTTCAGAAGTTATGATATTTAAAAGCAACCAAGTATGTGGAGAAATTTTAAAAAGCTACACAGAGGCTGAGTCAAGACACATGCTCAAAAAAGGCCCAAGGAGATATTAAGCTTTTTCCTCATGCTTATCAGAAGCCTCAGAACCAAGGCCCAGCTGATTAGTGAAAGACTTCCCCAGCACAGAGCCAGTCTGCAAAGATTGAGAGAGTTGGCAGTTTTTTTTCAAATACCCAATTTTCAACAACAACAACAACAATAACAACAAAATTAAAAGGCACACAAAGAAACAGGAAAACATGGCTCATTCTAAGGGAAGAAAGTAAAGATGGAACCAGAAACCATCCCTGAAGACATGCAGGCTTCAGACTTATTAGACAAAGACTTTAAAACAACTGAATTAAATATGCTCAAAAAGCTAAAACAACAACAACAACAAAGAGAAGAACTAAAGGAAATCAGGACAATGATATATGATCAAAATAAGAATATCAACAAAGAGAAATTATAAGAAGGAAAGAAAAATTCTGGAGTTGAAAACTATAACAACAGAATAGAAGCATTCACTAGGGAAGATCAACAGACTTGAGCAGGCAAAAGGAAAAATCAGTGAGCTTGAAGATAGGACATTTGAAATTAGTGAGTCTGAGGAGCAGAAATTAAAAATAGAATGAAAACAATGAAGAGAGCCTAAGGGACTTATGGGACACAATAAAGCAGGACAATATACGAATTATGGGAGTCCCAGAAAGAGACACGAGCAGGTGACAAAGAGATTTTTTTGAAGAAATAATGGCTAGAAATCTGCCAAATGAAAGGAAAGATATGACTCTACAAGTCCAAGAACTCAATAAATGTCAAGCAAGATAAACACAAAAAAATACATACCAAGAAATATAATTCAATTGTTGAAAGCTAAAGACAAAGAGAGAATTTTGAATGTAGCAAGTGAGAAGCAACACATAACTTATGAGTCCTCAATAAGATCATCAGCCAATTTATCAGTAGAAACCTCAGAGACTAGAAGACAGTGGAATAACATATTTAAGATGCTGAAAGAACTGTCAACTGAGAATCCTTTCTTTTTCGTGTTTAAGTGGACTTTATTCCCCCCACCACCACTTTATTGAGGTATAATTGACAAAGAAAATCATATATATGTAAAGTGCACAACTTGATGAGTTGATAAACATAAACATTGTGAAATGATTAACACAATCATTAATTAACACATCCATCACTTCACATATTTTTTTGTGTGTGTGGTGAGAATGTTTAAGATCTACTCTCTTAGCAAATTTCAAGTACACATTAAATGTTATTAACTATAGTCACCATGCTGTACATTAGACACCCAGAGTTTATTAATCTTATAACTGAAAACTTGTATCCATTGACCAGCATATCCCCATTTTACTAGCCTCCCAGCCCCCATTAATCACCATTTTACCCCCTGTTTCTATGAGTTTCACTTTATGGAGCCTAGGTCCACTGTAGGAGCCCCACCGTTAATGCGCCTGTGAAGTGTGGGGTGTGGCCCTGCCATAGCAGCCTTATTCTTAGCGTGTTCATAGGGGATACAGCAGAGCTCTGGGATTGTGCAAGCACCAGAGGGTTACCCACACGTGGAAGCAGGGCTGAAATCTAAGCGGATTCCTGGTGGGTGTGCAACTTCAGCAGATTCATGCTGGTGGCTTTGTGAGTGCAGCACCTGGGAAAATCTGAGCTGATTACTGTGCTCTCATGGCTGGGTTGTGTTGGGTGCTAGCAGCAGCAGGCTTTGCGGGCACACAGGCAGAAGCGAGGCTGAAATCTGAGCTGATTACCAGCATCCCCACAGTGTAGGAGGGGCTGAGGGCAGTGCCAACAACAGTGTACTTTGTGAGCAAACACACTGGGTGACAGGTGATGTCATAGAGTTTTATGTCCTGAGGGGCAGCTCCTGGGGAGGAAAACACAGCAGCTCCTTTTCCAGTGGGAGTGCTCCAGTCCCACTTATCTCACACCATAGTGTAGAGGTGGGACCTCTACTCCAACAACTGGGGAGCAAACCCTGCTCCTGACAGAGCAAAGAGGAGGTCCCACCCAACATCCACTGCAGGCTTTGGTCACCACAACGCCAATCACACCACTAGCAAGGGACTAATGAACAACACATTCTGAGAAAGGACATGGCAGGCATCCATACCAAATACAGCCCTTGCACCAAAATATTGAACTCACAGCCTACACAAGGATGTTCCTACATAAAAACAGTCCTTCAAGACCACAGTAGGTAAATGTATCTCCTAAATTCATAGAGTCAGAGGAATATAAGTAAAATGAAAAGGCAGAGGAACCACTCCCAATTAAAAGAACAAGAGAAAGCCCCTAAAAGAACAATGAAACAGACCTCTCCAGTCTACCAGACCCGAGTTCAAAAAGGCTGTAATAAAAATGCTGAAGGAATTAAGAAAGTCTATTGATAGAAATGCAGATCACTGTGACAAGGAACTAGAACTTATAAAGAGGAGCCAATCAAAATTAGACAACTCTATTGCCAAGATGAAAACTGAACAAAAGGCAACAAATGAAAAACTAAATAATACAGAAGAACAAATAAGTGGTCTGGAAGATAGAATAATGGAAATTAAGCAGAACAGGAGATAGAAGCATATATATATATATATACACACATGCACCCAATACAGGAGCACATAAATATATAAAACAAATGCTAACAGACATAAAGGGAGAAATTGACAGGAATTCAATAATTGTAGGAGACTTTGCACCCCACTGACATCAATAGGCAGGCCATTCAGACAGAAAAATCAATAAGGCAACAGAAGTCCTAAATAACACAATAGACCAGTTGGACTTAACTGATATCTACAGGACACTACATCAACAAAACAAAACAAAACAGAAAACAGTCTTTTCAAGTGTTGATAGAACATTCTCTAAGGTAAACCACATACTAGATCACAGAACAGCAATTTTAAATTTAAGAGGATTGTCATTATTTCAAGCATCTTTTCTGACCACAACAGTATGAAACTAGAAATCAACAACAGAAAGAAAAACAGGAAAAAGAACTAATGCAGGGAGACTAAACAACATGCTACTAAAAATGGGTCAATTATAAAATCAAAGAAGAAATCAGAAAATATCTTGAGACAAATGACAATGAAAACACAACCTTACAAAATTTATGGGGTAAAAGCTGTTCTAAGGGGAAAGTTCATAGTGATACAGGCCTTCCTCAAGAATAAAGAAAATTTTCAAATAAACAACCTAACCTACCACCTAAAAGACTTAGAAAAAACAACACACAAAATCCAAAGTCAGCAGGAGGAAGGAAATAATAAAGATCAGAGAGGAAATAAATAAAATAGAGATAAAAACAATAGAAAAGATCAATAAAACCAAGAGCTGTTCTTTTTTAAAGGATAAACAAAATTGACAAACCTCTAGCTAGGATCACCAAGAAGAAAAGAGGATCCAAATAAACAAAATAAGAAATGAAAAAGGAGAAATAACATCTGATACCACAGAAATACAAAGAAAAAAAAAAAGAAAGAAAGAATACTATGAACAGTTATATGCCAACAAACTGCACAACCTAGAAGAAATGGACAAGTTTCTAGAAACAGGCAGCCTCCCAAAACTGATTCAAGAAGAAATAGATAATTTGAACAGACTGATCACTCAAAGCAAAATAAAATCTCTAATAAAAATAACTCATTGCAAACAAAAATCCAGGACTGGATGGCTTCACTGGGGAATTCTACCAAACATACAAGGAAGAACTTATATCTATCCTTCTCAAACTATTCCAACGCATTGAAAGGAGGGAACACTCCCAAATTCTATGAAACCACCATCACCCTTATACCAAAGCCAGACAAAGAAACTACAAAAAAAAATTACATATACAATGGAATATTACTCAGCCATAAAAAAGAACAAAATAATGCCATTTGCAGCAATATGGATGGACCTAGAGATTGTCATAGTGCGTGAAGTAGGTCAGACAGAGAAAGACAAATATCAAATGATATCACTTATATGTGGAATCTAAAACAATGGGTACAAATGAACTTATGTACAAAACATAAGTAGAGTAACGGATGTAGAAAACAAACTTATGGTTACCAGGGGATGGGGAGGGGGAGGGATAAATTGGGAGATTGGGATTGACATATACACACTACTATATATAAAATAGATAACTAATAAAAACCTGCTGTATAGCACAGGGAACTCTACTTAATACTCTGTAATGGCCTATATAGGAAAAGAATCTAAAAAAAAAAAAGAGTGGATATAAGTATATGTATAACTGATTCACTTTGCTGTACACCTGAAACTAACACAACATAGTAAATCAATTATACTCTGATAAAAATTAAATAAAAAATTACAGGCCAATATCTTTGATGAATATAGATACAAAAATCCTCAACACAATATTAGGAAAATGAATCCAACAATACATAAAAAGGACCATACACCATGATCAAGTTGGGTTTATTCCAGGGTCACAAAGATGGTTCAACATATGCAAACCAATTAATGTGATACACCATATTAACAGAAGGAAAGACAAAAACCACATGATCATCTCAATAAATGCAAAAAAGCATTTGACAGAATTCAATATCCATTCATGATAAAAACTCTCACCAAAGTGGGTATAGAGGGAACATATCTCAACATAATAAAAGCCATTTATGACAAACCCACAGTCAACATAATCCTCAATGGTGAAAAGCTGAAAGCGTTCCCACTAAATTCAGGAACAAGTCAAGGATGTCCACTCTCACAACTTCTATTCAACATAGTATTTAAGTTCTAGCCCCAGCTGTCAGACCAGAAAAAGAAATAAGAATATCCAAATTGGAAGGGAAGATGTATAACTGTCACTATCTGCTGATCACATGATACTCTGTATAGAGAACCCTAATGTCTCCACACAAAAACTATTAGAACTAACAAATGAATTAAGCAAGGTAGCAGGATACAAGATTAATATACAGAGATCTGTTGGATTTCTTTATACTAACAATGAAATATCAGAAAGAGAAAGTTTAAAAACTCTTGTTTAAAGTCATGTCAAAAAATAAAATATCTGGCCATAAACTTAAGCATGAAGTGAAAGAACTATACTCTGAAAACTATAAAACATTGATAAACGAAATTGAATATAACTCAAAGAAATGGAATGATATCCCATGCTCTTGGATTGGAAGAATTAATAATGTTAAAATAGCCATACTACCCAAAGCAATCTACAGATCTAATGTAATCCTAATCAAAATACCCATGACATTTTCCACATACCTAGAAGAAATCATCCTAAAATTTATATGGAACCACAAAAGACCTAGAATTGCTAAAACAATCGTGAGAAAAAACAAACAAAGCTGGAGTCATAAGTCTTCCAGGCTTCAGACAATACTACAAAGGTACAGTAATCAAAACAGCATGGTATAGGCACAAAAACAGAAATATAGATCAATGCAACAGAATAGAGAGCTCAGAAATAACCCCACGTAACTATGGTCAATTAATCTACAACAAAGTAGGCAAGAATGCACAATGTAGAGAAGACCATCTCTTCAACAAGTGGTGTTGGGAAAGGTAGACATGTAAGTCATGTAAATTAATGAAATTAGAACACTCCCTCACATCATACAAAAATAAACTCAAAATGGTGTAAAGACCTAAATGTAAGTCATGACACCATAAAACTCTTGGAAGGGAACATAGATAAATCCTTCTCTAACATAAATCATAACAATATTCTCTTAGATCTGTCTCCCAAGGCAAAGAAATAAAAACAAAAGTAAACAAATGGGACCTAATTAAACTTAAAAACTTTTGCACAACAAAGGAAACCATCAACAAAATGAAAAGACAATGCATGGAATGGGAGAAAATATTTGGAAATGATATCACTGATATTGGGTTAATATCCAAAATATAAAAACAGCTCATATGATTCAATACCAAAAAAAAAAAAAAAACCCACAAAGAGCACAATAAAAAATGGGCAGAAGACCTACATAGACAGTTTTCCAAAGGAGACATACAGATGGCTAACAGGTAACTGAAAAGATGCTCAACATCGCTAATTATTAGAGAACTGCAAATCGAAACCACAATGAGGTATCACCTCACAACAGGCAGAATGGCCATCATTAAAACGTCTACAAATAGTAAATGCTGGAGAGCATATGGAGAAAAGGAAACCTCTCTAAACTCTTGGTGGTAATGTACATTGGTGCAGCTACTATGGAAAATTGTATGGAAGTTCCTTAAAAAAACTGAAAATAGAGCTACCATATGATCCAGCATTTCTACTCCTGTGTATATAACCAGAAATAACAAAAACTCTAATTTGAAAAGATACATGCATCCCAATGTTCATATGAGCACTACTTACAATAGCCAAGACATGCAAGCAACCCAGTGTCCACCCACAGATGATTGGCTTAAGAATATGTGGTATATATGTCAATGCTACTCTCTCACTTTGTCCCAGCTTACACTTCCCCCTCCCCGAGTCCTCAAGTCCATTCTCTACGCCTGCAACTTTAATCCTGTCCTGCCCCTAGGTTCATAAGAACCATTTTTTTTTTACATTCCATATACATGTGTTAGCATATGATATTTGTTTTTCTCCTTCTGACTTATTTCACTCTGTAAGACAGACTCTAGGACCACCCACTTCATTACACATAACTTAATTTCATTTCTTTTTATGGCTAATATTCGATTGTTTATATATGCCACATCTTCTTTATCCATTCATCTGTCGATGGACACTTAGGTTGCTTCCATGTCCTGGATATTGTAAGTAGTGCTGCAATAAACATTGTGATACATATCTCTTTTTGAATTATGGTTTTCTCAGGGTATATGCCCAGGAGTGGGATTGCTGGGTCATATGGTAGTTCTATTTTTAGTTTTTTAAGGAACCTCCATACTTTTCTCCATAGTGGCTGTATCAATTTACATTCCCACCAACAGTGCAAGAGGGTTCCGTTTTCTCCACACTCTCTCCAGCATTTATTGTTTGTAGATTTTTTGATGACAGCCATTCTGACTGGTGTGAGGTGATACCTCATTGTAGTTTTGATTTGCATTTCTGTAATGATTAGTGATGTTGAGCATCCTTTCATGTGTTTGTTGCCAATCAGTATATCCTCTTTGGAGAAATGTCTATTTAGGTCTTCTGCCCATTTTTGGATTGGGTTGTTTGGGTTTTTTTTGATATTGAGCTGCATGAGCTGCTTGCATATTTTGGAGATTAATCCTTTGTCAGTTACTTCGTTTGCAAATATTTTCCCCATTCTGAGGGTTGTCTTTTCGTCTTGTTTATGGTTTCCTTTGCTGTGCAAAAGCTTTTAAGTTTCATTAGGTCCCATTTGTTTATTGTTGTTTTTATTTCCATTTCTCTAGGAGGTGGGTTAAAAAAAGGATCTTGCTGTGATTCATGTCATAGAATGTTCTGCCTATGTTTTCCTCAAGAGTTTTCTAGTGTCTGGCCTTACATTTAGGTCTTTAATCCATTTTGAGTTTCCTTTTGTGTATGGCATTAGGGAGTGTTTCAATTTCATTCTTTTACATGTAGCTGTCCAGTTTTCCCAGCACCACATACTGAAGAGGCTGTCTTTCTCCATTGTACATTTTTGTCTCCTTTATCAAAGATAAGGTGACCATATGTGTGTGGGTTTATCTCTGGGCTTTCTATCCTGTTCCATTGGTCTATATTTCTGTTTTTGTGCCAGTACCATACTGTCTTGATTACTATAGCTTTGTGGTATAGTTTGAAGTCAGGGAGTCTGATCCCCCAGCTCCGTTTTTCTTTCTCAAGATTGCTTTAGGTATTCCGGGTCTTTTGTATTTCCATATAAATTGTGAAATTTTTTGTTCTAGTTCTGTGGAAAATGGCATTGGTAGTTTGACAAGGATTGCATTGAATCTGTAGATTGCTTTGGGTATTATAGTCATTTTCACAATGTTGATTCTTCCAATCCAAGGACATGGTATATCTCTCCATCTATTTGTATCATCTTCAATTTCTTTCATCAGTGTCTTATAGTTTTCTGCATACAGGTCTTTTGTCTCCTGAGGTAGGTTTTATTCCTAAGTATTTTATTATTTTTGTTGCAGTGGTAAATGGGAGTGTTTCCTTAATTTCTCTTTCAAATTTTCATCATTAGTATATAGGAATGGAAGGTATTTCTGCGCATTAATTTTATATCCTGCTACTTTACCAAATTCATTGATTAGCTCTAGTAGTTTTCTGGTAGCATCTTTAGTATTCTCTATGTATAGTAACATGTCACCTGCAAACAGTGACAATTTTACTTCTTCTTTTCTGATTTGGATTCCTTTTATTTCTTTTTCTTCTCTGATTACTGTGGCTAAAACTTCCAAAATTATGTTGAATAATAGTGGTGAGACTGGGCAACCTTGTCTTTTCCTGATCTTAGAGGAAAAGGTTTCAGTTTTTCAACATTGAGAATGATGTGGGCTGTGGGTTTGTCATATATGGCCTTTATTATGTTGAGGTGAGTATCCTCTATGCCTTCCTCCTGGAGAGCTTTTATCATAAATGGGTGTTGAATTTTGTCAAAAGCTTTTTCTGCATCTTTTGAGATGATCCTATAGTTTTTATCCTTCAATTTGTTATTATCACATGGATTGATTTGTGTATATTGACGAATCGTTGCATTCCTGGGATAAACCCCACTTGATCATGGTGTAAGATCCTTTTAATGGGCTGTCAGATTCTGTTGGCTAGTATTTTGTTGAGGATTTTTGCATCTATGTTCATCAGTGATATTGGCCTGTACTTTTTCTTTTTTTTGACATCTTTGTCTGGTTTTGGTATCAGGGTGATGGTGGCTTAGTATAATCAGTTTGGGAGTGCTCCTCCCTCTGCTATATTTTGGAAGAGTTTGAGAAGGATAGGTGTTAGCTATTCTCTAAATGTTTGATAGAATTCGCCTGTGAAGCCATCTGGTCCTGGGCTTTTATTTGTTGGAAGATTTTTAATCACAGTCTCAATTTCAGTGCTTGTGATTGGTCTATTTATATTTTCTATATCTTCCTGGTTTAGTTTCAGAAGGTTGTGCTTTTCTAAGAATTTGTCCATTTCTTCCAGGTTGTCCATTTTATTGACATATAGTTGCCTTTAGTAATCTCTCATGATCCTTTGTATTTCTGCAGTGTCAGTTGTTACTTCTTTTTCATTTCTAATTCTGTTGATTTGAGTATTTTCCCTTTTTTTCTTGATGAGTCTGGCTAATGGATTATCAATTTTGCTTATCTTCTCAAAGAACTAGCTTTTAGTTTTATTGCTCTTTGCTATCGTTTCCTTCATTTCTTTTTCATTTATTTCTGATCTGATTTTTATGATTTCTTTCCTTCTGCTAATTTTGGGTTGATTTTGTTCTTCTTTCTCTAATTGCTTTAGTTGTAAGGTTACGTTGTTTATTTGAGATATTTCTTGTTTCTTGAGGTAGGATTGTATTGCTATATACTTCCCTCTTAAAATTGCTTTTGCTGCATCCCATAAGTTTTGGGTCATCGTGTTTTCATTGTCAGTTGTTTCCAGGTATTTTTTGACTTCATCTTTGATTTCTTCAGTGGTCTCTTGCTTATTTAGTAGTGTATTGTTTAGCCTTCATGTGTTTGTATTTTTTACAGTTTTTTTTCCTGTTATTGATATCTATTCTCATAGCGTTATGTTTGGAAAAGATACTTAGTATGATTTCAATTTTGTTAAATTTACCAAGGCTTGATTTGTGACCCAAGATATGATCTATCCTGGAGAATGTTCCATGAACACTTGAGAAGAAAGTGTATTGTGTTGTTTTTGGATGGAATGTCCTATAAATACCAAATAAGTGCATCTTTTTGAATGTGTCATTTAAAACTTGTGTTTCCTTATTTATTTTCATTTTGGATGATCTGTCCATTGGTGAAAGTGGGGTGTTGAAGTCGCCTACTGTGATTGTGTTATTGTTGAGTTGCCCTTTTATGGCTGTTAGCATTTGCCTCATGTATTGAGGTGCTCCTATGTTGGGTGTATAAATATTTACAATTGTTATATCTTCTTCTTGGATTGATCCCTTGATCATTATGTAGTGTCCTTCTTTGTCTCTTGTAATAGTCTTTATTTTAAAGTCTATTTTGTCTGATATGAGAATTGCTACTCCAGCTTTCTTTTGATTTCCATTTGCATGGAATATCTTTTCCATCCCCTCACTTTCAGTCTGTATGTGTCCCTAGATCTGAAGTGGGTCTCTTTTAGACAGCATGTATACAGATCTTGTTTTTGTATCCATTCAGCCAGTGTATGTCTTTTGATTGGAGCATTTAATCCATTTACATTTAAGGTAGTTATTGATATGTATGTTCCTATTACAATTTTCCTAATTGTTTTGGGTTTGTTATTGTAGGTCTTTTCCTTCTCTTGTGTTTCCTGCCTAGAGAAGTTCCTTTAGCATTTGCTGTTAAGCTGGTTTGGTGGTGCTGAATTCTCTTAGCTTTTGCTTGTCTGTAAAGATTTTCATTTCTCCGTCGAATCTGAATGAGATCCTTGCCAGGTAGAATAATCTTGGTTGTAGGTTTTCCCCTTTCATCACTTTAAATATGTCCTGCCCCTCCCTTCTGGCTTGCAGCGTTTTTGCTGAAAGATCAGCTGTTAACCTTTTGGGGATTCCCTTGTATGTTACTTGTTGCTTTTCCTTTGATGCTTTTAATATTTGTTGTTTGTATTTAATTTTTGATAGTTTGATTAATATGTGTCTTGGCATGTTTCTTCTTCGATTTAGCCTGTATGGGACTCTCTGCACTTCCTAGACTTGATTGACTATTTCCTTTCCCTTATTAGGGAAGTTTTCAACTATAAACTCTTCAAATATTTTCTCAGTCCCTTTCGTTTTCTCTTCTTCTTCTGGGATCCCTATAATTCTAATGTTGGCGTGTTTAATGTTGTCCCAGAGGTCTCTGAGACTATCCTCAATTCTTTTCATTCTTTTTTCTTTATTCTTCTCTGTGGTAGTCATTTCCACAGAGACATTTATTCCACATTTCCATTTATTTTATCTTCCAGGTCACTTATCCATTCTTATGTCTCAGTTATTCTGCTATTGATTCCTTGTAGAGAATTTTAAATTTCATTTATTGTGTTGTTCATCATTGTTTGTTTGCTCTTTAGTTCTTCTGGGTCCTTGTTAAACGTTTCTTGTATTTTCTCCATTCTATTTCCAGGATTTTGGATCATCTTTACTATCATTACTCTGAATTCTTTTTCAGGTAGACCCTCTATTTCCTATTCATTTGTTTGGTCTGGTGGGGTTTTACTTTGCTCTTTCATCTTCTGTTTAATTCTCTGTCTTCTCATTTTTCTTAAGTTACTGTGTTTGGGTTCTCCTTTTTTCAGGCTGCAGGTTCGTAGTTCTGGTTGTTTTTGGTGTCTGCCCCCAGTGGGTAAGTTTGGTTCAGTGGGTTGTGTAGGCTTCCTGGTGGAGGGGACTCATGCCTGTATTCTGGTGGATAAAGCTGGATCTTGTCTTTCTGGTGGGCAGGACCACGTCTGGTGTTGTGTTTTGTGGTGTCTGTGAACTTATTATGATTTTAGGCAGCCTCTCTGCTAATGGGTGGGGTTGTGTTCCTGTCTTACTAGTTGTTTGTCATGGGGTGTCTAGCACTGGAGCTTGCTGGTCGTTGAGTTGAACTGGGTCTTAGCGTTGAGACAGTGATCTCTGGGAGAGCTCTCGGTGATTGATATTACATGGGACTGAGAGGTCACTGGTGGACCAATGTCCTGAACTCGGCTCTCCCCCCTCAGAGGCTCAGGCTTGACACCCAGCCGGAGCACCAAGACCCTGTCAGCCACACAGCTCAGAAGAAAATGGAGAAAAAAATAGAAAATAAAATAAAATAAAGTTATTAAAATAAAAAATTTAAAAATATTATTAAAATTTAAAAATATGTAAAAAAAAGAAAAGAGCAACCAAAGCAATAAAGAAATCCACCAATGATAATATGTGCTATAAACTATACTAAGATAAACTTAAAAATCAGAAACTAGTCAGTCGCATACAGCATACCCCAAGCCTACAGTTGCTCCCCATGTCCACCACCTCAATTTTGGGATGATTTGTTGTCTATTCAGGTATTCCACAGATGCAGGGTGCATCAAGTTGATTGTGGAGATTTAATCCGCTGCTCCTGAGGCTGCATGGAGAAATTTCCCTTTCTCTTCTTTGTTCACACAGATCCTGGTGGTCACCTTTGGATTTGGCCCCATCTCTGCATGTAGGTCGCCCTCTGGCGTCTGTTCTTCACCCTGAAACGAGGGGGTTAAAGGAGCAGCTGATTAGGGGGCTCTGACTCACTCAGGCTAGGGGGAGGGAGGAGTACGGAATGTGGGGTGAGCCTGTGGTGGCAGAGGCTGGTGTGATTTTGCAACAGCCTGAGGTGTGCCGTGTGTTCTCCCTGTAAGTTGTCCCTGGATCATGGGACCCTGGCAGTGGCGGGCTGCACAGGCTCCTGGAAAGGGAGGTGTGGATAGTGATCTGTGCTTGCACACAGGATTCTTGGTGGCTGCAGTAGCAGCATTAGCATTTCATGCCCGTTTCTTGTGTCCGTGCTGATAGCCGCGGCTCACGTCCATCTCTGATGCTTCTTTAGGTGGTGTTCTGAATCTCCTCTACTTGCGCACCTCAAGACAATGGTCTCTTGACTCTTAGGCAGTTCCAGACTTTTTCCCAGACTCCCTCCCAGTTAGGTGTGGCGCACTAGTCCCCTTCAGACTGTGTTCACGCAGCCAACCCCAGTCCTCTCCCTGGGATCTGACCTCCAAAGCCCGAGCCTCAGGTCCCAGCCCCCACCCACCCTGGCAGGTGAGCAGAGAAGTCTCTCAGGCTGCTGAGTGCTGGTCGGCACCGATCCCCTGTGTAGGAATCTCTCCACTTTGCCCTCTGCACCCCTGTTGCTGTGCTCTCCTCTGTGGCTCCAAAGCTTCCCCCCCGCCCACACCCTGTCTCCTCCAGTGAAGGGGCTTCCTAGTGTGTGGAAACTTTTCCTCCTTCACAGCTCCCTCCCAGAGGTGCAGGGTCCATCCCTATTCTTTTCTCTCTGTTTTTTTTTGCCCTAACCAGTTACGTGGGGAGTTTCTTGCCTTTTGGGAAGTCTGAGGTCTTCTGCCAGCATTCAGTAGGTGTTCTGTAGGAATTGTTCGACATGTAGATATATTTTTGATATATTTGTGGGGAGGAAGGTGATCTCCATGTCTTACTCCTCCGCCATCTTGTAGGTCCTCTATATCCATTGTATATGTTTTGATTGGAACATTTATTCCATTTACATTTAAAGTAACTATTGACGGTTATATACTTATTGCCATTTTGTTAATTGTTTTTTTATAAGCAAAAAATTTTATTTATCTTAATATTTTATTTTTTAATTATATAATGTTGCAAAACTTTTCAAGACAGCTTAGAATGGGCCTCTTTTTTCAATGTAAAATGTGCTATAATACTGTTAATTGTTTTCTGTTTTTTGTTGTAGTTCTTTTTGGTTCCTTTCATATATAGCATTATTGTATATTTAATAAATAGAAATATAATAATAATAATTTTATATTGATGGTCTTTTAAGTTCAAATGCATTCTAACCACCCTATCTCTCACTTTTAATGTTTTTTATGTTGTATTTTATATATTTTTGCTTTGTGTATCCCTTATATACTTATTGTGGATATAGTTAATTTTACTACTCATGTGTTTTAACCTTCCTACTAGCTTTATAAGTGGTTGATCTACTACTTTTACTGTGTGTTTGTCTTTACTAGTGAGATTTTTCCTTTCATAATTTTTATATTTCTAGTTGTGGCCTTTCCTTTGTTTTGCTTAGAGAAGTCCCTTTAACATTTCTTGTAAATTTGGTTTTGTGTTGCCTAACTTGTTTAGCTTTTGATTTTCTGCGAAACTCTTTACCTCTCCTTCAAAATCCTTTCAACACTGAATATATCATGCCACTCTTCTGGCCTGCAGAGCTTCTGCTGAAAAGTCAGCTCAATGTCTTATGGGAGTTCCCTTGTACCTAACTAGTTGCTTTTCCCTTGCTGCTTTTAATATTCTCTTTTTATCTTTAACTTTTACCATTTAAATTACAATGTATCTTGGTGTGGTCCTCTTTTGATTGATCTTATTTGGGACACTGTGCTTCTTGGACCTGGATGTCTGTTTCCTTTCTCAGATTAGAGATGTTTTCAGCTATTATGTCTTCAAATATATTTTCTGCCCCTTTCTGTCTTTTCCTTCAGAAACTCCTATAATGCGAATTTTAGTACACTTGAAATTTTCCCAGAGTTCTCTTAAACTGTCCTTATTAAATTTTTTTTTCTGTTCAGCTTGAGTGCTTTCCCCTACTCTGTCTTCCAGTTCACTAATCCATGCCTCTGTATCATCTAATCCACTGTTGACTCCTTCTAGTGTATGTTTTATTTCAGTTATTGTATTCTTCAGCTCTGTTTGGTTCTTCTTTATATTTTCTCTTTCCTAACTTCTCACTGTGTTCGTCCATTCTTCTCCTGAGTTGTCTGAGCATCTTTATGATCATTACCTTGAAATGTTTATCAGGTAGATTGCTTATCTCCACTTCACATAGTTTTTCTTCTGAGGTTTTATCTTGTTCTTTCTTTTGCAACATATTCTGTCACCTCACTTTGTCTAATTTTCTGTTTTTATTTCTATATATTTGATAAGTTGGTTCCATTCCCCAATCTTAGAGAAGTAGCCTTATGTAGGAGATGTCCTATGGGGTCCAGCATCACACTCCTCTATGGTTACCAGAGCTATATGCTCTAGGGGTGCCCTCTATGTGAGCTGTGTTATCTCCTCTGTTGTGGTGAGCTGACTACTGTGGGTGTACTGGTAGGCATTGTTGACCTATGGTTTGGTTGGTTGCCAGGCTCTGCCTAGTGTGGAGGCTGCTGGCTGCTGTTGGGCAGGGCTGGGTCCTGGCACAGCTGGTTGCACATCCGAGAGAGTTCTTGTTCTGGTGTCAGCCAACTGGTGGGCAGGCCTGGGTCACAAGGCTGCTGGTTGTGAAACCCTGGTGGTCTTAGGGCTAGTGCTGGCCCACTGGTGGGTGTGCCTGGTCCTGACACTGCTCCCTGTGGGACCTTGGTGCTCCTGGGGCTGTTGTCTGCCTGCTGATGTGTGGTGCCATAGCCCAGGAGGTCCTGTGGCTGGTAGCAACCCACCAGTGGGTGAGGCCATGTTCTGGCACTAGTGTTGGCCCACTAGTGGGTGGAGATAAGTCTTGAGGATCTTACTACAGGGGGTTCCAGACCTGGTTTCAGCCCACTGGTTGGCAGGGCCAGGGCCCAGGGAGTCTTGGGGCTGCTGCCTGCCCTCTGGTGTGTGAGGCCAGTCCCAGGGCTAATGCTGACCTGCTGATAGGTAGAACGCATCCTGGAGTCTGTGGCTGTGGGGCCCTGGGGTCCTGGAGCTGAAGTAGGCTTGATGATGAAAGGGGCTGTGGCCCATGGCATCCCATGGCAGATGCCCACCCACTGGTGTGTGAGGCTAGGTCCCAGAGCTAGTGTCAGCCTGCTGGTGGTCAGGGCTGTGTCCCAATGGCTGGCTGTGGGTCCCCAGGATCCTGGGGCTAGTGTCAGGTCACCGGTGGGAGGGGCCAGGTTCTGAGCCCTCTAGTGGATAGGGCCATGTCCTGAGGCAGCTGGGACCTCAGGGGTTCCTACAACAGTCAGTCTGCTGGTGGTTGGAGCTGTTTCCCCACCTGGCTAGCTGCTTGGCCTGGGGCATCCCAGAACTAGTGCTGATTGGCTGGTTGTCATGGCTGGGTCTTGGCCCTAATATGCTAGAGAAGGGATTTCAAAAGGGGTTTTGCCAGCAGCAGTTCCCTCCTGGTAGAATGAGCCCCTCAAAATGGCTACTGCCAGTGTCTATGTCTCCAGAAATAGTCCTAGTGGCCTCCTGCCTCTACAGGAGCTCTCTAAGATCTTAAGTTTGTCTGACCCAAGCTCCCTCTAAATTACTGCTTTTGTGCTGGGTCTCAGAGCATGTGAGATTTTGTGTATACCCTTTAAGTACAGAATCTCTATTTTCTGCAGCCCTCTGGTCCTCCCAAAACTAAGCCTCACTGACCTTCAAAGTCAAAAGTTCTGGGGGTTCATTTTCCCAATGCAGGACCTCTGGGCTCAGGAGTACAATGTGGAGGTCAGACCCCTTGCTGTTTTGGGAAAACCTCTTCAATTGTAATTATCCTCCCATTTGTGGGTCATCTACCCAGTGGTATGGTCTTGAGGTCTTGAGTATATTGTGTCTCTGTCCCTCCTACCCATCTCCTTGTGGTTCCTTCTTTATATCTTTAGTTGTAGAAGATCTTTCTGCTAATCTTCAGGTCGTTCTCATCAATACTTTCTCTGTAAATAGTAATTTTGTTGCGCCTATGGGAGGAAGTGAGCTCAGGGTCTTCCTAATCTGCCATCTTCAAATATGTGGAAATTAAAGAACACAGTCCTAATTAACCATTAGGAAATTATAAGAGAAATTAGAAAATACTTAGATAGAAGTAAAAACAAAAACACAATATACCAAAATTTATACGATGTAGCAAAAGCAATCATAAGAGGAAAATTTATAGTGGCAAATGTCTACATTAAAAAAGGATGTCAAATCAATAACCTTACTTTACACCTTAAGGAACTAGGAATAGAAGAGAAAAATAAATCCAAAGCTAACAAAAGGAAGGAAATACTAAACATAACAACAAAGATAAACAAAATAGAGAACAGAAAAACAATAGAGAAAATTGATGAAACTGGAAGTTTGTTCTTTGAAAAGGTGAAAAAAATTGATAAACCTTTAGAGAAAAAGAGAGAAGAAAAAAAAAGGAAAATAAAAAATGAAAATGAGAACATTACTACCAACCTTACAGAGGTAAAAAGGATTATGAGAACAACTCAACAACAAAAAACAAATAAATAATGAGCAAATGACTTCAATATAAATTTCTCTGAAGAAGATATACAAATGGCCAACAAGCATATGAAAAGATGCTTAACATCACTGATATTAGGGAAATGCAAATCAAAACTTCAATGATATCACCTCATATCTACTAGGATTGCTATGATGAGAAATAACAATTGTTGGCAAGGATGTGAAGAAATTGGAAGTTTTGTACATAGCTAGTGCAAATGTAGAATGGTACAGCTGATGTGGGAAACAGTTTGGTTGACCTAAAAAAATTAAGTGTAGAATTATCACATGACCCAGCAAATCCACACCTAGGTATATACCCCAAACAATTGAAAACAGATGTTCAAACAAAAACGTGTACATGTAGGTTCATAACAGCACTATTTATAATAGCCAAAATGTGGAAACAACACAAGTGTTCATCAAAATGTGGTATATTCATTCAATGGAATATTATTCAGTCATAAATATGAATGATGTACTGATATATGACATAAAGTGTATGAACCTTGTAATCATTTTGCTATGTAAAAGATGACAGACACAAAAAGTCACATGTCGTATGATTCCTTTTATATGAAACATCCAGAAAAGATAAAGCCTTAGATATAGAAAGCAGTTTAGTGGTTACCAGAAGCTGTGGGAGAAGGAATGGAGTGTGAATGCTAAATGAATTCAGGGTGTCTCTTTTGAGGTAATGAATATGTGGAACTAGATAGAGGTGATGGTTGCACAATGTGAATATACTATATGTTATTGTATCATATAATTTAAAATGATTAATTTTATATTATGTGAATTTTACCTCAAAAATTATAGGAGACTACATATATTTATGCAAATAAATTAGAAAACTGAGATGAAATGTATAATTTCCTAAGGAAATATGGATTATTAAAATTGACTTCATTAGGGATATAATGCTTAAGCATTGAATTTTCATACAGGAAATAGAAAAAGATATCAAAGCAAAAAGCACCAGGTCACATGGTTTCATAAGGGAATTCAATGAAAATTTCAAAGACCAGTCAGGTCAAATTCTCTATAAATTGTCTCAGAAGATTGAAAAGGAAGGAAAAATGTTTTTATTCCAACTAAGAAAGAGTAAGCACACTTCACCCTTTCTTTCCCACTGAATGCAACTAGCAGTTATCTAAGGACTCTTTAAATAAATAGTAAGCCTGCCACTTACAATTGGGGAAGAAAACCAGAACTCAAAGTATAACTGGACTGGTGGTGGGTTTCCAATTTTTTTCCTTCAGTATCTCCCAGTCTGGACTCAAACACAGCCTAAAATTGTGCACTGGTGTGGAAATAAAGGGCTGAAGGAAAGGTTACTGTTTCTGGTCTGAAGAGCAGGAAAGGGAAATCCTATGGGTCAGAAACAGTAGGTGATATCCTCTGTTTATTTTTCCGTAAACTCCCACTCTATTTCCTAGGGAATTTTGTGGCATCAGTAGCAGCAATAGTAGCAATGTCTAGCCAGGCAACAAAACTCCAAGGGAGGTAAACCCTTCTCTTTGACCAGAATAACAATTGTCCAAAGAACATGGGGGTAATCCCTGTTGCTTTTAATTTTTCTCTTTTCTCTTGATGCTTGATCCCAGAGGCAGATGTAGTAGATGGGAAGTTCATAGCAGAGTGGGAGAAATTAAAGCCCTGGCTTTCTAGTCAGAGGGCCATTGTTGGGGGGAGTGTTCTCCTGAGAACCATAAAGAGTCACAGAGATAATGGAGATGAGAGAGCTCAATAAAACCATCTCATAAATTTGTGTATGAGCTTCTGACCTTAAGCAACTTACCAAAGGCTTTGAGCGCCAAACTATGGGGTAGACCACTACCCACAGCCTAGAAAAGCTGTTGGATGGCACACATGCATGACAGGTTGGAATAACACTACAAAGGCTTTGAAAGTTAAATTATATCGGAAGCACAGCTCACATATCATAGTCCATTTATGGGCTGATATAACAAAAATAGCATAGACTGGGTGTCTTAAATGACAAACATTTATTTCTCCCAGTTCTGGAGGCTGGAAAGTCCAAGATCAAGGTGCTGGAAGATTTGGTGTGTGGTGAGGGCCTGCTTCCTTGTTCATAGGTGGCCATCGTCTCTCTCACTCTGTATCCTCATGTGGTAGAAGGGGGTGAGAGAGCTCTCTGGGGTGTCTTTAATAAGGGTATTAATTCTATTCATGAGGGCTCCACTTTTGTGGCCTAGTCACCTCCTAAAGGCCCCACCTTCAGATACCATCACATTGGTGATTAAGATTTCAACACATAAAATTTGGGAGGACACAAAATTGCAGTCCATAGCATCACAGAATGCAAGTAGAAACTTGCCACCTGAAACTAATTGGGTCAATCTTGTGTTAAAACATAAACAAAAATCAACATTCTTCATAGGATTTAAACAAGACCTAGAATCTTATAACATACTATTAAAAATGTCCAGGATTCAATCCAAAATTACTTGAAGGATAATCTCAACATCTCACAAGGGAAAAGACAAGAGTTATCATCTCTGGGGTGACACAGAATATTGAAATTATCAGAGAAATGCATATATAATCTGGTCCCAAATTTTAAAAGTACCACCCAGCTAATTGCTTTTGATTCACATCCTAAGGCATTATATCCTAAGGCACATAATGTTAAATTAAGAGCTAAGGGAGAGCCATTTCTAAAGGAAATATTACAAAGAAAAAGAAGCTTTAAGTGGATGGTCTCATTCTGGATGTCCTTTTTCATAGACTGAGGAATTCAAAGGGTAGGACTGAATTCCCTCAAATAAGCTCACAGGAAACTGACTAAAATTTTAAGGAGCAACATCACCGGGAAAATCCCAAAGCTGGGTGTTTAACGTGAACTCTAGAGTATGCAGGGTTGTTTTCCTAGGATAACTATCATTGCCTCACTATAAGCAGGACCCCAATCCCATGAAAGCAGTCGTTAAAGCATGACACATTAAGAGACAGTTGGAGGGATCCTGATAGGCTGAGTGGAGAAGTGAGCCATGATGACCCCTCCCCACATACTGAACTAAACTGGTATTTAGCTGCTGAGGATCAACTCAGCTCAGCCCTTTCTATTCCTACTCTTTCTCTGTCACAAAAGGTGATTACATCAAAAGGTGCTCCCAAAAGGTGATTACATAAACTCACTTATCCCCTTCCCAGATGCATTTGACTTGTTTCATAGGGATGGAACTGTAATGGCGGAGCTCAGGAGCAATGGGAAGCTACTTCGGACAGGCTGGCAATTATGGGTGTGGTTTTGTATAATTCCCCTGGATTTCTGGGGATATCAGGTCCTTTGCAGCCCAAGGGCATGTAACATCCTGGTTTATTGTTTATTTGGGGGACAGTGATAATGCTTTGATAGCGATAATAGGGGGAGTGGTTCCAAAGGGCAAACCCCCAGGGTTGTACTTCTGGATTTCCCCGTAGTTTACCTCCTTGCTGACCCTCTGAGGTCAGTACCCAGGCACAGCTTTTACAATAGACCTGAAACGGTTTAGTGAAAGTGGATGTATCCATTTCCTACTGCTATTGTAACAAATTACCACAAATTTGTTGCCTTCAAAGGACAGAAATGTATTCTTTCACAGCTCTGGATGTCATAAATTGCAAGTTTCACTGGGCTGAAATCAAGGTATGAGCAAGGCTGTGGCCCCTTCAGAGGCTCTAGAGAAGAATCTGTTTCCTTCCCTTTCCCAGCTTCTAGAGCTATATTCCTTGCATTCCTTGGCTCACACTTTGATGTCATTATCTAAGCAATCTTTATCCAACCGAGATCACAAGGAATTTCTACTGTGTTTTCTTCTAGAAATTTTATGTTTACTTTTGGATTTATGATCCATTTTGAGTTACATTTTGTACAAGAAACTTTGTTGAAAACTAATTGACCATAGTTGTGTGGGTCTATTTCTGGACTCTGTATTCTGTTTCATTGATCTTTATGTTTGTGCTTTCTCTAACACCATGATGTCTTGATTCCTATAGCTTTATAGTAATTCTGGAGATCAGGTAGTGATGGTTCTCGTATTTTCAAAACCCTGTTGGCTACTCTAGTTTCTTTGTCTTTCTACATAAATTTTAGGAGAAGCTTGCCAAATTCTACAAAAAATCTTGCTGGGATTTTTATTGGAACTGCATTAAACATGTAGATCAGTTTAGCATGAATTGATATCTTAAAATTTTTGAGTATTTCAATTGGTGACCATAATATATCTTTCCAATTGTTTAGGTAGTTGTAGTGTTCAGTATACAGAACCTATATTTTAAAATATTTATACCTAAGTAATTTATGTTTTTGGTGTTATTATGAGTGGTAATGTTTTATAAATTTCAATTGTTTTCAGTACATTTTCAATTGTTCCTTGCTAGTATATCAAAATTTAACTGTTTTTTGGGTATTGACCTTGTGTCCAGTGACTGTTGGGTTGAGGATTTGCCCTGATGTATGGGAGAAAGTATTCAGTCCTTCATCATAAACTTTGATGTTAACGCTAGTTTTTTTTTGTAGATGACCTTCATCAGACTGAGGTAGTTTTCTCCTATTCCTAACTTGCTGAGGGTGTTTTTTAAAAAAATCATTAATGGTTCAGTTTTGATGAAGACTTTTTCTACATTGCATTAGTTTTCTATTGCTGCATAACAAATTACCACAGACTTAGCAACTTAAAACAACACCTATTTATTAGTTCACAGTTCTGTAGGTCAGAAGTCTGGCACACTGCAGCTAGGTTCTCTGCTCAGAATCCTGCAAGCCTGAAATCAATTTGTCAGTCAACTCAGTTCTCATCTGGAGGATTTGAAGAAAAAGTCACTTCTCAGCTCTTTCTTGTTATTGACAGATTTCAGTCCCTTGAGCTTGTAGGACTGAGGTTCCTATTTTCTTGTTGGCTGTAGGCTGGGGATTGCTTTCAGCTCCTAGAGGCCACTCTCAGGTCCTTTCCACATATACCACTCTACGTTCAAGCCAGTGACAGTGTGTCAAGTCCTTCATATGCTATGAATATCCGACTTTCTCTTCTTGGACCAGCCAGAGAAAATGCTCCGTTTTTAAAGGATTCTTGTGATTAAGTCAAACCCACTTGGGTAATCTTTTATTCAAATCAACTGTGCCATATAACATAACCAAATTATGGGAGTAAAATCCATCAAATTGACCATTTAAGGGACTATGGAGGGCTTGTACATGTGGAGGTGTGCTAGAAATCTTTGGAACCATTTTAGAATTCTGCCTACCATACTACACTACATTACAGATATGAAAAGAAATATTTTTCACCTTTAGTCTGTTGATGTGGTGAATTATATAGATTGATTTTCAAATGATGAATGATTCTTGCATTGTTAGGATAAACCTCAATTAGCCATGATGTATTACCCTTTTTTGTATTGTTGAATTTGATTTGCTCATATTTTGTTGAGAATTTTTGGGTCTCTTTATGAGGATCATAAGTGTGTATTATTATGTTTTTGTAAATTTAATGTCTAGCTTTAGTATCAGGATAGTTCTGGCCTCAGAAGATAACCCTGGAAGTTACCCTTTCTTTCTATATTCTGGAAGAATTTCAATGGAGTTGGTGTCATTTCTTCCTTAAATATTTGGTAGAATTAATCAGTGAAGCCATCTGAGCCTGGGGTTTTCTCTGTTCGGAGGTTTTTGTGTTTTTGTTTTCTTAAAAGAAACTAAAAATTCAATTTCTTTAATAGATGTAGTACTATGCAGGTTACATATTTTTGAGAGTGAGGTTTGGTAACTTGTACCTTTTAAAGAATTTGTGCATTTTATCAAAGTAATTGACTTTTAGGATAAAGTTATCATGACGTCTGTTCTTTATCTTTTAATGTTTAGAGTAGCTGAGTCAATTTCTCTTTTTCAATTTTTGATATTGGCAGTTTGGGTGTTCTCTTTTTTTGAGGTCAATCTGTGTAGTAATTTATAACTTTTATTAATTTCTAATAAATCAATTTTTTGTTTTATTGAAATTTTATTATTATTCTTGCTTAATTATTTTCTGATTTTGTTTTTATTATTTCCAATCTTTGTTTTTTTTTTTAACATCTTTATTGGAGTATAATTGCGTTACAATGGTGTGTTAGATTCTACCTTATAACAAAGTGAATCAGCTATACATATACATATATCACCATATCTCCTCCCTCTTGCGTCTCCCTCCCACACTCCCTATCCCACCCCTCTGGGTGGTCACAAAGCACCGAGCTGATCTCCCTGTGCTATGTGGCTGCTTGCCACTAGCTATCTATTTTACATTTGGTAGTGTGTATATGTCCATGCCACTCTCTCACTTCGTCCCAGCTTACACTTCCCCCTCCCTGTGTCCTCAAGTCCATTCTCTACTTCTGTGTCTTTATTCCTGTCCTGCCCCTAGGTTCATCAGAACCATGTTTTTTTTTTTTTTTCAGATTCCATATATATGTGTTAGCATATGGTATTGTTTTTCTCTTTCTGACTTACTTCACCCTGTATGACAGACTCTAGGTCCATTGACCTCACTACAAATAATTCAATTTCATTTCTTTTTATGGTTGAGTAATATTTCATTGTATATGTGTACCACATTTTCTTTATCCATTCATTTGTCGACAGACCCTTAGGTTGCTTCCATGGCCTGGCTATTGTAAATAGTGTTGCAATGAGTATTGTGGTACATGCTTCTTTTTTTTTTTTCACAGTCTCCCACTTTTATTATAGTCTTAATGTTCTCACCCTCTGACTTCACTGGAGCGACTTTCCTATAATATTCATGTAAACTGTATTGGGGGAAGATCAGTGCCTTTCTTAGGATTTTTTTTTAAAACATCTTTATTGGAGTATAATTGCTTTACAATGGTGTGTTACTTTCTGCTTTATAACAAAGTGAAGTACCTATACATATACATATATCCCCATATCTCCTACCTCTTGCATCTCCCTCCCATCCTCCCTTTCCCAACCCTCTAGGTGGTCACAAAGCACGGAGCTGATCTCCCTGTGCTATGCAGCTGCTTGCCACTAGCTATCTATTTTATATTTGGTACTGTATATATGTCCCTGCCATTCTCTCACTTCGTCCCAGCTTACCCTTCCCCCTCCCTGTGTCCTCAAGTCCATTCTCTACCTCTGCGTCTTTATTCCTGTCCTGCCCCTAGGTTCATCAGAACAATGTTTCTTTTTTTTTTTTTTTAGATTCCATATATATGTGTTAGCATATGGTATTTGTTTTCCTCTTTCTGACTTACTTCACCCTGTATGACAGATTCTAGGTCCATTGACCTCACTACAAATAACTCAATTTCGTTTCCTTTTATGGCTGAGTAATATTCCATTGTATATATGTACCACATTTTCTTTATCCATTCATCTGTCGACGGACCCTTAGGTTGCTTCCATGGTTTGGCTATAGTAAATAGTGTTGCAATGAGTATTGTGGTACATGCTTCTTTTTTTTTTCCCCAGTCTCCCACTTTTATTATAGTCTTAATGTTCTCACTCTCTGACTTCACTGGAGCGACTTCCCTATAATATTCATGTAAACGGTATTGGGGGAAGATCAGTGCCTTTCTTAAGATTTTTTTTTAACATCTTTATTGGAGTATAATTGCTTTACAATGGTGTGTTAGTTTCTGATTTATAACAAAGTGAATCAGTTATACATATACATATGTTCCCATATCTCTTCCCTCTTGCATCTCCCTCCCTCCCACCCTCCCTATCCCACCGCCTAGGTGGTCACAAAGCACGGAGCTGATCTCCCTGTGCTATGCGGCTGCTTCCCACTAGCTATCTATTTTACATTTGGTAGTGTATATATGTCCATGCCACTCTCTCACCCTGTCACATCTTACCCCTTCCCCTCCCCATATCCTCAAGTCCATTCTCTAGTAGGTCTGTGTCTTTATTCCCGTCTTGCCACCAGGTTCTTCATGACCTTTTTTTTCCCCCTTAGATTCCATATATATGTGTTAGCATACTGTATTTATTTTTCTCTTTCTGACTTACTTCACTCTGTATGACAGACTCTAACTCCATCCACCTCACTACAAACACCTCAATTTCGTTTCTTTTTATGGCTGAGTAATATTCCATTGTATATATGTGCCACATCTTCTTTATCCATTCATCCAATGATGGACACTTAGGTTGCTTCCATGTCCTGGCTATTGTAAATAGAGCTGCAATGAACATTTTGGTACATATCTCTTTTTGAATTATGGTTTTCTCAGGGTATATGCCCAGTAGTGGGATTGCTGGGTCGTATGGTAGTTCTATTTTTAGTTTTTTAAGGAACCTCCATACTGTTCTCCATAGTGGCTGTATCAATTTACATTCCCACCAACAGTGCAAGAGTGTTCCCTTTCCTCCACACCCTCTCCAGCATTTATTGTTTCTAGATTTTTTGATGATGGCCATTCTGACTGGTGTGAGATGATATCTCATTGTAGTTTTGATTTGCATTTCTCTAATGATTAATGATGTTGAGCATTCTTTCATGTGTCTGTTGGCAATCTGTATATCTTCTTTGGAGAAATGTCTATTTATATCTTCAACCCATTTTTGGATTGGGTTGTTTGTTTTTTTGTTATTAAGCTGCATGAGCTGCTTGTAAATCTTGGAGATTAATCCTTTGTCAGTTGCTTCATTTGCAAATATTTTCTCCCATTCTGAGGGTTGTCTTTTGGTCTTCTTTATGGTTTCCTTTGCTGTGCAAAAGCTTTTAAGTTTCATTAGGTCCCATTTGTTCATTTGTGTTTTTATTTCCATTTCACTAGGAGTTGGGTCAAAAAGGATCTTGCTGTGATTTATGTCATAGAGTGTTCTGCCTGTGTTTTCCTCTAAGAGTTTGATAGTGTCTGGCCTTACATTTAGGTCTTTAATCCATTTTGAGTTTATTTTTGTGTGTGGTGTTAGGGAGTGTTCTAATTTCATACTTTTACATGTACCTGTCCAGTTTTCCCAGCACCACTTATTGAAGAGGCTGTCTTTTCTCCACTGTATATGCTTGCCTCCTTTATCAAAGATAAGGTGACCATATGTGCGTGAGTTTATCTCTGGGCTTTCTATCCTGTTCCATTGATCTATGTTTCTGTTTTTGTGCCAGTACCAAACTGTCTTGATTACTGTAGCTTTGTAATATAGTCTGAAGTCAGGGAGCCTGATTCCTCCAGCTCCATTTTTCTTTCTCAAGATTGCTTTGGCTATTCGGGGTCTTTTGTGTTTCCATACAAATTGTGAAATTTTTTGTTCTAGTTCTGTGAAAAATGCCATTGGTAGTTTGATAGGGATTGCATTGAATCTGTAGATTGCTTTGGGTAGTAGAGTGATTTTCACAATGTTGATTCTTCCAATCCAAGAACATGGTATATCTCTCCATCTATTTGTATCATCTTTAATTTCTTTCATCAGTGTCTTATAATTTTCTGCATACAGGTCTTTTGTCTCCTTAGGTAGGTTTATTCCTAGATATTTTATTCTTTTTGTTGCAATGGTAAAAGGGAGTGTTTTCTTATTTTCACTTTCAGATTTTTCATCATTAGTGTATAGGAATGCAAGAGATTTCTGTGCATTAATTTTGTGTCCTGCTACTTTACCAAATTCATTGATTAGTTCTAGTAGTTTTCTGGTAGCATCTTTAGGATTCTCCATGTATAGTATCATGTCATCTGCAAACAGTGACAGCTTTACTTCTTCTTTTCCGATTTGGATTCCTTTTATTTCTTTTTCTTCTCTGATTGCTGTGGCTAACACTTCCAAAACTATGTTGAATAATAGTGGTGAGAATGGATATCCTTGTCTTGTTGCTGATCTTAGAGGGAATGTTTTCTGTTTTTCAACATTGAGAATGATGTTTGCTGTGGGTTTGTCATATATGGCCTTAATTAGGTTGCGGTAGGTTCCGTCTATGCCCACTTTCTGGAGAGTTTTTATCATAAATGGGTGTTGAATTTTGTCAAAAGCTTTTTCTGCATCTATTTAGATGATCATATGGTTTTTCTTCTTCAATTTGTTAGTATGCTGTATCACATTGATTGATTTGCGTATATTGAAGAATCCTTGCATCCCTGGGATAAATCCCACTTGATCATGGTATATGATCCTTTAAATGTGTTGTTGGATCCTGTTTGCTAGTATTTTGTTGAGGATTTTTGCATCTATGTTCCTCAGTGTTATTGGCCTGTAGATTTCTTTCTTTGTGACATCTTTGTCAGGTTTGGTATCAGGGTGATGGTGGCCACGTAGAATGAGTTTGGGAGTGTTCCTCCCTCTGCTATGTTTTGAAAGAGTTTGAGAAGGATAAGTGTTAGCTCTTCTCTAAATGTTTGATAGAATTCACCTGTGAATCCATCTGGTCCTGGGCTTTTGTTTGTTGGAAGATTTTTAATCACAGTTTCAATTTCAGTGCTTGTGATTGGACTGTTCATATTTTCTATTTCTTCCTGTTTCAGTCTTGGAAGCGTGTGCATTTCTAAGAATTTGTCCATTTCTTCCAGGTTTTCCATTTTTTTGGCATAGAGTTGCTTGTAGTAGTCTCTTAGGATGCTTTGTATGTCTGCCGTGTCTGTTGTAACTTCTCCTTTTTCATTTGTAATTTTACTGATTTGACTCCTCTCCCTCGTTTTCTTGATGAGTCTGGCTAATGGTTTATCAATTTTGTTTATCTTCTTAAAGAACCAGCTTTTAGTTTTATTGATCTTTGCTATTGGTTTTTTTCTATTTCATTTATTTCTGCTCTGATCTTAATGATTTCTTTCCTTCTGCTAACTTTGGGTTTTGTTTGTTCTTCTTTCTCTAGTTCCTTTAGGTGTAAGTTTAGATTGTTTATTTGGGATTTTTCTTGTTTCTTGAGGTAGGCTTGTATTGCTATAAAATTCCCTCTTAGAACTGCTTTTGCTGCATCCCATAGGTTTTGGAACATCGTGTTTTCATTGTCATTTGTCTCTAGGTATTTTTTGAATTCCTCTTTGATTTCTTCAGTGATCTCTTCGTTATTTAGTAAAGTATGGTTTAGCCTCCATGTGTTTGTGTTTTTTACGTTTTTTCCCCTGTAATTGATTTGTAATCTCATAGCCTTGTGGTCAGAAAAGATGCTTGATATGATTTCAATTTTCCTAAATTTACTGAGGCTTGATTTGTGACCCAAGATGTGATCTATCCTGGAGAATGTTCCATGTGCACTTGAGAAGAAAGTTTAATATGCTGTTTTTGGATGGAATGTCCTATAAATATCAATTATATCTATCTGGTCGACTGTGTCATTTAAAGCTTGTTTTTCCTTATTAATTTTCATTTTGGATGATCTGTCCATTGGTGTAAGTAAGGTGTTAAAGTCCCCCACTATTATTGTGTTACTGTCTATTTACTCTTTCATAGCTGTTAGCAGTTGCCTTATGTACTGACGTGCTCCTATGTTGGGTGCATATATATTTATAATTGTTATATCTTCTTCTTGGATTGATCCCTTGATCATTATGTAGTGTCCTTCTTTGTCTCTTGTAATAGTCTTTATTTTAAAGTCTATTTTGTCCGATATGAGAATTGCTACTCCAGTTTTGTTTTGATTTCCATTTGCATGGAATATCTTTTTCCATCCCCCCACTTTCAGTCTGTATGTGTCCCTAGGTCTGAAGTGGGTCTCTTGCAGACAGCATATATATGGGTCTTGTTCTTGTATCCATCCAGCGAGCCTGTGTCTTTGGTTGGAGCGTCTAATCCATTGAAGTTTCAGGTAATGATTGATATGTATGTTCCTATTACCATTTTCTTAATTGTTTTAGGTTTGTTTTTGTAGGTCCTTTTCTTCTCTTGTGTTTCCCACTTAGAGAAGTTCCTTTACCATTTGTTGTAGAGCTGCTGTGGTGGTGTTGAATTCTCTTAGCTTTTGCTTGTCTGTAAAGCTTTTGATTTCTCCATCGAATCTGAATTACATCCTTGCCGGGTAGATTAATCTTGGTTGTAGGTTCTTCCCTTTCATCACTTTAAGTATATCATGCCACTCCCTTCTGGCTTGTAGAGTTTCCGCTGAGAAACCAGCTCTTAACCTTATGGTAGTTCCCTTGTATGTTATTTGTCATTTTTCCCTTGCTGCTTTCAATAATTTTTCTTTGTCTTTAATTTTTGCCAATTTGATTACTTTGTGTCTCGTCGTGTTTCTCCTTGGCTTTATCCTGTATGGGACTCTTTGCGCTTCCTGGACTTCGGTGGCTATTTCCTTTCCCATGTTAGGGAAGTTTTTGACTATAATCTCTTGAAATATTTTCTCTGGTCCTTTCTTTTTCTCTTCTCCTTCTGGGACCCCTATAATGCAAATGTTGTTGCATTTAATGTTGTCCCAGAGGTCTCTTAGGCTGTCTTCATTTCTTTTCATTCTTTTTTCTTTATTCTGTTCCGCAGCAGTGAATTCCACCCTTCTGTCTTCCAGGTCACTTATCCGTTCTTCTGCCTCAGTTAGTTTGCTATTGATTCCTTCTAGTGTAGTTTTCATTTCAGTTATTGTATTGTTCATCTCTGTTTGTTTGTTCTTTAATTCTTCTAGGTGTTTGTTTAACATTTCTTGCATCTTCTCGATCTTTGCCTCCATTCTTTTTCTGAGGTCCTGGATCATCTTCACTATCATTATTCTGAATTCTTTTTCTGGAAGGTTGCCTATCTCCACTTCATTTAGTTGTTTTTCCTGGGTTTTATCTTGTCCCTTCATCTGGTACATAGTCCTCTGCCTTTTCATCCTGTTTATCTTTCTGTAAATGTGGTTTTTTGTTGCACAGGCTCCAGGACTGTAGTTCTTCTTGCTTCTGCTGTCTGCCTTCTGGTGGATGAGGCTATCTCAGAGGCTTGTGTAAGTTTCCTGATGGGAGGGACTGGTGGTGGGTAGAGATGGGTGTTGCTCTGGTGAGCAGAGCTCAGTAAAACTTTAATTCACTTGTCTGCTGATGGGTCGGGCTGGGTTGTTTGGCCTGAGGCGACCCAACACTGGAGCCTACCTGGGCTTTTTGGTGGGGCTAATGGCGGGCTCTGGGAGCACTCAGGCTAAGGAGTACTTCCCAGAACTTCTGCTACCAGTGTCCTTGTCCTCACGGTGAGCCACAGCCATCCCCCACCTCTGCAGGAGACCCTCCAACACTAGCTGGTAGGTGTAGTTCAGTCTCCTATGGGGTCACTGCTCCTTCCCCTGCGTCCTCATGCGCACAATGCTTTGCGTGTGCCCTCCAAGAGTGGAGTCTCTGTTTTCCCCTGTCCTGTCAAAGTCCTGCAATCAAATCCCGCTAGCCTTAAAAGTCTGATTCTCTAGGAATTCCTCCTCCCGTTGCTGGACCCCCAGGTTGGGAAGCCTGATGTGAGGCTCAGAACCTTCACTCCAGTGGGTGGACTTCTGTGGTCCACGTGTTCTTCAGTTTGTGAGTCACCCACCCAGCAGTTATGGGATTTGATTTTATTGTGATTGCGCCCCTCCTACCATCTCATTGTGGCTTCTCCTCTGTCTTTGGATGTGGGGTATCTTTTTTGGTGAGTTCCAGTGTCTTCCTGTTTATGAGTGTTCAGCAGTTAGTTGTGATTCTGGTGCTTTCGCAAGAGGGCGTGAGAGCATGTCCTTCTACTCCACCATCTTGAACACTATACTGTTGTTTTTGGGTGGAATGTCCTATAAATATCAATTAAGTCCATCTTGTTTAATGTATAATTTAAAGCTTGTGTTTCCTTATTTATTTTCATTTTGGATGATCTGTGCATTGGTGAAAGTGGAGTGTTAAAGTCCCCTAATATTATTGTGTTACTGTCAAGTTCCCCATTTATGGCTGTTAGCATTTGCCTTATGTGTTGAGGTGCTCCTATGTTGGGTGCATAAATAGTTACAATTGTTATATCTTCTTGGATTGATCCCTTGATCATTATGTAGTGTCCTTCTTTGTCTCTTGTAATAGTCTTTATTTTAAAGTCTATTTTGTCTGATATAAGAATTGCTACTCCAGCTTTCTTTTGATTTCCATTTGCATGGAATATGTTTTTGCATCCCCTCACTTTCAGTCTGTATGTGTCCTTAGGTCTGAAGTGGGTCTCTTATAGACAGCATGTATACAGGTCTTGTTTTTGTATCCATTCAGCTAGTCTTTCGGTTGGGGCATTTAATCCATTTACATTTAAGTAGTTATTAATATGTATGTTCCTATTACCATTTTCTTAATTGTTTTGGGTTTATTATTGTAGGTCATTTCCTTCTTTTGTGTTTCCTGACTGGAGAAGTTCCTTTAGCATTTGTTGTCAAGCTGGTTTGGTGGTGCTGAATTCTCTTATCTTCTGCTTGTCTGCCAAGATTTTAATTTCTCTGTCGAATCTGAATGAGATCCTTGCTGGGTAGAGTAATCTTGGTTGTAGACTCTTCCCTTTCATCACTTTAAATATGTCCTGCCCCTCCCTTCTGGCTTGCAGAGTTTCTGCTGAAAGATCAGCTGTTAACCTTATGGGGATTCCCTTGTATGTTATTTGTTGTTCTTCCCCTGCTGCTTTTATTATTTTTTCTTTTTATTTAATTTTTGATAGTTTGATTAATATGTGTCTTGGCATGTTTCTCCTTGGATTTATTCTGTATGGGACTCTCTGCACTTCCTAGACTTGATTGACTATTTCCTTTCCCATATTAGGGAAGTTTTCAACTATAATCTCTTCCAATATTTTCTCACTCCCTTTCTTTTCCTCTTCTTCTTCTAGGACCCTTATAATTCGAATGTTGGTGCATTTAATGTTGTCCTAGAGGTCTCTGAGCCTGTCCTCAATTCTTTTCATTCTTTTTTCTTTATTCTGCTTTGCAGTAGTTATTTCCACTATTTTATCTTCCTGGTCCCTTATCCGTTCTTCTGCCTCAGTTATTCTCCTATTGATTCGTTCTAGAGAATATTTAGCTTCATTTATTGTGTTTTTCATCATTGTTTGTTTGCTCTTTAGTTCTTCTAGGTCGTTGTTAAACGGTTCTTGTATTTTCTCCATTCTATTTCCAAGATTTTGGATCATCCTTACTATCAGTACTCTGAATTCTTTTTGAGGCATACTGCCTATTTCCTTTTCATTTGTTTGGTCTGTTGGGTTTTTACCTTGCTCCTTCATCTCTGTGTGTTTCTCTGTCTTCTAATTTTGCTTAATTTACTGTGTTTTGGCTCTCCTTTTTGCAGGCTGCAGGTTCGTAGTTCCTGTTGTTTCTGGTTCCTGCCCCCAGTGGTTAAGGTTGGTTCAGTGGGTGTGTAGGCTTCCTGGTGTAGGGGACTGCTGCTTGTGTTCTCTAGGATGAGGCTGGGTCTTGTCTTTCTGGTGGGCAGGACTGTGTCTATTGGTGTGTTTTGGGGTGTCTGTGACCTTATTATGATGTTAGGCAGCCTCTTTGCTAATGGGTGGGGTTGTGTTCCTTTCTTGCTAGTTGCTTTGTATGGGGTGTCCAGCACTGTAGCTTGCTGGTCATTGAGTGGAGCTGGGTCTTAGCATAGAGATGGAGACCTCTGGGAGAGCTTTCACCATTTGATAGTACATGGAGCCGGGATGTCTCTGGTCAACCAACGTGCTGAACATGTCTCGCCCCCCTCAGAGGCACAGGTCTGACTCCTGGCTGGAGCACGAAGACCCTTTCAGCCACATGGCTCAGAAGAAAAGAGAGAAAATAAATAAATAAATAAATAAATAAATAAATAAATAAATAAATAAATAAATAAATAAATAAAATAAAGGAAAGTTATTAAAATGAAAAAAAATTTTAAAAGTTAAAAAAGTAATAAAAAAAGAGAAAAGAGAAAAGAAAAAAATAACGGACAGACAGAACCCTAGGACAAATGGTAAAAGCAAAGCTATACAGACAAAATCACAGAAAAAAGCATACACGTACACACTCCCAAAAAGAGAAAAAGGAAAAAATATATATATATTTATAAAAAGGAAGAGAACAACCAAATCAATAAACAAATCTACCAATGATAATAAACTCTAGATACTAAACTAAGATAAACATAAGACCAGAAACAAATTAGATGCAGAAAGCAAACCCCAAGTCTACAGTTGCTCCCAAAGTCCCCTGCCTCAATTTTGGGATGATTCATTGTCTATTCAGGTATTCCAGATATGCTGGGTACATCAAGTTGATTGTGGAGATTTAATCCACTGCTCCTGAGGCTTCTGGGTGAGATTTCCCTTTCTCTTCTTTGTTTGCACAGCTCCTGTGGTTCAGCTATGGATTAGGCCCTGCCTCTGCATGTAGGCCACCTGCAGGCGTCTGTTCCCCACCCAGACAGGATGGGCGGGTTAAAGTAGCAGCTGATTTGGGGGCTCTGGCTCACTCAGGTTGGGGTGAGGGAGGGGTACGGAATGTGGGGTGAGCCTGAGGTGGCAGAGTCCGGCGTGACATTGCAACAGCCTGAGGCACGCCATGTGTTCTCCCAGGGAGTTGTCCCTGGATCACGGGACCCTGGCAGTGGTGGGCTGCACAGGGTCCACAGAGGGGAGGTGTGAATAGTGACCTGTGCTTGTACACAGGCTTCTTGGTGGCTGCAGCAGCATCCTTAGCATTTCATGCCTGTCTCTGGTGTCCGTGCTGATAATTGCAGCTCACTCCCGTCTCTGGAGCTCGTTTAGGCAGTGCTGTGAATCCCCTCTCCTCGGGCACCCTGAAACAATGGTCTCTGGCCTCTTAGGCAGTTCCAGACTTTTTCCTGGACTCCCTCCTGGCTCGTTGTGGTTCACTAGCCCCCTTCAGGCTGTGTTCACGCAGCCAACCCCACTCCTCTCCCTGGGACCTGACCTCTGAACCCAGAGCCTTAGCTCCCAGCCCCCACCCGCCCCAGTGGGTGAGCAGACAAAACTCTCAGGCTGGTGAGTGCTGGTCGGCACCGATCTTCTGTGTGGGAATCTCTTCTGCTTTGCCCTCTGCCCCCCTATTGCTGTGCTCTCCTCTGTGGCTCCGAAGCTTTTCCCCTGCAAACCCCCGTCTCCACCAGTGAAGGGGCTTCCTAGTCTGTGGAAAATTTTCCCCTTCACAGCTCCCTCCCAGAGGTACAGGTCCTGTCCCTATTCTTTTGTCTCTGTTTTTTCTTTTTTCATTTGCCCTACCCAGGTACGTGTGGAGTTCCTTGCCTTTGGGGAAGTCTGAGGTTTTCTGCCAGCGTTCAGTAGGTGTTCTGTAGCAGTTGTTCCACATGTAGATGTATTTCTGATGTACTTGTGGGGAGGAAGGTGACCTCCACGTCTTACTCCTCCACCATCTTGAAGGTCTTCTCCCATGCTTCTTTTTGAATTATGGTTTCCTCACTATATGCCCAGTAGTGGGATTGCTGGGTCATATGGTAGTTCTATTTTTAATTTCTTAAGGAACCTCCATACTGTTCCCCATGGTGGCTGTATCAATTTACATTTCCACCAACAGTGCAAGAGGGTTCCCTTTTCTCCACACCCTCTCCAGCATTTATTGTTTGTAGATATTTTGCTGTTGGCCATTTTGACCGGTGTGAGGTGATACCTCATTATGGTTTTGATTTGCATTTCTCTAATGATTAGTGATGTTGAGCATCCTTTCATGTGTTTGTTGGCAATCTGTATATCTTCTTGGGAGAAATGTCTACTTATGTTATCGACCCATTTTTGGATTGGGTTGTTTGTTTATTTGACAATGAGCTGCATGAGCTGCTTGTATATTTTGGAAATTAAACCTTTGTCAGTTGCTTCATTTGCAACTATTTTCTCCCATTCTGAGGTTTCTCTTTTTGTCATGTTTATGGTTTTCTTTGCTCTGCAAAAGTTTTTAAGTTTCATTAGGTCCCATTTGTTTATTTGTGTTTTTATTTCCATTTCTCTAGGAGGTGGGTCAAAAAGGATCTTGCTGTGATTTATGTCATAGAGTGTTCTGCCTATGTTTTCCTCAAGAGTTTGATGGTGTCTGGCCTTACATTTAGGTTTTTAATCCATTTTGAGTTTCTTTCTGTGTATGGTGTTAGGGAGCATTCTAATTTCATTCCTTTACATGTAGCTGTCCAGTTTTCCCAGCACCACTTATTGAAGAAGCTGCCTTTTCTCCAGTGTATATTCTTGCCTCCTTTATCAAAGATAAGGTGACCATATGTGTGTGAGTTTATCTCTGGGCTTTCTATCCTGTTCCATTGGTCTATATTTCTGTTTTTGTGCCAGTACCATACTGTCTTGATTACTGTAGATTTGTGGTATAGTCTCACATCAGGGAGCCTGATTCCTCCAGCTCCGTTTTTCTTTCTCAAGATTGCTCTCACTATTCGGGGTCTTTTGTGTTTCCACACAAATTGTGAAATGTTTTGTTCTAGTTCTGTGAAAAATGCCATTGGTAGTTTGATAGGGATTGCATTGAATCTGTAGATTGCTTTGGGTAGTATAGTCAATTTCACAATGTTGATTCTTCCAATCCAAGAACATGGTATATCTCTCCATCTGTTTGTATTGTCTTTAATTTCTTTCATCAGTGTCTTATAATTTTCTACATGCGGTCTTTGGACTACTTTGGAAGGTTTAATCCCAGGCATTATATTCTTTTAGTTGCAGTGGTAAATGGCATGGTTTTCTGTAATTTCTCTTTCTGATTTTTCATCATTAGTGTATAGGAATGCAAGAGATTTCTGTGTATTAATTTTGTATCCTGCTACTTTACCAAATCCATTGATTAGCTCTAGTTGTTTTCTGGTAGCATCTTTAGGATTCTCTATGTATAGTACCATGTCATCTGCAAACAGTGAACGTTTTAATTCTTCTTTTCCCATTTGGATTCCTTTTATTTCTTTTTCTTCTCTGATGGCTGTGGCTAAAACTTCCAAAACTATGTTGAATAATAGTGGTGAGAGTGGGCAACCTTGTCTTGTTCCTGATCTTAGAGGAAATGGTTTCAGTTCTTCACCATTGAGGACGATGTTGGCTGTGGGTTTGTCATATATGGCCTTTATTATGTTGAGGTAAGTTCCCTCTATGCCCAGTTTCTAGAGAGTTTTTATCATAACTAGGTGTTGAATTTTGTGAGACACTTTTTCTGTGTCTACTGAGATGATCAAATAGTTTTTTTTCTTCAGTTTGTTAATGTGGTGTATAACATTGATTGATTTGCGTGTATTGAAGAATCCTTGCATCCCTGTGATAAATACTATGTGATCATGGTGTATGATCCTTTTAATGTGCTGTTGTATTCTGTTTGCTAGTATTTTGTTGACGATTTTTGCATCTATGTTCATCAGTGATATTGGTCTGTAGTTTTCTTTCTTTGTGACATCTTTGTCTGGTTTTGGTATCAGGGTGATGGTGGCCTCGTAGAATGAGTTTGGGAGTGTTCTTCCCTCTGCTATATTTTGGAAGAGTTTGAGAAGGATAGGTGTTAGCTCTTCTCTAAATGTTTGAAGGAATTCACCTGTGAAGCCATCTGGTCATGGGCTGGTGTTTGTTGGAAGTTTTTTAATCACAGTTTCAATTTCCGTGCTTGTGATTGGTCTGTTTTTATCTTCTATTTCTTCCTGTTTCAGTCTTGGAAGTTTGTACTTTTCTAAGAATTTGTCCATTTCTTCCAGGTTGTCCATTTTCGTGGCATATAGTTGCTTGTAGTACTCTCTTATGATCCTATGTATTTCTGCACTGTTAGCTGTTACTTCTCCTTTTTCATTTCTAATTCTGTTGATTTGAGTGTTTTTCCTTTTTTTCTTGATGGGTCTGGCAAGTGGGTTATCAATTTTGTTTACCTTCTCAAAGAACCAACTTTTAGTTTTATTGACCTTTGCTATTGTTTACTTCATTTCTTTTTCATTTGTTTCTGATCTGATCTTTATGATTTCTTTCCTTCTGCTAACTTTGGTTTTTTTTTTTTTTTGTCCTTCTTTCTCTAACTGCTTTAGGTTTAAGGTTAGGTTGTTTATTTGCAATTTTTCTTGTTTCTTTTTCTGGTATTGCTATAAATTTCCTACTTAGAAAAGCTTTAGCTGCATCCCATGGGCTTTGGGTCGTCGTGTATTCATTGTCATTTGTTCCTAGGTATTTTTTGATTTCCTCTTTGATTTCTTCAGTGATCTCTTGGCTATTTGGTAGCATAATTTTTAGCCTCCATGTGTTTGTATTTTTTCCAGTTTTTTTCCTGTAATTGATATCTAGTCTCATAGCGTTGTGGTCAGCAAAGATACTTGATACAATTTCAATTTTCTTACATTTACCAAGGCTTGATTTGTGACCCAAGATATGATGTATCATGGAGAATGTTCCATGAACACGTGAGAAGAAAGTGTATCCTGTTGGTTTTGGATGGAGTGTCCTATAATATCAATTAAGCCTATCTGGTCTAATGTGTCATTTAAAGCTTGTGTTTCCTTATTGATTTTCATTGTGGATGATCTGTCCATTGTTGAAAGTGGGGTGCTAAAGTCCTCTACTATTATTTTGTTACTGTCAATTTCCCCTTTTATGGCTGTTAAAATTTGCCTTAGATATTGAGGTGCTCTTATGTTGGGTGCATACATATTCACAATTGTTATATCTTCTTCTTGGATTGATCCCTCGATCATTATGTAGTGTCCTTCTTTCTCTCTTGTAATATTCTTTATTTTAAGTCTATTTTGTCTGATATGAGCATTGCTACTCCACCCTTCTTTTGATTTCCATTTGCATGGAATAACTTTTCCCATCCTCTCACTTTCAGTCTCTATGTGTCCCTAGGTCTGAAGTGGGTCTCTTTCAGACAGCATATATATGGGTGTTGTTTTTGTATCCATTAAGCCAGTCTGTGTCTTTTGGTTGGAGCATCTAATCCTTTTACATTTAAGGTAATTATCGATATGTATGTTCCTATTACCATTTTCTTAATTGTTTTGTGTTTGTTATTGTAGGTCTTTTCTTACTCATGTGTTTCCCTCTCAGAGCAGTTCCTTTAGAATTTGTTGTCAAGCTGGTTTGGTGGTGCTGAATTCTCTTAACTTTTGCTGTCTGTAAAGGTTTTAATTTCTCCATCGAATCTGAATGAGATCTCTGCTGGGTAGAGTAATCTTGGTTATAGGATTTTCCCTTTCATCACTTTAAATATGTCCTGCCACTCCCTTCTGGCTTGCAGAGTTTCTGCTGAATGATCACCTGTTCACCTTATGGGGTTTCCCTTGCATGTTATTTATTGCTTTTTCCTTGTTGCTTTTAATATTTTTCTGTGTCTTTAATTTTTGCCAATTTTATTACTATGTGTCTTGGTGTGTTTCTCCTTGGGTTTATCCTGTGTGGGACTCTCTATGCTTCCTGGACTTGACAGACTATTTCCTTTCCTATGTTAGGGAAGTTTTCAACTATAATCTCTTCAAATATTTTGTCAGACCCTTTCTTTTTCTCTTCTCCTTCTAGGATTCGTATAATTTGAATGTTGGTGTGTTTAATGTTGTCTCAGAGGTCTCTGAGACTGTCCTCAATTCTTTTTATTCTTTTTTCTTTATTCTGCTCCACAGCAGTTATTTTGGCCATTCTATCTTCCAGCTCACCTATCCATTCTTTTGCCTCAGTTATTCTGGTATCTATTCCTTCTAGAGTATTTTTAATTTCATTTATTGTGTTTTTTAATCACTGTTTGTCCTTGTTAAACGTTTCTTGTGTTTTCTCCATTCTATTTCCGATATCTTGGATCATCTTAACTATCATTAGTCTGAATTCTTTTTCAGGTAGACTGCTTATTTCCTCTTCATTTTTTGGTCTGCTGGGTGTTTACCTTGCTCCCTCATCTGCTGCATATTTCTCTGTCTTCTCATTTTGTTTAACTTACTCTGTTTGGTGTCTCCTTTTCGCAGACTGCAGGTTCCTAGTTCCTGTTGTTTCTGGTCTCGGTCCCCAGCGGCTAAGTTTGGTTCAGTGGGTTGTGTAGGCTTCCTGGTAGAGGGGTCTGGTCCCTTGTTCTGTTGGGTGGGGCTGAATCTTGTCTTTCTGGTGGGCAGGGTTGCATCCATTGGTGTGTTTTGGTTTGTCTGTGAACTTAGTATGACTTTAGGCAGCTTCTCTTCTAATGGGTGGGTATGTGTGCCTGTCTTGCTACTTGTTTGCCATGGGGAGTCCAGCATTGGAGCTTGCTGGCTGTTGGGTGGAGCTGGGTCTTAGTGTTGAGACAAAGATCTCTGGGAGAACTCTCACCAAGTGATATTATGTGGGGTCAGGAGTTTTCTGATGGTCCAATGTCCTGGACTCGTCCCTCACTCCTCAGAGTCTCCGGCCTGACAGCAGGCCGGAGCACCAAGATGCTGCCAGGCACACCACTTAGAAGAAAAGGAAGAGAAAAAAAAGAAAAGAAAAGAAAGAAAACAAAAATGTAAAAACGAACAGACAGAACCCTAGGACAAATGGTAAAAGCAAACCTATGCAGACAAAATCTCACCAAGAAGCATACACATACACACTCACAAAAAGAGAAAAAGGGAAAAAATGTATGTATAAAAAAGGACGCGAGCAATCCAACCAATAAACAAATCCACCAGTGATAATAAGCACTAAATACTAAACTAAAATAAACATAAAACCAGAAAAAAACTAGATGCAGAAAGCAATCTGAAAGTCTACAGTTGCTCCCAAAGTCCACCTCCTCCATTTTGGGAACATTCGTTTTCTATTCAGGTATTCTTCAGATGCAGGGTTTATCAATTTGACTGTGGAGATTTAATCTGCTGCTCCTGAGGCTGCATGGAGAAATTTCCCTTTCTCTTCTTATTTCTCATAGCTCCTGGGGTTCAGTTTTGGTTTTGTCTCTGCCTCTGTCTATAGGCTGCCCTCAGGAGTCTGTTCCCCACCCAGACAGGAGGGGGTTAAAGCAGAGGCTGATTAAGGCTCTCTTGCTCAGTCAGGCTGGGGGTAGGAAGGGGTATGGTAGTCATAATTGGAATGCAGGGTGAGCCTGAGGCGGCAGAGGCCGCCATGACATTGCAACAGCCTAAGGTGCACCATGTGTTCTCCCAGGGAACTTGTCCCTGGATCATGGGACCTTGGCAGTGGCATGCAGCACAGGCTCCTGGGGGGGGGTGTGTGTGGATAGTGACCTGTACTTGCACACAGGCTTCTTAGTGGCAGTGGCAGCACTGTTATTCTCTGGGGTCTGAGCTGATAGCCACGGCTCACGCCCATCCCTGGAGCTCGCTTAGGCAGTGCTCTGCCTTCTGTGGACACCCTGGGAAGGAATCCTGTCTCCTTGCGAACCCCAAAACAAAGGTCTCTTGCCTCTCCGGCAGGTCCAGACTTTTTCCTGGACTTTGTCCCAGCTGGCTGTGGTGTACTAGCCCACTTCAGGCTGTCTTTACACAGCCAACCCCAGTCTTCTCCCTGGAGTCTGACTTCCGAAGCCTGAGCCTCAGCTCCCGGCCCCCACCCACCCCAGCAGGTGAGCAGGCAAGCCTCTCAGGCTGGTGAGTGCTGGTCAGCACCAATTTTTTGTGCAGGAATCTCTCCACTTTGCCCTTTGCACCCCTGTTGCTGCACTCTCCTTTGTGGCTCTGAAGCTTTTCCCCCAAACACCCCCGTCCCTGCCAGTGAAGGGTCTCCCTAGTGTGTGGAAACTCTTCCACCTTCACAGCTCCCATCCCTATTCTTTTGTCTCTGTTTTTTCTTTTGCCCTACCCAGGTACGTGGGGATTTTCTTGCCTTTTGGGAAGTCTGAGGACTTCTGCCAGGGTGCAGTAGGTGTTCTTTAGGAGTTGTTCCACATGTAGATGTATTTTTGATTATTTATGGGGAGGAAGGTGATCTCCATATCTTACTCCTCTGCCGTCTTGAAGGTCTCTTCCAATCTTTGGTTTTCTTCTCATTTAGTTTGCTCTTTTTTTCTTCCTTCATAAGATTAAATCAAAGATAATTAATTTGACATCTTCTTAATCTTCCTATATAAAAGCATTTATGATACAAATTTCGCTTGATGCACTGGTTTAGCTGAATTCCATAACTTTTGATATATATGCTTTTAAAATTCAATTCAAAATGTATTCATATTTCTTTGTGATTTTCTCTTTCAAATATGGGTGTTGTTTAATTATCAAATATTTGGCTGTTTTTCAGACACTCTTCAGTCATTGTTTTCCAGCTCAATTCCATTATACTATAGGACACACATTACATACTGTCAATTGCTTTAGATTTGTTAAGTTTATTTTATGGCTCAGAATATGGTTAATCTTGGTGCACATTCCCTGTGCACTTGAAGAAAAGCATATATTCTGCTGTTGCAGGTTAGCGTGTTCTAAAAATGTCAATTAGATCCAGTTGGTTGACAGTGTTGTTCAGTATTTCTCTATTCTTACTGATTTTCTCTTTACTTGTTCTATAAATTGAGAGAGGAGTGTTGAGGTCTCCAGCTATAATTGTGGATTTGTCTACTTCTTATAGTTCTATTTGTTTCATGTATTTGGAAGTTTTTTTTTTAGGGCATATACATTTAGTATTGTTAGGTCTTCTTGGAGAGTTGATCTCTTCATCATTATATAATGTGTCTCTTTATCTCTGAGAATATTTCTAGTGTTGATGCTGATACAGACTGAATATTTGTGTCTCTCACATCCCCTGCCAAATTCGTGTGTTGAAATCTAATCCCAGTGTGATAGTATTTGGAGGTGGGGGCCTTTAGGAGGTGATTAAATCATGAAGGCAGAGACCACATGAATGGAATTAATGCCCTTATAAAAGGGACCCCAGAGAGATCCTTCATCCCTTCTACCATGAAAGGATACAGAGAGAAGGTGGCTATCTATAAACCAGGAAGCAGACCCTCACAACACAGCAAATCTGCCAGTACTTTGATCTGGACTTTTCAGCCTCCAGAACTGTGAGAAATAATTGCTTGTCATTTAAGACAGATAGTGTATGGTGTTTTTGTTATAGCAGCCAGAATAGACTAAGACAGAAATTAATACTGAGAAGTAGGGTGCTATTGTAACATATACGTACAAATGTGGAAACTTCTTTGTAGCTGTGTATTGGGTAGAGGATGAAAGAGTTTTGAGGTGCATGCTAGAAAAAGCCTACATCTTCGTGAAAGGAACTTTCAAGGCAATTCTGGTGAGGGCTCAGGAAAAATTAGGAGAGCAGTAGAAAAAGCCTCAGTCTTCTTAGAGAATACCTAAGTAGTCCTAAACAGAATGCTGGTAGAAATATGGATGGTAAAGACCATTCTGATGAGGTCTCAGCTGTAAATGAGGAACATGTTACTGGACAATGGAGGAAAGGTAATCATTGTTATAAAGTGGCAAAGCACTTGGCTAAATTGGGTTTGTGTTCTAGTGTTTTTTGGAAGATACAACTCATAGGAAATAAAATTGGATATTTAGCTGAGGCAATTTCTAAGCAAAGTGCTGAAAGAGTGGCTTGGCTCCTTCTGGCTATAATAAAGTGTGAGAAGAGAGAAATGCCTTAAAGATGGAATTGTTACTGAAACCACAGAAAAACAAAGGATCATAAGAGACTACTACAATCAACTATATGAAAATAAAATGGCCAACCTAGAAGAAATGAACAAATTCTTAGAAAAGTGCAACTTTCTGAGACTGAACCAGGAAGAAATAGAAAATATGAGCAGACTAATCACAAATATGAAACTGAAACTCTGATAAAAAAAATATCCAACAAACAAAAGTCCAGCACCAGATGGCTTCACAGGTGAATTCTACCAAATATTTAGAGAAGATTTAACACCCATACTTCTGAAAGTCTTCCAAAAAACTGCAGAGGGAGGAATACTCCCAAGCTCATTCTACAAGGCCACCATCACCATGATACCAAAATGAGACAAAGATATCACAAAAAAAGAAAATTACAGGCCTATATCACTGATGAACATAGATGAACAAATCCTCAACAAAATATTAGCAAACCAAGCCCAACAACACATTAAAAGGATCATAAACCCTGAACAAGTGGGATTTATCCCAGGGATGAAAGAATTCCTCAATATATGCAAATCAATCAATGTGGTACACTACATTAACAAACTGAAGAATAAAAACCATACAATCATCTCAATATATGCAGAAATATCTTTTGACAAAATTAAACCCCATTTAAGATAAAAATTCTCCAGAAAGTGGGCATAGAAGGAACATACCTCAACATAATAAAGGCCATATATGACAAACCCACAGAAAATATCATTCTCAAAAGTGAAAAACTGAGAGCATTTCCTCTAAGATCCGAAAGAAGACAAGGATGTCCACTCACTCCACTTTTACTCAACATAGATTTGTAAGTCCTAGCCATGGCACTCAGAGAAGAAAAAGAAACAAAAGAATCCAAATTGCAAAAGAAGTAAAACTGTCACTGTTTGCACATGATATGATAGTATACATAGAATATCCTAAATATGCTACCAGAAAATTATTGGAGCTCACAAAAGAATTTGGTAAAATTGCAGGATACAAAATTAATGCACAGAAATCTCTTGCATTCCTATACACTAACAATGAAATATTAGAAAGAGAAATCAAGGAAACAATCCCATTTACCATTGCATCAAAAAGAACAAAATACCTAGGAACAAACCTACCTAAGTAGGAAAAGACCTGTACTCAGAAAAGTATAAGATACTGATGAAAGAAATCAAAGACGGAAGACCTGTCAGATGGCAGAGGAGTAAGACGTGGAGATCACCTTCCTCCCCACAAATACATCAAAAATACATCTACATGTGGAACAACTCCTACAGAACACTTACTGAACACTGACAGAAGACCTCTGACTTCACAAAGGGCAAGAAACTCTCCATGTACCTGACCGTGTGGCTGACAGGGTCTTGGTACTCTGGCCGGGTGTCAGGCCTGAGACTCTGAGGTGGGAGAGCCGATTTCAGGACATTGGTCCACTAGAGACCTCCTGGCTCCACGTACTATCAAACTGCAAAAGCTCTCCCAGACATCTCCATCTCAATGCTAAGACCCAGCTTCACTCAACGACCAGCAAGCTACAGTGCTGGACACCCTAGGCCAAACAACTACCAAGACAGGAACAAAACACCACCCATTAGTGGAGAGGCTGCCTAAAATCATAATAAAGTCACAGACACCCCAAAACATGCCACCGCACATGGTCCTGCCTACCAGAAAGACAAGATCCAGGCTCATCCACCAGAACACAGACACTAGTCCCCTCCACCAGGAAGCCTACACAACTGACTGAACCAACCTTAGCCACTGGGGACAGACACCAGAAACAATGGGAACTACAAACCTGCAGCAGGCGAAAAGGAGACCCCAAACACAGTAAGTTAAGCAAAATGAGAAGACAGAGAAACACACAGCAGATAAAGGACCAAGGTAAAAACCCACGAGACCAAACAAATGTAGAGGAAATAGGCAGTCTACCTGAAAAAGAATTCAGGGTAACGATAGTAAAGATTATACAAAATATTGAAAATAGAAGGAAGAAAATACAAGAAACGTTTAACAAGGACCTAGAAGAACTAAAGAGCAAACAAACAATGATGAACAACACAATAAATGAAATTAAAAATTCTCTAGAAGGAATCAATAGCAGAATAACTGAGTCAGAAGAAGGTATAAGTGACCTGGAAGATAAAAGAGTGGAAATAACTACCACAGAGTAGAATACAGAAAAAAGAATGAAAAGAATTGAGGAGAGTCTCCAAGACCTCTGGGACAACATTAAATGCACCAACATTCGAATTATAGGGGTCCCAGAAGAAGAAGAGAAAAAGAAAGGGACTGAGAAAATATTTGAAGAGATTTTAGTTGAAAACTTCCCTAATATGGGAAAGGAAATGGTCAATCAAGTACAGGAAGTGCAGAGAGTCCCATATAGAATAAATCCAAGGAGAAACATGCAAAGACACATATTAATCAAACTATCAAAAATTAAATACAAAGAAAAAATATTAAAAGCAGCAAGGGAAAAACAACAAACAACATACATGGGAATCTCCATAAGGTTAACAGCTGATCTTTCAGCAGAAACTCTGCAAGCCAGAAGGGACTGGCAGGACATATTTAAAGTGATGAAAGGTAAAAAGCTACAACCAAGATTGCTCTACCCAGAAAGGATTTCATTCATATTCGACAGACAAATTAAAACATTTAGAGACAAGCAAAAGCTAAGAGAAATCAGCACTACCAAACCAGCTTTACAACAAATTCTAAAGGAACTTCTCTATGCAGGAAAAACAAGAGAAGGAAAAGAGCTACAATAACAAACCCAAAACAATTAAGAAAATGGTAATAAGAACATACAAATTGATCACTACCTTAAATGTAAATGGATTAAATGCTCCAACCAAAAGACACAGACTGGCTGAACGAATAAAAAAACAAGACCCGTATATATGCTATCTACAAGAGACCCACGTCAGACCTAGGGACACATACAGACTGAAAGTGAGAGGATGGAAAAGATATTCCATGCAAATGGAAATCAAAAGAAGGGTGGAGTAAAAATTCTCAAAACAGACAAAATAGACATTAAAATAAAGACTACTACAAGAGACAAAAAGGACACTACATAATGATCAAGGGATCAATCCAAGAAGAAGATATAACAATTGTAAATATTCATGCACCCAACATAGGAGCACCTGAATACATAAGGCAAAGGCTAAGAGCCAGAAAAGGGGCAATCAAGAGTAACACAATCAAAATAGGGGACTTTGACACCCCACTTTCACCAATGGACAGATCATCCAAAATGAAAATAAATAAGGAAACACAAGCTTTAAATGATACATTAAACAAGATGGACTTAAATGATACTTATAGGACATTCCATCCAAAAACAACAGAATACACTTTGTTCTCAAGTGCTCATGGAATATTTTCGAGGACAGATCATATCTTGGGTCACAAATCAAGACTCGGGAAATTAAAGAATATTGAAATCATATCAAGTATCTTTTCTGACAACAACTCTATGAGACTAGATATCAATTACAGGAAAAAATTTGTAAAAAATACAAACACATGGAGGCTAAACAATACACTACTACATAACCAAGGGATCACTGAAGAAATCAAAGTGGAAATCAAAAATTACCGAGAAACAAATGACAATGAAAACGCAACGACCCAAAACCTATGGGATGCAGCAAAAGCAGTTCTAAGAGGGAAGTTTATAGCAATACAAGCCTACCTCAAGAAACAAGAAACATCTCAAATAAACAACCTAACCATACACCTAAAGCAATTAGAGAAAGAAGGACAAAGAAACCCCAAAGTTAGCAGGAGGAAACAACTCATAAAGATCAGATCAGAAATAAATGAAAAAGAAATGAAGGATACAGTAGCAAAGATCTATAAAACTAAAAGCTGGTTCTTTGAGAAGATAAACAAAATTGATAAACCATTAGCCAGACTCATCAAGAAAAAAAGGGAGAAGACTCAAATCAGCAGAATTAGAAATGAAAAAGGAGAAGTAACAACTGACACTGCAGAAATACAAAGGATCATGAGAGATTACTACAAGCAACTCTATGCCAATAAAATGGACAACCTGGAAGAAATAGACAAATTCTTAGAAATGCACAACCTTCCGAGACTGAACCAGGAAGAAATAGAAAATATGAACAGACCAATCACAAGCACTGACATTGAAACTGTGATTAAAAATCTTCCAACAAAGAAAAGCCCAGGACCAGATGGCTTCACATGTGAATTCTATCAAAGATTTAGAGAAGAGCTAACATGTATCCTTCTCAAACTCTTCCAAAATATAGCAGAGGGAGGAACACTCCCGATCTCATTCGACGAGGCCACCATCACCCTGATACCAAAAGCAGACAAAGATGTCACCATGAAAGAAAACGACAGGCCAATATCACTGATGAACATAGATGCAAAAATCCTCAACAAAATACTAGCAAACAGAATCCAACAGCACATTAAAAGGATCATACACCATGATCAAGTGGGGTTTATCCCAGGAATGCAAGGATTCTCCAATATATGCAAATCAATCAATGTGATACACCATATTAACAAACTGAAGGAGAAAATCCATATGATCATCTCAATAGATGCAGAAAAAGTTTCAACAAAAATTCAACACCCATTTATGATAAAAACCCTCCAGAGAGCAGGCATAGAGGGAAGTTATCTCAACATAATAAAGGCCATATATGACAAACCCACAGCCAACATCATTCTCAATGGTGAAAAATTGAAGCCATTTTCTCTAAGATCAGGAACAAGACAAGGTTGTCCACTCTCACCACTATTATTCAACATAGTTTTGGAAGTTTTAGCCACAGCCATCAGAGAAGAAAAAGAAATAAAAGGAATCCAAATCGGAAAAGAAGATGTAAATCTCTCACTGTTTGCAGATGACATGATACTATACCTAGAGAATTCTAAAGACTACAGAAAACTTGTAGAGCTAATCAATGAATTTGGTAAAATAGCAGGATACAAAATTAATGCACAGAAATCTCTTGCATTCCTATACACTAATGATGAAAAATCTGAAAGAGAAATTAAGAAAACACTCCCATTTACCACTGCAACAAAAAGAATAAAATACTTAGGAATAAACCTACCTAACGAGACAAAAGACATGTATGCAGAAAACTATAAGACACTGATGAAAGGAATTAAAGATGGTACAAACATCTCCATTTAAAGATGGAGAGATATACCATATTGTTGGATTGGAAAAATCAACAATGTGAAAATGACTATACTACCCAAAGCAATCTAGAGATTCAATGCAGTCCCTATCAAACTACCAATGCCATTTTTCACAGAACTAGAACAAAAAATTTCACAATTTGTATGGAAACACTAAAGACCCTGAATAGCCAAAGCAATCTTGAGAAAGAAAAATGGAGCTGGAGGAATCAGGCTGCTGGACTTCAGACTATACTACAAAGCTACAGTAATCAAGACAGTATGGTACTGGCACAAAACCAGAAATATAGATCCATGGAATAGGATAGAAAGCCCAGAGATAAACCCACACACATATGGTCACCTTATTTTTGATAAAGGAGGCAAGAATATACAACGGAGAAAAGACAGCCTCTTCAATAAGTGGTGCTGGGGAAACTGGACAGCTACATGTAAAAGAATGAAGTTAGAACACTCCCTAACACCATACGCAAAAATAAACTCAAAATGGATTAAAGACCTAAATGTAAGGCCAGACACTATAAAACGCTTTGAGGAAAACATAGGCAGAACACTCTAAGACATAAATCACAGCAAGATCCTTTTTGACCCACCCCCTAGAGAAATGGAAATAAAAACAAAAATAAACAAATGGGACCTAATGAAACTTAAAAGCTTTTGAAGAGCAATGGAAGCCATAAACAAGACGAAAAGACAACCCTCAGAATGGGAGGAAATATTTGCAAACGAAGCAACTGACAAAGGATCCACCTCCAAAATTTACATGCAGCTCATGCAGCTCAGTTTTAAAAAAAACACACAACCCAATCCAATAATGGGAAGAAGACCTAAATAGACATTTCTCCAAAGAAGATATATAGATTGCCAACAAACACATGAAAGAATGGTCAACATCACTAATGATTAGATAAATGCAAATCAAAACTAGAGTGAGGTATCACCTCACAGCAGTCAGAATGGCCATCATCAAAAAGTCTACAAACAATAAATGCTGGAGAGGGTGTGGAGAAAAGGGAACCCTCTTGCACTGTTGGTGCAAACGTAAATTGATACAGCCACTATGGAGAACAGTATGGAGGTTCCTTGAAAAACTAAAGATAGAACCCTCATACGACCCAGGAATCCCACTACTTGTCATATACCCTGAGAAAACCATAATTCAAAAAGAGTCATGTACCACAATGTTCATTGCAGCTCTATTTACAATATCCAGGACATGGAAGTGACCTAAGTGTCCATTGACAGATGAATGGATAAAGAAGTTGTGGCACATATATACAATGGAATATTACTCAGCCATAAAAAGAAACGAAATTGAGTTATTTGTAGTGAGGTGGATGGACCTAGAGTCTGTCATACCGAGTGAAGTAAGTCAGAAAGAGAAAAACAAATATCGTATGTTGACGCATATATGTGGAATCTAAAAAAAAAAACATGGTTCTGATGAACCTAGGGGCAGGACAGGAATAAAGACGCAGAGGTAGAGAATGGAGTTGAGGACACAGGGAGGGGGAAGGGTAAGCTGTGACGAAGTGAGAGAGTGGCATGGGCATACATACCCTACCAAATGTAAAAGAGATAGCTAGTGGGAAGCAGCTGCATAGCACAGGGAGATCAGCTTGGTGCTTTGTTACCACCTGTAGGGGTGGGATAGGGAGGTTGGGCGGGAGACGCAAGAGGGAGGGGATATGGGGATATATGTATACCTATAGCTGATTCACTTTGTTATACAGGAGAAACTAACACAACATTGTGAAGCAATTATACTCCAAAAAAGATGTTAAAAAAATAAAAAGAAGAAAGTGGAGAAAAATGCTGCCAGATAGAAAGGAATAGGAGTTTAGGAAATCAAATTATTCAATATGTAGGCTCTGATGAATAGCTTATAGTAATCTTTGCTCCTGCCTAATGTGTGGTTAAGTAAATAGCAAACTATTCCCTGTAGGAAATTACTTAATGATTATTTTATTCCATAGCAATAACCATGTGTTGCTTAGGATGAACAAGGGTTCTGTGTTAATTAGGGAATCACACAGTTAATTGTCACTTGTCTAAAGTGAAAACCACAAGGTAAAACCCAATGCTACCTGCTGGGGACCAAGGAGTGATCGAGGAGAAGCTTCAGTTATCCAAGGGCTTGGCTTCTGTTAATGGAAGAGGTTCACACTTTATTATCATCCAAGGGAGACTGAGTTGATAGGTCAATACCCAGGCATATAAGCCTTGTAAACTTAAACTCATCTGGATTTACCAAATGTCACTTATAGGGACAAGTTGCCAACTCAACAGTTTTTTGTTTATTCAGCTATCCTGATGCATACATTCCTTCCTGTTTGGTCTATGCCAGGAAATTAATCAGGTTCAAGGCCATGAATTGACAAAGGTGAGATTGCAGGAGGTGCTGAAAGGCTACATGTTCCATATATTAGCTGCCTATGAAAAACTTTCAGAAGAAAAACAGACTAAGTTTGGTGTTGGAACTTTTTCCATCAACACACACGCACACACACACCACCACCACCACATCACATACCACACAACAACACAACTTTTTTCTGGGTTTCAGTGGTCCACTTCAAGAGTTCAAATGTTTGAGACAACTCAGCCCATATGTCAGAAGTCAGGTCCTGTAAAAATACCCAATTAGTAGTCATCTCTGGCTCCTGCTCTAATGGTCAACCTGGTCTTCACTACAAAAGCAGCTCAATAATAGAAGAAAGGTGGCCTGTGTGAAAGTGGGAAAGTTTTGGTTCTCAACTGTGGCACAGTTGTTTGCCCACTATGTGCCTTTCAGCAAATCATTAGCCCATCTCAGTTTCTTCAGGATCAGAAGTGGTCATGAGGATAACTTGCTGCCAGCCTCCCTCTCTCTGCCTGTGAAATGGAGAACCCACACCACGCCTACCTCAAGGGTTATTGTGAGGAAACCACATAGTGTGTGGCACATAATGGGTTCTCATTTAAGGGCAGTTCCTCTCTCCCCAACCTCCATTCCCACCTCACCTTCTATGAAGCATTCTATTCTCACTTTCTATTCCCATTTCTGTAGTGACATTTCTAAGACAAGGTCCAATCTCACCTCTTGAGTTAACCTGGCTCCCCTTCTTCAATCTACTAATTTTGGATAAAATCCAGAGAAGTCTCTTCTTCTTTCTTCTGCTATTCTTTGAAAATTCTTCTCCTGCAGAGCAGAGATACCTAGTTTTGAAGGGCTGGGTTCCATCCCTGCTATTAAGTATTGAGTTTTATTCTAAGACCAAGGGACAAAAAAATGACCTTTCGTTAAGTAGTTAAACTAGCCATATGATTCTACAAAGCCATTGCTTCTGAAACATTAACCTCTAAGTTGTGCAGAGCAGGAAGATGTTTATTATACCCATTATAACAAGACACCCCTCATAATTAGTGGGGACAGAGAATTAAGTTCAGAAAGAAGGTGCATTTCCAATTATGCAGAATAAGGCACTGCAACTACTTAATAATCTGCACTACCTCAACTTTGCTCTGACAATCTAGGGCAAAGAAAGTCAGTGAAGCAAACAGGACTCCGACTGTCATAGCCTCATGTCCTACACTGTTCTCCCAATGCAAGGAGTCCTCTGGTCCAGTGAGCCTTGAAACAGTGAGCCCTGTTAATTGGACAATAACATGATGAGCATTTTAGTTTGCTCTGTTTCTTCTCTCTCGTGTTCTCTTTGGATTGGTGACCGGCTCAACAAACCAGTTCACCTCCTGGAGTGGTGTATTTTACTCCCCAAAGCTGCATAACATACTACCATTGACGTGAATTCAGTTCATGTAAATGAATTAAAGGATGCATTGGCTGGGCCCTGAAATTTCCTGTCCATGTTATTGATATTCCTTCACCCTATCATGGAGTTTTCATTTCTTCTACTGAGCATAACAAGCACTGCAAAGGCTGGGTCAAACAGAAGTGCCTCACCAAAGCCCAAGTCCATGCAAACAGCAAGAGGTTCATCCTTGTTCGTCTTCCCCATCTTTCATCAAACGACTCGGTTGGCTCCCCTTTTAAATAGTTGATTGGGCACTGAATGACAAAATGTATTAATATTGGTTTTAAAGGCAGAGCAATATATAAACACAAGATCTTACTAGCTTGAGCTAACCAGTGTTTTAAAAGGTGCTCATTCTCTGACACTATCAAGTAGCCTCATAACAGAAATATATTGTAGGTTGCCAAGGTTTAGACAATCTGCAGAAGACAGGGTAGAGATTACATATGGCATTTACTGGGATAAGAGGTTTACACTGCCGGACTTGGACTAGGATTTTACTTCCATTGGAAAAAAAAATAATGTTTTGTCACGGTGAGAGCTTCATCTCTCATATCATTAAATGGGTAGGGAATGAAAGGAAATTTGCTTTCTCAGGTTTTTCAATGGCACTGCGTTTTTAATATATGCTTTGTTTCCATTCAATGCCACGTATTGAAGCCTGCAGAATTCTTCCTGGGTAATTCTGAATCATGTGTGCACTTGTGGTTTGGGAGTTCAAACAGGTTGTCTTCTTTAATATTTGGTTGTTTGCTTTTTGTTACAGAGAAAATGATAGCCAAAAAGTCAAAATTCTTCTTGCCAGACACCTGGTTTTCCAACTTTGGGGACAGTAGTCATAGAAAAAAATATTCTTACACAAACTGTGCAATTGAGAAAAAAATGACCCAAATTGACTCATGCCTACTCCATAAGTTTGAGGCCAACGGTGCTGTAACCTTTCCCCCTTAATACTAAAGTTCCACTACCAGTATCTGACCTTAAAATCCAATCCATACTAAAGGAAACAACCATGTAAATGAGGGGTATGCACACGCACTTGTGTGTGCGTGTGTATGTGTGTGTGTGTGTGAGATTTTTCTCCTCTTCCTAGGACAGTTTTCCTTTTCAAATATTAGTTCTGTGACTTCATAAAGATCTTATTCTTCTTTTAGTCAATCTGTTATTTTATGTCTTTTCCAAATCTTGACAAATGGCAAAGACCTAGAGCTACCTTTAATTCTCATATCTACTTGTTTCTGCTGTGTGGACTGTCAAATATAGTGAGTAGGGAATGATGTGAACATGCAAGAGATTCTTATTAGACACCAGGGCACTTTCCTTTAAATCTAGTGGCAGGTTGTACCTCTGGCACTCGGCAGGGCAGACAGATAACTGGATACATTCTGGCTCCTTGTTAACACAGCTCATCACTGAAGAAGCAGGCATGTCTATGAAATCACTCTTCAAATCTGATTAGCCCTTTAGTATAACTGAAGAACATGGGAGCATATACATCTCTCTCTAAATAAACACAACTACTGCCTATTTTTTCTAATGGTGCCTCAGCCATTGTTTGTAAGCCACACCAACCTTTGCAGTTTCAATGACAAAAACTGGCCCCCTAGTCTCTGTGAAGGGGTCCCTGAAACATAAAGTGGAGGGTTGTCCAAACCAGTTTAACAACTCTTGTTACTTTAGACATTGGGCCAGGTAGCTTATCCTTTCTCAGCATTAACTCTAGACATAATAGGTAGAATTGTAAATGAGATCACATAAACTACTAATAATTAAACAGGTTTATGTGCAAGACAGAAAGTTGTTATGTACTTATTGACTGACAGAATTGTGCAATGTTTAATACTAAGTCTGAAATGCACACTCCGGAGGATTAATGGTACAGAAGTTATCTGAGTATACAAGAATCTTAGAAACATTCTTTCTAGAAATACAAAGAGTGGAGACAGTTACTAGAGAGATTTCACTTATATTGTCTAAATTGGGTCTAATTGGGCCCCTTAAAAGTTGAGAATAATTTCAATAAGACATCTGCCTTCTGAGAGGCAGTATGGCAGTCCAATTCAGTGCAAGACTGAATCAAGCTATCTATACTTTGGAATAAAGTAACACCTTTTTTCATGAAAACGTCATGTTCTTTACCAGCCTATTAATTTTTTAAACTGAAGATCTTTCATTTTCAAAGGATGTTTGACTAGAGTTTCTAACCGACAGATTTGGAAACCAATCTGAATTGGACATTCTATGGATTCAACCTGAAGGTGAGTTTGCCTCATAGATTTGACATCCAACCTGAAAAAAATTCTATAAAAATTGCTTCAAAGCCCCCTTTGAAATAGCAAATGTGCAGCAAAACCCTAAGTCAAACAATTGTCCATCAGCCTGTTGTTTAAAATATAGACTGGAAAGCCAACAGACCCTTTTGTGTGTGTGCAATTGCTTTTATAAACAAATTTTAGGCTGGAATAAGGAGCTCCTAGTTCATCATGCTGGAGATTGTCCTTGCTGCTGTAGGCTGTTGAAGTGTGCCTCCCTTAAGATCTGGTTGATGTGGGAGTAAGAACCTTGGCATAGTGCATACTCCTCATATGAGGACTGAGGTGTACTAATGTTGGGTTCAGCAACGATCTGGTTTAAGCTGCTTTCTGGTCCGATTACTCTCTCTGGGGTATTAACACTGCTGCTGCTCCTGTCTTTATCACTGCTTGAAGACTGGAGGATAAAAAACAGAAACAGGATGAGTATTATGCTATTACACTATTTTTCCTATTCATCTTGGAGAATAGCAGCATCAACCACTACACTAAGCCTTAATGGTTTAGAAACTACAGCCACTTAAAATATTTCAATCTATGCTCACAACACAGCAACCCGTAAATTAAGTTGGGATTAACATCCACAATTTTATGGATGAGGAAACTGAGATCCATTGACTTGCCCAATGTCACGTAGCTGGGAAGTGGCAGAGTGAGGATTCAAACACAGGCCTTCTAATTTCAAATCCCTTCACAAACCCGTTGTTCCTGCTTGCAGCAGGAGCTTATCCTAATAACGTGCATCAGAAAAGTAAGTTCTCACCCTCCAAGAGAAAGCATCGATCAATGCTACAGAATGTAGTAAAAGTACACCCATAAAGAATAAGATGGATTTTGGGAACGCACTAAAATAAAACATAAATTGTTACATCATACATTTATGCGTACATACATACATGCACACGTATATACAAACCACTGATGATTTCGTACCTATCCCCTGATAGTGGGCACACGTGGTCCTCCTATATCAATGCAAGGCTACACTCAGATCCTGAAAGGCACTTGATATACTTTTTACGAAAGTTATATGTTAATTATTGGCATTTTTAAGACTAGTATTGATTGCTGTTCAACAAATATGGATGTGATATGGGGTGTATGTGTGGGTGTTTGCACCTAATATTCTGTTTTTAATTGAACTCAGGGTCATTGTCATAATGGAGAAACTACTAAGGATTCCTGAAAACAGTCATTGTCAAGAATTTCCTCCCTTACAGTGTTAGGATTCTCAAGGGAGAAAGTAATGACAAGGATCCATATCTGAACTACAATATTTAACAATTTTGATATTTCATTTTGGGGGGATACGCTATTATTTTTATTTTATTTACATTTAAACTTCACCAAACACTGAGCTCAAGTATATGCTGGCCCTTTGTTCAGAGTTTTTAAATGGACAGACAGCTTTACAGGTGCAATGTATTTAACACTGCACAATATATTCAAAAATTAGAGAATCTGGGGGTGGTATAACTATATACCTTTATACATTTAGTAGCACAAGTAGAGGGATAAGCCCTGCAACTGGAGGAAAAACTCGTTCAGGACTGAACAGAGAGATCCTTGGTTGCTGAGAGAATCTCCCCTTGACTTCAGACTCGAGACAAACCAAGGAGTCTGTCAGTACCCCAAAACCACTGAATTCAGTGGACAAACAGGAGCAACAGGATAGGTACTGAGGGATTGGCTCTTGTCAATTAAGATTGTGGGGGCCAGTCTGAAGCGACTAGGGCTGGCTGGAGGCAGGAAATGTGGCAACTCAAGTCCAGGATCTGTAGATTAGAACAGCAGTCTAGAGACAGAATGGTTACTGCTTTCTTCATAAATTCCCAGTTTTCTAAACAAGTTCCTAGGATGCTTTCCTCAAACAGTGGGTATTGCATTTCTTATAAGACAATCTTTACCAAAGGTAACATTAATAAGACTTAAATCAACAATGGTCATGGCTCATCGGTCATTTGGAGCTTCTCGACATAGACCACACACCAAACTGCCCACAGGTGATCATAGACAGCTTATGTCCATCTTTAGGCAACTAGAAACATACATTAAAAGAACTGTCCAGCTTTCTGTTTGAATTTAAAAAAAGAAAAAATCCCACAAGGACTCAGAGGCAAAGAATATACAAATCAATTTTCACTGCAAAGTAAAGGAGCTGTTACAGTGGAGGATTACTGGACTGAATGTCAATATTATGACATAGTATGAGTGTGTTTCATGTTTGGTAATTGCAATCATTGTTGTTTTTGTTGTGGTCATCCATGTACAATGCTTGGTGTCAGTCTATTTATCTCTTGTAAAAAAAAAAAAAAAAAAAAAGAACAGTCCAGGAAAGAATTAGGATGACCCAATGGAAATGAAGGTTGTCACCAACAGCAATCAAACTGATTTCAGGACTTAATGTCAAGGCCAATTTAAAAAATATCCAGGAGCTAGGAGAAGATGGCGGAAGAGTAAGACGCGGAGATCACCTTCCTCCCCACAGATACATCACAAATACATCTACACGTGGAACTGCTCCACTGAACACCCACTGAATGCTGGCAGAAGACGTCAGACCTCCCAAAAGGCAAGAAACTCCCCACGTACCTGGGTAGGGCAAAAGAAAAAAAGAAACAACAGAGACAAAAGAATAGGGACGGGACCTGCACCAGTGGGAGGGAGCTGTGAAGGAGGAAAGGTTTCCACACACTAGGAAGCCACTTCGCGGGCGGAGACTGCGAGTGGCAGAGGGGGGAAGCTTCAGAGCCACGGAGGAGAGCGCAGCAACAGGGGTGCGGAGGGCAAAGCGGAGAGATTCCTGCACAGAGGAGCAGTGCCGACCAGCGCTCACCAGCCCGAGAGGCTTGTCTGCTTATCCGCCGGGGCGGGAGGGGGCTGGGAGCTGAGGCTCGGGCTTCAGTCGGATTGCAGGGAGAGGACTGGGGTTGGCGGCGTGAACACAGCCTGAAGGGGTTAGCGCACCACAGCTAGCCGGGAGGGAGTCCGGGAAAAGGTCTGGAGCTGCCGCACAGGCAAGAGACTTTTTCTTGCCTCTTTGTTTCCTGGGGTGCGAGGAGAGGGGATTCAGAGCGCCGCCTAAACAAACTCCAGAGACGGGCGCGAGCCGCGGCTATCAGACGGGCGTGAAACGCTAAGGCTGCTGCTGCCGCCACCAAGAAGCCTGTGCACAAGCACAGGTCACTATCCACACCTCCCCTCCCGGGAGCCTGTGCAGCCTGCCACTGCCAGGGTCCCGTGATGCAGGGACAACTTCCCCGGGAGAACGCACGGCGCGCCTCAGGCTGCTGCAACGTCACGCCGGCCTCTGCCGCCGCAGGCTCGCCCCGCATCCATACCCCTCCCTTCCCCCGGCCTGAGTGAGCGAGAGCCCCCGAATCAGCTACTCCTTTAACCCCGTCCTGTCTGAACAAAGAACAGACACCCTCAGGCGACCTGCACGCAGAAGCGGGTCCAAATCCAAACCTGAAACCCGGGAGCTGTGCGAACAAAGAAGAGAAAGGGAAATTTCTCCCAGCAGCCTCAGAAGCAGCGGATTAAAGCTCCACAAACAACTTGATGTACCTGCATCTGTGGAATACCTGAAGAGACAATGAATCATCCCAAAGTGAGGAGGTGGACGTTGGGAGCATATACATTATTTTTTTTCCCTTTTCCTCTTTTTGTGAATGTGTATGTGTATGCTTCTGTGTGAGATTTTGTCTGTATAGCTTTGCTTTCACCATTTGTCCTAGGGTTCTATCCATCCGTTTTTTTTTTTTTAACTTAAAAATTTTTTCTTCTTTTTCTCTTAATAATTATTTTTTATTTTTTTATTTTAATAACTTTATTTTATTTTATCTTACTTTATTTTATTTTATCCTCTTTCTTTTTTTTCTTTCTACTTTTTCTCCCTTTTATTCTCAGCCATGTGGATGAAAGGCTCTTGGTGCTCCAGCCAGGCATCAGGGCTGTGCCTCTGAGGTGGGAGAGCCAACTTCAGGACACTGGTCCACAAGAGACCTCCCAGCTCCATGTAATAGCAAACAACGAATATCTCCCAGAGATCTCCATCTCAACACCAAGACCCAGCTTCACTTAACGACCAGCAAGCTATAGTGCTGGACACCCTATGCCAAACAACTAGCAAGACAGGAACACAGCCCCATCCATTAGCAGAGAGGCTGCCTAAAATCATAATAAGGCCTCAGACACCTCAAAACACACCATCAGACGTGGATCTGCCCACCAGAAAGACAAGATCCAGCCTCACCCACCAGAACACAGGCGCTAGTCCCCTCCACCAGGAAGCCTACACAACCCACTGAATCAACCCCAGCCACTGGGGACAGATACCAAAAACAACAGGAACTACGAACCTGCAGCCTGCGAAAAGGAGACCCCAAACACAGTAAGATAAGCAAAATGAGAAGACAGAAAAACACACAGCAGATGAAGGAGCAAGGTAAAAACACACCAGACCTAAAAAATGAAGAGGAAATAGGCAGTCTACCTGAAAAAGAGTTCAGAATAATGATAGTAAAGATGATCCAAAATCTTGGAAATAGAATAGACAAAATGCAAGAAACATTTAACAAGTATCTAGAAGAAATAAAGAGGAACCAAGCAACGAAGAAAAACACAATAAATGAAATTAAAAATACTCTAGACGGGATCAATAGCAGAATAACTGAGGCAGAAGAATGGATAAGTGACCTGGAAGATAAAATAGTGGAAATAACTACTGCAGAGCAGAATAAAGAAAAAAGAATGAAAAGAACTGAGGACAGTCTCAGAGACCTCTGGGACAACATTAAATGCACCAACATTCGAATTATAGGGGTCCCAGAAGAAGAAGAGAAAAAGAAAGGGACTGAGAAAATATTTGAAGAGATTATAGTTGAAAGCTTCCCTAAAATGGGAAAGGAAATAGTTAACCAAGTCCTGGAAACACAGAGAGTCCCATACAGGATAAATCCAAGGAGAAACAGGCCAAGACACATATTAATAAAACTATCAAAAATTAAATATAAAGAAAACATATTAAAAGCAGCAAGGGAAAAACAACAAATAACACACAAGGGAATCCCCATAAGGTTAACAGCTGATCTTTCAGCAGAAACTCTGCAAGCCAGAAGGGAGTGGCAGAACATATTCAAAGTGATGAAGGAGAAAAACCTACAACCAAGACTACTCTACCCAGCAAGGATCTCATTCAGATTTGATGGAGAAATTAAAACCTTTACAGACAAGCAAAAGCTGAGAGAGTTCAGCACAAACAAACCAGCTTTACAACAAATGCTAAAGGAACTTCTCTAGGCAAGAAACACAAGAGAAGAAAAACACCTACAATAACAAACCCAAAACATTTAAGAAAATGGGAATAGGAACATACATATCAATAATTACCTTAAATGTAAATGGATTAAAGGCTCCCACCAAAAGACACAGACTGGCTGAATGGATACAAAAACAAGACCCGTATATATGCTGTCTACAAGAGACCCACTTCAGACCTAGGGACACATACAGACTGAAAGTGAGGGGATGGAAAAAGATATTACATGCAAATGGAAATCAAAAGAAAGCTGGAGTAGCAATTCTCATATCAGACAAAATAGACTTTAAAATAAAGACTATTACAAGAGACAAAGAAGGACACTATATAATGATCAAGAGATCGATTCAAGAAGAAGATATAACAATTGTAAATATTTATGCACCCAACATAGGAGCACCTCAATACATAAGGCAAATACTACGAGCCATAAAAGAGGAAATCGACAGTAACACAATCATAGTAGGGGACTTTAACACCCCACTTTCATTAAATGGACAGATCATCCAAAATGAAAATAAATTAGGAAACACAAGTTTTAAATGATACATTAAACAAGATGGACTTAATTGATATTTATAGGACATTCCATCCAAAAACAACAGAATACACATTTTTCTCAAGTGCTCATGGAACATTCTCCAGGATAGATCATATCTTGGGTCACAAATCAAGCCTTGGTAAATTTAAGAAAATTGAACTCATATCAAGTATCTTTTCCGACCACAACGCTATGAGACTAGATATCAATTACAGGAAAAGATCTGTAAAAAACACAAACACATGGAGGCTACACAATACACTACTTAATGACCAAGTGATCACTGAAGAAATCAAAGGGGAAATCAAAAAATACCTAGAACCGAATGACAATGGAGACACGACGACCCAAAACCTATGGGATGCAGCAAAAGCAGTTCTAAGAGGGAAGTTTATAGCAATACAAGCCTACCTCAAGAAACAGGAAACATCTCGAATAAACAACCTAACCTTGCACCTAAAGCAATTAGAGAAAGAAGAACAAAAAAACGCCAAAGTTAGTCGAAGGAAAGAAATCATAAAGATCAGATCAGAAATAAATGAAAAAGAAATGAAGGAAACAATAGCAAAGATCAATAAAACTAAAATCTAGTTCTTTGAGAAGGTAAGCAAAATTGATAAACCATTAGCCAGACTCATAAAGAAAAAAAGGGAGAAGACTCAAATCAATAGAATTAGAAATGAAAAAGGAGAAGTAACAACTGACACTGCAGAAATACAAAGGATCATGAGAGATTACTACAAGCAACTCTATGCCAATAAAATGGACAACCTGGAAGAAATGGACAGATTCTTAGAAATGCACAACCTGCTGAGACTGAACCAGGAAGAAATAGAAAATATGAACAGACCAATCACAAGCACTGAAATTGAAACTGATTAAAAATCTTCCAACAAACAAAAGTCCAGGACCAGATGGTTTCACAGGTGAATTCTATCAAACATTTAGAGAAGAGCTAAAACCTATCCTTCTCAAACTCTTCCAAAATACTGCAGAGGGAGGAACACTCCCCAACTCATTCTACGAGGACACCATCACCCTGATACCAAAACCAGACAAAGATGTCACAAAGAAAGAAAACTACAGGCCAATATCACTGATGAACATAGATGCAAAAATCCTCAACAAAATACTAGCAAACAGAATCCAACAGCACATTAAAAGGATCATACACCATGATCAAGTGGGGTTTATTCCAGGAATGCAAGGATTCTTCAATATATGCAAATCAATCAACGTGATACACCATATTAACAAATTGAAGGAGAAAAACCATATGATCATCTCAATAGATGCAGAGAAAGCTTTCGACAAAATTCAACACCCATTTATGATAAAAGCCCTGAAGAAAGTAGGCATAGAGGGAACTTTCCTCAACATAATAAAGGCTATATATGACAAACCCACAGCCAACATTGTCCTCAATGGTGAAAAAAAACCATTTCCACTAAGATCAGGAACAAGACAAGGTTGCCCACTCTCACCACTATTATTCAACATACTTTTGGAAGTTTTAGCCACAGCCATCAGAGAAGAAAAAGAAATAAAAGGAATCCAAATTGGAAAAGAAGAAGTAAAGCTGTCACTGTTTGCAGATGACATGATACTATACATAGAGAATCCTAAAGATGCTACCAGAAAACTACAAGAGCTAATCAATGAATTTGGTAAAGTAGCAGGATACAAAATTAATGCACATAAATCTCTTGCATTCCTATATGCCAATGATGAAAAATCTGAAAGTGAAATTAAGAAAACACTCCCATTTACCATTGCAACAAAAAGAATAAAATATCTAGGAATAAACCTACCTAAGGAGACAAAAGACCTGTATGCAGAAAATTATAAGACACTGATGAAAGAAATTAAAGATGATAGAAATAGATGGAGAGATATACCATGTTCTTGGATTGGAAGGATCAACATTGTGAAAATGACTCTACTACCCAAAGCAATCTACAGATTCAATACAATCCCTATCAAACTACCACTGGCATTTTTCACAGAACTAGAACAAAAAATTTCACAATTTGTGTGGAAACACAAAAGACCCCGAATAGCCAAAGCAATCTTGAGAACGAAAAATGGAGCTGGAGGAATCAGGCTCCCTGACTTCAGACTATATTACAAAGCTACAGTAATCAAGACAGTTTGGTACTGGCACAAAAACAGAAATATAGATCAATGGAACAGGATAGAAAGCTCAGAGATAAACCCACGCACATATGGTCACCTTATCTTTGATAAAGGAGACAAGCATATACAGTGGAGAAAAGACAGCCTCTTCAATAAGTGGTGCTGGGAAAACTGGACAGGTACATGTAAATGTATGAAATTAGAACACCTCCTAACACCATACACAAAAATAAACTCAAAATGGATTAAAGACCTAAATGTAAGGCCAGACACTATCAAACTCTTAGAGGAAAACATAAGCAGAACACTCTATGACATAAATCACAGGAAGATCCTTTTTGACCCACCACCTAGAGAAATGGAAATAAAAACACAAATAAACAAATGGGACCTAATGAAACTTAAAAGCTTTTGCACAGCAAAGGAAACCATAAACAAGACCAAAAGACAACCCTCAGAATGGGAGAAAATATTTGCAAATGAAGCAACTGACAAAGGATTAATCTCCAAGATTTACAAGCAGCTCATGCAGCTCAATAACAAAAAACCAAACAACCCAATCCAAAAAATGGGCAGAAGACCTAAATAGACATTTCTCCAAAGAAGATATACAGATTGCCAACAGACACATGAAAGAATGCTCAACATCATTAATCATTAGAGAAATGCTAATCAAAACTACAATGAGATATCATCTCACACCAGTCAGAATGGCCATCATCAAAAAATCTACAAACAATAAATGCTGGAGACGGTGTGGAGAAAAGGGAACACTCTTGCACTGTGGGTGGGAATGTAAATTGATACAGCCACCATGGAGAACAGTATGGAGGTTCCTTAAAAAACTAAAAATAGAACTACCATACGACCCAGCAATCCCACTACTGGGCATATACCCCGAGAAAACCATAATTCAAAAAGAGTCATGTACCAAAATGTTCATTGCAGCTCTATTTACAATAGCCAGGACATGGAAGCAACCTAAATGTCCATCATTGGATGAATGGATAAAGAAGATGTGGCACATATATACAATGGAATATTACTCAGCCATAAAAAGAAAGGAAATGGAGTTATTTGTAGTGAGGTGGATGGAGTTAGAGTCTGTCATACACAGTGAAGTAAGTCAGAAAGAGAAAAACAAATACAGTATGCTAACACATATATATGGAATCTAAGGGAAAAAAAAAGGTCATGAAGAACCTAGTGGCAAGACGGGAATAAAGACACAGACCTACTAGAGAATGGACTGGAGGATATGGGGAGGGGGAAGGGTAAGCTGTGACAAAGTGAGAGAGTGGCATGGACATATATACACTACCAAATGTAAAATAGATAGCTAGTGGGAAGCAACCACATAGCACAGGGAGATCAGCTCTGGGCTTTGTGACCACCTAGAGGGGTGGGATAGGGAGGGTGGGAGGGAGGGAGATGCAAGAGGGAAGAGATATGGGAACATATGTATATGTATAACTGATTCACTTTGTTATAAAGCAGAAACTAACACACCATTGTAAAGCAATTATACTCCAATAAAGATGTTAAAAATAAAAAATAAAAAATAAAAAATAAAAAATATCCAAAAAGATGATTTTCCTAGCTCAAGGGTAAAAATCTGAAACCTCCAGTGGCATAAAATAGTGAAGTTATGAATATTCAAAAATAAGTAGGTATTACGTTGGATAAGAAACCCACCGCACACACTTTGGTTTCTCTTAGTTGTCTTTCCTGATCATTTTTCGTTACAGGTACTGTCTGAAAAACAAGGTACGAACTATAATCAGTTTCTGGTGAATCAAATTTCATCTCATATGACAACATATCCATTTTATACTATAGTGTAACACTAGGTGATGCTAGACTATGAAATGGTACATTAAAATTAACAAGCTAGAAGAGATTTCTGTAGAATAATTGTTAAGAAAAAATAGATCTCCTTCCAATTTCTAGTTCATTTAAAGTTTTCAAACCCAGTCATGTAGAGACATAAGTACAAATGTTCATTGTGACACTGCTTATAATATCAGCATTGTTGTTAATAGCTGAAAATCAGAAACAATTAAATGTCCAAAAGCAGGAAAGTGGTTAAGTTATAGTGCATTCATTCATACAATGCAATTTTGTAAGCCATTAACAATGATGATATAGTTGTATTTATACTGATATAGAAGGATGTCCCTGACATCATGTTTGTTTGTTTATTTATTTAAAATTTGAGACTTTGGATCCTTTTTATTTTTTTAATTTTTATTTATTTTTTATATTTTCACTTTCTAAAGCATTCACAACAAATGTATTTATTTTGTGGAAAACAACTATTTTATTTGCAAGTAAGTAACCTAGAGAATGCTACTACGAGACCAAGGCACATCTCCTGCTTTTGCATTCAGTTACTTCTGACTTCAAAACAAAGACTTGAAATGGACTGTGATGCTGTAAATGAGATTGCCGTTAAACTACTAAAGAACATCTAAAACGTAGTATCCACTAGCATTTTCTAGGCCAATAGAGCTGATTAGCTAATAAACATAGCCTACGTTATACAACCCTGGGCCTTGTCTCATCTCACCCTTTTGAATGTACTTCATATGAGATATCCCACTTAATGAGTTCTATTATTGTCAGAGTGCTTGGGATGAAAAGGTTTCTCCTTGATAGTGTATGGTTTTGACACTTGAAACTGCTATCTTACTACAGAAGCTTTTTCCTTACTGCACTTGATTTTAGAAAGAGAGCAAATTCTTTCATCAGAAGAGAAATGAGATTTTAAATGCTTCAGGATTGAGAAAGACCCATAAAATATAAATCATTTTCACCATCCTTCTGATACCTCAAAGAAACTTCTCATCAGAATGCTTATCCTATTTACCAGTTACAAAGCTCATTCTTTTTCCTCTGACCATTCGATATAAGCTTAGTGCTGATACCTGTGGAAGACAAATGAGAACAGGCCCATGCTCTGCAAAACTGAAACCTTGCAGGTTCAAGTACATGGCAAAATAGAATTACATTTATAAAAGACTCTGACCAAGGGTCTCTCACTAAATGACATTCACAAAAGCACCACACAAAAGTCCTAGGGTCTAGGTCTGTGTGAAAAGGCAGGATTTTAGATTAGTTCGGGCCTGCTTACACTGTAACCAAAGAAGTTTCAGTTGAGTCCAGCAGAGATTTTCCATAGCACATTCTATTTGGAGATAGGCATCAGGACCACCTGTGGGGTTTTTGTTAGTTTGATTCACATGCACATGCCAGGTCCCCATCCTGAGAGGTTATCTCAGGTAGGCACAGGTTGTTCTGATACCCAACCACTATCCAAACAATTACTTGTGTGCCTACTATGTACAAGCAGGTACTTTGCCAGGGATACTTAGGGACTCAACCAACAGGTAATTCCCGAGCCCAATCAAGAACCCATCCTCTTTGAGGATGACAGTGTTAAGCTATTGCAGTGACAGGAATGTAGCAATGAATGCGGACCAGGAGAATAGAAGAGGCTCCTTAAAATGAATGGCATCTGAACTGGGCCTTGGAGGATGGGGAGAATATTAATAGGATGGGTGTGACAAAGGGAGAGAACAACAGGAGCACAAGCAGGGTGAAGAGGAGTCTTCAAGGAGACAAAGCTAGTAATACAATGTGGCTGGGGCCTCCCGGAGAGGAGTTTGTGGGAGACAAAATATGCATGAGAAGGTAGAGCTAGGTTATCAAGGGCCTTGAATGTCATGCTGAGAAGTCTGTCGGAATAGGTACTTGAGCCTAAGAGACATGCTCGGATCTACATTTAGGAAAAGGATTCTAATGGATGAATGGAGTAGGAGGAGAATGAGAGCACAGAGACCATGGAGGGAATTTCTGCAATACATTTAGCAAGAGGCAATGCAGGCCTGAATTAGGATGGTGGAAATGTAAAGGAAGGCATATATGCGATACACATCAGAAGTAGGATAGGAGGAGTCATGGAGGAAATGACAGAGACATTTAAGTTTACCCCAAGCACCCAGGACAGGTGGGGTCTGAGGACCCAAGTTTTAGTGAATAGTTGCATGAAGGGGATGAGAAATAACAGGCAGTGAAAGCAGATTACAGCTGGGAGGTAAAGGGGGAGAAACGATCCATTAACTTGAGAGAAGAATAAGGTAGACAGAAAATTAGTTAGGAGAGAGAAAGAGCACCTTATCAGGCTAATGAAAGAACAAGTGAATAAATAGAATCTGAAGAGACGAGGAGGAATATTAATTACAGAGCATCTTCAACAAAACAGAATGGGAATGCATGTGTATATTTACAACAGAGAATTATGTAATTCTCCTTAATTGTAAAAGCAGATTGAGCTGGTATTTTATATTCTCTTAAGCCCTAGCTTCCTTCTCAACTCCATCCCTCCATGCTTTAGAGCTTTTCATTTATGTGAACCTCAACAACAAAAGTTTTCACCCCTAGTACATATCCCATACCTAGAATTGTAATATGATGTTTATTCTAAGGCAGCTGCAGAAACTAAATTAAGCAAGTCCATCCAAGCACTTAAAGTATGTGCTCCCAAAGTTCCAACACATTTGAAATGAAAGGCTCGTTCATGTTCGCTAAAACCAATGAAACACTGTAGAATCTTATGAGCCATAGGATATCAAATCAATCTGGCTGCTGAATTACAATTACTTTCCAAATTAGCAAGGCAAAGGTACTCATGTGTTAACTTCTCTGTGTCAATGGGATAAATAATCTACACTTTTCTGTAGCTCAGTTTCCCTCATAAAATGAAGTTGAACTAGACATTGAGCTCTAAGTTGTTTTCCAGGTCAAAATTTATATTTATAATAGAATCTATATAAGTATAAAACAATTTAAACAACTTCACTTTGTTTCAACTCAGTTAATGGGATTTGAACAGACAAAAGATTGATAGGTAACCATCATCTGTAGAAAAACATGAGTGCGTGTGTATCTTCAATTCTTTAAAACAACTTAGATTTTAATATCCAGTTGGAATATAAAACTGCTCGGGATTGCTTGGTATACAACACGAGCAAAGTTTCATAAAATGCATGCAACAGATTAGGCCATTTTTGGAAAGGGTTGTCCCTGCATTTTTGAATGTATCTTTTAAATGCAGGATAATTTCAGAAGTTAACATTTTGCCATGGGTTATAAAAACAGGACTAACAACCATTATTTTGTTCAATGACAGTTTCATCCGAAATAAGGTCTCCCAAAGCAGTTCTGTGTCTTAGAATGTGTATAATTAAAGGCGATGTGAGTGACCCAAATCTACAGTCACCCTAAGAGAAAACATTTTTCAAAAATTATGCCAAATGTTCTAGTTGTCTTATGAATTGACACTACTTTAAACAATGACCTGACAAAGAGACAGCTCCTACCAGCTTAAAAAAGGGGGTGGAGTAGATTTTATAGAATTCTAATTTTTAAACATAGGTGGGGCTCCTGGTTCTGTTTCTCTCTCATTAGTCTCGCTTCTGATGCTCCCTTGGAATTCTAGCATTAGGATATCAAATCTTTTCCAATTCAGGTACAGAAGAGAAAAAGGCAGAGATATGTTCCCGATAAGCCAATTCTGTTCATATCTACACATTTTTTCACTCTCAATTTCTTGCTACTACTTGGCAATCTGAAATATAAAATGAATGGTCTTCGCAAGTAAGAGAGACTAATACAAAAAAATTAGTGTCTTTGTGTTTGCGCTTTCTAGAAGGCTTATACTTATGTACGAGGGCACAGATTTACAGGAAAAGTGGTGATGTAATTTGTAAAGATGTAAGGTTGAGCAAAAAAGAGCAGTACTCCCGAACATGCAAAGATATTCAACGAAAAAGGCCAGCATCTAAGAGAGCAAGTTACATGAGTTATACCTAGCTACAATTTACCCATCCAAGCAGCTGCCCAGGATCTGGGACTATCACCACCTGCGTACAGGTTCCAGGAGGAGGACAGGGATCGATAATCATTTCACTTTTTGCTCACAAAAGGGACAAGTGAGCACTACTTAGTCATTAACTAATAGGATTCATACATACTTAACAAGGTTCCTTTAATCCTCTCCTAGTAAACTATACCTCAATTAAAACAATACTATGCTAATGCCACAAGTCATTAAAATTCAAGCTCTTCCATTCAAGCACCATTAAAGCTTTGCAAAATCACCAGACTCCCCCATCCTCAATTTCAATTTCACTTTTCCTAGCCAGAAATCAAGAATCTCCTTCTAGCCAATAACACATCATTATACTCCTGAAAATTTATTCTCCATCTAAAAATAAGGGAGGGGGGTAAGATGATTATTCCCTGCTCCTATGACTGGAGAAAAGTCTAAGACCTAGCTTTTCCTGATTACATTTTCACTAAGTCTTTTTCTGTGCTTCCTTACCACCTTTTGTGAGATACTGCATACCATGGTTAAGGGCTCCAGCTCAAAAGCCACTGCAATCAAGTAAGAATACTTTTTTGAAGGTTTCCTGGAATGATACATTTCTTTTAATTGCAGGGCACCAATTGGATAATGTAACTTAGGCAGTGGATGAACTAGAGAGAGGCTATCTGACCATATTCCTACCTCTGCATCCTGAGACTCCTGAAAGACAGGGTTTCTCTTACTCCTTTTGGACTGGGGAGAATGGTGATTGTCCTCTTTATTATGATTCCTTCTTCTTTTCCTGAAAATAAACCACAAGAGACAGGAGAAAATATCACCCAACAATTGATCTTTTGGACACTTAATTTGCGAGCCAGTGGCATATATATATGTGAAATCTTGTCAGAGAAAATACAAGTCATCATCTGCTACTCCAATAATTTAAAATCGGAAGCACACTTCACCCGGCATGAAGAAGGAAAATATGAAACAGGAACTCTAAGTTGAAAAGTCAAGCTGTAAATTTCATTTCTAAACATTAGCTTCATAATTTTAAATGACTCATTTCCTGAAGTTACAATTCCAGGTTAAGTGATTTTTTTTTTAATTTTATTTATTTATTTATTTATTTATGGCTGTGTTGGATCTTCGTTTCTGTGCAAGGGCTTTCTCCAGTTGCGGCAAGCGGGGGCCACTCTTCATCGCGGTGCGCGGGCCTCTCACTATTGCAGCCTCTCCTGTTGCGGAGCACAGGCTCCAGACGTGCAGGCTCAGTAACTGTGGCTCACGGGCCCATTTGCTCCGCGGCATGTGGGATCTTCCCGGACCAGGGCTCCAACCCGTGTCCCCTGCACTGTCAGGCAGATTCCCAACCACTGCGCCACCAGGGAAGCCCCCAGGTTAAGTGATTTTTAACCCCTTCTACATAACACTTAAGACAGGTGTGGCTGCCTGTGTCTATTTACTGTTAATGCTCCTGTGAAAGTGGTATAGGGACAGACAATGGAGAGACGCTCCAAGTGTGCTGTTAGCCAATTATTGTTGCCGTACCAACTACTATTATGACATAATGGTTACTCCACTAGATTGTCATCATGAGATTGTGACTGATTACTAACTTGAAATACGGCCTCTCAAAAATGTTTTTAATGGTTGGTAAGATTACATCTTCAGCCCCAATTCCCCTCTCAGAAAGTAATCAGATTGCAGCATTTGACAGTACAGTTCTTGCAGACACCCTATAATTGAACAGACTTTCTTCCAAGCCATCTACTTAGAGAGTACTTTTAAGTTTATGGTACCCCTAAGGATGGCTGAGTCTACCCATTTTTATAATTTCATTTCTCTTCATACTTTCTCCCATCTCTGGGAGACTGAGTACTGATCCCATAAACCAGTGATTTCAAACTCTTTGTTAAAGTAAAAGAAATTCCTTTCTTAACAAAACAAACATACAAACAAACAAGAAAAAAGCAGCAATAAATAAGAGAAAAAAGAGGAGTCACTGCATCGAGAACACAGGCTCTTTAACCACACCCTCCCCTGGATCCCCCTCCCTGTGCTACCCATTAGCTTAGCCTGACTTCTTAAAACTGAGGAAACAGCAGGCCCAAAGAAGCAAAGTGACTCAGAGTAAAATAAAAGGCTGGTAGAGCTGGAACTGCAAGGGAAGTTCTCTTGAGCCCTGGCCCAAGGGCCTCCACAAAGCCCTACAGGAGGAAAACTTTAGTAAAGAACTGCACGTCTAATCAAACGATGTCTTTATGATAAAGAATTTGTCAGGATAAATTAATTCAGATAATTTGTGTGCAGTGCTGTTAAGAAAACTTTTTTTTTTTGGTAGAAAATATGTGCTATTTTTTCAGATGTATGAGCATGCCAAGGAACCTTCAGAAATGTTAGCTGGACTTGGTAAGAGAAAGACCATTGCAATCAGTTCAGACTTCATTCGTACATACTGCTTATTGTCCAGTGACTGTGTTCCTAATTCCAAAAGCATGTCCGTAATTGGGCCCCTACGTTCATATTTAGGACCAGAGAACACACTAGTACCAGCCGAAGCGTGGCGATATTGGCCGAAGAAGCAAAGCGGGATGATGGTGAGGACCAGAGATGGACCGGTACAGGCCACAGTTGCTCTGACAAACCTTCCCGGCACTGCAGCCTTCCTTAGTCCGGCCCCCCGGAACCATAGCAACAGGGGCAGGAAGTCCTGGTGCCCCGGAAAGTCGCGAGCCCGGGGGGCGGGGCTGCGCGCCGGGGGGTGGGTTCTAGGCCTGCGCGCCTGTGCCCAGTAACGTCAGTGCCAGTCTCCCCGCCCGGGTCCGCTAGAAGTTTGCTCCCGGGCCCTGTTTCGAACTCTCTCGGCTAAGGGACCTGACCGGTGATGTCCGGGTCCCGTCGCCCACTGCCCCAGCCCCCCACGTGCGGGACCGGTACCAATCCCCTGGTCATTCTCCTCCCGCCCACCCCCGGCCTGTGAACGCCCTCGTCCCGTGGCACACTGAACTGTGCTCCTGTCAGCCCTCACTCTTCTGATCCGTCCCGGCGACCTCAGTGCCCGCGAGGCTCAGCCGGTCATCCCGGAGCCTCTCCGACCTCAGCGATGTTCTCCTCCTCCCCACCCGAGCATCCCCCTGCCCACGGTCACGCCCTGGGTATCAGGAAAGACCGCGGCCCTCATGGTATATAGCATTCCTCCCTCTCATCACCCCCAACACGACGTCCTGTCCTCCAGCTCCCTCGCTCTAGTGCCCCTGCATTGACAGCCCCAACCTCCTGGAAACCGCCAGCTCACCGACCACACATCCTTCCACACCATCCGCCAGGCCCCTCCTTACTCCGCTGACCCAGGGCTGGAAACTGTCCCCCACAAACACACCTCCTGTGCGCCTTGCACCCTCCTCCCCACTCACCCCCTGCCTGTATCTGAGCACTTCAGCACTGAGGACGAAACTTTGAAACTTTACGGAATTGTTTTATCTTAAATCCATGACCAGGGGAGAATTGCTTTTCATTTTCACTCTCACCTACAATACTACATTACACACTAGCAACCCTCCTCCATTCTAATGACCACCAGTCTCCCCCCAACCCCCAATAATTCGTGGAGAAGACAGAAGCAGTCCCGTGGGATTTTTCAAGCGTCCCATTCCCAGTATGCCTGTTTCTACCCTGGCACTCTGCTGCCCCTCTGGAGGAAGTGACCAGATCCCATGTGAGGCCAAGCCCTTCACCTGGATCCCATATCCTTCCTCCTTCTCGAGGAGTGGGCCTTTGCAATGATCATCCCTTTTTCTTGAATCGTCACGTTCCCCATTTCTTCTGGATCATTCCATCATCTACAAAGTGGGCAGAAGGATGGCTGCAGTTTAGGAATTTAGCCTTCTGGAGCTGATCCTGGTTCCTTCTGTGGTGGTGAGACCCCTAGGGCCTTCATTCCCTGTAGCGGGAATGTGGAAATTGGTTGAGTCCAGAGCCAGGGGTTCTACCATGAAGGAAACCTAACCTGTCTAAGGGGCTTAGATGACCCTGCAGCTGAGGCTGTGGAGACGACACCCTGCCCAGGGGTGGGATGGAGGATGCGACCCAGATTCAGAGGGGTCTGCAGATGCCAGCAGAGTGAGCTGAGGCTGAGTTAGCCAGGGAGCACCGGCTCCCCACCAAGAGGAGAGAGACAAAAATGCAAGTTTCATCAGCCCCACCCATGGGCGGTGCAGGTCAGCATCACCAGCTGGACCCGGGAGAGGAGAGCCGTCCTTCCCTCAGAAACCACCAAGGTTACTGTGAGCAGCGTAAGAATTTCATAGACCCCCACCCCTTCCCACATCACCCAGGAGATTTGTAAACCATACATACGCCTTCCCCACCTTGGAAAGGAGCAGGGAAGTGGGGTGGAAATCTGAGAGACTGAGCATTTCACCAAAACAGACAGCATTATCTTAAATGAACCATTCACATGATAGCATCAGATTGCACTTACCAGATTAGATATAAATTCAGTGGGTTTTTTTTTTTGCCACTTACTATCCACTCCAGAGAGCGGGCACTCATGATAAAGATCAGATCAGATCAAATCGGCCAGAGAGAATAAGTTAACCAAAGTGCCCATGCCGTCTGAGGAGTGCGAGTGAGTCTGTGATTTCAGCACACCATCCCCACCAGCTCCTCCTCTGCCCACCATCTCATCGGTCCATGTTTGAGGAGATTGGGGCATCCTCTCCTCATCCTCCCCTTTAACTGAGGACAACGTTTCACATCCCATAAAGAGACACACCCCCCCGCCAAAAAAGGGAGCACAGAAGGAAGAACAGACCAGACAGACACACAGAGTGGAGTAACAGATGAGAGTTGTCACTGAGGTGAGCAGGGCCTCCGCAAGGCCATCCTTGCCCTCCATAAGCGATGTCAGGCTCCATTCTCCTTTAACAAACAACACAGGCCCCATTTTCCGAGGCCTGAGGCATGGAGCTTGGCTTCAGAAGATGGTTGTAGCACTGTGTACTGCTGGAGAAAATCACGGAACCACACGTTAGAGCCACTGTGCTTTCATAGTCTTCATTGTCTCCCGAGATCTCAGTGCTGTACACAATGCTTTCTTTGTGACTCCCGCACCTCCCCCAGTCCCTTCTGAAGGCTCCCAAGATTTCACCTCTCTCCTTAAATTCTCTACCATGCATCGATCTCTTCACTCTTAGCCAAAGCACATTCCCATTCTCAGGTGAGATCCAAGCGTGCAGGGAGGGGGAGGGAGAAGTGCCTCAGTGCTGGACAGGAGTGTGGGATTCTGTTGTCTTGGCAACATTCTTCTGCTCATCCTCACTGGATCACTCATCTCAGGCGACAGCCCAGCTGGAAGGGCCAGGACCGATGGGAAATTCTTCTCTCCATCTTGCTGTCTTTCTGTGACCAGAGGCTGAGATAAAACACCGGTGTTGGTTACCAGGGAAACTGAAGCTTAATCCATCTGACTCAAGAGAAAAAGAAACCAACAAAAGAGTGGAAACTAAGACACAGGATGTATTGTGGGAGGCCACGCACAGACATGGAATTGTGATTCTCAATAGATGCGCTTCTCCCAAGTGTCCTGTGCATGCACAAACATGTGTACTCACGAGCACCCCTTCCAGCCCAGAGCAGCACAGTGACTGTGGCATAAGGTTCACAAGGGGGAGGCAATGAGGCAGGAATTGAGGCAAAAGCCAGATCTTGAGAGAGGAGGAGGAGGCACTACCTATCCTTTGATATTATTGCCTATCATTTATCTCAACGTTTTAAAAAAAATAATAGACTTTATTTCTTTTAGTGGTTTTAGAGTTACAGAAAAATGAGCAAGAAGTACAGATGATTCCCAAATCCTCCCACCCTCACCTCCATATCCAGTTTCCTCTATTAGGAACATCTTGCATTAGTGTGGTACACCTGTTACAAGGGATGAGCCAATGTTGATACCTTATTACTAGCTAAAGTGTATATTTTATATTCGGTTTCACTCTTTGACTTGCACTCTCTGGGTTTTGACAAATGTATAATGACGTGTATCCACCATCATAGCTGGTGAGTAAATATCATTTGAGTAAATATCGAGGAGCACAGCTATTGGATCATATGGTAAGTGGATGTTTAATGTTTTAAGAAACTGCCAAACTGTCTTCCAAAGTGGCTGTACCATTTTGCATTGCCACAAGCAATGAATGAGAGTTCCTGTTAACCCACATCTTCAACCACCATTTGATATATTCAGTGTGTTGGATTTAGCCATTCAAATAGGTGTGTAGTGGTATCTCACTGTCATCTTAATTTGTAGTTCCCTAATGATACATGATATTGAATATCATTTCATAGGCTTAATTGCCATCTGTACATCTTACTTGGTGAGGTGTCTGTTCAGATCTTTTGCCCATTTTAAAATCGTGTTGTTTTCTCATTTTTGAGTTTTAAGAGTTCTTTGTATATTTTGGGATACCAGTCCTTTATCACATATTTTTTACAAATATTTTCTCCCAGTCTGTGACTTGTCACTTCATCCTCTGAACAGTGTCCTTCACAGAACAGAAATATTTAATTTTAACAAAGTCCAATTTATCAATTTTTTTCTTTTGTGGGTTGTGCTTTTGGTGTTGTTTTTAAAAGGTCATTCATTGCCAACCCAAAGTCACCTAGATTTTCTCCTATGTTGTCTTCTAGGAGTTTTATAGATTTGCATTTTACATTTAGATCTGTGATCCATTTAAAGCTAATTCTTGTGAAAGTTGTAAAGTCTGTGTCTAGATTTTTTTTTTTTTGGCATGTGATGTCCACCAAGGCTTACGTTGACATTGCATTAGGTTCAGAGTCTTATCTACAATTATTTACAACTATTTATTTAGAGAAAACTCTACACTAAACCAACTTCATCTAAAAGAAAGTGCAGCCCTCTTCCAAACAGCTTAGGAACAGAAAAAGCAAACATATCCTCTCTTCAGATAAATCAGGCTGGAAATTTACCTAGTGATAAACCGAATGAGCAAATTGATGGTGAGACGGTTGTTCAATACAGCAGCAGACTTAACCTACACTTCCAAAAAAAAAAAAAAAAAACTGACCCCCAAATTGTACCTTTTTGAACACGGCTTTAGATGTTGCACTTCCTGCTCCAGGATGCATATGAGTTGAAAAGCATCATTCACGTGGATATGTGGCTCTTAGGTCATGTGGTACTAGGGACTTTCTAGTTATTTGGTCTTGGTCAGTAGGAGGAAGCCCAATGATTTACCACATGGAAAGATGTGTAAAAAGCCTGGTTGCATCTGAAATCTTTTGTTTATGAGCTGGAGACAAATATGTCACAGAAAACTCAAAGGAGGCAGTGGGCCCAGAAGAGACCACAGAGGATCAGAATTTCAAAATTAGGGAAAAAGTCCTTTCAAAGGGTCCCTCATAGGATGATGCTGAAGATTTTTAGTGCCATGTGGACTGTAGTTCAGTTCATGGCCTATGGAGGATCTCAAAACATAGTTTTTGGATGGATAGATGGATGGAGTCATGATATCATGCAGGCATGGGTGGATCGCTGGACACTTAAATTCCTAGCTTTTCTGATGAGGTCACAAGGGTGCTTTCCAGTCCCTGTTAATTTACATGTTTTATATTTGCTTTTAGGCTTAAAGTAATAATCATTGGTGTTCACCAGGAAGAAGTTCTCTGTGCCAATCTAGTTGCCCATCAGAAGAATATTGTGATCTGGGCTGAGTGCCTATCAGAGGACGCTACAGAAAACCAGTTAATCAATATAATCCATCATGCATCATGAAAAGTAGAGATACACATCTATAAGCTAATGTATATGCACATGCTCTAGTATCTATGAAGCCAGCGTGACAATTCTATTCATTTCATCCCACAGGGGAACACCCAGGCACAAGGACTGGCGTCTGAAGTTTCCCAGCTAAGAGCAGGAGCCACAACATGCCAGGGTTCACCACTGTGGGGAGGAATCTCTGATTCCCACTGCGGGGAGAGTGTACCACCTGCCTGTCTCTGAAGGCACTTCTTCTGTCCAATGCCTGGTTTTGGGTTTGGTTTAGTCATTCACTCAGATTATATCTTTTTTTCCCATGTTTGAGTCACTGCTCCTAAGTTCTGACCTTCAGTGGAACCCAGGAGGGTTTTAGTGAGTTTTAGGACACACTAATTTAAAATAATCCAGTCACCATCTTAGTATTTTATAACTTCAAATAGAATCTAGAATCCAAAAATGTATTCAGACCACCAGCTTGACACAACTTTCAATTGAGCTTTATCCTCCATAAACTCCCATGAGGAGATTCTGCTTCTGGCTACCATGGAGTAAGCCCAGTACACAAAGCATGTATGTACCCGAGGAATCAGAAAAGTAGGCAAAATAGATGAACTGTGGTAAAGAATCAAAACATGGAATCCATCCAAATGTATGTCTTGAGACCCAGACTTGTCTAACCTACCCGACTTCCCTGTTTGGATGACTCAACATGTCTGAAACAGATCTCTTGGGTTTGTTGTATATTGTTTGTTTTTTACTAATATCCATCAGCAAGTCCTATTGATTCTATATTCAAAATATATCCTGACGGCAGCTATTACTACCACCATTCTACAAGGAATTCCCATTTTCCTTTGAATGAAATCCATTCTCCTTAGCGCGGCCTGCCAAACCCTACACTTTCTGGCTTCTGCCTACCTCTCCAACCTCTCCCCTCATTCAGTACAATCTAGCCACACTGGTCTTTAACTCTTCCTTCATCATTCCAAACTTGTTTCCTTCATAAGGCTTTTCAATTTTCTGTTTCTCTGATGTGTTATTTTTCTATTGATGCTTTCAAATTTTCCTTTCAGGCTTTGACTTTCAGCTTGTGCTTTTCTTTGTTTCTCCTGCTTAGAGTTATTTAGTTTCCTTGAGCAGTAATTTAATCCTTTTACCAAATTTGGGAATTTTTTGGCCATTTTTTTTCAAAAAATCTCTTCTGCCCCTTCTGTTTCTCCTGTCCTTCCTGTATTACAATTGCACATATGTTGGGATGTCTGATATTTTCCAACAGATCTCTGAGGCCTTGTTCACTCTTTAATCTCTGTTCTTCAGATTGAATAATTTCTATTGATCTATCTTCAAGTTTGTGATTGTTTCTTTTGTTTGTCTGTTTGTTTTATTGAAGTATAGTTGATTTACAATGTTGTGTTAGTTTCAGGTGTACAGCAAAGTGATTGTGATTGTTTCTTTTGCCATCTCAATTATGCTCCTGAGCAAATCTAGTGTTTGTTTTCTTTTTCATTTCAGTTATTACACTGTACACCTCTAGAATTTCAATTGTTTTTCTCTCATAGGTTTTTATTTCTTTGTTGATATTCCCGATTTTTGACCCAGATCCACAATTGTTTTCCTTGAATTTTTAAACATTTATTTCTTAAATTGGTTTGACATATTTATAATAACTGCATTGAAGACGCTATCTGCTAAATTCAAAATCTAGTCTCACATAGAGTCAGATTCTATTGACTCATTTATTTTCTTGACAATGGGTTATACCTTCCAGTTTTTTTCACTATTCTTGTTAATTTTTTGAAAGATGAACGTTATAGATAAAATGTTCTAGTGACTTTGTTTTGTTTTTCTGAACGTTGTTGGCTTTTTTTGTTTTGTATTAACGGATAATTATCGTGACCTCACCTGGACTCATACTGCTAAAACTGTCTCCCACATCCTGTGTAGGCAGTGATATCTCCACTTGGCTTTTTTTTCTTTTTTGCCTAGAACTTTGGCAGTCTCCCCTTCACCTGTGTAGTTTTGTATTCAGCCAATCATCCGGGTAGAGTTTATGTTCATACACCTCAATCCTAGGGTTGCCAGATTAACATACCAGATGCCCCATTTAATTTGGATTTCAGATAAGCAATGAATACTATTTTAATATCTTTAAAATTCAAATTTAACTGGGCATTCTCTATTTTTATTTGCTAAATCTTGCAACCCTACTCAAGCCATAAGGTCGCCTCTCTCTGCCACACAAGTGGCATGTGGGTTGAGGAATATATCCAAATGCACAGCAACATCCACCCCTCACAAGCTGTCCCAGACTTTCAATTTTTGCCTGGCTCCCTGGGGTCTCCCGCATGCATGCATATTTTAGCAGTCAGAGGGGTGGAGAATTTAACTTCTTAGCCCTTTCATGACTCTTCACTTCCAAACTCTCCCTGTAAAATTTCTATCTGGCCTGCCAACATCCCCAGATTGAGTCCACCACCTTTATACAGTAAAGGTGTGGATTTTTACCTTCTGAGCTGGAGTGTAAGGATGAGACCACCCCCAGGAAAAAGGCCACAAAGTCACCTTCTTACCCAACACAGTAGCAGTATTTCATAAAGAAACACTTCTCAGGTTATTGTCTGTCAGTGCCATGAAATAGTTGTTTTCAATAATTTTGCCCAGGTTTTTACTTGTGTTCTGTGAACATGAATTGTGCAAACTCCTCACACCACCATTCCTGGAAGGAGAATCTCCACAGGGTCGATTTTTAAAGACAAACAGAAAGCCCAGATAAGCGAGTCAATCGGTGCTACTTGAGTACCTACAATGTGCCTACATCCACTTAACTGGATGTCAGAGATACATAAGAGTGATGCATTGTGGTCACTGTCTTCAATAAGCCTACGGTTGACCTGGGAAGTCGTCTGTAATGACATTGTACATTGCTAAAACAAAGCACAGTTTTTCTGAGCAGAAAGGTTTTGCAGTTGCTTATGAGTGAAGGTGGATTTTAAATTACCAAAGCCTGGTATATGCGGCCCTAAGCTATTCTGGGTACTGAAAACTGTGATTCTCTCTGTGTGAGATGGCCAAAAAAGGTCAAAGTTGTAGCCATGCAAAGTATTCACAACTCAATACAGGAGCCTCTCTAGCACCTAGGACCTACACAGATAATATCTACATTAGAATTTACAGAAAAAATCGGGTATTCCTTCTATCAGAGCCATCACAAAGATAAATTTGTCTTTGTAATGTAAGCAAATAATTATGCCCACCATGTTCCAGGGATATTCTAGAAGTGGGAAATGAAAGAAGAATAGATCCTAGTCCGTGGCATCTGGGATCTCACAATCACTTGGGGCAGACAGACATATAAACAGAAAAGCAGTGGAAGTGCAAAGAAAGGACACAGGGGAAGGGGACCCTGTAAGAAAACAGACACAGAAGTTGTGGCCAAAGAAGCAGGAGGAAGACAAAGAGCAAAGTTTCGTTTTGAGTTTGAAAGAGCTCACCTGCACTCATCCAAGGTCACTGAGCACTGAGGTCATGTCCTTGATTATGCTGTTGTAAGCCTGAGTGACATCTACAACCACTCATTGAAGAACTAAAGTAACCTGATGGCAGTGTTATATTCATCAAACAAGTATTTATTGAAGCCCAACTCTGTTCATCAGTCATTTTGTATTTAGGTTTATGAAAGGGAAAAAGTGGAGAATACAATTGTATCAGAGTATTCTGGACAAAATATGGGGATACAAGCTATCACCAACCACTACCACCCCCAACCCCATTCTCATGAACATAAATTTAAGAAGAGACTTTCTATGTTCACTCATTTTCAATATATTATTTCTTATGAACAAACTGAACCTATAATAATAGCTATAGTGTTTTGGGTGAGTAACATGTGTCACCATCATTCATCTGCTGGGTACCAGGCTCCAGGCACTGGGTCAGGCAGGATCTGGAGACACAAGGATGATTCTTGCAGGGAAACAGTATTTGAATAGCTCATAGTCTAGTAAGCAGACAGCCACAAATTAAATAGTTAAAAAATAAATGTGGGCAAGATGGCGGAAGAGTAAGACGCGGAGATCACCTTCCTCCCCACAGATACATGAGAAATACATCTACACGTGGAACTGCTCCTACAGAACACCCACTGAACGCTGGCAGAAGACGTCAGACCTCCCAAAAGGCAAGAAAATCCCCACGTACTTGGGTAGGGCAAAAGAAAAAAGAAATAACAGAGACAAAAGAATAGGGACGGGACCTGCACCAGTGGGAGGGAGCTGTGAAGGAGGAAAGGTTTCCACAAACTAGGAAGCCCCTTCGTGGGCAGAGACTGCGGGTAGCAGAGGGGGAAAGCTTCAGAGCCACGGAGGAGAGCGCAGCCACATTGGTGCGGAGGGCAAAGCGGAGAGATTCCCACACAGAGGAGCGGTGCCGACCAGCACTCACCAGCCCGAGAGGCTTGTCTGCTCAGCCGCCGGGGTGGGCGGGAGCTGGGAGCTGGGGCTCGGGCTTCGGTGCTAGCCGGGAGGGAGTCCGGGAAAAAGACTGCAGCTGCCGAAGAGGCAGGAGACTTTTTCTTGCCTCTTTGTTTCACGGCGCGCAAGGAGAGGGGACTCAGAGCGCCGCCTAAACGAGCTCCAGAGACGGGCGCGAGCCGCGGCTATCAGCGCTGATCCCACAGCAACAGGGACGCAGAGGGAAAAACGGAGAGATTCCCGCACAGAGGCTCGGCGCCGAGCAGCACTCACCAGCCCGAGAGGCTTGTCTGCTCACCCGCCGGGGCGGGCGGGGACTGGGAGCTGAGGCTCGGCTTCGGTCGGATCCCAGGGAGAGGACTGGGGTTGGCTGCGTGAACACAGCCTGAAGGGGCTAGTGCACCACAACTAGCCGGGAGGGTGCCCAAGAAAAAGTCTGCAGCTGCCGAAGAGGCAAGAGACTTTTTCTTGCCTCTTTGTTTCGCGGCGTGCAAGGAGAGGGGATTCAGAGCGCCACTTAAAGGAACTCCAGAGACGGGCGTGAGCCGCGGCTATCAGCGCGGACCACAGAGACGGGCATGAGACGCTAAGGCTGCTGCTACCGCCACCAAAAAGCCTGTGGGCGAGCACAGGTCATTCTCCACACCGCCCCTCCCGGGAGCCTGTGCAGCCCGCCACGGCCAGGCTCCCGTAATCTGGGGACAACTTCCCCGGGAGAACGCACGGCGCGCCTCAGGCTGCTGCAACGTCACGCCGGCTTCTGCCGCCGCAGGCTCGCCCCGCCTCTTCCATACCGCTCCCTCCCCCCGGCCTGACTGAGCCAGAGCCCCCGAATCAGCTGCTCCTTTAACCCCGTTCTGTCTGGGCGGGGAACAGACGCCCTCAGGGGACCTACATGCAGAGGCGGGTCCAAATCCAAAGCTGAACCCTGGGAGCTGTACGAACAAAGAAGAGAAAGGGAGATCTCTCCCAACAGCCTCAGAAGCAGCGGATTAAAGCTCCACAAACAACTTGATGTGCCTGCATCTGTTGAATACCTGAATAGACAACGAATCATCCCAAATTTAGGAGGTGGACTTTGGGAGCAGGATATATTAACTTTTCCCCTTTTCCTTTTTTTGTGAGTGTATATGTGTATGCTTCTGGGTGAGATTTTGTCTGTATAGCTTTGCTCTCACCGTTAGTCCTAGGGTTAGGTCCGTCCGTTTTTTTTTTTTTTTTTTTTTTTTTTGCTTAAAAAAATTTTTTTCCCTAATAAATGCTTTCTTAATAATTTTTTCCTTATTTTCTATTTTTAAAAAATTTAAAAAAATTTTTTAGTAAGTTTTTTCATATTTTTTATTTTAAAAATTTAAAAAATATTTTTTTCTTAATAAATTTTTTCTTAATAATTTTTTTCTTATTTTTAGTATAAAAAATTAATAAATCTATTTTTAAAAATTAAAAAAAATTTTTTTTTCTTAATAAATTTATTCTTAATAATTTTTTTTCTTATTTTTTATTATAATTGCTTTATTTTATTTTATTTTATCCTCTTTCTTTCTTTCTTTCCATTTTTTCTCCCTTTTATTCTCAGCCATGTGGATGAAAGGCTCTTGGTGCTCCAGCCAGGCATCAGGGCTGTGCCTCTGAGGTGGGAGAGCCAACTTCAGGACACTGGTCCACAAGAGACCTCCCAGCTCCACGTAATACCAAACGGTGAAAATCTCTCAGAGATCTCCATCTCAACATCAAGACCCAGCTTCACTCAATGACCAGCAAGCTACAGTGCTGGACACCCTATGCCAAACAACTAGCAAGACAGGAACACAGCCCCATCCATTAACAGAGAGGCTGCCTAAAATCATAATAAGGCCACAGACACCCCAAAACACACCACCAGACGTGGACGAGCCCACCAGAAAGACAACATCCAGCCTCATCCACCAGAACACAGGCACTAGCTCCCTCCACCAGGAAACCTACACAACCCACTGAACCAACCTTAGCCACTGGGGACAGATACCAAAAACAACGGGAACTACGAACCTGTAGCCTGTGAAAAGGAGACCCCAAACACAGTAAGATAAGCAAAATGAGAAGACAGAAAAACACACAGCAGATGAAGGAGCAGGGTCAAAACACACCAGACCTAACAAATGAAGAGGAAATAGGCAGTCTACCTGAAAAAGAATTCAGAATAATGATAGTAAGGATGATCCAAAATCTTGGAAATAGAATAGACAAAATGCAAGAAACATTTAACAAGGACGTAGAAGAACTAAAGAGGAACCAAGCAATGATGAAAAGCACAATAAATGAAATTAAAAATACTCTAGATGGGATCAATAGCAGAATAACTGAGGCAGAAGAACGGATAAGTGACCTGGAAGATAAAATGGTGGAAATAACTACTGAAGAGCAGAAAAAAGAAAAAAGAATGAGAAGAACTGAGGACAGTCTCAGAGACCTCTGGGACAACATTAAACGCACCAACATTCGAATTATAGGGGTCCCAGAAGAAGAAGAGAAAAAGAAAGGGACTGAGAAAATATTTGAAGAGATCATAGTTGAAAACTTCCCTAATATGGGAAAGGAAATAGTTAATCAAGTCCTGGAAGCACAGAGAGTCCCATACAGGATAAATCCAAGGAGAAACACACCAAGACACATATTAATCAAACTATCAAAAATTAAATATAAAGAAAACATATTAAAAGCAGCAAGGGAAAAACAACAAATAACACACAAGGGCATCCCCATAAGGTTAACAGCTGATCTTTCAGCAGAAACTCTGCAAGCCAGAAGGGAGTGGCAGAACATATTCAAAGTGATGAAGGAGAAAAACCTACAACCAAGACTACTCTACCCAGCAAGGATCTCATTCAGATTTGATGGAGAAATTAAAACCTTTACAGACAAGCAAAAGCTGAGAGAGTTCAGCACAAACAAACCAGCTTTACAACAATTGCTAAAGGAACTTCTCTAGGCAAGAAACACAAGAGAAGAAAAACACCTACAATAACAAACCCAAAACATTTAAGAAAATGGGAATAGGAACATACGTATCGATAATTACCTTAAATGTAAATGGATTAAATGCTCCCACCAAAAGACACAGACTGGCTGAATGGATACAAAAACAAGACCCGTATATATGCTGTCTACAAGAGACCCACTTCAGACCTAGAGACACATACAGACTGAAAGTGAGGGGATGGAAAAAGATATTCCATGCAAATGGAAATCAAAAGAAAGCTGGAGTAGCAATTCTCATATCAGACAAAATAGACTTTAAAATAAAGACTATTACAAGAGACAAAGAAGGACACTGTATAATGATCAAGGGATTGATCCAAGAAGAAGGTATAACAATTGTAAATATTTATGCACCCAACATAGGAGCACCTCAATACATAAGGCAAATACTAACAGCCATAAAAGGGGAAATCGACAGTAACACAATCATAGTAGGGGACTTTAACACCCCACTTTCACCAATGGACAGATCATCCAAAATGAAAATAAATAAGGAAACACAAGTTTTAAATGATACATTAAACAAGATGGACTTAATTGATATTTATAGGACATTCCACCCAAAAACAACAGAATACACATTTTTCTCAAGTGCTCATGGAACATTCTCCAGGATAGATTATATCTTGGGTCACAAATCAAGCCTTGGTAAATTTATAAAAATTGAAATCGTATCAAGTATCTTTTCCGACCACAACGCTATGAGACTAGATATCAATTACAGGAAAAGATCTGTAAAAAATACAAACACGTGGAGGCTACACAATACACTACTTAATAACGAAGTGATCACTGAAGAAATCAAAGGGGAAATCAAAAAATACCTAGAAACAAATGACAATGGAGACACGACGATCCAAAACCTATGGGATGCAGCAAAAGCAGTTCTAAGAGGGAAGTTTATAGCAATACAAGCCTACCTCAAGAAACAGGAAACATCTCGAATAAACAACCTAACCTTGCACCTTAAGCAATTAGAGAAAGAAGAACAAAAAAACCCCAAAGCTAGCAGAAGGAAAGAAATCATAAAGATCAGATCAGAAATAAATGAAAAAGAAATGAAGGAAACAATAGCAAAAATCAATGAAACTAAAAGCTGGTTCTTTGAGAAGATAAACAAAATTGATAAACCATTAGCCAGACTCATCAAGAGAAAAAGGGAGAAGACTCAAATTAATAGAATTAGAAATGAAAAAGGAGAAGTAACCACTGACACTGCAGAAATACAAACGATCATGAGAGATTACTACAAGCAACTCTATGCCAATAAAATGGACAACCTGGAAGAAATGGACAGATTCTTAGAAATGCACAACCTGCCAAGACTGAACCAGGACGAAATAGAAAATATGAACAGACCAATCACAAGCACTGAAATTGAAACTGTGATTAAAAATCTTCCAACACACAAAAGCCCAGGACCAGACGGCTTCACAGGCGAATTCTATCAAACATTTAGAGAAGAGCTAACACCTATCCTTCTCAAACTCTTCCAAAATATTGCAGAGGGAGGAACACTCCCCAACTCATTCTACGAGGCCACCATCACCCTGATACCAAAACCAGACAAAGATGTCACAAAGAAAGAAAACTACAGGCCAATATCACTGATGAACATAGATGCAAAAATCCTCAACAAAATACTAGCAAACAGAATCCAACAGCACATTAAAAGGATTATACACCATGATCAAGTGGGGTTTATTCCAGGAATGCAAGGATTCTTCAATATACGCAAATCAATCAACGTGATACATCATATTAACAAATTGAAGGAGAAAAACCATATGATCATCTCAATAGATGCAGAGAAAGCTTTCGACAAAATTCAACACCCATTTATGATAAAAGTCCTGCAGAAAGTAGGCATAGAGGGAACTTTCCTCAACATAATAAAGGCCGTATATGACAAACCCACAGCCAACATTGTCCTCAATGGTGAAAAACTGAAACCATTTCCACTAAGATCAGGAACAAGACAAGGTTGCCCACTCTCACCACTATTATTCAACATACTTTTGGAAGTGTTAGCCACAGTAATCAGAGAAGAAAAAGAAATAAAAGGAATCCAAATTGGAAAAGAAGAAGTAAAGCTGTCACTGTTTGCAGATGACATGATACTATACATAGAGAATCCAAAAGATGCTACCAGAAAACTACTAGAGCTAATCAATGAATTTGGTAAAGTAGCAGGATACAAAATTAATGCACAGAAATCTCTTGCATTCCTGTATACTAATGATGAAAAATCTGAAAGTGAAATTAAGAAAACACTCCCGTTTACCATTGCAACAAAAAGAATAAAATATCTAGGAATAAACCTACCTAAGGAGACAAAAGACCTGTATGCAGAAAATTATAGGACACTGATGAAAGAAATTAAAGATGATACAAATAGATAGAGAGATATACCATGTTCTTGGATTGGAAGAATCAACATTGTGAAAATGACTCTGCTACCCAAAGCAATCTACAGATTCAATGCAATCCCTATCAAACTACCACTGGCATTTTTCACAGAACTAGAACAAAAAATTTCACAATTTGTATGGAAACACAAAAGACCCCGAATAGCCAAAGCAATCTTGAGAACGAAAAATGGAGCTGGAGGAATCAGGCTCCCTGACTTCAGACTATATTACAAAGCTACAGTAATCAAGACAGTTTGGTACTGGCACAAAAACAGAAATATAGATCAATGGAACAGGATAGAAAGCCCAGAGATAAGCCCACGCACATATGGTCACCTTATCTTTGATAAAGGAGGCAAGCATATACAGTGGAGAAAAGACAGCCTCTTCAATAAGTGGTGCTGGGAAAATTGGACAGGTACATGTAAAAGTATGAAATTAGAACACTCCCTGACACCATACACAAAAATAAACTCAAAATGGATTAAAGACCTAAGTGTAAGGCCAGACACAATCAAACTCTTAGAGGAAAACACAGGCAGAACACTCTATGACATAAATCACAGCAAGATCCTTTTTGACCCAGGTCCTAGAGAAATGGAAATAAAAACACAAATAAACAAATGGGACCTAATGAAACTTAAAAGCTTTTGCACAGCAAAGGAAACCATAAACAAGACCAAAAGACAACCCTCAGAATGGGAGAAAATATTTGCAAATGAAGCAACTGACAAAGGATTAATCTCCAAGATTTACAAGCAGCTCATGCAGCTCAATAACAAAAAAACGAACAACCCAATCCAAAAATGGGCAGAAGACCTAAATAGACATTTCTCCAAAGAAGATATACAGATTGCCAACAGACACATGAAAGAATGCTCAACATCATTAATCATTAGAGAAATGCAAATCAAAACTACAATGAGGTATCATCTCACACCGGTCAGAATGGCCCTCATCAAAAAATCTAGAAACAATAAATGCTGGAGAGGGTGTGGAGAAAAGGGAATCCTCTTGCACTGTTGGTGGGAATGTAAATTGATACAGCCACTATGGAGAACAGTATGGAGGTTCCTTAAAAAACTAAAAATAGTACTACCATACGACCCAGCAATCCCACTACTGGGCATATACCCTGAGAAAACCATAATTCAGAAAGAGTCATGTACCAAAATATTCATTGCAGCTCTGTTTACGATAGCCAGGACATGGAAGCAACCTAGGTGTCCATCATCAGATGAATGGATAAAGAAGATGTGGCACATATATACAATGGAATATTACTCAGCCATAAAAAGAAATGAAATGGAGGTGTTTGTAATGAGGTGGATGGAGTTAGAGTCTGTCATACAGAGTGAAGTAAGTCAGAAAGAGAAAAAGAATTACAGTATGCTAACACATATATACGGAATCTAAGGAAAAAAAAAAAAAGGTCATGAAGAACCTAGTGGCAAGACGGGAATAAAGACACAGACCTACTAGAGAATGGACTTGAGGATATGGGGAGGGGGAGGGGTGAGATGTGACAGGGTGAGAGAGTGTCATGGACATATATACACTACCAAATGTAAAATAGATAGCTAGTGGGAAGCAGCCACATAGCACAGGGAGATCGGCTCGGTGCTTTGTGACCACCTAGAGGGGTGGGATAGGGAGGGTGGGAGGGAGGGAGACGCAAGAGGGAAGAGATATGGGAACATATGTATATGTATAACTGATTCACTTTGTTATAAAGCAGAAGCTAACACACCATTGTAAAGCAATTATACTTCAATAAAGATGTTTAAAAAAATAAATAAATAAATGTGATGAGAGCTGTGGCAGGAGTGAGCTAGGGACTCTCAGAACACAGAGAAGAACCATGTAATCCAGGTGGTCTGGAACAGCTTCACAGAGGGAGTAATATAATATTACTACTCACATTTACAGATGAGATAACTGAGGATCAGAGAGGTTAATTCATTCACTCAGCATTATATACCCGGACAGTGATGGAGACGGTTATCCACCTAAGCCTGTTTAAATGCAAAGTACTATGAAAATGCACCATGCATTACAAGAATCCTTCCCTCTTTTTAAAAATATTTATTTATTTATTTATTTATGTTTGGCTGAATTGGGTCTTTGTTGCTGCGTGTGGGCCGTCTCTAGTTGCAGCGAGCGGGGCCACTCTTCATTGCGATGCGTGGGCTTCTCATTGTGGTGGCTTCTCCTGTTGCTGAGCACGGGCTCTAGGCACCCAGGCTTCAGTAGTCATGGCACACGGGCTCAGTAGTTGTGTCTCGCGGGCTCTAGAGTGCAGGCTCAGTAGTTGTGGCCCGTTGTGGCACACGGGCTTTGTTGCTCTGCAGCATGTGGGATATTCCCGGACCAGGTCTCAAACCCGTGTCCCCTGTATTGGCAGGCGGATTCTTAACCACTGCACCACCAGGGAAGTTCCCTTCCCTCTTATTATTATCCTCTTTTTCAATCCACATTCACCACCTCTACTTCAACTTGGTCGTGCTTTTCCTTTGATTCTTGCCTTCCTATTTTTTATTTTGAGATTTTATTGCAACAGTTGTAAATTCACATGCAGTTGGAAGAAGTAATACCGAGAAGATTTTGTAAAACTACAGTACAACGTCACAAATTGATATGGGTGCAGCCCACTGATCTTATTCAAATTTCCCAGTTGTACTCATTTGTGCGTGTGTGTGTGTGTGTGTGTACTTAGTGCTATACAATCTTATCACATGTGTAGGTTTGTGTATCCAACACCACAATAAAGATACTGAAGTGTTCCTTCATCACAAGGATTCCACCTATGATTCTTTGATAATGACACACATTTCCCCACCCTACCAACCTTAAACCCCTTAACCTGGCAGCTACAAATATGTTCTACGTTTCTAAAATTTCGTCATTTCAAAAATGATGCAATAATGAAATCATACAGTGTGTAACTTTTGGGGTTGTCTTTTTTTTTTTCCTTCAGCATAATTCCCCGAAGATTAATCCAAGTTGTTGAGTGTATCAAGAGTTTGTTCTTTTTTATTTCTGAGTAGTACACTGTGAAATAGATGTATCACAGTTTGTTTAACCATTCACCTGTTGAAGAACATCTGGGTTGTTTCTAGTTTGGGGCTATTACAAATAACACTGCTATGAACATTTGTATAACAGATTTTTGTGTAAACATAAATTTTTATTTCTCTGGGGTAAATGCCTGAGAATAAAATTGCTAGGACCTCTGGAAATTGCATAATTAGTTTTGAAGAAACAGCCAACCTGTATTGCAGAGTGGCAGTATCATTTTACACTCCTATGGAAAATGTATGAGAATGAGCGATCCAGATTATCCACATCTTTACCAGTGTTTGGATTGTCACTAGTTTTTATTTTGGCCAGTCCGATAAGTGTGTAGGGCTATCTCTTTGTCATTTTCATTTGCTTTTCTCGTGGCTAACAGTGTGTAATATATTTTCATGTGTGTGTGTGTGTGGGGTTTTTTTTGCCATTTTATATCCTCTACAGTGAAATAGCCATTCATATCTTTTGTCTATTTTCTATTTGGTTTATTTTTTAACTTTGTTTTTTAAAGAATTCTTTATGTATTCTAAATACTAATCCTTCTTCAAATATGTGGCTTGCAAATATTTTCTCCCAGTCTGTAGCTTGTCTTTTCATCATATTCACATGAGTTTTCTCAGAGCAAAAGTTTTTAATTTTGATGAGGTTCAATTTATCATTTTTCCTTTTATGTATCATGCTTTTGGTGTCAAGCCTAAGAACTCTTTTCCTAGCCCTAGACCTCAAAGATTTTTCTATGTATTTGAAATGTTTTTATTGTTTTATGTTTTACTTTTATATCCATAATCTATTTTGAATTAACTTTTATATATTGTGTGAAGTTTAGGTCCAGATTCATTTCTTGAGCCTATGGACGTCTGATTGCTCTAGAAACATTTATTGAAAAAGCTATTCTTCTTCCATTGGATTCCTTTTGTACCCTTCTCAAAATTCAATTCAGTGTATTTGTGTGGTTCTATTTCTGGACTCTCTATCTATTCCACTCACATATGTATCTATCCCTCAGCAAGTGTCACACTGTCTGGATTACTGTAGTTAAATAGTAAGTCTTAATATAATGCCTACTTTACTCTTAATCAAGATTATTTTAGCTGTCCTTGGGCCTCTGAATTTCCATATAAATTTTAGAATAGATTCATCTATATCTACAAAACATCCTTCCTGGGATTTCGATAGGAATCACATTAAACCTGTAAGTCTGTTTGGAGAGCCTTGACTTCTTTTCTAGTAGAACCTTCCAATCCATGAACATGGTAGGTCTCTCTGTTTAGGTCTTCTTTAGTGTCATTCGTCAATATGTTATGATTGTCATCATGTGGATCCTGCATATGTTTTATCAAGTGTATAGGTAAGTGTTTCATTTTTTTGGAGTGATTTTAAATGGTAATGTGGGTTTAATTTTGGTTTTCACTAATCATTTTTAGCGTATAGAAATGCAATTATTTTTTAACCTTGATAAAAATGTTTATTTAAGGTCGTATTTTAAAGATGGCAGTGAATCTCAGATTTACAGAACAGTTTGCAACCAACAGTGTTTTGGGTAACAGAAATATCAACATGGCCAAAAGGTTAATTCTTTTCACTTTAGTGTTAATAGCAAACTAATATTTGTAATATAAAGTGTTACTGTGCAGGTATAAACACTGGAATTATTTTGTTTTGCTTTTAAAATCACTATTTAATAAATAATATCATAGCCCCAAAAGGTACATTCTGAAAAGTTATGAAAATTAGGGGAGAGGAAGCTTCAGTTCCATTTTTTCACATGTCTCAGTCGTCATTCTTTCCTGTTTGTTAAAGTATGATTCTTATTGTAGTTGTAAGTTTTGATTAGTTTTAACATGACAACATATTAACAAATTAATTTTTCCCAGCTTTATTGAAATATGAATGGCATATAATAAATTATTTTTGGTGTAGGCTTTTCAGTTTGCTCAAGATTATGAATTGTAAGTGGAATGAAGCAGCATTTCCAGTTGATAAGTGGATCTACAGGTAATGCGGTATCTCCCAAAGTAAGCTTGTGGCAATCAAACCAATAAACTGCAGCAATGAGAAAACTATTGAGAAAATACAACTAGGGAATGTTCATCTCAGTGTAGGCTGGAATGTGTACTTTAAGTAAAAGGATGGTTACTTGAAGTAGTGCAAATGGCAACCGGGTACCAAGAAAACAGATACTAGCTTGGTCAGGAATACTTGTTTAGAGCTCACAGTGTAACTAGCAGAATGAAAGGGAAAATATAGGATAGTCTCATTCATATAGGAAGTTATCCTAATAGCCTGTACCAAGGTAATGACTTCTGACCAAGAGGTTATAAAAGCCACAGATAAAATCATCACCATGGAAAATGACAGACAGTAACTGAACACTGAAGTAGAAAGAACATTGGAAAGAATAAACATTCTGTGCCTTCAGGCTTTGGTAGATAGCTGCATCTCCCAAAAGATAAGCAAGGACTGAAATATAAATTCAAATTACTGTGAAGAAATAAAATCATTTTTGACGATTAAATGGAAGCTTGGCAGTTTTGGAGAGATTCAGGTAATAATTTGTACAAACTCTCAGGAAAACTGTATAATAGAAAAAGCCATAAGTAAAGGAAATAATTTGAGTAAATAGGCAGATGTGGTATTTAGTAAACCTAATGTCTAAAAGTACAAGAATCCATGAAGTAGGATAGCATGGAAATGTTTACCAAAAATAAAAGATGAATGCTAGTGAGATGCAAAAAAAAGAAAAGAAAACAAACAAACAAAAAAACTGTAAAATTCTGTTATGTGTTTTTTTCTTCTCATTCCTAGCTGGAAGATATTTAATAATATGTTCCCAAGTACAATCAAGAATAACAAACAGCTGACATCTAGGGTCTGGTTGGTTTGATTGAAGTGGCAGTGAAAAGAGCAGTCCTCTAAAGAAAAAGTAGTCATGTTTTTTAAATTTCAAAAGGCCTGCTGAAATACATATGATAAAACACTGCTTTATTTTATTTTCCATCCTTTGCTTTCTCCAGTGGGTCTTTCTGATGATGTTTATGTTTTATTTCAGCTTTACTGCCTTCAATTATCTTACTTTTGATTCCTTGCATTTCATTTTGCTACACCACAATGCCCAGTGAATAAGTTCCGAGTCACTTGCACAAGTGTGGAGGAAGGCAGTGCATTTCCTCTTAGCTCTACTTTTCCCAGCAGGCCAGCTCCACCTGGTTGCATCCCCCTGAATGCGGAGGAATGGCCCTGCAGCCACCTCTGGACACCACCCCAGACATAGCTTCTCTGGCTGGTGCTGGGCTTCCCAGGTGCTGGGGGCCTGACCAGATGTGCCATGAGGTCACTGCCCCAGCACCAGCAGCCCTGGACCCCAGGTGACTGCCCCAGGGAGGGGCAGGAACCCCTCACACCCTCTTGGCTCTGTCCTGCCCACCCCGTGCAGTGCCCTGGAGCAGAGGCAAAGGTGTGGGCCAGGGAGCAGGGCCACTGGGACCAGTTACAATCCTGTCCAAGTTCTGAGGGTTCTGAGGGCTCTTGACCAGGAAGTGCAGGCCTAGGCTCCAAGCCACAATTGACTTCTGAGTGCTGATTTTATATCCACAGACCTGATTTAACTCAATTTTTGTTTTTGCTTTTTGTTTTGGGGGTTTGTAGGTGCTTGGGAGTGTTTTTTTGTTTAGGTTCTTTTTTGTAGTTTTCTTGCTATTTTCTATGTAGACAATGTCATCTGCAGATATGGGCAGTTTTATTTCTTCATTTCCCATCTATATGTTTTTCATTTCTTTTTCTTATCTTACTTATTTTAGGGGCTAGAACTTCCTTTTTTTGAATAAGAGTGGAGAGGTTGGTCATCCTTTCCTTGTTCCCAATCTTAGTGGTGACCATTCAGTCTCTCACTATTAAGTATGAAGTTAGCTGTAGGGTTTTTGTCAATGTTCTTTACCAAGCTTAGGTAATTCATCACTATCCCTAAAGTTCTGAAAATTTGTTATCATGAATTGGTGTTGGATTTTGTCAATAATCTTCTCTGTTCCTGGATGTAATCATATTATTTTTGTTCTTTAGCCTTTGTGGACTACATTAATTGATTTTTTGAATGTTGAAACAATACTGCAAACCTGGAAAAACTCTCACTTGGTCATGATGTATAATTTTTTTATACAGTGTTAGATTTGGCTTGCTAATATTTTGTTAACAATTTTTGTGCTTATATTCATGAGGGATTTGATACATAATGGCTTTTTTGGTATTGTCTTTGGTTTTGGTGTCAGGTTAATATTGGCCTCATCAAATGAGTTGGGAAGATTTTCCTCCTTTTAATTTTTGAAAGAGGTTGTGTGGATTGGTGTGACTTCTTTAACTGATTCATATAATTTTCTATTTAAATCATCTGGGCCTGGAAATTTTTTTTGGAAGTTTTTTTAAATTAAAAATTCAAGTTCTTGAATAGTTTTAGTGCTATTCAGATGTCTATTTATTTAATCTTATTTGAGTTTTGATACTTTTTGGTTTTCGAGGAATTGGTCCTTTTCTTCTAAATTGTTGAGTTTATGAGCGTATTCATAGTATTCCCATATTATACTTTGTAATAGCTGCAGACTCTGGAACCATATCCTCTGTTTAACTCCTGGCACTGGTGATTTGTGTCATCTCTCTGGTATTTTTGTCAGTCTTGCTAGAGGGTTGTCAATTTCAGTGACAGTTTTGAAAAAATAACAATTTTTTTGATAGTCTCTGTTGTTTTCCTATTTTCAATTTGATTTCCATTCTGGTGTTTATTATTTCCTTTCTTGTGATTTCTTTTGGTTTATTTTTCTCTTTTTTCCTAGTTTCTTGGGATAGAAACGTTTACTTGAGACATTTTCTCTTTTCTAATATAAGCATTTAGTGCTATAAATTTCCCTGTCAGCACTGTTCCAGCGACTTCATTTTTATTCTGTTCCATGTATATTTTATTTCCTTTGTGATCTCCTTCTTGAGCCATGGACTATTTATAAATATGTTGTTTCATTTCAATGTGTTCAGAGATTTTTCCTGTTGTCTTTCCATTATTGATTTCCCGTTTTGTTCCATTATGGTCAGAGGACACACTCTGTATGAATGATATCATATCTTTTCAACTTGTTAAGGTTTGTTTCATGGCCCAGGATAAAGGTCTATGTTGGTGAATGTTCTGCGGGAACTTGAAAAAAATGTATCCTGCCTGTTATTGACTGGAGTGTTCTATATATGTCAATTAGATCGTGTTTATTTGACTTTTTTCAGATCTACAATATTCCTTTTGATATTCTATTTATCAACAGTTGTTTTATCAGTTGCTCAGAGGACTTTGATTTGTCTAATTCTCCCTTGATGACTCTTCTCTCTTTTCTGCTCTTGGGGAAGCTGTTCAGGTAGACAGCAGGTCTGGATGGTACCAGGGCTGAGGGTCAATTTGCTAGGACAAATTAATTAATACCTACTTAGCTTCAATAGTGTACAAAATACAGCTCCTATACAGCTCTTTCCATTATTTCTTCAAATATTCTTTCTGCCACTTTCTCTCTCTCCTCCTTCTGGGATTTCTGTAATGCATGCATTGGTGTGCTAAAGATGGTGCACCATAGTTCTCTTGGTCTCTTTTCATTTTGCTTCATTATTTTCTCCTTCTGCTAGTCAGAATGGATGATCTCAAGTGCCTGACCTTCAAATTTACTGATTCTTCTGCGATTTTAAATCTGCTATTGAAAACCTCTACTGAATTTTTTTAAAAAATTCTTTCACCTCTTTTTACTTAATGTGGCCACAAGAACATTTAAAATTACCTATGTGGCTTGTGTTATATGTTCCTGTGTGTGTGTGTGTGTGTGGTGTGCATGTTTATTTATTTTTAAGAGCAATTTTGGTTTCACAGCAAAATTAAGAGAAAGGTACAGAAATTTCCCAATTACTCCCTGCCTCTACATATGCATAGCTTCCCACATTATCAACATCCCTAACCAGAGTGGTACATCTGTTATGGTTGGTGAACTCACATTGTCACATCCATCATAAGCACCCAAAGTCCATAGTTTGTATGAGGGTTCACTTGGTACTGTGCATTCTATGGGTTTGGAAAAATGTATAAATGACATGTATCCATCATTATAGAACCATATAGAGTGTTTTCACTGCCCTAAAATTCCTCTGTGCCCCACCTATTCATGCCTCCCCGCCTGAAACCCTGGCAACCACTGATCTTCTTATTGTCTCCATAGTTTTGCCTTTTCCAAAATATCATGAAGCTGGAATCTTACAGGTGTGTAGCTTTTTCAGATTGGTTTCTTTCACTTAGTAATATGCATTTAAGGTTCCTCATTGTCTTCTCATGGCTTGACAGTTCATTTCTTTTAAGCACTGAATAATATTCCATTGTCTGGATGTACCACAGTTTATGTTTCCATTATACCTACTGAAGGTTGAACTTGAAGGTTGCCTCCAAATTTTGGCAAACATGAATAAAGCTGCTATGAACATACATGTGCATGATATTTTTGTGGACATAAGTTTTTAAATTCTTTGGGTAAATACCAAGGGGTGTGATTCCTGGATAATATGTTAGAGTGTGTTTAGTTTCATAAGAGATTGCCAAACTGTCTTCAAAAGTTGGCTATACCATTTGTATTTCCACCAGCAATGAATGAGAGGTCCCGTTGCTGTACATTCTCACCAGCATTTGTTCTTGTCAGTATTCCAGATTTTGCCCATTCTAATAGGTGTATAGTGGTATTTCATTGTTTTAATTGGAATTTTCCTGATAACATATGATGCGGAGCATCTCTTCCTACCTTTATTTTCCATCTGCATATCTTCTGAGGTGAGATGTCTGTGAAGGTCTTTGGCCCATTTTTTTGATTGAGTTTTTTGGTTTTTTATTGTTGGGTTTTAAGTGTTTGTATATTTTGGATAACAGTCCTTTATCAGATATGCTTTTGTAAATATATTCTCTCAGTCCATGGTTTGTGCTATCATTCTCCTGATAGTGTCTGTTGCAGAGAAGATGTTTTAAATTTTAATTAGGTCCAACTTATCAATTGTTTTTAATGGATTGTGCCTTTGCTGTTGTATCTAAAAAGTCACCGCCATATCCAAAGTCTTCTAGACTTTTTTTCTTACATTATTTTCTATGAGTTTTACAGTTTTACATTTTACATTTAGGCCTACAATCTATTTTAGTTAATTTCTGTGATGTAGTGAATTTTTCATTTGTTATCTGACATTCCAGCTCCAGAATTTTATTGGTTCCTTTTCACAGTTTCAATCTATTTATTACAATTTTCTATTTTGTGAGACATTGTTCTCCTGATTTCCTTTAATTCTTTATTCATAGTTTCCTTTATCTTTTTGAGCATATTTAAAGCACGTATTTAAATGCCTTTTCTAGTAATTCCAATATCTGTTCTTCCTCAGGGACCGTTTCCACTAATTATTTATTTTGTAAATGGTACTGTGGACAAAGAATGTCACCTGCCATATCAGTAAACAAAGGATGTTGCAGCCATCAAGCCATCAACCACTGCAGATGCCCCCCACCCTGAAGGTGTACCCTGAGGGGATTCAGGATGGAGAAAACAGGATACTGCCCCTAGACAGTTAAGGTGCACATCAAAGGAATGATTTCAATGAGCCCCAACTCTTGCATCTTCCCATACATAGAAAAGTGCCTAATTCATTAACTTGAGATGTCTGGTTTTTCCTTCCAACTACCTAGTGTTTTTTGGCAGAAACTCCTATATATCCTGGCTCCTTCCTTACCTCACTGGAGTAGTCCCTGAGAGCTGAGAGGCTGTCTCCCAGGCTTAAGTCCTCATTATGTCTGCTGAATAAAACATATTTCTCAACTGTTAGCTTGTGCATTTTTTTTCAGTTGACAGTACATAGGTTCTTATCTCTTCTCATGCTTTGAAATTTTTGTTGAAAACCACATTTGGAATGTTATAAAGAGGCAACTCTGGAGATGAGATTCTCCTCCCTTTCTTGAGTTTATTGTTGTTTGTATTTTTAGGAACTTTTAAAATTATTTTTGAGAGACTCTACCCTTTGCCATATGTGGTCACTGAAGACTCTATCTCATTACCTTTGTTCATTAGTTTTTATTAGTTCATTTATTTGTTCATTAGCTTTTATTTCATTAGCCAGTGTTTTCACAGAGAACCCCTTAAATGTCTGGATAAAAAAAAAAAAGTCTTTTCAGGTAGACTATGTGTGTGCATTTGGGCACAACTTCAACACTTACCTAGGCAGATTACAACTCTGCGTTCACCTTCATTTCTTGTTTATACACACACACACACACACACACACACACACACACACTGCACATACATAAAAAGAGAGAAAGAGAGAGAGAAGAATTTAGTATAAGGAATTGAAGCATATAACTTGTAAGACAGAACAGCAGGCTGAAAATTCAGGTGAAAGATGATTTTACAGTCTTGAGTCTGAAATGTGCAGGAAAGGCCATCAGGTAGGAAACTCAGGCAGGATTTCTATGCAGCAGACTTGAGGAAGAAAAAAAGCTTGTTCAGGAAACCTTAGACTTTGCCCTTAGAGCTTCGCTTTGGATGATGCCCACCCAAATAATGAAGAGTAATCTGCTTTACTCCAAGTCTACTAACTGTAAATATTAATCACATCTAAAAATATCTTCACAGCAACATCCAGACTGGTGTTTGGCCAAACAACTGGGCACCATAGCCAGGCATGTTGACAAAAAATATTAACTATCACAATTTGCATGTAAATGTTTTTGAGGAACACTGTCCCCAAAGTCACTTCTCTGACATGAGAGAGATCAGAATTAGGTGAAAAAAAGGTAAGTTCTTTGCATTAGACCTTCAGGGAGCCACCAGACATTTCCAAATGGACAATCACAATTCTTTGAGAACAAGGATCTGCTGCTTTCACCAGCACCAGGAAACCACACTGGGAACATGGGTTGACATCAAACCCGGGAGGTGGGGTGGGACAAAAGTAAGTTAAAATGTCACAATGCACTCCTACCAGGTTTTAGTCACCTTTTTCTTGTTTAAGCATTTGATTGGTTGCTATAAACCTTTGACTGTTTTCCAGACATCTGAAAAGTTGATTTTGACGTTCATTTTACCAGTGTTTTTGTAGAGGGATGGTCCTTTGGAACTCCCTACTCTGACATTTTTGTTGATGTCACTACTATCAAGATGCATTTTAAGGAACATTTTTTTTTTTAAAAAAGAATGTTTTTAAAAGAAAGCTTATCCTCCATAGAATGCAGTGTATTTTTCACCATCAGTCGACCACAGTCTGGAAATTTTTACAGTAGTGGACCTACTCATAACCATAGTACTGACTAAAATTAATATGATTTGTTGAGCATTTTACTCTGTGCAATTGATGCCCAAATTGCCTCACATGTGTGATCTCCTTTGATCCACACAGACACTGAAGCAATATGTTCTATTTAACCTAAGAACAGAAGAGGCAGATCATATAGGAACGTTCCCTATTTTATTGAATAAGAAACTGAGGATTAGCCACTGACACAATATCAAAAGGAGAAAATCTAGCAAAATTAGGTTTGTCACTCAATTTGGGACAAGTCAACTTCTTGACCCTTCAGTTTCTTCATTGTAAAATGCGAACAAGAATATCTACATTCTAGGAAAGTTCTGAAGGTATAGTGGTATAACATATGTTCAATTGTTAGCAGACATGTGCTCAACTAATATTTAGACTAATATTTAAACTAACAATGATAATGAGGATTAGGGCTGCTATGTTCTCAGCCTCCACTATGAAAGTCCAGCACTAAATAGCTAATTTCATTAAATAAACTGCCAAATTGCACTGACTGTACAGGAGAAATAACAAGTCATTTCATGTTGTCATTCATCAGAATATTGCAATATGGACCTAGCCTCAAAGGAAATTTATGTTTGAAAATTAATATTCAGGCATTGAGATGTAACACAAGGCCCAAAGAGTTGGACTATTGTTGCTTAACTTGGTGAAAAATCTAACCTTTCTAATTCTCAGTTTACAATTTACTGTAAAAAGACATCATAAGAAATCATTGGAGAAAATCTGAAAACCAAAAGCAAATACTTTGAAAAGACCAATATAATTGACAAGCCTCTATCCAGGCTAGCTAAGAAAAAAAGAGGATATAAGTTGCTAATATAAGAAATGAAAGAGAGGCGATCACTACAGATCCCATAGGCACTGAAAGGGTAACAGTATATAATGAACAACTCTATGCCCACAAACTTGATAACCCTGACCAATTCCTAAAAAGACAGAATTATCCATAAGAAGAAATAGACAATCTGAATAGGCTTCTATTTATTAAAGGAGTTAAATTAATTATTAATACTTTCCAAAGCAGAAAACCACAGGCCAAGATGGGTTGGCCATTGAATTCTAACAAATATTTGAAGAAGGAATTATACCAGTTCTGTAAAAGCTACTCCAGGAGATAGAACAAGGTAGAATACTTCCTAACTCATTCTATGAGGCCAGCCTTGTCCTAATACCAAGCCCAGGCAAAAACATTATAAGAAAAATACACATCAATATCTTTCATTTACACAAATGCAAAATCCTCAATAAAATAGTAGTAAATCAAATACTATAATTTATAAGAACGGTGCATATATCATGAACATGTGAGATTTTGAATTTACCAAGAGAAAAGTGACTCATTCCCTACAAGAGAAACTCCGTAAGACTGGGTTTCTCAGTAGAAACCTTACAGGTCAGGAGAGAGAATGATGTATTCAAAATGCTGAAAGAAAAAAAAAATGCCTACCAAGAATACTTTACTCAGCAAAGCTGTCCTTTGCATATAAAGGAGAGATAAAACTTTGCTAGCCAAACAAAAAACGAGGTAATTAATCACCACTAAACCTGCCTTTACAAGAAATCCTAAAGGGAGTCTTCAAGCTGAACCAAAATGATGCTAATTAGTAACATGTAAACCTGTAAAAGTATAAAACTCACTGGTAAATGTAAGTATATAGTCAAACTCAAAATACTCCAAAACTGTAATGGCAGTGTGTAAATCACATTTAACTCGAGTGTAAAGGTTAAAAGACACACACGCAAAAATAAATTAAAAATAACTTTAGCTAAATAATTTGATAATGGATACACTAAGTAAAACAATATAAATCGTGACATCAGAAACATAAACGTGATGGTAAAGTAAAAGTATAGAGTTTTTGTATGCAATCAAAATTAAATTGTTATTGCCACACAGCTCACAGTGCCATGTTGGCAGGGGTGTCTGGAATGACTCTGTTTCAGAGGAGAGAAGACAAGATGGTGGGGTAGAAGATCTTGAGTTCACCTCCTCCCACAAGAACATCAAAATCACAACAAACTGCTGAACAATCAACAATAAAGAAGACTGGAACCTACCGAAGACAAAGAAGAAATCACAATGAGATGGTAGGAGGGGTGCACTCACAATATAATCAAATCTCATACCCCCTGGTGGGTGACCCACAAACTGGAGAATAATTATATCACAGAAGTTCTCCCATGGGAGTGTGAGTTCTGAACCCCATGTCATGCTCCCCAGGCTGGGGGTCTGGCTACAGGAGGAGGAGCCCTAAAAGCATTTGGCTTTGAAGGTCACCAGGTCTTGTTCGCAGGAGCTCCAGAAGAGTGGGGGAAACAGAGACTCCAATATTGGAGGATGAACACAAGGTCTCATTTGCACCAGGACCCAGGGCAAAAGCAGTGACTTTGTAAGAGCCTGGGCCAGACCTACATGCTGGTCTTGAATTTATTCAGGTATGCAAGAGTGGTTCAAAATTTGAAAATCAATTGATGTAATCTGTCCTGTCAGCAGTCTGAAGAAGATAATTGCATGAATATATATGAATATATATATATATATATATATATATATATATATATATATATATATATATATATATGCAGTAATTGGATTGAACAAAATCCAATGTCCATTCAGCAAAGTAGGAACATGGGAACTTCCTCAATTTGACAAGTTCATCTACAAAAACCTACAGTTAATATCACATTCAGCAAGATGGTGGAATACCATCCTTTCTACCATCCTCTTCCCACAGAGGTATAGATTTTCATAATCACCCCAGCATAAGAGTACCTTTGTGGAAGTCCTGGAGTCCAGAGAAGTTCCAGCACACCAATGGAGCAAAAACAATCCAAGAATAGACACACTGAAGAGGGTAAGAAGCACAGTTTCACCTGACTCACATCATCCCTCCCCCAAGGCAGCACAGCTCAGTGCCAAGAGAGATCCCCTCAACACAATTTCTCCCACAAGGGAGAGTGAAAACATAGTGAGTGAACTCATGGCTTCCCCAGCAAGAAGTCCACTTCTTTCTTGACCCACCCAGAATACTGAGATAGGTGGAAGAGTTTGGGTGCAGGGAAAACAAGTGGGGACTCACAACAACCAGGGCTCAGAATTCAACAATGGGCCATAGATCCTATTGTCAGCTTCACAGACTGCAACAGGAGGCATACCCATGAGTCACTTGGTATGCCTCACCTTCAGAACACTCCCTCTCCCAACTGGCCCACAGGAATTCCCAAAACACAGCTCTACTCAGCCTCCCCTGTGTCCAGCTCCCATTGCTTGACTCCACAGATGGCAAGTGTGATCCTCTGCAGACAGCTTGAGAAAACATGTCAACGGCCATCTCAACTCTGCAGAATTGGGAGAAGGCACACAAACTTGAACATTTCAGGGCACTGCACTATAGAAAACAAACAGGAGGCTCTCAGCACCTTGCCTGGTATTGTGGGATCAAGAGAGGCATAAAATCTTAGGATTCCCTCCTCCTAAGAGGGAACAAGAAGTGCAGAGTTGATGCATCCATAGAAATGGTCTGAAAGTGCCTCAAAATCCATAGCTGGCTGACTGGAGAAGGTGTTTCTCTCCTATAGCCAGTCAGTAAGAACTGTAGGAGGTGACTGCATCTTCAAATGTGAAAACAGCAACACAGGACTTCAAGGTTAATGGAAAATCAAGAAAGCATGATACTACCGAAGGAACATAATAATATTCCAGTAACTGACCCCAAAGAAATGAAGAGCTATGAATTGTCTGACAAAAATTCAAAATAGTTGTTTTAAGGAAGCTGGTGAGCTACAAAAGAACACAGATAGATAACTCAGCAAAATCAGGAAAACCATACACGAACAAAATTAGAATTTCAATAAGGAAATAGAAATAATGACAAAGAACCAAAGAGAAATTCTAGAGCTGAAGAAAACATCGAATAAAGAAAAATTCCATAGAGAACACCAAAAGCAGACTTCATCATGCAGAAGAAAAATCTGTGAACTCAAAGACAGGTCATTTGAAATTATCATGTCAGAGGACAACAAAGAGTGAAAGGATCAAAGATAGCCTACAGGATTCATCAGACACCATGAGGGAACTAATATACAGATTATGAGAGTCCCAGAAGCAGAAGAGAGCAAGAAAGAGATGTAAAGCTTACTTAAAGAAATAATGGCTGAAAACATTCCAAATCTTGAAAGAGCTATTTATGGATATCCAGGAACATGAAGGTCAAAGGTGCCCAAAGAGGTTCAACTCAAATTGAATTTCACCAAGACACATTACAATCAAACTGTAAATAATCAAAGACAAAGAGAATTTTGAATTCACCAACAGAAAAGTGATTCATTCCATACAAAAGAAACTCCATAAGATTCTAGATTTCTCAGTAGAAACCTTGCAGTCCAGGAGAGAGTGAGATGATATGTTCAAAATGCTGAAAGAAAAAAAAAAAAGCCTACCAAGAATACTTTACCCAGTAAAGCTGTCCTGTGGAAATAAAGAAGAGATAAAACTGCCAGCCAAACAAAAAGTGAGGTAATTAATCACAACTAAACCTGCCTTTACAAGAAATGCTACAGGAAGTTCTTCAAGCTGAACCAAAATGATGCTAATTAGTAACATGTAAACCTATAAAAGTATAAAACTAAAAGTATAAAACTCACTGGTAAATGTAAGTATATAGTCAAACTCAAAATACTACAAAACTTTAATGGTGGTGTGTAAATCACATTTAACTCGAGTGTAAAGGTTATAAAAACAAAAGAATTAAAAATAACTATGCTGGGAGGACCTTCAAGATGGTGGAGGAGTAAGACATGGAGATCACCTTCCTCCCCACAAATACATCAAAAATACATCTACATGTGGAACAACTCCTACAGAACACCCCCTGAACACTGGCAGAAGATCTCAGACTTCCCAAAAGGCAAGAAACTCCCCCCGTACCTGGGTAGGGCAAAAGAAAAAAGAAAACACAGAGACAAAAGAATGCGGACTGGACCTGCCCCTCTGGGAGGGAGCTGTGAAGGAGGAAAAGTTTCCACAAACTAAGAAGCCCCTTCACTGGCAGAGACGGGGGGATGGGCGGGGGGGGGAAGCTTCGGAGCCATGGAGGAGAGCACAGCAACAGGGGTGCAGAGGGCAAAGTGGAGAGATTCCTGCACAGAGGATTGGTGCCGAACAGCACTCACCAGCCTGAGAAGCTTGTCTGCTCAGCCACTGGGGTGGGTGGGGGCTGGGAGCTGAGGCTCGGGCTTCAGAGGTCAAATCCCAGGGAGAGGACTGGAGTTGGCTGTGTGAACACAGCCTGGAGGGGGCTAGTGCACCACAGCTAACTGGGAGGGAGTGCAGGAAAACGTTTGGAACTGCCTAAGAGTTAAGAGACCATTGTTTCGGGGTGCACGAGGAGAGGAGATTCAGAACACCACCTAAATGAGCTTCAGAGATGGGCTTGAGCCACGGCTATCAGCGTAGACACCAGAGACGGGCATGAAATGCTAAGGCTGCTGCTGCAGCCACCAAGAATCCTGTGTGCAAGCATAGGTCACTATCCACACCTCCCTCCCTGGAGCCTGTGCAACCCACCACTGCCAGGGTCCCGTGATCCAGGGACAACTTCTCTGGGAGAACACATGGCAGGCCTCAGGCTGTTGCAATGGCACACTGGCCTCTGCCCTCACAGGCTCGCTCCACATTCCGTACCCCTCCCTCCCCCCAGCCTCAGTGAGCCAGAGCCCACTAATCAGCCGCTTCTTTAACCCCCTCCATTCTGGGCGAAAAACAGATGCCCTCAGGAGACCTACATGCAGAAGTGGGGCCAAATCCAATGCTGAACCCCAGGAGCTGTGCAAACAAAGAAGAGAAAGGGAACTTTCTCCATGCAGCCTCAGGAGCAGTGGATTAAATCCCCACAAGCAAGTTGATGTACCCTGCATCTGTGGAATAACTGAATAGACAACGAATCATGCCAAAATTGAGGTGGTGGACTTGGGGAGCAACTGTAGACTTGGGGTTTGCTGTATGCAACTGACTAGTTTCTGATTTTTATGTTTATCTTAGCATAGATTTAATGCTTCTTATCATTGGTGGATTTGTTTATTGGTTTGGTTGCTCTCATTTTTATTTTTTACTTTAAAAAATTTTTAATAATACTTTTTTAGTTTTAATAACTTTATTTTTTTCTTTCTTTTATTTCTCCCTTTTCTTCTGAGTCATGTGGCTGACAGGGTCTTGGTGCTCCATCTGGGTGTCAGGCCTGAGCCTCATAGGTGGGAAAGCTGAGTTCAGGACATTGGTCCACCAGAGATCTCCCGGCTCCACGTAATATCAAACAGTGAAAATCTCCCAGAGATCTCCATCTCAATGCTAAGACCCATCTCCACTCAACAACCAGCAAGCTACAGTGCTGGACACCCTATGCCAAACAACTAGCAAGACAGGAACACAACCCCACCCACTAGCAGAAAGGCTGCCTAAAATCATAAGGTCACAGACACCCCAAAACACACTACCAGAAGCGGACCTGCCCACCAGAAAGACAAGATCCAGCCTTATCCACCAAAACACAGGCACTAGTCCCCTCCACCAGAAAGCCTACACAACCCACTGAACCAACCTTAGCCACTGGGGGCAGACACCAAAAACAACGGGAACTACCAACCTGCAACCTGGGAAAAGGAGACCCCAAACACAGTAAGTTAAGCAAAATGAGAAGACAGACAAACACACAGCAGATGAAGGAGCAACGTAAAAACCCACCAGACCAAACAAATGAAGAGGAAATAGGCAGTCTACTTGAAAAAGAATTCAGAGTAATGATAGTAAAAATGATCCAAAATCTTGGATTTTTCTTTGTATTTAATTTTTGATAGTTTGATTAATATGTGTCTTAATGTGTTTCTCCCTGAATTTTTCCTGTAGGAATGGGACTCTCTGTGCTTCCTGGACTTGGTTGACTGTTTCCTTTCCCATATTAGGGAAGTTTTCAACTATAATCTCTTCAAATATTTTTCAGTACCTTTCCTTTTCTCTTCTTCTTCTGGGACCCCTATAGTTCGAATATTGGTGCGTTTAATGTTGTCCCAGAGGTCTCTGAGACTGTCCTCAATTCTTTTCCTTCTTATTTCTTTATTCTGCTCTGCAGTAGTTATTTCCACCATTCTATCTTCCATGTCACTTATTCGTTCTTCTGCCTCAGTTATTCTCCTATTGATTCCTTCTAGTGTATTTTCCATTTAGTTTTGTGTTCTCCATCACTGATTGTTCTTTAGTTCTTCTAGGTTTTTGTTAAATATTTCTTGTATCTTCTCAATCTGTGCCTCCATTCTATTTTTGAGGTCTTGGTTCATCTTTACTATGATTACTCTGAATTCTTTTTCAGGTAGATTGCCTATTTCCTCTTCATTTATTTGGTCTTGTGGGGTTTTACCTTGCTCCTTCTTCTGTAATATATTTCTCTGTCATCTCATTTTGTCTAACCTACTGTTATGGTCTCCTTTCCTCAGGCTGCAGTGTCTGTAGTTCCTCTTGCTTTTGTTGTCTGCCCCCAGTCAGTGAGGTTGGTCCAGGGGCTTGTGTAGGCTTCCCAGTGGGAGGGACTGGTGCCTGTGCTTGGGGGTGTGGAGCTGAGTCTTTTCCCTCTGAAAGACAGGGCCACATCAGGTGGTGTGTTTTGGGGTGTCTGTGATCTTAGTATGACTTTAGGCAGCCTGTCTGATGATGAGTGAGGCTGTGTTCCTGTCTTGCTGGTTGCTTGGTGTGAGGTGTCCAGCACTGGAGCCTGCAGGCTGTTGTGTGGCGCTGCGTCTTGGTGTTGATATGGATACCTCCAGAAGTACGCACACCGATTAATATTCCCTGGGCCCAGGTATTCTCTGGTGGTCCAGTGTCCTGGACTTGGCACTACTACCCCAGAGGCCCAGGCCTGACCCCTGGATGGGGAACCAAGTGCCCACAAGCTGCCCAATGTAGCCAGAGATAAAAGAAAGAACAGAAAAGAAACCCAAGGCAAAGAGCAAAAACAACAGCAAACAAACAGCAGCAACAAGAACACAACACACACACACAGAATAAAATAAAATTAAAAAATTAAAAAAAACAAGAAAACAAACAAACAAAAGAATTCAAACATGAGAACAGTCAATAAGGCCTTAACCAACAAAAATAAAAAATGAAAAATAAAACAAAAACAGATAGCAAACAAACATCAAGAAAAGTGAAGAAAACAAAATATACACATATAAACAATCAAAAAAATAAAGAAAAAATAAAATGAAAAAACAAAGAACAAGTAAAAATAGAAAATATATATATATTTAAAAAATAAAAATAAATGATAAAAAATAATAAAAGGAACAACACCAACAACTGAACAAAATGAAACAAACAAAAAAAGAATAATAGAATTAAGAATATTTTCCTGGGCCCTCCTCTGTCAGTGTCCTTGCTCCCTCAGTGAGCCACAGCCAATCCCCACCTTCCCATGAGGACCTACAATACCTCTAGGTAGGTCTCTGGACCTGCTGTGGGCACTGTGGGGCCAGCTCAGACTCTGACCTGGCTTGACTCCCACATGTATGTTCCCTCAAACTCCAGTGCTGTGAAGGCTAGATCAGTCTCAATTGTGGGAACACTCATTGTCTATTCAGGTATTCCACAGAGGCTGGATTTACCAAGCCAATCTTGGGGATTTAATCGATGGCTTGTGCAGCTGCATGGAAAGATTTCCATTCCTCTTCCTTAGTCGCATGGCCCCTGGGGCTCAGTTCTCGTTTTGACCCCACCTCTGCATGTGTGCCACCCTCAGGCATCTGTTCCTTGCCCAGGTGCGAGTGAGTGAAACAGTAGCTGCTTGGGGCACACTTACTCAGGCCAGGGAGGGGTACGGTGGCCACAACTGGGGTGTTCATGAGTTGCCTGCAGCAGCAGGGACCAGCAGGCAGTTGCAACAGACTGGGGCATGCTCACTCTGGTGGGAGTGCCTGGCAGTGCCTGCAGAGGCAGGAGCTGGCATGTGGGGACAGTGGTGGCCCCGCCCCCCTCACGCCTCTCAGCAACGGTGCCCCACTTTCCAGGCAGTGCATGCTTCCTCTAGGGGCATTCCCAGCTGCGCATCCCTTCACTCCTGTCCCCACTGCTATATACGCGCAGCTTACAGCACTCCTCTGCCGGGATCTGTTCTCCCAACCCCACGCTTTAGCACTCAGCCCCAGCCAGCATCGGCAGACTCTCATCCCAGGCAGGGGAGCCCAGGGCTGATTCCCAAGGAGGCTTTGGGATGGGCAGCACTCAGGCCCCTGGAGCCCACATGGGCAGAGGAGACCCTGGCCTGAGGGATGGGTGTGCCCACTCAGATGGGAGCCCTTCCCAATGCCCATGGAGGCTGAAGAAGCTGGCAGGTGGGGAAAGGGGTTATAATGGCAGTTCTGCCCCTTGTACGCCACTCGAAAATGACGCCTTTCTTTTATGGTGTCCCAGGTTTTTTCTGCAGACTTTCCCGGTTGTGCAGCTCCTTACTCTTGTCCCTTCAGGCTATCTTTTCACAGCCAACAGCTGTCCCCTCCCTGGGTCCGTGCTCCAAACCCCAATTTCCAGCACCCAGCCTCCCTTCGCAACAGGTGACTCATGACTCAGGCTGGAATGTGCAGAGCTGCAGTGTAGACCATGCAGTTTTTACTTTTTCCTGCCTTCCACAGATTGTCCACTGCATTCTCCTTTGATCCCCTGAAGGTCCTTTTCTGTCCCAGCTGATTTCCCCACCATGAGAGAGTTTTTCTGTGTGAGGACCTCCCCTCACCTTCAGCTTCCCACCAGGGTTGTTGGTCCCTTTTTTGATTCCTCTTTTCTTTTTTTCTTCTTTCTTTCATCCTAGCCAGTTGTGAGGGGATGTTTCTTGTCCTTTTAGGTGTCCAAAGTCTTCCGCTAATGTTCAGCAAGTGCTCTATGAGAACTGTTCCGTTTGTAGATGTATTCTTGATATACTTGGGGAGCGACGAATTCCGCATCCTCCTATTCCACCATCTTGACTCCTTCCCTCTCTTGTTTCTTGATGTAGGCATTTATCAGTATAAATTTCCCTCTTGTAACAGTTTTTGTAGAAACACATGGGTTTTGATGTGCTTCAATTTTAGTTTCAAGATATTTCTTGATCTCACTTTTAATTTCTTCTTTGACCCATCAATTGTTGCTGAGCATGTTGTTGTTTTTGTTGTTGTTTTTAACGTCTTTATTGGAGTATAATTGCTTTACAATATTGTGTTTCTGCTGTATAACAAAGTGAATCAGCTATACGTATACATATATCCCCATATCCCCTCCCTCTTGCATCTCCCTCCCACCCTCCCTATCCCACCCCTCTAGATGGTCACAAAGCACCGAGTTGATCTCCCTGTGCTATGCGGCTGCTTCCCACTAGCTATCTATTTTACATTTGGTAGTGTATATATGTCCACTGAGCATGTTGTTTAATTCCCAACTATCTGTTAATTTTCCAGCTTTCCTCCTGCTATTGATTTCTAATTTCATACCATTGTAGTCAGAAAATATACTAGCTATAATTTCAATCTTTTTTAAAATTTGGTAAGACTTGTTTTGTGACATATTATATAATTTATCCTGGAGAATGTTCTGTGTGTGCTTAAGAAGAATATTCTGCTGCTCTTGGATGGAATATTCTGTACATGTCTGTTAGTTCCATTTATTCTATAGTATGGTTCAAATCCAATGTTTCCTTATTTATTTTCTGTACAGATGTCCTATCTGTTGTTGAAAGTGGGGCATTGATGTCTCCTACTATTATTGTATTGCTGTCTATTTCTCTTTTCAGAACTGTTAGTATTTGCTTAATATATGTAGATGCATATATATTTACAATTGTTATATCTTCTTTTTAATTTAATTTATTTTATTTTTATTGGAGTATAGTTGCTTTACAATGTTGTGTTAATTTCTACTGTACAGCAAAGTGAATCAGTTATACATATACATATATCCACTCTTTTTAAGATTTCCTTCCCATTTAGGTCACCACAGATCATTGAGTAGAGTTCCTTGTGCTATACAGTAGGTTCTCATTAGTTATCTATTTTATACATAGTAGCATATATATGTCAATCCCAATCTCCCAATTTGTCCCACTCTCCCTTCCCACCTTGGTAACCATAAGTTTGTTCTCTACATCTGTGACTCTATTCCTGCATTGCAAATAAGTTCATCTGTAGTATTTTTCTAGATTCCACATATAAGCTATATTATACAATATTTGTTTTTCTCTTTCTGACTTACTTCATTCTGTATGACAATCTCTAGGTCCATCCACGTCTCTGCAAATGGCACTATTTCATTCCTTTTTATGTCTGAGTAATATTCCCTTGTATATATGTACCACATTTTCTTTATCCATTCCTCTGTCAATGGACATTTAGGTTGCTTCCATGTCCTGGCTATTGTAAATAGTGCTGCAATGAACATCAGGGTTCATGCATCCTTTACAATCGTTATATCTTCTTGACCCCTTTATCATTACATAATTACCATATTTGCCTTCTGTTACTATTTTTTGCTTAAAGACTATTTTGTCTGATATACATATAGCTACCCCTCCTCTCTTTTGGTCTCCACTTGCATGGAATAACTTTTGTCATCCCTTTACTTTGAGCCTATGTGTGTCCTTAAAGTTGAAGTGAGTCTCCATAGGCATCATATAGTTGGGTCCTATTTTTTCATCCATACAACCACACTTTGCCATTTTATTAGAGAATTCAATCCATTTACATTTAGAGTAATTCTTAATAGGTAAACGATAGGTAAAGACTGACTAATGCCATCCTATTAATTGTTTTCTGGCTGTTTTGTAGCTTGATTGTTCTTTTCTTCCTTTCTTGCTGTCTATCATTGAGGATTGATAATTTTCCAAAGTGATATTGTTTGATTCCCCTCTTTCTATCTTTTTTTGTAACTGCTTTGCAGTTAACAAGGAGGCTTACATAAATCTTCTTATATATATAACAGTCTATTTTATACTGATAACAACTTAACTTTGATTGCATGCAAAAACTATATACTTTAATCCCCTTTCCTTTTATACTTTTTATGTCACTATTTTAATCTTTTTTTATTGTGTATCCATTAACAAATTGTTGAAGCTATAGTTATTTTGGGTACTTTTGTTTTTTAACTTTTATGCTAGAGTTAACTAGTTAACACATCACCATATTACAGTATCAAGCTGTTCGAGTCTAATTATATGTTCACTTTTGCCAATGTGTTGCTTATTTTCTTATGTTTTCATGTTAGTAATTAGCATTCTTTTGTTTCAGCTTCAAGAACTCCTTTCAGCATTTCTTGTAAGGTAGCTTTAGTGGTGATGAAATCCCTCAGCTTTTGCCCGGGAAACTCTTTATCTCTCTTTCATTTCTGAAGGACAACTTTGCTGGTTAAAGTATTCTTGGTTGGCAGTTTCTTTTAGCACTTTGAGTATATCATCTCACTGTCTCCTAACCTGTAAGTTCACTGCTGAGAAATCCACTGATAGCCTTATGGGCGTTCCCTCATTGGAGAAATTTTTTTTCCTGTTGCTGTAAAATTCTCTCTTTGTCTTTGGTTTTAAACAATTTTATTATTATGTATCTTGGAGAACATTGTTTTGGACTGAAATTTTGAGGTGACCTATTAGCTTCATGAACCTGAATATCTATATCCCTTCCCAGGTTTGTGAAGTTCTCAGCCATTATTTCTTTAAATAAGCTTTCAGCCCTCTCTCCATCTCTTCTTCTGGGACTCCAGTTAAGTATAACATTTCTTTTGATGGTATTTCATAATTTTCATAGGCTTTCTTCATTCCTTTTCATTCTTTTTTTTTTTTTTTGCTTCTCTGATTGGATAATTTCAATTGATCTGCCTTCTAGCTCACTGATTCTCTCTTCTGTTTGTTAAAGTGTGCTGTTGGAGTTCTCTATTGGATTCTTCCATTCAGTGATTGTATTTAGCTCCAAAATTTCTGTTTGTTTATTTTTTAATGTTTTCTATCTCTTTATTGAACTTCTCCTTTTGTTCTTGCACTGTTTCCCTGACATCATTAAATTGTTTATCTGTGTTCCCTTGTAGCTTTCTGAGCATCTGTAGAATAATTATTTTGAATTCTTTGTTGAACACTTCCTTGAGCTCTATTTCTCTGGGGGCAGTTGCTGGTGGTTTACTGTATTCCTTTAGTAGAGATGTATTTTCCTGATTTTTTTCATGATTCCTGTAGCCTTGACTATGTATCTGCACATTTGAAGGAGTAGTCAACTCTTCTAGACTTTATGGACTGACTTCAGTAACAGAAGCATTTCACCTATGAATAGAGGCACACTGTATCATGCTGTGACTTGGGTCTAGTGGTCCAGGGCGCCAAGTATGGGGGTTTGTGGTGGCACTGCATCTGGGAAGCATGATGTCTCTTCAGTTTAGGCCAATTTGGTCCACAGCACTGACAACTATGTGGTCCTTGGTGAGCACAGAACAGTGTGGGGGGGTACGCAGTGGATGCAAGGACTGTTGGACTCCTTAGTGGCACCTCCAGATCTAGCAGCTAGGGACCAGGGCAGGCAGTGGTGCTGGTCAGAGCCAGTGGTGTGCACACACTCAGCTGCAGAGGCTAGCCGCAGACACCTGTGCCTGCACACTTTTTCCTTAAGCATGTGTGCTTCAGTGGAGGCTGATGGTGGGAGTTGGGCTAGGGACATGCAGGTACACAGCTAGAAGGGCTAGCTATGGGTAGGTGTGAGGTTGCCAGCCAGTGATTAATCTAGGCCCACAAACAGCTGCAGGGGCTGTGGCGTTCCATGTGATCACCTGTCGCTCCAACTCTCCCTGCCCCTCTCACCCCGGGCATGTGTACTGCAATGGAAGCTGATGGCTGATGACAGGATCCAGGCTGGAAGCATGCAGGCGCACAGCTGAAGAGGTTAGCTATGGGTGGGTGTGGTAGTGCTGGACAGTGACAGAAGACAGGGTCTGATCTGGGCTCAGAAGCTGCTCCACAAGCCCTGGTTTTTGGTGTGCCCACTGTGGCTGCACGCTCTTCCTCAGGGTATGAAAGCTACAGTGGAGGCATCAGGCTAGTTCCATGTAGATGCACAGCTGGAGGCCCCAAGCAGAAGCACAGTGGTGAAAGTCACCCAGGGTGCTTAGGCTGGCATTTTGCACTCATGCAGATGCAGAGGCTCAACATGGCTATGGGTGTGGCTCCTGGGCTCTGGCAGTAGCAGGGAGGGACTCAGGCAGCTGGCAACTTATACTTGCATAGCTTCAGGATCCTGGATGGCTGTTGGTATGGTTCCTGGGCTCTGGCAGGGGTGGGAGGAGGAAAGGAGTGGGAAGGAAATCAGATGGCTGGCATCAGCAAATGCAAATACCTGTGGAGTGAAAGCTGGTGAAATATGCAGGCAATCCACAGCAACTGTGCTGGCTGTTGGTTTCCTCAGTGGTGAAATTTGCTGAATTCATCTGCAGGGTAGGTCTTTGTGAACTATGATTGCTCCTGCTGCATGTCTGCTAATAATAGCCTCTGCTTTTCTTCCTTGTTCCTAGCTGGCTCTATACATTTCAGCTTTGCTGGTCTAGGTGGGGTGAACCAAAGTGGGAACTTTCTGCAATGCCTCAAGAGGCTGGATAAGCTGTTTGCTCACCCCTACTCTTCATTTCCTAGAGAGAGGAACTCTTTCTTGGTGGAAGTTCTTTCTTGGTGCTGAACAATGCTGCTTTGGGAGATGGGATGTTGCAGGTGAAATGAAGTTGTCTTCTTTCTCTGCTTGTGTGGTTCTCAAAAATCCTCAGTTTTTTGTTCCACTGTGTTGCTAAAATTCCTAGGTGGACTCTAGAGGTTTACCAGAGCTGTTTTTATTCATGGATAGCTGTTCAATCATTGAACATTTTGGGGGGTGTGTTGGGGAAGCAGGGTTCTCCTGCATTTCAGTTTTCCCTGGAAACTAATGGCTGATTTTTCATCAAAAACCATGGAGGCCAGAAGGCATACTTAAAGTGTGAAAAGAAAAAAATAGTCAACTAAGAATTCTGTATCTGCCAAAACTGTTCATCAGAACTGAAGGAGAAATCAAGACAGCCCCAAACAAACAAAATCAGAAGAATTTGTCACCAGTAGACTTGCCCTACAAGAAATGCAAAAGGGAGTCCTTCAGGCTGAAAGGGAAGGATGCTAGATAGCCATACACAGAAATAAAGAACACTGGTAAAGGTAATTAAATAGGTAAATATAAAATTCAGTATTATTTTATTATTGGTTTGTAACTTCTCTTTTTTACTACATGATTTGAAAGACAAATTCATAAAACAATAATTATAAGTCAATGCTAGTGGATACACATTGTATAAAGATGTAAGTTATGACAATAACATCATAAAGGGGAAAGGACAGAGGTGTCTAGGAGTATAAGAGCAGAGTTTTGCATGCTACTGAAGCTGTTAGTATTAATTCAAACTAAAATGTTATGAATTCAATATGTTACTTATAATCCCCAGGATAACCACGAAGAAAATAACTCAAAAATATACAAAAAGGAAAATGAGAAGGGAACCAAAATGGAACACAACAACAAAAAATCAATTAAACACAAATGAAGGCAGTAATGGAGGTAATGAGGAAGGAAAAGCTATAAGACATATAGAAAAAAATAGCAAAATGGCTGAAGCAAATTCTTCCTTATCAGTAATAAGTTTAAATGTAAACAGAGTAAACTCTGTAATCAAAAGGCATAGATTGACAGAATGGATGAAAAAATTATGATCAAACTATATGCTGCCTACAAGAGACTCATTTTAATCAAAAGAAACTGGTAGGTTGAAAGTGAAATTATGGAAAGAATACTCCACGCAAATAGTAACCAAAAGAGAATTGGGGTAGTTATACAAATATCATACTAAACAGACTTTAATTCAAAATGTGTTTCAAGGTACAAAGAAGGACATACATATTGATTAAAAGGTCAATTAACCAAGGAGCTGTAATTATAAACATACACACAACTAACAAGACCATCACAAAATATATGAAGCAAAAACAGGCAAAACAGAAGGAAGAAATAGTTCTACAATAATAGTTCTATACTTCAATACTCCACTGTCATTAATGGGTAGAACAACAACCCATAAACAGAAGATCAATAATAGAGAACTTGCAAAACACTATAAACCAACTAGAACAAATAACATATACAGAATGCTCTGCTGGCAATAGCAGAATACATATTTTTCTCAAGTGCACATGGAGCATTCTCCAGGATACACCATAAATTGAGCCTTAAGTCTCAGTTAATTTAAAAAGAATAAAATCATACAAAATATCTTCTGTGGTGACAAAGGAATGAAACTGAAAATCAATAACAAGTGAAACTGGAAAATTCACAAATATGTGGAAATGGAGCAACACACTATTAAACAATCAGTAGGTCTAAGAATACATCACAAGGGAAAATAGAAAGTACTTAGAACTGGATTAAAATGAAAATACAACCTATCAAAACATATGGGATGCAGCAAGGCAGTGCTCAAACAGAGATTTATAGTTATAAAAACATATTTTTAAAAAGAAACAATATATCAAACAAATAACCTAACTTTACACCTTAAGGAAATAGGAAATTAAAATAGCAAACTAAATCCGAAGTTAGCAGAGGGAAGGAAATAATAAAAATTAGTTATAATATTGTAAATTAAGTATACTTCAGTTAAGTAATTAATTAAATTTTTTAAATGGTGTTGGCAAGTTTATGAGAGAACAGACACACATACTCTTTTTTTTTTTTAGTTTTACAATTTTTATTTAGTTTTATTGAAATACAGTAGATTTACAATGTTGTGTTAATTTCTGCTGTACGGCAAAGTGATTCAGTTATATATATAAGTTTTTTTTCATATTCTTTTCCATTATGGTTTATCATAGAATATTGAATATAGTTCCCTGTGCTGAATAGTAGGACCTAGTGGTTTACTGCATCTGCTAATCCCAAACTCCCACTCCATCTCTCTCCCACCCTCCCCCACTTGGCAGCCACAAGTCTGTTCTCTATGTCTGCATGTTTCTCTTTCAATAAAAGTTCATTTGTGTCATATTTTAGATTGTACATATAAGTGACACCATATGGTTTTGTCTTTCTGTGTCTGACTTACTTCACTTAGTATGATAATCTCTAGTTCCATCCACATGGCTGCAAATGGCATTATTTTGTTCTTTTTTTATGGCTGAGTTGTATGCCATTGTATATATGTACCACATCTTCTTTATCCATTCATCTGTTGATGGACATTTAGGTTGTTTCCATGTCTTGGCCATTGTGAATAGTGCTGCTATGAACACTGGGGTGTATGTATCTTCTTGAATTATATTTTTGTCCAGATGTATGCCCAGGAGTGGGATTGCTGGATCATATGGTAGTTCTACTTTTAGTTTTCTGAAGAACCTCCATACTGTTTTCCATAGTGGCTGTACCAACTTACATTCCCACCAGCAGTGTAGGAGGGTTCCCTTTTCTCCACCCCTCTCCAGCATTTGTTATTTGTAGACTTCTTTTTTTTTGAAGATTTTTTTTTGATGTGGACCATTTTTTTTTAAGTCTTTATTGAATTTTTTACAATATTGCTTCTGGGTTTTTTTTATGTTTTGTTTTTTTTTGGCCAAGAGGCATGTGGGATCCTAGCTCCCCAACCAGGGATTAAACCCATACTCCCTGCATTGGATGCACTGGACCACCAGGGAAGTCCCTGTAGACTTCTTCTTTTTTTTTTTTTTTAACATCTTTATTGGAGTATAATTGCTTTACAATGGTGTGTTAGTTTCTGCTTTATAACAAAGTGAATCAGTTATACATATACATATGTTCCCATATCTCTTCCCTCTTGTGTCTCCCTCCCTCCCACCCTCCTTATCCCACCCCTCTAGGTGGTCACAAAGCACCGAGCTGATCTCCCTGTGCTATGCGGCTGCTTCCCACTAGCTATCTATTTTACATTTGGTAGTGTATATATGTCCATGCCACTCTCTCACCCTGTCACATCTTACCCTTCCCCCTCCCCATATCCTCAAGTCCATTCTCTAGGAGGTCTGTGTCTTTATTCCCGTCTTGCCACCAGGTTCTTCATGACCTTTTTTTTTTCCCCTTAGATTCCATATATATGTGTTAGCGTACTGTATTTGTTTTTCTCTTTCTGACTTACTTCACTCTGTATGACAGACTCTAACTCCATCCACCTCACTACAAATACCTCCATTTCGTTTCTTTTTATGGCTGAGTAATATTCCATTGTATATATGTGTCACATCTTCTTTATCTATTCATCCGATGATGGACACTTAGGTTGCTTCCATGTCCTGGCTATTGTAAATAGAGCTGCAATGAATATTTTGGTACATGACTCTTTTTGAATTATGGTTTTCTCAGGGTATATGCCCAGTAGTGGGATTGCTGGGTCGTATGGTAGTTCTATTTTTAGTTTTTTAAGGAACCTCCATACTGTTCTCCATAGTGGCTGTATCAATTTACATTCCCACCAACAGTGCAAGAGTGTTCCTTTTCTCCACACCGTCTCCAGCATTTATTGTTTCTAGATTTTTTGATGATGGCCATTCTGACCGGTGCAGACACACATACTCTTATGCACCATTAATGGGGATGTATAGCAAATGTATAGGGCAAATTAGCAGTATCAAATATTTTAATGTCTATATATCCTTTGACCCAGGAATTTTTTTAGGACGCTACTATATAAAAAATATCCTCACATAAGCCCAAAGATATTTATTGCAACATTATTCATAATGGAGGGGGGAAATCCCTGGAAGTAACTTAAATTTCCATTAATAAGTGAGTGTTTAAATAAATTATGTTAACATTCAGATTCTTGAATAGTATGACTCCACGAAAAAGAAAGAATTTATATGGAAAGACCTACATGGCATATTGCCATGTGGTCAAATGGAAAAAAAGGAAATTGCAGATCATTATAGAGTATGATTCCATTTATGTTAATATACTATTAATGATGATAATCTGCTCCACAGATGAAATTGCCTGGTTACGACATAGCCCTACTGCCTTAGGATTGAGAAGGAAAAGAGAAGATAGTGAGGAGAAGAAAATTACAAAGGGATAAGGAGTTGGTAATAAAAAGAGGAAATAGAGAACTTCAAATTTTTAACTGTATATCCTAAAAGGGAGAATAGTGCTTAAAGAGTATAGGTTCTGGAACCAGACTGCCTGAGTTCATAGTTGGACTCTGAACTTACTATCTGGGTAATTATCAGTTAGTTGTCTCACTTCTCTGAGCCCTAGTTTCTTCATCTGTAACATGGGAATAATAGTACCTTTCTCATAAGGTCCTTATGAGGATGGGCTAAATTAATCCATGTAAAGCACTTAACAAACGTGCATAGTAAGCACTCAATCAACACTAGCTGTTATTTCTTTGGACCAGGCACTGTGTTGTGTTTTCTGTACATGATGTTATTGAATTGTTACAATGACCTGGATGTCATCTATGGAAGCTAACTGTTACAGAGCCCTTCCCTCTTGTGCTACAATTGCTTCTGACTTTTACTGCCCTCCTTTTATAGTTGAGGAAAATGAGGGTCAGAGAGATAGATGGTTTTGCTCAAGGTGCCATAGCCATATAGGGATGGTCTAATTCCAAAGCCCAGCAAACTCATTTTACTACTCCAGAGGGAGAAGGGAAAGAAAATAGAGAGGGGAGAGCCGGTGCTGGGTGAGGGGGGAGACAAGAGGGGACTACATTGGGTTTTATCTCTAGCAAGGGCCTGAGATACCTTTGGGGCCAATGCAGGGCCAGGCCAGCAGAAGGCGGGGTGGGTGGAGCTAAGCCAAGGGAGAAGGGATAAAAACCAGGTCCTGACCCACAGCACTCAACCCGTCGTTCGTTCGTCCTCAGTGCAGGGCAACAGGTAAGTGTTGCTTTCAGCCTGGTGCCCTCTTTCTTGGTCTGCTTGCCCACCTCAAGGCTGTATATGCTGACTCTCTGGCCTGACTAGATCTGACTTTGTATGTTCCTTAGAATCTGTCACTCTGTCATTTTCTGTTCCCCTACTATGTCTCTTCCTGTCTTTCCCAGTTTTCAGCTTTCCTTTGTCTTTTTTCCTCCTTGTTTCCTCTCCTCTGTTAGTTTTCAAGATCACTCACTTTACTTCATCATTCTCTGACACTCTAGCTTTCTCTTATTTTTCCTTCGTCTGAGGTCTATATGTATCTTTTCCTCTAAATCTCTCTCTCCCTTTCCATCTCTTTCTTCTACTCTGTATCTCTCAGTCTCGCTGTTTTCTATCTCTTCCATTCCTTCTCTGTCTCCCAGGAAGAGGTCTTGGTATTTTTTTTTTTTTTGGCAATTCTCCATTCCTCCCTCACTTTGACTCCTTCTCTCTCCTTGGCTGACAGCAGAGCTCAATGGGTCAGACCCCAGAGGGCCAGAGGTAGGGAGAGAAAACAAAGTGAATGTGGGGTGGTGGGAATGATGAATTGGGAAGGGGGAGATTTGAGGGAATGGAGAGATGAATAATTAGCAGAAATAAGGAGAGACGGTGGGAGAAGAATGGGGTCCTATGCTGAAAGTCAATTGATTTGTTTTCTCATCCTAATTCACTGTGAGGCAAATCATTCACCCTTTGGAAAAAAGGGCTTGGCCTATGATTTCCACAACCTCTTCTAAGTTTGATTTCATGGTCTTCTAAATTTTTGTTTCTAAGAATTTCTGATTCTGATTCCAGGAATCTAAAATTCTTTATGATTCTTCCATGATGGGGAGAGGGTGCTAGGAAGGGAAGTAAATTCTGATGCTTCCAACTCCTGAAGAGAAGTGACCACATCCCCTCCAGACTTAACTGATTCTTTCAAAGCAGGCCACAAAGGGGAGAGAGGGATCGAGGAATGCTGCAATGAGTGGTTTCTGGCTCTCTGCTGGGGTAGAGTTGTGGTTGGCCCCTCTGATCTCTGGGACTGCAGATTGGCTGCTGACACGAGAGAGGATTTTAAGGTGTAGGGAATATCTTCTAGTAATGTTCTATCACTTGGCCCAAAATTTCACAGTTATCTCCTTGGGTAAAAGCATTGTTTTAAGAAGACCCTGGCAAAGATTGGTGCATAAGTTGTTAAATAATGGAATGAATGAATGTACGAATGAATGAATGTTCACCAGTGCCTGAAATTCCGCTTCAGTTAGAAATCTGTTCCTGTGGTAAAGGCATTGGTTACAACTCAAAATCAAGTGTCCCAGAAAAGGACCTGTTAGTGTAGGAGAGTAGATTTAGGCCTGGAGTCAGGCTCTCAATCAGGATAATGTGTAGTAGTATTAGAATCATAGATCCATAGTGGTTAAGTTAGTAGGCTCTGGAACCAGATTGACTAGGTTCAAATCCTGGTTCTCCTACTTAGTAGCTCTGTGACCTGAACAGGTTACTTAATCTTTTGGGTCCTCAGTTTCCTCATCTTTGAAATAAAGTTGATATTAGTATATAACTCACAGGGCTGTCATGAAGATTAAATAAGTCAATGTATGTGAAGCATTTACAAAGGGGTATGGCACAGTGAGAACTCTGTGAGTGTTTGACTGTTAGAACCAGACGGAATCTATGGAGCTATCTAGTCCAATGTTTTTGGAGAAACTGAGGCCCAGAGAGGGAAAATACAGAGCCCAAGTTCATATAGTAAGTTGTAACAGAATCAGGACAAGAATCAGGATTGAGACAAGAATCAGCTTTCCAGACCTGGTCTGGTGTATTCATGATGTTACTTCCCTTGGCTATACCTTCACTTTCCCTACATAGAAAATGTAGAATATAAAAAATAACAGATAACACTTTTTCAGCATTTACTCTAGGATAGGCACTCTTCTATATACTTTATATAGATTATCTTACTGAATCTTCACAACATCCCTGTGAAGTAGATTGTCCTTGTTATTATCTACATTTTAAAGATATAAGACATAGAGCAGAGACATGACTTTTCTAATGTCCCAGAGCTAGTGAGTGGCAGAGCCAGGATTCAAATGCAAGTAGTCTGGCTCCAGAAGCTGTGCTCTTAATACCCTAAATTGCCTAAAATACTCCTTTGATTCGATTTTACTCACTCCAGTCTCATGATAGGTAGTAAGATAGAATGGAAACAGAGCCCAAGATGGGCAGGCAGAGTGAGGCAGGGCAAATTCCAGGAAAGGAGTGTCAGAACAGAGAAACTGGAACTGAAGCTTGAAAGAACCTGATAATTCAACAAATTCCAAGAAGTAGCCTATATTTTCCCAGGTCCCTGAGAATATCATGGCTAAAAGCCCCTTAGAGATGATGTGTGTACTGAACTTCTGTTTTTATACCTGGGGGTGGGATTCACCATCATCCCAAGGCAGGACTGGACTTTGCTTCCAATCTTGGGGGTTTTTCTTCACATTACATACCCCAATGTTGTCATTATTGTTGTTAATGTTGGGGAAAGGAATTTGCAGGAGCCTGGAACCTGGCCATCTGCTTTGCCTCCTCTCCCTGGGCCATCCGCCCCCCTCACCACCAATAGCTAGGGTCAGCCCCAGCCAGATGCACAGACATGATTCTAGAAAGGAACTCCTCTCCTCTTCCACACCCTGGTCTCAGCTTGGGGAGTGGTCAGACCCTAAACGTGATAAACTCTGGGAGCCTTATCTGTGGTCTGCAGGCTCAGTCCCAAGCACTTTAGCCTTTGGAGGAAGGCAGGAGAAGGGAAACTCATATCTCCAGATATAAGGTAGGCATCAAATCCAATTCGTTACCTATCATATGAGGTAGACATAAATACCTTACATTTGACAGCTGATGAAAGCTGAGACCCAAAGAGGGGAAGTGACTTTCCAAGAGCGTCCAACAAGGAGCTGGGGAGCTGGAATTGAAATAAGAAAAGCTAAGATTTTCTTTTAGGCACTTTCCTAAAGTCTTAACATGAGTTTCATGAGTCCTTTCAACACCCCTTGGCCTTTCCCAATTTCAGGACCCACACACCCTACCCCACATACCAACCTATGCTCTTATGACAGCCTGTGAGAGTTGGAGGGAGGTTACTCTGGGGTGGAACAAGGGGAAGAGGTTGCTTTGTGAGTTAGGAGGAGGGTGTTTGTTTGCTCTATGAGATCTAGAAGGGAGGGGTATTGCTCTGTAAGAGGTGAAGGAGGTTGTCATATGATGACATGGCCACGAGCTCCTCCTGTTCACTTTTCCCTCACAACATAAAGCCTTAAATACTAGAGGTGCTGTTAGGTTCTACTAAGTAGCTCTCCTGGTGGTGGGAGGGCCTTAATCTTGCCACATTCCTCCATCTCTCTCCCATTATCCTGTCCCATATTTTGTCTCACCCTCTGATGCTGGATCTCTAGTTTGTCCTTTTTCTTTTAATCTATTTCTCCCTCTTGCTATCTCTAGCTCTCTTTGTCTTTATATATCTCAGCCCTCCCTCAACCCAACCCCCAACCCACCTTAGCCATCTCTCTGTCTCTATCCTTTGATCTTAGCTCTAACTCAGTCTCACTCTCATCTCCCTCAGTAGGGAAGGCCAAGATCCTCTTCCCCTAACTCTTCTTTGTTGTTCTCCCCCACCCACACAATCTCTGACAGAATTTCTCCTTTACCTTTGTGCCTGACTGACTCTCTGCCTCTGCTGGATTCTCTCCTCTCCTGCTCTCAGTATTCTGAGTCTTTGTATATTCCTCCATGCTCCTTGATTTCGCCTCATATCCCTTTTTTGTCCCTCTGTCTATCTGTCTCTAACTCTACCTCTGCTCTGTTTCTCTCTCTCTCTCTCTTCTCTCATCTTCTCTCTTTCATTCTCTCTTTCTCTCATCTCAGTCTCCTTCCCTATCTTCTGTATTTCCCATAATCCTCTTGTCCTCTGCTTTTCTGGATCAGTCCTCTTCTCCCTGTTCTTATCTCTACCTGTCCCCTTTCCTCTGGCTTTGATCTTTCTCTCTCCCGCAATTTCTGTTGTAACTCCACTACTACCATTGCACCTTTGTTCTCTATTACTTTCCTCCTTTTATCTTTCCTAATTTTTCTTTCTTTATGATTCTTCCTCTATTCTCTTTCCTCCATTTGAGTCCCTGCTCATTCATTAATTTACTCCCAAATTCAATAAATATTTATTGAATGCCTACTATGTGTATTTTTTTTCTTATATTCTCCCCACCCTGATTCTCTCCTCTGTCTTAGCCTCTGCCTCTTTCATTCACCCATAGACTTGTTTCCCAGATTCCTTGGGTCTTGCTTTCACCTACATCTCTATCTGCTTTTCCAAAATCCAGGAGAAAATCCAAAGACAGTAAAATACCTGTCTGGTGGCACATGGTGCCCTTTTGTCCTATTCCCTGAATCTACTTAAGCTGGTACCTATGGCCTCAAGCTCCTTGTCTCTCTGACTGGGCCTGCTCAGGAAACACTCTGAGTGAAGCCTCATGAGCCCTGGTCAATGGCATCTGTCTGCATTAGCAGGCTGAATCTTCATTTGGCTGAGGCCAATATTCTTAGAGAGAGTCTTAGCCTTAAGTGTTGATCAAAGGGTTGGTGGGTTGTCAACTCTCATCCTGCCACACACAATCACACTTCAATGATCCTTACTATCACAGAGGGGGTCAGTGGCAGAGTCTGAATCAGAATTCAGGCTTTCTGACCTCCAGTGGGAACTCTTTTCTTCGCCTCTTTTGTCTAATGATCAGTTTCCTGTTTCTTCCTCTCTGATGCCTTATTAGTACATTTTAATATTTGGAAAGTTCTTACCCTGAAATGACAATAAAGGCATCTCTGGGGAGGGAGGCAAGCATTGGGTGAGAAGCTAAAGGCAAAGGATCAAACACAAGAATGACCCTTGGCTTTCAGCCAGGTCTTCATGGTGGAATCTCATCTCTTCCACATCTTATGCAGAACTTCGGGCTCAAGAGGGTGGCAGCAGCCATGTTGCTACAGCGTTGCCCAGTGCTTATCCGGAGCCCCACAGCCCTCCTGGGCAAGATGATTAAGACTCACCAGTTCCTGTTTGGTATTGGACGCTGTCCCATCCTGGCCACCCAAGGAACAACCTGTTCTCAAATCCACCTTAAGGCAACCAAGGCTGGAGGGGGTAAGAAGTCACTGCTGGCAAATGGGGGAGAATGTCTGGGTCCTAGAGATAAGGTTCCAAGTCATACTGGTCATCATTACCTAATAATTGGAAGGGTTCATGTGAAAAGTATCAAGGAAGAATGAGCTTGCCTAAAAATACACTGGCCTCTGACTTCTGGCAGTATCTCTAAAAGGAGTTTCACTCTCATGCCCCTCACATTCTATATACTCCAGTCATGCTGAAACTACTTAAAGTTGTCTGGATTAACTCTGTTTTCTTAAGTTTCTGTGTCTTTGCACCTGTCAAACGACTCTCTCCCATTATCTTTACTAGAGTATCTCATACTTCTCATGCAACATTTAACTTGGGCATCATTTCCTCTATGAAGTCTAGCTAGACTTCCAGCCTGTCCAAATCCAATTCTGGGTCATGTCCCTTTCCTCTTCTAGCCCATGTCCTCCCTCCCATCCCAGGACTGTTCATAATGTGTCTTCAGTATGTGCCATTCCCAACAACTCAGGAACTCCCCTAGGGACCAGATACATCCATCTCTGTGTCTCTACCATAGCCTGAGATAGAGCTTTGAGATATAGTACTTCTCAGTGACCACTGTTAAACTTACAGCTAGAAGCTCACTGCCACTGACTCTCTTAACTTTGCATAGACTCTCCATCTTGGGCCAAGAGCCACTGTCCCTTCATGCTGTTGGAACTCCAGGATGGGAAGAGTAAAATTGTGCAGAAGGCAGCCCCAGAAGTCCAGGAGGATGTGAAGACTTTCAAGACAGGTTGGAGTTAAGTTCCACCTCATGTAACCTCTACACCTAATGCTTGATTTCACTTTATTACGATCCTGAGCTAGGCAGCTCAGGGCAGCTAGTATACATTTCATGATGGAAGTCCACTCTTTTCCAGGGGAACCATGGTACTCAATAGCATAGACTGTGCACTGAAATGCACCCTCCCCAACACACATACATGCTTCTGTAACTTTTAGCTATTAGTCTAAAATTAGCCTTCTAGAGTTCTGCCTCCTCTCTCCCAAGTGGCTAAATGGATTCCAACAGGCTGGGCTCCCACATTTAAGCAATACCACTCTATGACAATCTGGATTTGCATAAAAGAGTGAGTTTTGGAAGCAGGTACATTCTTTAGAAGGGTATGGAGCCCAGGTGAACTCAATTGGTGCAGACCACTGAAGGCCACACTTGAGAGTTGGCCACACTTGAGAGTTGGCCATACAGTCAACATCTTTCATAGACCCTTTTGGGATATAATTAAGAGTAAAAATTTCAAAATTGAATTTTAATGACTTTCAGAAAAGAAGAGTAAGGTACACTGTCCTGCATCTACCTTCCATGTGCAAGACTCAGCATTGCTGCTCCAGTTATCTCACCCAAGGGAAAGTCCTAGTGAGGAGAAGTGTAATTCAGCCTATGGACGGTTTTCTGACATATAAGTCTCCACTTGGGGAGATGAGAAAGGGCTCACTTTGCAGAATATTTCTTCTCTCTGCACAAGGCTTCCCTACTTCTTAACCTTGAATTTTTATATGTTGTATTGCGTTTAAAGAAGATAGCACATGCTTTCCTTTTCCCCCCTTTTTTCATGGCCAATGAATCCCATACTCCTTCTCAGACCTGCCCATCTCCCTGGCCTCAACCAGCCTGAGGAAGCCATTCTTCAGTCCCCAGCAGTCAGAGAAAAATTCAGAGAAGGTCACGCACCTGATTCAGAACAACATGGCTGGTGAGTTTGCTGAGGAGGAAGTAAAAGGGGTAGGAATATGGAAGGAATGCTGAAAGGGCTTCTGACACAGTAGAGGCAATGGCAAGGAAGCACTTTAGAGCCAAAGGGAATCTGAGTTTAAATTTTAATGCTGGCACTTGCTGTATCTGCATGCTTTAGAAAGTAAGTCACTTCCCTCCAGTGAGATTTTAATAACTCAACAAGTTATTATGAGAAGGAAATAAAATACACTTATGGAAGTGCTTCTAACTTGTTATGAAGCTTCATTAAATATTAGGTGTATTCCTATTATTTCTTCTCCATGTTTCCCTCAAAAACTCTCATCCTTCGCAGAGAGCCTTTTTCCCCTCTCTTATATGTGTTTATATTCATTTTGCATAATAGAATTTGTTTTATTTTCCCAATATAAAAAGAATATAAGGAGGGAAATTTAAAGCACTCAGAGTTCCACCATCCACCATTAGCTTTTTGTCATACTTTTTCCAGATATTTTCCTATGACTAAACACACACACACACACACAAAACTACACTTCCCTCCACACACGTTTTTATTAGAAATGTGATCTTATTCCACCTGGAGTTTGTTATTACGCTTTGTTCACTTAACAATATGTCATGGGCATTATTCCATGTCCCTAAACATAGAGCTGCATAATAATTATTAATGGTTGAAATGTGTTCTGTAGCATGAATGCAACATCATTTAGTTAACCAAGCACCTATATTTCAGGTAATTGTTTCCAATTTTTTGTGTGTATTCTTCCACTCTACATTGTATGTTGGTTTTACATACATATAAATGTATCCAAAGATAATATATAGTATTATCTTAGACTTAGTGTGGCTGTACTAGAGAGTATTTAGCTATTCCTCTATTGGGTTGCTTCCAATTTTTCCTATTACAAACAGAGGTGCAACAAACATCCTTGAATGTACCTTTTCATGTACATAGGTAAGTGTTCCTCTAGAATAGACACTAAGAGGTGACAATTCTCAGGATGTAAGGGTGTGTACATTTTCAATATTAATAAATATTGCCAATTAGTCCTCCAAAGTGGTGTACCAGTTATCAAAGAGAATCCATATTCTCACACGCTCTCCAGCACTTAGTATTATCACATTTTAAAATCTTTATCAATTTGATGAGTGAAAATTTGTTTTTGCAGTTTGATTTTCCCCGATTAAGCATCTTTTTCTACATTTATTGAATTGTCTGTTTATATTCTTTACCCACTTTTCTATTGGGTTAAAACTTTCCATAGTAATTGTTCAGAGTTTCTAAAAAATAAATTCTGGATATCAATTTTTCTGTTAAACATGCTGCAAATATTCCCCTAGGTATGTCAGCATGTGCATTTTAAAAACTTTTGGTACATATTTCCAAACATCCCCGCAGCAAAGATGTTTCCAATTTACACCCCTACCATATAAGTTGTGATCTGAAACAATCATGATTTCTGTCTCATGGATAGAGTTCTGGAGTTCAACAAGCCCACTGGCATACATTATTTCAATTTATCCTAAAAGTAGGGTTGCTCCATTTTGTAGTGGTAATGGTTACAGAAGTAGACTCTAGGTCACTTATTTGTGGGCCACTTATGTGCTGTATGACCTTGGTCAAGTTACCTAACCTCCATAAGCCTCTGTTTCCACACTTGTAAAATGGAGATACTAATAGAACTTTCCATATAGGGTTGTTATGAGGAATAAATAAAATAATATTTATAAGTTCCTAAGAGAGGGTATTAGATGTAATAGGCACTTATTAAATGTTGGCTATAATAATATTATTTAAAATTATTATTATTATTATTACTACTACTACTATATTACAATAATCACAATACTACTACTATGTGCCAGACACTAGTTTGGGTGTACTACATTCTGTTTGTCATCAGATGGTCACAATTCTGCAAGGAAGATATTATTAATCCCATTCTACAGATGAGGAAATTAAAACTAAGAGGATTCATGACTTGCTCAAGATCACACAGCTAGGAAGTGGCAGAGCTATGACTAGAAACTAGACCTATCAACATTCTTCCACTGAAACTAGAAGTAGTGATTCTAGTAAGGAGGGTGCCATACTAACCTTGGGAAAAGAGATGAGGCCATGCCAAGTGTAGGAAGCCTGAGTGAATGTATAAATAAATTACTAAGTGAATGAGCCAGTGAGTAAGCAAAGGGATGGTTGAATGAAATAGTAGAGAGTTAATGTAACCCAGTAAGTTAATGACTGATCAAATAAATGAATAAATGGAAAGAGAATTGGAGAACACTAAATCAACAGCATGAATAAAATATGGACTAGCCTGGAAGTAATTTAAAATGAATTCTTCTCATCCCCATTTCTACTCCTGCAGGAAAGCATGTCTTTGGTTATGACCAGTTTTTTAGGAACAAGATCATGGAGAAGAAACAGGACCACACCTACCGTGTTTTCAAGACTGTGAACCGCTGGGCTGATGCATACCCCTTTGCTGAACACTTCTTTGAGGCATCTGTGGCTTCAAAGGATGTGTCTGTCTGGTGCAGTAATGACTACCTGGGCATGAGCCGGCACCCTCGGGTCTTGCAAGCCACACAGTGAGTAGTAGGGTCTGAGCCATGAGCTGTGGGGAGACATCCAGAGAAAAGCCAAAGCCACGCATGGAAGGAAAAGGCAGAGCTGACAGTGGAAACCTTGTTTCCACCCAACACCCCTTTTGTCCAAGGTCCTCCAGCAAATCTAATCCTCAGACATGAACTAAGTCAACAAGCCATGTTTTCCAAACTCTTTGGTGTCCAGTGCTACAAAGGAAAGGATGAGAAACCGAGCAAGGCCCACTCTCTATGAGTTCTTACTCTGGCTGCAGAATGAGTATTACCAGAGATGATGTGCGAACTCCTCTAGAAGGTCTTCCAAGCTAATCAAGCTCAACCTGGCTTCTCCCTCCATCCCTGAGAGCTTTCAGCCTGAGAAGGAAGGTCCATTTCTCCCCATTGTCCCCAGCCTCCCCTCTACTTGGTCATATAGGACACAGCTCATAGAGAATCACTAAGTCAATACTGACCCCCTTCAAGGAAGAGAAACCTACCCAGTTCCTCAGAATCTGACAAGAGTTTCTTCTCCTTGTCCCCCCTCTGTTTTCTCCTGGTCAGAGAGACCCTGCAGCGTCATGGAGCTGGAGCTGGTGGCACCCGCAACATCTCGGGTACCAGCAGGTTTCATGTTGAGCTGGAGCAAGAGCTGGCTGAGCTGCACCAGAAGGACTCAGCCCTGCTCTTCTCTTCCTGCTTTGTGGCCAATGACTCTACTCTCTTCACCTTGGCCAAGATCTTGCCAGGTAAGCCTGGCGCCTGAGCTTTGTTCAGGGGTGGTATCCTGCACTACAGCATCCAGGTTTACTGCCTCCATCACTCCTTCTCTGTCTTCTGAGTTCACTTGCTCCCATTGCCCTTCCTTCTAACCAACCTTGCATCTCCTCAACACTGGATGACTATATCCCAACGTCACAGAAGGGTAACATCATAAATTTATCATTTCCCAACTCAACTGCACTCTTAACACTTATAAACAGTCCTTTTATGTCCCTACATCAACTTTTTCAAACTTTCTTCCCCCTTCTAAAACCTGTAGCTACCTCCTCCTTCACTCTTAGCAAATAACCTCACATCTTACAACACAAAGAAAACAGAAGCCACCAGACAGGAGCTCCTTTAACTTATAGCCACCAAATCCACAAATTCATCTGACTGTTCATGTACCCTTCTTTCATTCTTTCCTTCTACAAATTGAAAGCTCATCTCTCCTTCTGCCTAAAGCCAATCCCTTCACTTATACACTAGATCCCATCTGAATCCCATCTTCCCACTCCCCCATTCTCTAGCTAATAATGTCTTCAACTCATATGCCTGTCATCCTTCCATCATAGCCCAACCCTGGATGAATATAACTCTCTACCTTCTTTATGTCAATCCTGGTCTTATATAATTGCTCAGATGGGAGCCACTAAAAATTCATGATCCCCAACCTCTACTAGGTCCTCTATGCTGCCTGGCAATCCTGTTTTCATAGTCAGCTCTCCAAGTCTCCAAGGTAACTTTGCCAAACCCCGCTCTCCTCAGCCTTCTTACACCTCCACCTCACCTTCAACCACAGCAAATGACTTCACCTCCTACCACACGGAAAATAGAAGACCCCACGCAGTAATGTCCTCAACTTCTTGCCTCAAACTACTTATAAACTCATGAGCATTCCCCCATGTCCTCTCCTCTCTCCTTCTCTCCTGTCACAGTAGAAGAGGTGCCCTTTTTCTTGTTGACTAATTCTTACATTGGTGCTCTGTGTCCTCTACCTCTTCAGGAACCTTGATCTATGAGTTTTCTCTCTCCCTCCTGTATCTTTAGCCTCTCCCTCTCTTTAAAAATGTTGAAGTCTTTTGCATCTCAAAAAAAAAAAAACATTTTCCCTCATCACTCTCTAGCTACTGCCCTTCTCTCTCCTCCCTATAACAGGCAAACTGCTTGAGAGAAGTCTCCACACTTGTTATCCACTTCCTCACTTCCTGTCGATTTTTCAGCACACTGTAAACACCTCCACTGCTTCTCAGAAACTTTTTCCGAGATCACACATAACCCCAGCTAAAGCCAACATCTTTGGGAATGTTTTCAGTGAACCCCCTCTTCAGCCATTAGAATTCAACTTCTTTCCATTTCCTCTGCAACCATCCTCACCTAGACCAACATCATTTTCTTGATTTCACCTTTGCCCTCCTACAATATATTCTTCACAACAATCAGATCATATTTTTAAAATGCAAACCTATCTTTGTTACTCTCCTGCCCCAAACCCTTTAATAGATCCCCACCGCCCTTAGGACCAAATCCAAACTCTTTATAATGCTTTCTAAAGCCCTCAAACTCTGGCCTCTACCTATCTCTTCAGGCTCATCTTTTGACACCCCTCCTCTCACTCTTTCATTCAGTAATATATTAATTCATATATTCATTCACTCACTTAAAAATCAGGAATTTGGTTTTTTATCCATTCATTCAGGAAAGGTTTGCTTAGCATCTAAAGTGCACTTAGCCTTAATCTGGGTACCAGAGACAGAAAGATAAAAAGATGTGGCTCCTGCTCCCTAGAAACTCCCAGTCTACTTATCTTTCACAGCAGGTCCTCCAGGAAGTCATGCCTGATTTCCACAGGTAGAAGTGATCCCTTACTCTAATGAAAGGCCACAGTTCCTTGATGTCAGTGCAGTTTTTGGGGCCCAGGAATCAACTCCATCCACCAATTTCCCACCTCTACCTGTTCTCCCAGCATTGTCCAGTAAAAAGCCCTGCATTCCTCAGGTCCTAAAGAAAGGTCTTCCCCTCTCTGGACCTTAGCTTCCTCACTTGTACAGTAAAGGGATTAGATTCCATGGTCACCAATGGCCCTTCCAGCTCTGACTTGTCATGAGCTTATGATTAAAATTGTGAAAGTCTGATGAGTGTCTACCCTGTAACTATAAGCAGAGGGATGATACCTGGAAGAGGTGGGATTTCATCTAGATCAGGAAGAATCTAGCATCAGTCCAAATCAGCAAACATTCCCTGGGATAAACTCCTTTCCAAGGCTTAATCTTGGTGTCTAGGAGAAGGAACATAGGCCCTGTCCTCAGGAAACTCTGGAGCTTCTTGGGAAATTCAAATTTCCTCCACCTCAAGATAGTCAAAGGCCAGACCAGAGTTAGAAATGCCTGGAGGGAAGAGTGTAGGGGTCAGAATTTCAGGGCAGAGGAGTTCTTCCAAGAGAGGAAGAGGTGTTACAAAGGCTTCCAGAGGATGAAGAAGCAGAGCAGAGTCTTTAAAGGGAGGAAAGGGTTGGCTCTCTGTCCCTGCCAGGTCAATCCTGAGGTTGAAGTGTGAACACTGGGACAGAAGCTTAAGCATTATGCATCTGGTTCTTCAGGGTGCGAGATTTACTCAGATGCAGGCAACCATGCTTCAATGATCCAAGGTATCCGCAATAGTGGAGCAGCGAAGTTTGTCTTCCGGCACAATGACCCTGACCACCTGAAGAAACTTCTAAAGAAGTCCAACCCTGAGACACCTAAAATTGTGGCCTTTGAGACTGTTCACTCCATGGATGGTATGTATATGTGTGAGTGTATGTTTACTAAAGTTGGTCTCACAAAAACTATGACGATAATGATAACAGCTAACATTTATAGAGTGCTTATTATGTGCCAAGCAAAATTATTAGTATTTTACATGTATTAATTCACTTAATCTTCACCATGATTCTATGAGGTAGGTGCTATCATTATTTCTGTTTATTTATAAGAGGAAACTGAGAAATAAACAAGTGAAGTGACTTGCCCTAGGTCACACAGCCAGTAAATGCCAAAGGATGGAGGCAGCTATTACACTGATCTCAAAGGTTAAGAAACTAAAGTGCAGAGACAGTACGCAATTTGTCTTGGTTGGCTCAGTAAATTGGTGCCAAAGTGAGTACCTGAACCCTAGGATGTACGATTCCAATTCCTTCACATGACACTCCCTCCATTAGAAGTGCAAATCAATCATCCCAGTGTCTGGTTTCTGCAACAGAAAATTTCACAAACCATTGTCTGGGAGATTTTTCAGGGTCCAATATCATCCTACCTCTTTTCTTTCCCCAACGGAAACAATGCTCAAATCATTCTATTGTTGTCCCTTTTAAGCAGAAATCATGTGTTTTAGGCATAACCTTCTGGATTTATTAAAAGGAAGAGGTCCTCACTTCATTTCAACTTGTCACTTTTCCAAGTGAAACAAAGGAGAGTCCACTGTATTCTCTGATTTAGCCAATGTAAGTGCCATCACATCAAGCAATGGTGATGCACAGGCTGTTGAACCAAACTATCCACGCTCAAGTCCCAGCATGACAACTTACTAGCTTGGGCAAGTTTCTTAATTGCTCTGTGTCTCAGTTGCCTTACCTTTAAAAATGGAGATGAAAATAATAGAGTAGCTGCGAGAATTTAAGTAAGTTAATTTATATAATGAACTTATTGTCATGCCCTCTTTCACAGTTCTACAACTAACAATGATTATATTTCTACCACTGAGACTACTCTAATTCATTCTCTTTTTTTTTTTTTTTTTTTTTTGGCCACACTGCACGGCTTGTGGGATCTTAGCTCCCCAACCAGGGATCAAACCTGGGCCCTCAGCAGTGAGAGCACAGAGTCCTAACCACTGGACCAGTAGGGAATTCCCTCTAATTCATTATTTCTGTAGTGAAAGCCATGTTGGAACCATTCTACTTCCTTACATTTGCAAATGAATGGTTCCTTATTCTTTTGGTGGAAACCCTGCCTAAACTGTCAACCATAGGGTTGAATTCCTCCCACTGAAATGATGCTTGAGCCATCACACTGTCCTCTTTGTCTTGGGCTCCAACTCCTGTGGTTTTCTCCCCTCCTGTTGTCCCAGCTCATATACTTTAATCCAGGCCTGGAGTCCCTGTTCCCACAAGAAGAAGTTTCTTCTGTATTCCAACTCCCTGTACCATTAGTTTCCAGGGATGGGGAATGGCAGAAGTGTGGTTCTTGTATATGTAGACTGGCCAAAAAGTCTATACATGAGAGTCACAGCCATTTGAAGACCTTATAAACGACTATCAGCATAGAAGATGTCTAGAATAACAGGGAAAAATGGTAAATCTGCATGGAAAATGTACAGGAACATACAGATTACTTCTAATTCACTTTCATTCAGTATACTGAGACTGAGTCTGTGGGTGGGGGCCCTCAGGTAACAACATTGACAGAGATGAGAAAGAAATATATTCCCACAGAGACACAGAAAAGACAGAAACAGAGGCACAAAGAAACTCAGAAAGAGACAAAGATATAGAGAAAAAAAGTCTGAAGTCAGAAAGGTAGATAAAAAAGGGACACAAACAGTAAGAAAGAGAGAAGTGAGAGAGGAAGGTGAGGGAGGGAGTGAGAGAGACACTGACAAAGAGACAGAGGGAGGAAGGGGAGAGGAGAGAGAAAAACAAAGGCAGAGATAGAAAAATAGAGACACAGAAACAAAGATGGAAATAGCCACAAAAAGAGAGATAGTGACAAAAAGCCAGAAAGACAGAAATAGGGAGGACCAGTGAAGAATAACAATATTGACAGGGCTGCCAACAGTACTTGGCTGAGGGGGTGAGCAGGATCTAAAATCAGGACTACATTAACCTGGAGCAAAAGGTTACTGTTTTTCAATTTATTTAAACAAAGGCATCATATAGGCTAGTGCCAATCCTAGATGGAAATACACAGACTTGTACGGAAAAAAAAAGAAGCAGAGAGAGGCTGGCAAATAGCATAAACAAGATGACAGATATCAGAATGAAGTAAAAATAGAAAGAGAGGCAAGCCTTAATCACAGGCTGGGGAAAACACACACACACACAGCTTGGGTGGGAGTGGGGTGAAATTAGTCAACACATATAAAGAGGTTTGGCATAGCCCCAACTGACAGTGCACACCCACCTCCTTTCCCAACCTAAAGTAGTTATGGGTCACAAATTCCGTGCTGGAGATGGAGCTGGGGAAGGGTTATGATCTACCTCTATTTGTTGGCTTTGCTCAGGTGCCATCTGTCCCCTTGAGGAGTTTTGTGATGTGGCCCACCAGTATGGGGCTCTGACCTTCGTGGATGAGGTTCATGCTGTAGGACTGTATGGGTCCCGGGGTGCTGGAATTGGGGAGCGTGATGGAATTATGCACAAGATTGACATCATCTCTGGAACTCTTGGTGAGTGAGTCCCTTGGGTTGCCCTTATATACAATCCAGAAAGGAAGCCCCTAGAAGACGCTTTTCTTCCTCCTCCCCACAACTGCAGGAGCTATTCGGGTAGAATTTACAGCCCCAGGCTATGGAACTCCTGGATTCTCTCCTCCCACTCCCACCCCACTGCAGAGTTGCTGAGAAATTCTGGGAGGGTTTTCTGAGAAGACCCCTGAGCCAGGCCAAATAGCCAAGTTCAACTCAGTGAGTGGAGAGTTGTGGTTCTAAACTCCTCCCCCACCCCAGCCCTAAGCTTCATTTTAGCTCCACTTTTGGGCCTAACCAGTTGATGGTCCCCACCCAGCTCCTGCATATCTAGTCATTGCATATGGCAGGCCTTGAAAGTCCTATCTCAAAGCAGCAGAATTATCAGCTCTGTCTGCCTTGTCATGGACAGGGGAGATGAACAGAGGCCTGTGAAGGGAGTCTGGAGCTCCAGCTTTTGGTATACCTCCTTGTGTTACCTGGTGCATGACTCTGTTCCTTGGGGGACTGATAATGGGGTCTGTGCATATCCTCCTCATTCTCCTCCTTGTCTCCAGGCAAGGCCTTTGGCTGTGTGGGCGGCTACATCGCCAGCACCCGTGACTTGGTGGACATGGTGCGCTCCTATGCTGCTGGCTTCATCTTCACCACTTCACTGCCTCCCATGGTGCTCTCTGGGGCTCTGGAATCCGTGCGGCTGCTCAAGGGAGAGGAGGGCCAAGCCCTGAGACGGGCCCACCAGCGCAATGTCAAGCACATGCGTCAGCTACTAATGGACAGAGGCCTTCCTGTCATCCCATGCCCCAGTCACATCATCCCCATTCGGGTGAGAGCCCCACACTGCCCATTGCCTTCTTCACCTATCTCTTCTGGGAACCTTCTCACACCCAGCAAACCGACACCTTTCCCTGTCAATTCTGCTTTCTTGTTAACCATCCTCCTTATTGCCAGTTTTGTTGCCCTTTTTGAAAAATTATCAGTCATTCTGGATTAGCCAGTCTTTTTTTTTTGTTTGCATTATCTCATGCTTATTTTGCATTAGCTATTATCTCATGCTTATTAGACTGTCCTGACCCTCAGTTTTTTCAAACTGTGGATCAAGACCATTAATGGGTCACAAAGTCAGTTTAATGGGTTATGATTAGCATTAAAAAATAGAAGAAATAGAATAGGAAATGTTAGAGCACACCACACATAGTAAGGGTATCGTTTTATAAGAAATTTGTTTCAGTTGCGTATATGCACGTTTATGTGTATGTGTGTATAGTACGGTCATGGTGTGAAATGTATTTCTTAACGGAGAACTGAAGTCAGAAAATAGAGAATCAAAAGCCATGGGGCTAGCTGCTACTTTGGATTCCCAACTATGTGTGTGTTTACTGCCTTTAAAAATGAACCGCTATTGCATGTAAGTGCCACATCTTCTTTATCCATTCATCTGTCGATGGACACTTAGGTTGCTTCCATGTCCTGGCTATTGTAAATACAGCTGCAATGATCATTGTGGTACATGACTCTTTTGATGGACCTAGAGACTGTCATACAGAGTGAAGTAAGTCAGAAAGAGAAAAACAAATGCTGTATGCTAACACATATATATGGAATCTAAAAAAAAAAAAGAAGGTTCTGAAGAACCGAGGGGCAGGACAGGAATAAAGACGCAGACGTTGAGAATGCACTTGAGGACATGGGGAGGGGGAAGGGTAAGCTGGGATGAAGTGAAAGAGTAGCATAGACATATATACATTACCAAACGTAAAATAGATAGCTAGTGGGAAGCAGCCGCATAGCACAGGGAGATCAGCTCGGTGCTTTGTGACCACCTAGAGGGGTGGGATAGGGAGGGTGGGAGGGAGATGCAAGAGGGAGGAGATATGGGGATGTATGTATATGTATAGCGGATTCACTTTGTTATACAGCAGAAACTAACACACCAGTGTAAAGCAATTATACTCCAATAAAAATGTTAACAAAAAAAATGGACCGCTAATTCTTTCTTAAATGACATCTATTTGTGTGTGTCGGTAAGCTGGGGTATGGTAAGGACAATTTTTTGTGACCTTTATGGATGAGAATGGTCACTGTTCTTGGGCTAACCCAATGTTCCCTTGAAAGACTGCTTTTGTAAATATGTTTCTTTAATTAACCCAGTGACAGCACCCCAGAGGTGGCAAGGGAGGGGGGTTTATCTTCTTACCCAGAACCACCCCAAATGAACATACTAGCTAAGTATGCTTGCTCTGCCAACACCTTCAAGACAAGGTCCCTAGTGCCACCTCCACGTCCTTTCATTTTTTTTTAATTGCAGTATAGTTGACTTACAATATTGTGTTAGATTCAGGTGTACAGCAAAGTGATTCAGTTATATATATATATATTTCAGATTATTTTCCATTATAGGTTATTACAAGATAGTAATAGTTCCCTGTGTTATATATTTAATAGTTCCCTGTGACTGTAGTTCCTTGTGTTATGTAGTAAATCCTTGTTGCTTATGTATTTTATGTATAGTAGTTTGTATCTGTTAATCCCATACTCCTAATTTATCCCTCCCCTCCTCCCTTTCCCCTTAGGCATCCATAAGTTTGTTTTCTGTGAGTCTGTTTTCTTTATAGATTCATTTGTATTATCTTTTAGACTCCACATATAAGTGATATCATACAATATTTGTCTTTCTCTGTCTTACTTCATTTAGTATAATATTCTCCAGGTCCATACATGTTGCTACAAATGGCAATATTTCACTCTTTTTTATGGCTGAGTAATATTCCACCGTGTGTGTGTGTATGTGCTGCTATGAACATTGAGGTACATGTATCTCAAATTTGCTGCCTCTGAGCAACTCCTTGATAGAAATTCTAGACCTGCCACTGACTAAGCCTCTTATGAAAAAATACGTCCCAAAATTCAGTGGTGTTCCTTGATCTGGCTCCCTCCACCTACTTAATGGAGCTAGTGATAGTGATGCCAGGGTGGCAGATACTGACAGCCTTTTCTCCTGAGCCCAGGTGGGTGATGCAGCGCTGAACAGCAGGATCTGTGATCTCCTGCTCTCCAAGCATGGCATCTATGTGCAAGCCATCAACTACCCAACTGTCCCCCGGGGTGAGGAGCTGCTGCGCTTGGCACCCTCCCCCCACCACAGCCCTCAGATGATGGAAGACTTTGTGGGTAAGTCCTCAACATGGGTGCCTACAGTACTCTCCTTCCCTTCAGCCCCAGTATGTGAAGAAGTTGAGAATGGATGCCATTCAGTTTAAAAATATATTCCTGGAACATCTATTATGTGCCAGACCCTATACTAGGGTCATAAATGAATGAGAAACAGTCCTTATACTCATAGGGCTTCAGTTTGGTTGAGGAGATCATAGCAGACCCAAACAATGACTTCAAGGGCTGATCAAAGTTCAACAAAGACAATGTATAGGGGAGTTGTGGGAGCAGAGAGGAGCGGCCTGACCCAACCTGTGGGATTCAAGACAGGCTTCCTAGTGGAGGTGACACCTGAGCTGAGTCTTACAAAGCTGTGTGGTATTGGACCAAGAGAAGAAAGAAGGTGTAGAAGGGGTATTCCTAGCAGAAGGAAGAGCATGAAGAAAGGAAAGGAGGAGGGTGAGAAGTAGCCTGGGACTTATCAAGAACAATAAGCAGGTGTTACTGGAATGTAGGGTAGTAAGAATGGAGTGGTGGAGGGGAGTGTTTATCTATGAACCTGCAAAGACAACACAAGATTTAGAGGCTTGTAGAGCTGAGTAGCTTGGATTTTATCCTGAAAGATGCCAGTTTAGACGCTCCCTGGTGGTCTAGTGGTTAGGATTCGGTGCTCTCTGAAAGATGTCAGTTTAGTCAATTCACCTAAAGTTTACTGGATTCCTGTTGGGTGCAGGGCCTGGCATAGAGCAGGTTCTCATTCTAGGTCTGTTGGGTGAAAGACACATAGGCAGTTGATGGTATAGCAAAGGAGACAGACACAAACATGGATCGTACTGGTACAGTGTGATGATTCCAGTACTCTGGGAACTGGAAGGAGAGTGCTCCTTTATGGCTAGAGAGGGTATAGGAAGGGTGAAATTAAAGAGGCTTTATTGGTAAGGAAGTCCTGCTGCACCTTGAAGTACATGTGGTATGGTGTAAGGACATTCCAGAATAAGGGAATTCCATGAGCATGGACCTAGAGATAGGAAAACAGAGGGCATGCATGGGCAACAGTCATTCTGTTTGTCTGGAGCATAGGCAGAATGAGTCCCGGGAAGACAAGACAGGTAGGCGCCATTCATTCATTCATTTAAAAACATCAAATAATGCTAGCCAACATTTATTAAGTACTTACCATGTGCCAAGAACTGTTCTAAACACTTTACATGTATTAACTCATCTAATCCTCATGGGGTAGAGATGGTATTATTAGTATTTCCATTTTATACATGTAGAAATTGAGGCATAAAAATATATAATAACTGGTCCAAAGTCACACAGCTATTAGATTTGAACTGGAGAGTCTGTTTCTACATCCATGCTCATACCACTAGATCTATATACTACCTCTGTGAGCTAATGATCTAGACTTCTGGACCTTTTGCTCAGTCCTCTCACTTGCTCCAGGCTTCAATTATAGACCTCTCAGTACTCTCAGTTCTCCGAGTGTCCATTTACGCTGGGCTTTTGCAGAAAAGAAATATGAGAGGCATCCACCATGACTCCACCAGTCAGTCCTTCAATGTCATAGCCAACCCATCATGAAATCTTGCAAATGTTCTCTACAATCGCTCTCAAATGTCTTTTCTCCACTGCCACTTCTTTAAGCCATGTCAATGTGATTTCTTCCTAACTAATTTTCCTGCTTCTCTCTTGCTTCCTTCTAATCCCTTATCCATATTGACCACTAGAGGGATTTTTCTAAAAATCTGACCAAATAGCTCTCTTGCCTAAACCTCTTCCATTTTTCCCTATTGTCTAGACTAGAGCAGTGGTCTCCAAGGTGAGGTATGCAAGATGATCCATAGGGTAAGGGGATTTATTAGAATTTTATGTTTACTTTTTATCTTAAAAAATAGGAAATTAAGCATGACTGATATTGATCTCTAATATATAAAGTGACAATGATATATGTATATAGTATATAAAAATACATACATTGGAGGTACATACTACAACTTTTATACTAATAGGATGTATAAGCCCCCAAATTGGAGACAACTGGCCTGGAGAACAGTCAAAGCTCCTTGGCATGGCATTCAGTGCCTTCAACATGGTGATCTCTATGCCCTCACTTCTTGCCCACATTCATTTTATTTCTCCAGCTACACTGAATGATTTATAGTTCCCTCATTTTGCTCTAGCCTCTTACCTCTGGGATTTTGCTAATGATGCTCCCTTCTGATTGGAATGCCCTCCCTCACCCCTTACTCTGGCTTACTTCTTTTCATCTTCTAGACTTAATCAGGCATCCTTTCATTCATTCTTTCGACACATATTTATTGAGTACCTACTGTGTGCTAGACACTGTTCTAGGTGCTGGAGATCCAGTAGTAAACAAAACAGACACAAATTCCCTATCCTTCTGGAACTTACATTCTAGTGGAAGGAGACAGTCAAAAAACACTTTAAAAAGTAAGTGCAAATTAAATAGCATGGTAGTTCTAAGCACTACGGAAAAAAATAGAGCAGGAAAAAGGGGATAGAACGTGCTGGTTGGGGGGGTACATGGGCTAGCTTGGAGGAGGGTTGTAGCATTAAATGGAGTGTTATGGGTAGAGACCACCAAAGTGACACTTGAGCAAAGATATGAAGGAGGTGAAGCAGTTAGCTGGGCAGAAATCTAAGAGAAGGGCATCCCAGGCAGAGAGAACAGCCTAAGACAAGGAAGACCCTAACACAGCAGTATTCCTTCTGTATTTGAAGAACAATAAGTAGATGAGTGTGGATGGAGTGGTGTGAGCAAGAGGGAAAGAGACAGAAAACTGAGGAGGGGCAATGTGGGCTAGACTGTGTAGGGTTTTATAGGCCACTGGAAGGGTTATGGCTTTAACTCCGAAATGGAGAGCCTTCTGAAGGATTTAAGCAGAGGAGTAACATATCTGATTCAGGTTTTAAAATAATTTCTCTGACTTCTATGTCGAGAATAGACTGAAAGAAAGACTGGGAGCAGGGAGATCCATTAGGGGGCTACTGTAATATTCTGGGTTAAGAAATGATGGTGGCTCAGACCTGAAAATAGCACTGTAGGTGATGAGACGTGGTCAGATTTTGAAGGTAGAGCCAATGGTATTTGTTGATAGACTGGATGTATGGTAGGAGAGAAAGGGAAAAATAAAGGATGGCTCAAACATTTTTGTACTGAGCAACTGGAATTGCCATCAACTGAGATGGGTAAGGCTGAAAGTAGGGTAGACTTGGTGGAGAGTATGGAGATCAGTAGCTCAGTTGTGCTCATGTTAAGTTACAGATGCCTACTAGATATCCAGGTGGAGATATAGAAAGGCAATTGGATATACAAGTCTAGAATTCAGGATAGAGCTTTGGGCTAGAGATGAAAATTTCAGAATCATTCAGCATACAGATGGTATTTAAAGCCATAAAACTAGATGAGATCACACAGGGAGTAGGCATGAAAAAAAGCCAGGGACAGAGACACAACTGAGGTACTTCTGACAGCAAGGTCAGGTTCTGTCCTCTGGGCTCCCACGCCCTCTAGGAAAAACCCCTGCCCCAGGCTCCCAAGTCACAATACTGACGACACTGTGTGGGTAGTGTCAGTGTCATCTTCCTCACCAGGCTAGGAGTTTCCAACTAGATGGATTCACTTCTTGAGCCACAGCATGTCCTGTACTTAGGGCTTGGTTCAGGCCAGGCCAGTATAGCTTCAAATTATGTCACATGAGTGCTTCTCAAACTTTTATACAACACAGCACCCATACACAAATGCTAACATTCATAGCACACAGTGGAGCAAACTGAGGAGGATACTTCTGGTTCCAAGACATCTCAAAGGGTTGAGGGGATCAATATCTTGGCACATCTGTAATGTGACACAGGGATTAAGACCTACTCTAACCAATTATTTCCCTCCTCTCCCCTCACTACCTTCAGAGAAGCTGCTGGCAGCCTGGACTGAGGTGGGGCTGCCCCTCCAGGATGTATCTATAGCTGCCTGCAACTTCTGTCGCCGTCCTGTGCACTTCGAGCTCATGAGTGAGTGGGAACGTTCCTACTTTGGGAACATGGGGCCCCAGTATGTCACCACCTATGCCTGAGAAACAAGCTGCCTTGGATCCCCACCGCACCTGCACCTCTCTTGGGGCTGGGCCACCTCCTGTCCTCTGCTTTGTTGTGTGCCTCTAGCTGACTTGAGCCTGAAAATAAAGAGCAAAGTGTAGCATTTGTAGCCCTTTGTTTGACAGAGAACAGACAACTACATTATACCTGACCCCCTCAGACAAGTGGCAGAGCCATGAGGAAACCACTGATCACCTGTTGGTCTGACCGTCCCATTTTACTGATAGGGAAACTGAGATCCAGAAAGAGGAAGAGGCCAAAAACTACACAGTGAGTTACACAAAGAGCCAGGACATTTGGCAGGTTTATATCAAATGGCTCTTTCCCCATTGTTCCAACAAAAATCCAGGGATTGACTCTTCATGCGTAGGCCCAGAAACTCAGGCCCCAGGTAGCCTCTGAAGCCAGGAGGTGGAATCAGCCCAAACCAATCTGCCTGGAGGAAAGGACTGGTTCCCCAAAACTTTGGAGGTATTTTCCAACAGAGAGAATGGATGTCCTCCTCAATCCATTATCCTCTTTGCTTCTCACAGCACCTTACAGAACAAGACTTATCAGTTCTGTTTCCCAAGGTGAGAAAGAGGCTTGGCTATAGCCAGCAACTTGTTCAAGGCAATGCTCCCAAACTTTCTAGGTCATAACACACTGAAAACATTTGCATGGCACGCTTGGGTGAATTAATGGTATTACTTGTCTAGGAGGCAATCTTTCCTGACACTTGTGCAATTCCTGGTCCTGCCTGGCAACTCTAGGGTTGAGGGACCCATTTCTTTCCACCCTGTAACCCATTTGTGGCAGCTGTGAGACACATCAGTTGAGAAACATTGGTTTAAAGCTACACAGCCCACCTGAGCTTTCTGCCCCACCACACCCACCTCCCTTGCTGATCCAACCTCAGCAGTGCGGGGAACCCCAACAACTCAACAGAGCACCTTAATGGTGAGCACCACTCCTCCTGCCTCCCCTCTCCCTGGAAGTTATATCATCAGGTTACAGGCAGTTGGCAAACCCGGGACTGAGATAACGTCTCTGACTCAGCTTCATGGAGCACATCCAAAATGTCCACATAACATGGTGCACTACAACAAAGACACGGACTTTATTTAGGCACAGATACATTTCCCAGCAAGGAAGGAAGGGGTTTAAAATCACAACTTCCTGGGGCAACTGGTTCTTCTGTAATTCTGAGAGGAAGGTGGGAAGTGGGGTGGGGGACTGGGTCACAGCATTAAGGCAAAAGAAGCTCACCAGTGAGGAGGAGCTAGGCAGGAAGAAAAGAGAGGAAGGGAGGCCTTGGAGGAAGAAGAAAAAGAGGAAAGGGAAGGGTCCCTGAGGAGGTGGAGGAGGAAGAGGAGGTCTTGAGGAAGGAGGAGGTAGCTTAGGAGGAAGCTGGCCTCAGACCATGTACAAGGTTAACCATGCCAGACATCCCTAGGCCTGGGTTAGTTCAGTTGGGCCTGCTCCAGAGGAAGAAGCTGCAGCGGGAGGAGGGGTCAGTGGGAGGACCCTGGGGCCTGGCACACATGTAGAAGTGGCGGCCCAGGTTGGGTCCTGGCTTCTTCACAGTTCGCATTACACACGGCTCCCTGTGGCCCCCGCACAGGGGCATGGGCAAGGGCCCCCCCAGCAGAGACTTCCAGAATGAGGTCCGTACCTCCTTTTCATTCTTGGCCTCTGAAGCCTTGGCCTGCCCCTCCACCACATTGGCCATCACGTCCTCTTCTGAGGTCTTTGGGGTCACGAGGGTGCCCAGGCTAGGAAGCTCCAAGTTAGGAGAAGCTTGCGGACGACTGGAGGATGGCTGGAAGTAGCTCATCAGGTTTTTTTGGCCTCTACTGGAACCAGCTTGACTTGGCCGAGACCTGGTCGAGCGCACACGGGCTTTGTTTTGGCGCATCTGTACCGGTGTTTGATTGCTGAGCTGCAGCGCTGACTGCCTGAACACAGGATCTTGTTCGAGACGAACTAGGAATCTAAGGATCTTGAGCTGGGTGCCTGCAAACTCAGGGAGGAAGCGGGTGCACAGAGGTGGGCACTGTTTTGCCGGCACAGAGGACACGCTTAAGACTGCACCCACGGGGCAGTGGTCAGAGCCCATCACCTCAGGCAGCAAGAAGGAGGCCTGAAAGGTGTCCATGACCAGGGTCCTGTCCCCCAGCACATAGTCAAGCCGAGAGCCATAGTTCAGATGGCGGGCGCCACTGACTGTGGACCAGCAGGTGAAGGCCCCCTTCTGCTTTGGGTGGAAGCATCGGTAGCTATCAATGAAGGGTCCCGTATGGGAACCAGCCTGGCACCCCAGGTTACTGAGCAAGTGGTCCATCCACTTGCGACCTGGGTCCTCTTCAAAGCATTCCTGGGGAAAGGGGAAGGGGACAAAGAAAGAGACAGAACTAGATGCCTAGAACTGGAAGGGACTTAGATTAACTGCTTCATTTTACAGACAAGAAAATGTGGTTGTTTCAAAGAAGAATGCTCAAGGTCATACAGTCCAGAACTGGCTGAGCTGGGATTCACTTTCCACCCTTACTGATTTAAAAGGCCACGCTTCTTTTTCCCCTCTGCATCAGGCTACCTCTACCTTGCACTGGGCCATAAATTCCAGATCTGAAAGCTTGCTGTTAATTAATCAAAGCAATTCTCAGAACTGCTCACCAAGAGAATGGAAAACAGCAAGTTAAAAGTGGTTACCTCCAGGAAGTAGGGCTGAGGTTAGGAGTTAAGAAGCCTGTTGCCTTTTCATGTAAACCCTCTGGTACTATTTGGCTTATCTTGTTGTGTGTGTCAAAGCCTTCACTGACCACCCCCCCTTCCTGAGCTGAGGGGCTCCAGGGTTTCAGGTCTGAATACTTCCTTTGGCTCTGATCCCTAATTCATCATCCATGCAATCCACTCACCCACTCATTCAATGCAACAAATGTTCAAAGAACACTGATTATGTGCCAGGCACGATACTAGAGACAAAGTGGGACCATGATCTTGTCTTGGGGACCAACAAGGCTTCCTTTCAGTAAGTGATCTGGAGCTGAGAAGTGAAGGCTGAGCAAGAGTAGCCCAGGCAGAGGGTGTTACAAATTGAGAAAACTACTTCTGTGATGGGTCTGTGGAGGGAGGGGACAGTATACCCAAAAGACTTGAGAGGCAACCGGACTGACTATCAAGAGATGATGGTCACTTAGACTAGGGTGGTGCCAGAGGAAACAAAATGAAATTAAGAGATGATTTGGAGCTAGAATCAACAGTACTCACTGACCAATTGAATGGGAGAGGGGGGTAGAGAAGGAGAACACTAACACAATTCCCTAGCTTCTGGTTGAAGCAACCAAGAGGACGATGGTACTATTTAGGGAGATGAGACTAGAAGAGCCGGTCTTGTGGGAAGTAGACATATTCTGTTATTTTGGAAAGATTGTGTTTCTCATGTGATCTGGTATTATTAGTTCTCTTTCCTTGGGAAAAAAAGAATGTAGGAAGTGCACTCGAGATATCTAAGATATTTCTAAACTAAGAAGAGAAGGCATAAAGGTATATAACACTATCACAGGAAGCAGCAAAAACAGACTAAGTAAACACGGATAAGGAATAAGGTAGGGAGGACTGAAGGCTTGCAGTCTGTAGTGTACACTCCCTTCCCCGCCACCGCCACCGCCACTGCCACCGCCACCGCCACCGCCACCACCACCACCACCACCCGTCTCTCATTATCCCATTTCTGCTCATTTTCCCAGCTGGGAGACACATCTATGTTCCTGTGGCTCTTCTGCAAACTAATCAAGGAATCTTCCTACAGCCTCTTCTTTGAGCCAAGCCTACTGCTGAGTTGGACTGTGCCAGTATAAGTTACTTATCCCTCCCCTTATGAGGCAAGCTATGATGAGAACTGACTTGGAGATTCTAGGGCAGTGGTCCTCAAGCCTGAATATACAATAAATCAGCCTGGGAGCTTTTAAAACATACTGCTACCCTGGCCCCACACCCAATAGATTCTGATTTAATTGGTCTAGGGTTGCACCAAGGTATTGACATTTTTGTAAAAGCTCCTTGTACTAATGTACTTTCAGGGGTTGAGAACCATTGGCCTAGAGGGACTCAGAGATGAGAGGTTCACACAAGAAAAGAAAACAGAGGGAGGGGATGCCTACCAATTCAGAGGACAGTGAGAAAAGCCAAAATGAGAATAACTTTTGCAATGGGCAGAGGAGACGACCTGGCTGGAGTGGATGGAGTGTGTAGCGGTGCTGAGGATGGAAACGGAGACTGGGCACAGACAAGAAAGAGTTTTGAATGCCAGGCCTGTGTGTTTTCTCTGCATCACAAAGGTAACAGGGAGGTGTTGAAGGTCCATGAGCAGGAAACATAGTATATTAGGGAAATGATCAAGGCAATGTGGAGTTCCAAGCCCTTGAAATCTGACTGAAACTCTCCAGCCCCATCTCCTGCTACTCACCTTCCTTCTCTGTCACCCCCTAACGAGAACGGGACTTGTAGTTCCCAATGCACACCAGCCAAATTCTCACCTTGCAGCCTTTGCTCATCATGCTAGAATTCTTTGCTCCCCACCCCAAAGCTCTGTTCTACTCATCTTTTAAGATTCAGCCATTTTAAGATATCTCCCCCGATGTCCTGGCTGGCCCGAATCCTATTTCCGGGCTCTCCTAACCTCCTGGGCTGCTGTCTCTGCCTCAGCCCTGAAGACACCATTCTATAATTGACTGGTCATGTGTCCATACCCCACCACCATGCTGAAAGCTCTGAGGGGTCGAGCCAGAACTGACTACTAACTGAGTCCACAGCGCAATCCTCAGTGCTTTGAGAATAGAATTTCAAACTAAGCTCTGCTTTTCCATGAAGGAAGCTTGCCCCTGGGCCAAAAAACCAGCATTGATTGGCTGGCTAAACAGAACCATAGTCAGGAGTGAGGTCAAAGGCCTAGAGGGAGCCTTACCAGGTTGACTGCATCCCAGTGGTCAATGGGGCGGTGAGCTGTATTCAGGTCCCCCAGAATGATAACATGGCTGAAAAACATAAAATGAATGTCCAGAAAGGGAAGCAGTAGTCCTGGCCCATCTACTTTCTCCTGGGCCCAAGATCTCAGATAGGCCACCTGCCATATAGAGGTCAAGGTGGGATCCAACGGCAAGTCATAATAGCCTGCCTCTCCAATTTCAGTATAACCTTGATGCCTTTTACAACTGACCAAGATCTCCAATTCTGATCTCCAAAGGTAACCCTGTTCCCTGTTTGACATGATTGTCTCACTTATCTCTACCTAATGGCATCTTTCTGGTCCTTCAAAGATGAGCTCAGGTACCACTCCCTCTAGGAAGCATCCCTCGATTACGCCAACCTACCCTCACTTTCCTGTCCCTCCCTGGGATAAGACTTTTCATTTGTTCCCAAGTACGTTACCTTCCTCATCTCATTTCATCCTTAAAACTATACTCTGAGGTAGGGATTCATACACTTATTTTACAAAAGAGAAAATAGAGGCAACACTAGCCTTCGGGCTCACAGTGAGTAAAAGGAGGAGCTGGAATAGGTGCTCAGAGGTATCTGAGTACAAAACCCATATTTGTGTTACTTTACCTGGTCCCCACAGCTCTTATAGACAGCAGGGCCTATGCTGGTGGGCATGCTGGTGTCTACAACTAGGCTGTAAATGAACTCAAAAGACAAAGATCCCATATCCCTCTCAGTGGACCTTGACACGGGGCTGGGCACCCGGGACAAGCTCAAGGAAGCCTTGCTGCCCAGGTTTGCAGTACCTGCCAGCTGCCAGGAGGGCTTCTGCTCGAATCTGCAGCAAGCGATAGAAGCGCATCTTAAAGGCGAGCCGCTCAGGCTTCCCAGGGTCCGCATGGGGGCAGTACACGTTGATTAGGGTCAAGGTCTTCTCCTTCCCTTCCCATGTGCTGGGGAGAATAGAACCGGGCCCCAAAAAAAGGGTCACTTTCAAGCCACCCTTCCCCTCCCCACACCATGTGGCTTCCACTTAATGATTGTCTGTGGGATGGAAGTGAAAGAAAGGGATAGAGAGACATGAACAAGCTGGCATACACAGGACTTGAGGACTGACTACATCTAGGATGACACTCAGGTAAACCAGGTGATGGTCCTGCCATTCACAAAGACAGGACACAGAAAGAGAGCAACGTGGGGCAGTAAAGTTGGCTAACTTGCTTCTGAGGCACCTGTGGTAAAAAAGAGAGCTAGTCCTCCCCGCCAGGCTCCCTCTCCCCCCGCCCCGCCATAGAAATAGAGAACTCAAGGCTCAGAAGAGAATATGATTTGTTCAGGGTCACATAGCAGGTTGCCTTGCCAGGACTGAAGTCTAGGAAAGGCAAGTTTGGGAAGTTTTCCATGGTGAATGCATGTTTATAAGGCAAGCCTTAGAATCACCACATTCACAGAGTTGAACCAGCGATGCTCGGTGACAGGCGGATGTGGGCTATTACCAGATCTTGTGTTGTGTGAGGAGGGCCCGGCCCTCACTATCCAGAGCTCGAAGCTCCTCTTGGGTGAAGTCATCCATGTTTCCGTAGCAACCCACGTCCCCATTCTGAGTGGCAAGTAGGCCACTCAGGCCTTCTTCAGCAGCCACTGGGGTAGCACTGTCCTTACAGAAGGTGGCTACACCTGGAGACAGAGAGGGTACTCTGAGCAGGCCTGGCAGCCAACAGCCTATTGCCCCTGCACAGGTCACCTGACTCATCTTCATCAAGTGTGGCTCTCTTGATGACTCCCCCAACTCAAGGGCCATGGATGCCTGAGGCAACTCTACTCAAACCCTGGAGTTTCAGTTCCTTCATCTAGAAAAGCTGCAAATTAATAACAGCTAATATTCTAAGTGCTTTACATGGTAGGTGCTCAGAAAATGTTAGCTATTATTATTATCACATGGATTAATTAGTTTAGTCCTTGTAATAGCCCTAAGAAGTACACATTATCCCCATTTTCCAACTGAGGAATTTGAGGCATAAAGAGGTTAAGTAGCTTGCCAGAGGGTACGCAGCTAGGAAGTGAGCTAGGATCCAAACTCAGGCAGTCTGGCTCCAGAGCTCATACAACTAACCATCACACTACTGTGTTTCTGAGATCCAATATTATACATAAAAACTATCCTTCATATAACCTGATACGGCTTTAGCTCTGTGGATGAAAAGCCTACATTTCTTATTACCTTCTCATTAAATATTGAAAACCCCTTCCCACCTGTCTCCATCACTTTAAAGTCCCCAGAAAGCCCCATTTACCAGAATAGCCACTACGGTTGCGGCTGAAGCTGAAATAGGAGTTACAGCCCTCAATGATAGCCAGGGGCTCTGTCAGCACATCCCCTGGAAAAAAAAACATGTAAGATTACATCAGAGATAAAACTAGGACCCAGGACACAGAAAGGCTTGGAATTACAGCTATAGGCTAATTTCTTGCACACATCAGAGCCAGGGTAGAAGGGAATATCAAGTATCTATGATAAGAAGAGAAGCTAAAAGAGTGGGGACTAGAGAGGGAATTGTTATCAGAATTATGAGAAAGGGGAAGACTACTGAATGGGAGGTGAAGAATTACATGGGAGGAGGCTAGGTGACTAGGTGACTGGAGGAAGTTGGGGGTGGGAAATGGACATATGGGAGAGAGAACTGGGAATCTGAGCTGGGAGTAGGAGGTAGGAGAGGGAATTCAAGGATTTGAACTGAGGATGGAGAGAAAGTAGGTAATGGGTCTTAGAGGGAGATGGGTGGGAGAGGGAAGGAATCAGGGGATTGAGCTGTGGGGGAGAGGGAATTAGAGGGTCTAAGTTTGGGGTGGGACATGAGGGAGAAATGATGAGAAGCTCTCAGCTGGGGAGGAGAGATGGCGGTAGAGATAAGGGGAACTGGGGATCTGAGACAGAAGTTTAAAAAGGAGGAAATTAGGGAGTCTAAACTGGGGGCAAAGATGGTGTGAGAATTAAAGGATATGAACTGGGGGCAGAAAAGGGGAATTGGGGGTGTCTGACTTGGGAGTGGGAGATGGAAAGTGTGTGGCGGGAGGAAATTCGGGGGACTGAGCTGTGTCAGAGAATGAGCAGGAATTAGAGGATCTGAAAGAAGATGGAGATTGCAAGGGGGAGGGAATTATGGTTCTGCTGAGGCCAGGAGATGATGTCGGAATTAGGAGATCTAGCTGGAGTGCGAAATACAGAGGGGGGATCGGGATTCCAGACGGGCTCTAAGGGGAGGACTCTAAGGATAGAGAATTGGGAAAGTGAAATGATATGGAGCAGAGAGCAAAAGTTAGCGGAAAAGGGAAAGTGTGGTAGGGATCCTGAATTCTTGAGCGCTCACTGGTTACTTTGGTCTCCTGAAGACAGACGATGTCAGCATCCAGCTTGTCCAAAATGCGCCCCATGGCCATGGCGGTACAATTGCTGGGCTCCTCGTATCCCACCCCTTGCACGGGGCTCCGAATCCCATTGATGTTCCAGCTCACCACGCGCAACATGCTGACAGCTAACTGCAATGCCTTTAAGCCCGCGCCCCACGTAGGCGCGAGCAAAAAACCGAAAACTAAGTCCGCCAGGCCTGGCCTTCCGCGCGCGCATTTGCGCAGGCGTTCTTGTGCGTGCCGCAAAAGGGTCGGACACACATGGGGCGGGGATTCAAGCCCTTCAGTTTTCATTGGCGGGAGAAGCGGAAGCTGCAGGGGGCGGTGTGGTCGCCTAGGGGCAATGAATAGTGAGAGGAAGGCCAGTGGTTGGGTTCCTGCCCCTACCACACGACACTGGATTACGTGCCTGAGTCTGAGTGCGTTTCTGCTCTGCTGAAAAGTCCCCTTGGTGCTTTCGATTACTTACAAAGGAGATTTTACCACTTTTTAAGGGGCGGAACCTTAAGCGGAACCGCGCAGCGACCGAAGCCCCGCCCCCAGTGTTCAGACTGCACCCCTGAGTACGAGGAGGGCTGCGGCGCCCAGCGACTACGGAGTGGCTGGCGTAACCCCGCTTGTAAATGTGGGAGGGGGAATGCGCGAAGGGAACTTTGCGGCTGGAGGAGGGAGCAATAAGAAACGCACTCCATTTTGGAAATTAAGATCTTGCTGGTCGTCGGTCATCGTTTGCAAATACTTTCTCCCAGTCCTTAGGTCATCTTTTCGCTTTGTTTATGGTTTCCTTTGTTGTGCAAAAGCTTTTAAGTTTGATTAGGTCCCATTTGTTTATTTGCTTTATTGCTTTTGCCTTGGGAGACTGATCTAAGACGATATTACCAGGAGTTATGTCTGAGAATGTTTTGCCTATGTTCTTTTTCTAAGAGTTTTTTTAATGGTATCACGTCTTACATTTAAGTCTTTAAACCATTTTGAATTTATTTTCATGTATGGTGTGAGTCTTCTAACTTCATTGATTTACATAAGGCTGTCCAGCTTTCCCAGCACCACTTGCTGTAGAGACTGTCTTTTCTCCGTTGTATGTTCTTGCCTCCTTTGTCCAAGATTAATTGAAAGTAGGTGTGTGGGTTTATATCCAGGCTTTCTATTCTGTTCCATTGATCTATATGCTTTTGTGCCAAAAGAATCTTAATTAAAAATGTTTAAAATGGTAAATTTTTATGTTATGTATATTTTACCATAATTAAAAATAATAATAATAAAAGGAATGAGGAACCATCACCTCTACCTAGTTCCAAAACATCACCCCAAAGGGAAACACATACCCATTACGCATTAAGCAGTTAGTCCCTATGCCCTCCACTGCCAGCACCTTTATGGCATCAATTTGCTTTCTGTTCCTGTGGGTTTACCTATTTTTGATATTTCATATAAATGAAATCTTTGCAAAATGTACTAAATACCACTTAATCGTACACTTTAAAATTGTTAATTTTATGTTCAAATTTACCTCAATTTTTTAATGCATATACACACTACAATATATAAAATAGAGAAACAACAAGGACCTACTATACAACACAGGGAACTTAATACTCTGTAATAACCTATATGGGAAAAATCTGAAAAAGAATAAACAGCATATGATGTATTTTGCTGTACACCTGAAACTAACACAACATTGTAGATCAACTATACTCCAATATAAAATATTTTTTTTTAAAAATGGGGGGAATAATGAAATGTTCTATGTGTAGTGATATGGAAAGATCCCAAAACATATTGGGCGGTGGCAGGCTGCAGAATAGTGAGTATTGAACCTTTTCAATAAACCACGGGGAAAATGAGGGAAAAAAAGAAGCACTCTAACGGAGTAAGATTTAGAAGAGGACCTCTGGCTTTATTGGGCTGGGGGAGGGGGATGGGGAAGCTGTATCAAGCCCACCCTGTAGTCATTATTTGTCTTGGGCCTTATAGCATCCCTTAGGATGTGGCCTGACAGGTGCTTTCTCTTTGCTCCATTTCTCAGATGATTAAAATCAAGGCCAAGAGAGTTTAAGTGGGCTACCCAAGTTCCAGAGCAGCACTGTCTTCCAATATAACCCATGGCTCTTCCATATGCATTATCTCATTTCATTATCAGGGCAACACTGTAAGGGGCATTGAGGCTAAGTAAGAGAGGTTCAGTGAATTCACCCCAGTATCACAGAAGCAGTAGAGCCAGGATTCAACCCCTGTCTTAATCAGCTCAAGGAATACTTTCCTGAGTAAGTTTTTTCTAACCTCCCCAGTTAGATCTTTTCCTCTGGGCCCCCACACCACCCTATGGTCCATTCTGTCACAGCACTTACAATGCACAGCTACCACTGATTTCTATTTCTGTCACTAGACTGCCAACAGCTTGAGAGCAATGACCATATCTGATTCATCTTGTTAGCCCCATCCCCTAATATAGCGCACAACACATATTAGGAGTTAATAAATATTTGTTGAATGAATGAACAAATAAAGGGCAATAGCAAGAGCATCAACAGGTTAGTGACTTGTTTTTGATAACATAAAAATAGAAATAATAGACATGCCCAATGTCCAGGGAAAAGCATAACTTCGCATCCTTAGGTTCCTCACCCAGAACTGTGGCATAATTACTTTTCCCCCAGAATTCCATAGCCTTAAAACCATCATTCTCAGTGTCTGCAAAAAAGACCCAAAGAGACGCTTTTCCTCCTGGAGGACTTAAAGGTTACATTCCAGTTGTTGCCATCAGAAAATAGCCCTGCAATTAAAATTAAGATGTTGGTGCTTTAAGCTTTTCCATGTTTTGGTGGTTATTGGCTTAGGATTGAGTCCCCAGAGTGGAATAATTAGGACAAAGGAAATGAACATTTTTATTGCTCTTGCTTCATATTGCCAAATCACTTTCCAGTAGGGGATCATGCTGATTTACACTGAAGACCAATCTGAACCAGCCCTAAGGAAATCCAGATCTTGCCTGTTTACATTGCTGGTTTTCATTTCCCCATTCTGCAGTAGCTTGTTAATATTAGTTCTGACCTTTGGGGCAAGGCGAACACATGGTTGGCCTGAAGAGAAAAGGCTCTGGGTGACTCAGGAACTTCTTTGGCAGCTGATATTTCAACAGCGGGCACACACCCCCTCTTACCAAGGGTACTTCCCCAGCCTTCCCAGGGAACCAACGAGTGCCTCCAGGCTCCCTGCTTGATGCCACTCTCTGGACCTGCTTTGGGGGTCTAAATGCAAGAGAGCCGTGTGTCGTGTGTTGGATAACTAGCGATGGAAGAAAAAACCTCTAGGAGAACAGGTAGGTGAAACAGAAGGAAAAATAGATAGGAGTTAACACAAGCCCAAATCCATTCTTTAGGCTCTCTGGAAAGTTTTCTTGGAATAGGTGGTCACTCAAACTGTTCACTAAAGTGTATGGGAAGTTGGGGATAACATGATTTCTATATCTCATTATCTATCATCCATTCTGACCTGTCTTTGTGGAACACTGGCCCAAAGGGCAGTTCCCTAGCACTTTAGAAGTCTCTCTAACATGGTCTAGTCCAGTTTTGAATGAACTGGATGATAGAGATTGTATCTCTTACCTCCCAACTGGTGTATAAAGTAGGACTGGTTTGCTGTGGCACTTTGAACAAGGCTTTTAGCTCCTCTGGGCTTCAATAGCCTCCTCACCAAAATGAAATTGAAGTCCCTCCTATTTCCCTCAGAGGACTGTCACAAGGTGAAGAGGAGTGGGATGACAGGAACTAAAGCTCTTCTGAAATATTTCAGGACTTCCATGCTCTGTCTTAGTGATCCTACTTTTTCTGTAGCCTCCACAGGCAATACCACCCGTAACCATCCAGCTGCTCTTCTCCCTGAGTGACTATGGTCTGTGGAGGGCTACTCCTAGGACTAGGATAGAGCAAACCTTCGGCCCCAGGCATGGGGCTGAAAGTAGTGGGGGGATGGTGGGCCTGGGCAGTGGCCAAGAAGGAAGTGGATCCTAGGCTGCTGCCACAGAAGGCCTGATATTCACATATAGGCACCTGACCTGTAAGCATGCAATCTCCCCTCCTCACCCTAACACAAATGCATTCACACCCACACACTCCAAGAATTACCAATAAGAAGACCCCATTTGTGATTTTGATACCCATCAGTACTGTCTTGATACTGCTTTTAATGAGATTCTCCCATACACTCCATACTTTGGGAGGATGGTCAGGATCTGTGGGCCTCAGGTAGTCACACTTTATGCTTTTCCTCCATAGAGCTAACCCCAAATTAGAATTTGTGACTCAGCTCTTGGTCTTGAGTGAGTCTCTGATACTGAGTGAACAATTTTTTCTGTAACCAGTTAATTGGAACTTTTTTGGGGGGGTGGGGACTTCATTCTTTTGTTCTTTCTGTTCTGCCCCGTTCAGGGTTGAGAAACTTTCTAGATCCTACTACCACCTTCTACCTTCAGACCAAGTTAGTTCCCCCACCCAGTTCCCTGCATAGCTCTCTTTTATAAAATTTACCTTGTTGAATGGGGATTATTTGTACACATGTTCATCTCATCTAGGGCAGAGAGATGTAGACTGAGCAAGTCTCCTCTGTGCCAGGGCCTGAGCTGGACACCTGGAAACAGATCACAGATAACTGAGATCCAGTCCCCATCCTTAAGGAGCTCACAGTCTAGTAGGAAAGTAGACCGGTAAAAGGTGGATACTTGCTCAGATAAACAGAAGCATATAGGCAATGTGGGAACCAAAGCCAAGTCTTCTCAGAGGAGGTGAGCATTGAGCCTGGCCTTGAAGAGTGAGTCAGATTTCACTGAGAATGGAAGGGAAGAGAAGGCATTCCAGGCTGAGCAAAGGCCCAGAGGCAAAAAAGTACACAGTAAGTTTGGGGGCCTAGTGAGTCAGCTGGCACAATTTAACCACAGGGGTCTAAAGAGAGACATGACTGGAGAGACAGGTTTGATTCAGAAGAGCCAGGGCTGAGGCCTTTCCATAAAGCTTGTTTAGTTTTCCTACTTCTGGGGATCAGAATTGATAACAGTGGTTAAAACACACACACACACACACACACACACACAGCTAGTTCCAGGTAGTTTTAAGTTGGGTTTTCAAGCCTGGACCCCAAGTTTACCCTTTCAGACCTTGTCAAAAGCCCGCTAAGCTCGTATCTCAGATTTCCTGCTGCTAAATTTATCTTTCTGCCTCTTGGCAGGGTCATGAGGACAAAACTTTAAACATAGAAGAGGGGTTCACGTGACTGGATTGATTACCTCGGACAAGCCACTTCCCCTCCCTAGACCTCAGTTTCCCTGTGAGGCTAGTGAGAATGTTTGGAAGGAGCAACTATGATAAGGAATATGTTTCTTTGTGGGCCATGGAAAACATACATGTAAAAGGTTATTATTCAGATTATTAGCCTTAGCAGAGTGATACCAGTTAGGAGACTTATTAGGATTAAGAGAGTTGCATCTCTTCCAAACTCTAGTTCTAAGACTCTAAATGTTTTGAGCTAATCTAGAATACCACATTCTTAAATCAAGCTTGATTGATCAGTTAACCAAAGAAATACCCTGGACTGGAGAAATCAGATCCCCAGTGTTCTATTTCTGACTTGGTGACTTAATTTACTATAGGACCTTAGGAAAATACTTCCCTCTCTAGGCCTCCATCTTCTTACCTGAGAGGGTTGGATGCAATGATTTCTAGGGGACTTCTGTATCACAAAACCAAAAAAGTAAAAGTGAATTCATCTTTCTAATTGATTGGCATGAGCTCTTTATTTATTATAAATGTTAACCCTTTGTCATAATTTTGTAAGTTTCCTTTACTGAGAGTTTCCTGAATGCTCAGCGTTACACCAGAAGTTGCAGATTAGCCAAAGAGGTAACTGAGCTTTTACTTCACAAAGGGAATCAGTGTTAGGTAATATATAATGAACATTTTCCAGGTTACTTTATATGTGTTAACACATTGAATCTTCAACAACCCTAAGGGAGTAGGTACTCTTATGAGATGAAAACACCACGGCATTGAAAAATTAAGTCTTCTACCCAGGGTCTCATAGCAAGGGGCAGAGGTGGGATTCCACTCCAGTAGTGTGACTCCAGAGCCCATTGCTTTTAACCACTGTGATCCACTGCCTCAGTAGATTCATTTAGAAGGGCAGGCTTTGAAATGTATTGAAAGTTTGGTATGATTTATACACAACAACTGGAGGGAATCTAACTCTTATGTAGACTAGAATTCTGAGAATGTATTTTAGGGAACTTCTTAAAAGGCAAAGTGGAGCTGAGAGCATTGGAGGTCAGGGATTGGAGATTGCTATCCCCATGAGATTGCCCCAGTGTTGCCCAGCTCCGTGGAAGAAATTGAGCTCCCTTGCAGCCAATCACTGGAGGTTCATCAAGGGGTGGGAAGGTTGCAAAAGAATGAAGTAAGAGCACACTTGGACGTCTTCCAGGTAAGCTATGCTGTTAGATGAGTACTACACATAAAAGCTTCAAAACAACCAGGGGGATGGGGGAGGGTAAAGCAGAGACATCTGGGTAGGATGGCTCTGGCCTATGGACTTGTCCTACTTTGAGGCCATTGCTCCCAACTCACCACACTCTGCCTGCTGCAGCCTCCCCCCTAAGCCTCCATCCCCATGACTTGGCATGAAGAACTTTAGTCTGGTTCTGGGTCAGATCACAGTGCCTTTCTCCCTAGGGGACCCGATGGCAGTTGGCAGTCATGTGAACAGTGCTTATCATCTCTCCCCCTAGCAATGGCTGCATTCACTTCTCTTCCCAAGGTGTCCGATTTACTCTGATTTATTTAGCTTTGGCTGGAGAGAGCATAAAGATGATCAGATAGTGCCCATCTCTTCAAGAGTGTCCTGAGCAGCACATTTTAGGAGAGAGAGGCCCTTCGGTAGGAAAGGTAGCAGAATTCAGGGAAGACAAGGGTTGCAATGCCATTTGCGGGGGAGAGCATTGAGGCAGTAAACCTTCCACTTGCAGTTCAGACCTAGGATTGCTAGCTCAAAACATTGCGTTTTTCAGTAGGGACTTTGTGTTTGTGTGTTTGTACTTGGGAATCTTGCATTTCTGATGTGGATCTCTGTTTCTGGGTTGGAACTTGACATTCTACTTGGGCCTGTTTTTTATTTCGAAGTTATGAAAGCTGCTGAGATCTGCCTGCATCACCTTTGCCTCCCCATCCCACACAGGATATAAGCACATGATCTTCGGTCTTTTATTTGCATACTCTACTAGTCCTGTCTTCATTGGAGGGAAGTGACTGGCCAGACCTGGGCTGTCTTGCTGGCTGCCTTCCTTGCTGGGCTCCAACTTATCTCCTATGTACACAGCCCTTGGAGTTCAGAGGCCTCTGCTGACCTCTGTCCAACCTCTCCTCTGCACCCAAGCCCCCACTGGTACATACAGGAGCAGAGGCAGACAAGGCAGGCAATGACTAGGAGACAGGAGAGGGGCTGGAGACAGGCTGCTAGAGGGCTCAGAACCCCAGCACACCTCCCTGTCACAACTCTGTCCACCACCTGCTGTGACCACAGCAACAGAAGAGACAGCTAATAAGACAAAGTGAGGCCCGGTACCTTGTGGACAGTGGTGTCATTAGCTGCGACGCCTAAGATGTCTCGAGAGATGGGAGAACTCACCCAAACCAGATTGCAGAAGATCTGGATTCCACACAACGGTGGCAACAGCAGGCTGCAACGCAGGAGGGGCTGTAAGTGGGGTTTGCTTCCGTGGGCTTCAAGGTGGTGGTGGTAGAGTGGATGTAGAAGAGCAAAGGACATGCCCCCCAACCACCCCCTCCCCAACCTGAAAGTTGGAATAGATGAGCAGCTGGATGAAATAGCTGTAGGATAGATAACAAGAGGCTAATGTCAAAAAGGTAGAGAAAGAAAGACAGAAAGAGAGAGATGAAGACAGAGAAAGAATGAGGATTATATAAAGACCATCTTAATCAGAGGGATTTTTGACTAGTAATTTTTTCTTTCTTATCCAGAGCTTGTTTGGAATACTTCTTGTTTGAAATTTGACGTTTCTAGTTCAGTGTTAGCCTAAATGTTTTACTTTGGTGACTTCAGTGAAGTGTCTGAAAATTAGTACTGTCTGATAGTGCTTGGGTGAAATAAGGTGATGGTTCCGGGCATTGTTTCTCAGAGGACAGGTGCTGGGTACACAACAGTACCGTATCATTGGTCGGTTTTGCTCCTCCCCTTTCTCAGGCCTCTTCTAATAAGCCTCTGACTGGGTTGGGAAAGGCTGGGTGTCCTGTCTCCTTCATTGCCTTCTTGGCACATATGGACACTTTTGCTGCTCTGGGGATTTGAGGGAGAAAACATTCAGGGAAAGCCTGCTGGTGTAATGTTCACTTTGAAAATTTAAGAAAGAGCAGGTTCAAAGGGGAAGCAAACAAAACCTGTAAAATATATTTTTTAAGTAGAGTATACCATTTCCCATAGATAACAGGGTACAGTTGCAGATCAAGGTGCTGCCAGCCCAAGAATTTTGGCCTGAGGAGCCATAAGGTGTGCAGAGATAAGACAGCTGTGGAGTGTGGGACCCAGACATTTCAAGGACCAGCTGACCAAGCTTTTACTATGCTAACGCTAGAGGAGGTCCAGGCTCAGGGCTAGTGAGGGGAGGATCCAGGAAGATGTAGGATGTTAAATATACTATGTAGAATGGAGGGTGTGGATAGAGGGAGAGGGGTAAAAACCAACCTCCTGTTCTTCTTCCTCCTCCTCTCCCCCAGCAGTTTCAATCTCTCATCTGGTGATCTAGGAGCCTGGATGAGACTGAGAATTACACCCCACCCTCACTCACCAAGCCACTCTTTATCCTTTCTAAGGGGCTGTTGGGTTTAGCTGGCAAGCAGGCAAGCCACTCTCTGCATACCTGGGTCCTCCATTGTTAGGACCCTTATATTCCTGGGAACTCTGTCTTTCAGGTTGGAGAAATAATAGATATAAATCACCTATTATAGTGTTTGTCATATAGAGGGTGCAAAATAAATATGTGCTCACTTTATTTCTGAGCCCGTCTTTCCTCAGCTGTAAGACAGAATTAATACCTACTTCCCCATGTTGTTGAGGTGATTCAGTGATTCAGACTGCCTAGCTTTGGGTCCCAGCTCTGCCACCTCCTGCCTCTGTGACCTTGGACAATTCTCTTAACTTACCTGTCCTTCCATTTCCTCATCTGTCAAAAGAAGTTAGTAATAGTGTTGTTGTGAAGATTAGAGAGCTAAAGCATATAAAATGCTTAGAAGAATGTCCAGTGCATAGTAAATACTCAATAAATATTATTATTATTATTATTTAAACAAGAAGGAGGGTGTGTGGTCTTTTTGCCCATCATATCCCCAGCATCAAGCCCGAAGCCTGGCACATAGCAGATACTCAGTAAATGGTCGCTCTGTGCTACTTCCACTCTACCACTCACCATAGCCAAGCATGGGGCTCTGTGTATACAAGACAGTAACTCATTAGTGATTGACTGAATTATGTCAGACCGCAGATATAATAAACTTAGATAGCGCCCTGGGCAATGTCTGCCTCACCTCCCTTGCTGAGGAGGCCAGGCTATTTACCCCAGAAAGATCTGAATTACCTCCTGCTTGGAGCATCCTCTCTAGAAGACCTGCCCACCCCCACAGTGGGCAGTGGGGGAGGGGAGGCACACAATCACTTAATGAGGGTTTTGAGGATTAAATGCATTAACGTGTGTAAAGTGCTTGAACAGCTGTGTATATTCATCTGTGACTTGGATTTTTGCATTCAGTGTTATGTTTTTTTGTGCCATGTATAATATTGTTGCATGCAGTTGTAGTTTGTTTATTCTCCTTGCTGTGTAATATTACATTTTGTGAATATCCCATGATTTACTTATCCATCTTACTATTGATGTACCTTTAGGTAGTTTCGTTTTGGGTTATGAACAATTATGCAATGAGGATTTTTGTCCCCATAAATTTTGGAATCAGTTTTTCAAGTTACACACACACACACAACTTTTGGGATTTTGATTGGAATTACAGTCAATTTGTATATCAATTTAAGGAGAATTAACATTTCGTGATATCCAGTCTTCTGTAAACATGGTGTGCCTCTCTATTTAGACTTTTTTGATGTTATTTGAGTGAAGTTTTATAAGTTAAAAGGGCTTATACATCATTATAAAACTTTTTTTGCTTACTTTTGTTGCTATTGTATACCTTTTTAGAAAATTACATTTTATACCAATTTATTGCTAATGAGTACAAATATAATTGTGGGGTTTTTGTATATTGCATTTGCGACTAGCAAACCTGATAAACTTTCTTATTATTTTTGATAATTTATATGTAAATGACAGTTTTCTTTTTCCCTTCAAATCCTTATTTTTTTTAAATCTCTTTTTCTTATATTACTGCACTGCTAGGACCTCCTACCTTCGATACATGCACACCAACGTTGAATAGAAATGTTAGTATTGTGCATGTTTATGTTGAACCTAATTTTAAAGGTAATGCTTTTAAAGTTTCACCATTAAGTTTGTTATAATTTTTTTTTGTAGATACCATTAACAGGTTAAGAAAGTTCCAGTTTGTTCTTAGTTTGCCAATAGGATTTTTTTTCTCCTATCTACTTTATTTACTATTATTATTATCCAATAATAATTATTTAACAAAAGATTTACCTTCTTAGCAATTTTTAATGTGTACAATATTATTAACTATAGGCACTATGCTGTACAGTAGATTTCTAAGATGTATTTTTCTTGCATAACCAAAACTTTGTACCATTTGACTAATACCTTCTCATTTCCCCTGCCCCATCCCAGCCCCTAGCAACCACCATTCTATTTTTTGCTTTTATGAGTTTGACATTTTTAGATCCTTCACATATGTGGTATCAAGCAGTATTTGTCATTCTGTTCTTGGTTTATATCACTTAGTATGATATTCTCCAGTTTCATCCATGGTGTTGAAAATGGCAGGATTTCTTTCTTTTTAAGGCCTGAATAATATTCCATTACATATATGCATGTATATGTACATTTTCTTTATCCATTCATTCACCAGTGGGCACTTAGGTTACTTCCATATCTTGACCATTGTGAATAATGCTGCGGTGAATATGAGAGTGTAGGTATCTCTTTGAGATCCTGATTTCAATTTCTTTGGATATATACCCAGAAGGGAGATTGCTGGATCACATAGTAGTTCTCTTTTTAACATTTGGAGGATTCACCATACTGCTTTCCATAGCAACACTGATTAACATTCCCACCAACAATGTATGAGGTTTCCCTTTATTTCCACATCCTTGTCAACAGTTGTATTTCATTTTTTTAGGATAGCCATCCTAACTAGTGTAAGATGATATCTCACTGTGGTTTTGATTTGCATTTCCTTGATAATTGATGATGTTGAGCATCTTTTCATATACCTGTTGTCCATCTGTATGTCTTCCTTATAGATAGAAGAAATATCTATTCAGGCTCTTGCCCATTTTTAAAGTAGGTATTTGGTTTTTGGCTGTTGGGTTGTAGTAGTTCCCTATATATTTTGGATATTAACTCTTTATCAGATATAAGGTTTGCAAACATTTTCTACCATTCCACAGGTTGGCTTTCATTTTGTTGTTTCCTCTGCTATACAGAAGTTTTTAATTTGATGTAGTCCTACTTATCTATTAGGATTTTTTAAAGATGAGTAGATGTTGAATTTTATAAACATGTTTTCTGTGTCCACTGAGATGACAGGTTGATTTTCTATTTTAATCTGTTAATGTGAATTGCATTAGAGATTTTTCTTGTTTGGAACTTATCTTGCAATCCTAGGATAAATAAAAACTGCTGGATTTAGTTCATTAATATTTTGTTCAGGAATTTGGCATTTTGTTTATGAATGAGAGTGACCTGTACATTTTCCATTCTCATAGTTCCAGTTCCCTGTTTGACTTTTGTGTCATAAAATGAAGTGGAAATTATTTCCTTTCATTCTATTTTCTCACAGAGTTTGTCCAAGGAACTATTTTTTCTTTAAATATTTAGCACAACTTCCAGGTAAAAACATCCGGGCTTGGTGTCTTCTTTGTAAGAAAAATTTTAATGGATACAGCCTTTTAAATAGCTATAGAATCATTATAGTTTGTTATTTCTTCTTGTCAGTGTTGTTAAATTATGGTTTTCTAGGAATTTTTCTATTTCATGTCATTTTTCAAATTTATTTGCATAAACTTCTTATCTCCATATTTTAAAAAATCTCTGTTGCATTTGCAATTATATCCTCTTATCCTTGTTTATTTGTACCTTCTCTTTGTTCCTCTTGATCAATCTTGCCAAAAGTTTGTCACTTTTATAAGTTTTTTAAAATAGTCAACTTTTGGCGCTCTGATTCTTTCTGTGATGTCCTTTGTTTTTTATTTAGCTATTTTCCTTATCATTATTCTTTTCTTTTCACTTTACTTGGATTTATTCTGTTGTTCTTTTTTTAATTTCTGGAGTTGGATGCACAGCTTATTAATTTTCAGACTTTCTTCCTTTTGAATATAAGCATCTGATTCTATAATTGGCCTACTAAACAGGGCTGATATTCCACAGATGCACAATTGTATGGACATATGAATTTTAAAAATATTTCCAGACCATTTGGTAAATAGGCACTGCTCCAGGCTTTCTTAGTTTCTCCATCACTTACCCAGTTGCCCTGGCCACTTCAGTCCCTTTCCCAGGACTGCTAAGACCTACAGATTATCATCTAGCAACTAAAGGGTTAATGCCTGACACAGAAGGAGGTCTCTACCAATTGGTGCCAAGCCCTTGGGCCAGCTTCTGTTTTGACAGATCAGTGCCCTTGCCATTTCCAGTTTAATTCCATTCTCCTTAGAGAACAAACTTTGTATGATTTCAATTGTTTGAAATCTATCGAGATTTGCTTTATGGACCAACGTGTGATAATTTTTGGTAAAAATTCCATGAGAACTTGAAAAAATGCACATTTTACAACTGGGTTCAGAGTACTATATACTTCAATTAAGTCATGTTTGTTAATCTGGCTCAAATGCTCTATATTCTTCCAGGATGTTGTCTGCTTGTTGATATGGAAAATTTGTTAATGTCTCCTTGTAACTCTGTCAATTTTGAAGCTTTGTAAATAGTTCCAAATTTAGAATTGCTACATATTTCTGGTATATTGAATATTTATCAATGTGTAAGGAAATTCTTTCTGGTAATCTAGTATCATTGGCATTTTGTCCTACAATTTTTTCCTGATATTAATATATATGTATATATATTTGCTTTATTTAGCTTTATATTTGCCTGGTATATCTTTCTTACACTTTTTTTTTTTAAGCATCTTTATTGAAGTATAATTGCTTTACAATGGTGTGTTAGCTTCTGCTTTATAACAAAGTGAATCAGTTATACATATACATATGTTCCCATATCTCTTCCCTCTTGCATCTCCCTCCCTCCCACCCTCCCTATCCCACCCCTCTAGGTGGTCACAAAGCACCGAGCTGATCTCCCTGTGCTATGCGGCTGCTTCCCACTAGCTATCTATTTTACATTTGGTAGTGTATATATGTCCATGACACTCTCTCACCCTGTCACATCTCACCCCTCCCCCTCCCCATATCCTCAAGTCCATTCTCTAGTAGGTCTGTGTCTTTATTCCCATCTTGCCACTAGGTTCTTCATGACCTCTTTTTTTTTTTTTCCTTAGATTCCATATATATGTGTTAGCATACTGTATTTCTTTTTCTCTTTCTGACTTACTTCACTCTGTATGACAGACTCTAACTCCATCCACCTCATTACAAACACCTCCATTTCATTTCTTTTTATGGCTGAGTAATATTCCATTGTATATATGTGCCACATCTTCTTTATCCATTCATCCGATGATGGACACCTAGGTTGCTTCCATGTCCTGGCTATTGTAAACAGAGCTGCAATGAATATTTTGGTACATGACTCTTTCTGAATTATGGTTTTCTCAGGGTATATGCCCACTAGTGGGATTGCAGGGTCGTATGGTAGTTCTATTTTTAGTTTTTTAAGGAACCTCCATACTGTTCTCCATAGTGGCTGTATCAATTTACATTCCCACCAACAGTGCAAGAGTGTTCCCTTTTCTCCACACCCTCTCCAGCATTTATTGTTTCTAGATTTTTTGATGATGGCCATTCTGACCGGTGTGAGATGATACCTCATTGTAGTTTTGATTTGCATTTCTCTAATGATTAATGATGTTGAGCATTCTTTCATGTGTCTGTTGGCAATCTGTATATCTTCTTTGGAGAAATGTCTATTTAGGTCTTCTGCCCATTTTTGGATTGGGTTGTTCGTTTTTTTGTTATTGAGCTGCATGAGCTGCTTGTATGTTTTGGAGATTAATCCTTTGTCAGTTGCTTCATTTGCAAATATTTTCTCCCATTCTGAGGGTTGTCTTTTGGTCTTGTTTATGGTTTCCTTTGCTGTGCAAAAGCTTTTAAGTTTCATTAGGTTCCATTTGTTTATTTGTGTTTTTATTTCCATTTCTCTAGGACCTGGGTCAAAAAGGATCTTGCTGTGATTTATGTCATAGAGTGTTCTGCCTATGTTTTCCTCTAAGAGTTTGATAGTGTCTGGCCTTACACTTAGGTCTTTAATCCATTTTGAGTTTATTTTTGTGTATGGTGTCAGGGAGTGTTCTAATTTCATACTTTTACATGTACCTGTCCAATTTTCCCAGCACCACTTATTGAAGAGACTGTCTTTTCTCCACTGTATATGCTTGCCTCCTTTATCAAAGATAAGGTGACCATATGTGCGTGGGTTTATCTCTGGGCTTTCTATCCTGTTCCATTGATCTATATTTCTGTTTTTGTGCCAGTACCAAACTGTCTTGATTACTGTAGCTTTGTAATATAGTCTGAAGTCAGGGAGCCTGATTCCTCCAGCTCCATTTTTCGTTCTCAAGAGTGCTTTGGCTATTCGGGGTCTTTTGTGTTTCCATACAAATTGTGAAATTTTTTGTTCTAGTTCTGTGAAAAATGCCATTGGTAGTCTGATAGGGATTGCATTGAATCTGTAGATTGCTTTGGGTAGCAGAGTGATTTTCACAATGTTGATTCTTCCAATCCAAGAACATGGTATATCTCTCCATCTATTTGTATCATCTTTAATTTCTTTCATCAGTGTCCTATAATTTTCTGCATACAGGTCTTTTGTCTCCTTAGGTAGGTTTATTCCTAGATATTTTATTCATTTTGTTGCAATGGTAAACGGGAGTGTTTTCTTAATTTCACTTTCAGATTTTTCATCATTAGTATATAGGAATGCAAGAGATTTCTGTGCATTAATTTTGTATCCTGCTACTTTACCAAATTCATTGATTAGCTCTAGTAGTTTTCTGGTAGCATCTTTAGGATTCTCTATGTATAGTATCATGTCATCTGCAAACAGTGACAGCTTTACTTCTTCTTTTCCAATTTGGATTCCTTTTATTTCTTTTTCTTCTCTGATTGCTGTGGCTAACACTTCCAAAACTATGTTGAATAATAGTGGTGAGAGTGGGCGACCTTGTCTTGTTCCTGATCTTAGTGGAAATGGTTTCAGTTTTTCACCATTGAGGACAATGTTGGCTGTGGGTTTGTCATATATGGCCTTTATTATGTTGAGGAAAGTTCCCTCTATGCCTACTTTCTGCAGGACTTTTGTCATAAATGGGTGTTGAATTTTGTCGAAAGCTTTCTCTGCATCTATTGAGATGATCATATGGTTTTTCTCCTTCAATTTGTTAATATGATGTATCACGTTGATTGATTTGCGTATATTGAAGAATCCTTGCATTCCTGGAATAAACCCCACTTGATCATGGTGTATAATCCTTTTAATGTGCTGTTGGATTCTGTTTGCTAGTATTTTGTTGAGGATTTTTGCATCTATGTTCATCAGTGATATTGGCCTGTAATTTTCTTTCTTTGTGACATCTTTGTCTGGTTTTGGTATCAGGGTGATGGTGGCCTCGTAGAATGAGTTGGGGAGTGTTCCTCCCTCTGCAATATTTTGGAAGAGTTTGAGAAGGATAGGTGTTAGCTCTTCTCTAAATGTTTGATAGAATTCGCCTGTGAAGCCGTCTGGTCCTGGGCTTTTGTGTGTTGGAAGATTTTTAATCACAGTTTCAATTTCAGTGCTTGTGATTGGTCTGTTCATATTTTCTATTTCTTCCTGGTTCAGTCTTGGCAGGTTGTGCATTTCTAAGAATCTGTCCATTTCTTCCAGGTTGTCCATTTTATTGGCATAGAGTTGCTTGTAGTAATCTCTCATGATCGTTTGTATTTCTGCAGTGTCAGTGGTTACTTCTCCTTTTTCATTTCTAATTCTATTAATTTGAGTCTTCTCCCTTTTTCTCTTGATGAGTCTGGCTAATGGTTTATCAATTTTGTTTATCTTCTCAAAGAACCAGCTTTTAGTTTCATTGATTTTTGCTATTGTTTCCTTCATTTCTTTTTCATTTATTTCTGATCTGATCTTTATGATTTCTTTCCTTCTGCTAGCTTTGGGGTTTTTTTGTTCGTCTTTCTCTAATTGCTTTAGGTGCAAGGTTAGGTTGTTTATTCAAGATGCTTCCTGTTTCTTGATGTAGGCTTGTATTGCTATAAACTTCCCTCTTAGAACTGCTTTTGCTGCATCCCATAGGTTTTGGATCGTCGTGTCTCCATTGTCATTTGTTTCTAGGTATTTTTTGATTTCCCCTTTGATTTCTTCAGTGATCACTTCGTTATTAAGTAGTGTATTGTGTAGCCTCCATGTGTTTGTATTTTTTACAGATCTTTTCCTGTAATTGATATCTAGTCTCATAGCGTTGTGGTCGGAAAAGATACTTGATACGATTTCAATTTTTTTAAATTTACCAAGGCTTGATTTGTGACCCAAGATATGATCTATCCTGGAGAATGTTCCATGAGCACTTGAGAAAAATGTGTATTCTTTTGTTTTTGGGTGGAATGTCCTATAAATATCAATTAAGTCCATCTTGTTTAATGTATCATTTAAAGCTTGTGTTTCCTTATTTATTTTCATTTTGGATGATCTGTCCATTGGTGAAAGTGGGGTGTTAAAGTCCCCTACTATGATTGTGTTACTGTCGATTTCCCCTTTTATGGCTGTTAGTATTTGCCTTATGTATTGAGGTGCTCCTATGTTGGGTGCATAAATATTTCCAATTGTTATATCTTCTTCTTGGATCAATCCCTTGATCATTATATAGTGTCCTTCTTTGTCTCTTGTAATAGTCTTTATTTTAAAGTCTATTTTGTCTGATATGAGAATTGCTACTCCAGCTTTCTTTAGATTTCCATTTGCATGGAATATCTTTTTCCATCCCCTCACTTTCAGTCTGTATGTGTCTCTAGGTCTGAAGTGGGTCTCTTGTAGACAGCATATATATGGGTCTTGTTTTTGTATCCATTCAGCCAGTCTGTGTCTTTTGGTGGGAGCATTTAATCCATTTACATTTAAGGTAATTATCGATACGTATGTTCCTATTCCCAGTTTCTTAAATGTTTTGGGTTTGTTATTGTAGGTGTTTTCCTTCTCTTGTGTTTCTTGCCTAGAGAAGTTCCTTTAGCATTTGTTGTAAAGCTGGTTTGGTGGTGCTGAACTCTCTCAGCTTTTGCTTGTCTGTAAAGGTTTTAATTTCTCCATCAAATCTGAATGAGATCCTTGCTGGGTAGAGTAATCTTGGTTGTAGGTTTTTCTCCTTCATCACTTTAAGTATATCCTGCCACTCCCTTCTGGCTTGCAGAGTTTCTGCTGAAAGATCAGCTGTTAACCTTATGGGGATGCCCTTGTGTGTTATTTGTTGTTTTTCCCTTGCTGCTTTTAATATGTTTTCTTTATATTTAATTTTTGATAGTTTGATTAATATGTGTCTTGGTGTGTTTCTCCTTGGATTTATCCTGTATGGGACTCTCTGTGCTTCCAGGACTTGATTAACTATTTCCTTTCCCATATTAGGGAAGTTTTCAACTGTAATCTCTTCAAATATTTTCTCAGTCCCTTTCTTTTTCTCTTCTTCTTCTGGGACCCCTACAATTCGAATGTTGGTGCGTTTAATGTTGTCCCAGAGGTCTCTGAGAGTGTCCTCAGTTCTTTTCATTCTTTTTTCTTTATTCTGCTCTGCAGTAGTTATTTCCACCATTTTATCTTCCAGGTCACTTATCCGTTCTTCTGCCTCAGTTATTCTGCTATTGATCCCGTCTAGAGTATTTTTAATTTCATTTATTGTGCTTTTCATCATTGCTTGGTTCCTCTTTAGTTCTTCTACGTCCTTGTTAAATGTTTCTTGCATTTTGTCTATTCTATTTCCAAGACTTTGGATCATCCTTACTATCATTATTCTGAATTCTTTTTCAGGTAGACTACCTATTTCCTCTTCATTTGTTAGGTCTGGTGTGTTTTGACCTTGCTCCTTCATCTGCTGTGTGTTTTTCTGTCTTCTCATTTTGCTTATCTTACTGTGTTTGGGGTCTCCTTTTCACAGGCTACAGGTTCGTAGTTCCCGTTGTTTTTGGTATCTGTCCCCAGTGGCTAAGGTTGGTTCAGTGGGTTGTGTAGGTTTCCTGGTGGAGGGAGCTAGTGCCTGTGTTCTGGTGGATGAGGCTGGATGTTGTCTTTCTGGTGGGCTCGTCCACGTCTGGTGGTGTGTTTTGGGGTGTCTGTGGCCTTATTATGATTTTAGGCAGCCTCTCTGCTAATGGATGGGGCTGTGTTCCTGTCTTGCTAGTTGTTTGGCATAGGGTGTCCAGCACTGTAGCTTGCTGGTCGTTGAGTGAAGCTGGGTCTTGATGTTGAGATGGAGATCTGTGAGAGATTTTCGCCGTTTGGTATTACGTGGAGCTGGGAGGTCTCTTGTGGACCAGTGTCCTGAAGTTGGCTCTCCCACCTCAGAGGCACAGCCCTGATGCCTGGCTGGAGCACCAAGAGCCTTTCATCCACACGGCTCAGAATAAAAGGGAGAAAAAATGGAAAGAAAGAGGATAAAATAAAATAAAATAAAGCAATTATAATAAAAAATAAGAAAAAAAATTATTAAGAATAAATTTATTAAGAAAAAATTTTTTTTTAATTTTTTAAGAATAGATTTATTAATTTTTTATACTAAAAATAAGAAAAAAATTATTAAGAAAAAATTTAGTAAGAAAAAAATTTTTAATTTTTTAAAATAAAAAATATGAAAAAACTTATTAAAAAATTTTTTTAAATTTTTTAAAAATAGAAAATAAGGAAAAAATTATTAAGAAAACATTTATTAGGGAAAAAAATTTTTTTTAAGTAAAAAAAAAAGAAAAAAACGGACGGACCTAACCCTAGGACTAACAGTGAGAGCAAAGCTATACAGACAAAATCTCACCCAGAAGCATACACATATACACTCACAAAAAAAGGAAAAGGGGAAAAGTTAATATATCCTGCTCCCAAAGTCCACCTCCTAAATTTGGGATGATTCGTTGTCTATTCAGGTATTCAACAGATGCAGGCACATGAAGTTGTTTGTGGAGCTTTAATCCGCTGCTTCTGAGGCTGCTGGGAGAGATTTCCCTTTCTCTTCTTTGTTCGTACAGCTCCCGGGGTTCAGCTTTGGATTTGGACCCGCCTCTGCATGTAGGTCGCCTAAGGGCGTCTGTTCCCCTCCCAGACAGAACGGGGTTAAAGGAGCAGCTGATTCGGGGGCTCTGGCTCAGTCAGGCCGGGGGGAGGGAGCGGTACGGAGGAGGCGGGGCGAGCCTGCGGTGGCAGAAGCTGGCGTGACGTTGCAGCAGCCTGAGGCGCGCCGTGCGCTCTCCCAGGGAAGTTGACCCCGGATCACGGGAGCCTGGCCGTGGCGGGCTGCACAGGCTCCCGGGAGGGGCGGTGTGGAGAATGACCTGTGCTCACCCACAGGCTTTTTGGTGGCGGCAGCAGCAGCCTTAGCGTCTCATGCCTGTCTCTAGGGTCCGCGCTGATAGCCGCGGCTCGCGCCCGTCTCTGGAGTTCGTTTAAGCGGCGCTCTGAATCCCCTCTCCTCGCGCGCCACGAAACAAAGAGGCAAGAAGAAGTCTCTTGCCTCTTCGGCAGCTGCAGACTTTTTCTCGGGCACCCTCCCGGCTAGTCGTGGTGCGCTAGCCCCTTCAGGCTGTGTTCATGAAGCCAACCCCAGTCCTCTCCCTGGGGTCCGACCGAAGCCCGAGCCTCAGCTCCCAGCCCCGCCCGCCCCGGCGGGTGAGCAGACAAGCCTCTCGGGCTGGTGAGTGCTGCTCGGCGCCGAGCCTCTGTGCGGGAATCTCTCCGTTTTTCCCTCTGCGTCCCTGTTGCTGTGGGATCCGCGCTGATAGCCGCGGCTCGCGCCCGTCTCTGGAGCTCGTTTAGGCGGCGCTCTGAATCCTCTCTCCTTGCGCGCCGCGAAACAAAGAGGCAAGAAAAAGTCTCTTGCCTCTTCGGCAGCTGCAGTCTTTTTCCCGGACTCCCTCCCGGCTAGCACCGAAGCCCGAGCCCCAGCTCCCAGCCCCCGCCCGCCCCGGCGGCTGAGCAGACAAGCCTCTCGGGCTGGTGAGTGCTGGTCGGCGCCGCTCCTCTGTGCGGGAATCTCTCCGCTTTGCCCTCTGCACCACTGTGGCTGCGCTCTCCTCCGTGGCTCTGAAGCTTCCCCCCTCTGCTACCCGCAGTCTCTGCCCACGAAGGGGCTCCTAGTGTGTGGAAACCTTTCCTCCTTCACAGCTCCCTCCCACTGGTGCAGGTCCCGTCCCTATTCTTTTGTCTCTGTTATTTCTTTTTTCTTTTGCCCTACCCAAGTACGTGGGGATTTTCTTGCCTTTTGGGAGGTCTGACATCTTCTGCCAGCGTTCAGTGGGTGTTCTGTAGGAGCAGTTCCACGTGTAGATGTATTTCTCATGTATCTGTGGGGAGGAAGGTGATCTCCGCGTCTTACTCTTCCGCCGTCTTGCCCCAGGTCTTTCTTACACTTTTTAAAAATGTTTTTAACCATTTTTATTGAAGTAAGTTAATTTACAGTGTTGTGTTAGTTTTAGTTTCAACTGCACAGCAAAGTGATTCAGCATATGCATATATGTATTATTTTTCTGATTCTTTTCCATTATAGGTTATTACAAGATATTGAATATAGTTCCCTGTGCTATACAGTAGGCCCTTGTTGTTTATCTGTTTTATATATGTTTGTATATGTTAATCCCAAACTCCTAATTTATCTCTCCCCCTCACCCCTGCTATCCCCTTTGGTAACCATGTTTGTTTTCTATGTTTGTGAGTCTATTTCTGTTTTGTAAATAAGTTCATTTGTATCATTTTTTTAGATTTCACTTATAAGTGATATCATATGATATTTGTCTTTCTCTGTCTGACTTACTTCACTTAACATGATAATCTCTAAGTTCATCCATGTTGCTGCAAATGGCATTATTTCATTCTTTTTTATGGCAGAGTAATAGTCGATTGTATATATGTACCACATCTTCTTTATTCATTCATCTGCTGATGGACACTTAGGTTGCTTCCATGTCTTGGCTATTGTAAATAGTGTTGCTATGAACATTGGAATGCATGTATATTTTCAAATTAGATTTTTCTCTGGATATATGCCCAAGAGTGGGATTACAGGATCATATGGTAACTCTATTTTTAACTTTGTAAAGAACCTCCATACTGTTCTCCACAGTAGTTGCACCAATTTACATTCCCACCAACAGTATAGGAGGTTTCCTTTTTCTCCACATCCTCTCCAGCATTTATTATTTGTAGACTTTTTAATGATGGCCATTCTGACTGGTATAAGAAAAATGTTTTTGATAGAGATATAATTCACATACCATAAAACTCACCATTTTAAAGTGTACAACTTAGTGGTTTTTAGTGTATTTGCATGGCTGTATACCATCATTACTAATTCCAGAACATTTCATCACCCCCAAAAGAAACCCCATCCCCTTTAGTGTCGTTCCAGATTCCCCTGTCCTCTCAGCCACTGGCAACCACTAAAATCTACTTATTGTTTCCATAGTTTTGCCTATGCTGGACATTTCACATTAATGGAATCATACAATATGTGGCATTTTGTAACTGGCTTCTTCCATTGGGCATAACATTTTCAAAGTTAACCTATGTTGTAGCATGTGTAGGTACTTCATTCCTTTTTATAGCTGAATAGTATTCCATTATCTAGATACACCACATTTTGTTTATCCATTCATGGATTGATGGAAATTTGGTTTGTTTCTGCTTTTGGCTATTATGAGTAATGCTGTCATGAACATTCTTGCACAAGTTTTTGTGTGCACATATGTTTTCATTTCTCTTGAATATATACCTAGGAGTGGAAGTGTTGAGTCCTCTGGTAATTCTATCTATAATGTTTTGAGGAACTGCTAAACTGGTTTTCAAAGTGGCTTCACATTTTACATTCCCAAAAGCAACATATGAGCATTCTAATTTCTCTATATCCTCACTAACATTTTTAAAATTATAGCCATCCTAAGTGTGTATGAAATGATATATCACTGTGAGTCCCATTTGCATTTTATTAATGCCTAATGATGTTGAGCATCTTTTCATGTACTTACTGGCCATTTGTATATCTTCTTTGGAGAAAAGTCTATTCAGATTCTTTGCTCATTTTTAAACTGGGTTATTTGTCTTTTTATTTGGGTTGATTGTTCCTTTTTATATTCTGGGAACTAGACTCTTGTCAAATATATGGTTTGAAAATATTTATTCCCATTCTGCGAGCTATCTTTTCACTTTCTTGATAGTGTCTTTTGAAGCACAAAAGTTCTTAATTTTAATGAAGTCTAATTTACTTATTTTTTCTTTTGTTGTTTGTGCCTTAGGTGTCATGTCCCTGAAGCCATTGTCTAATCCAAGGTCACAAAAATTTATGCCTAGGTTTTCTTCTTCTAAGACTTTTATAGTTTTAGCTCTTACATTTAGGTCTTTAACCCATTTTGAGTTAATTTTTGCATATGGTGTGAGGTAGGAGTCCAACTGCATTCTCTGCATGTGGATATTCAGTTGTTCCAGCATCATTTGTTGAAAAGACTTCTTTCTACCACTGACTTGTTTTGGCAGCCTTGATGAAAATCAATTGACCATAAATTAGAGAGTTTATGTCTGAGTTTTCAGTCCTGTTTCAATGGTTTATATATATATATCCTTATGCCAGTACAACACTGTCTTTATTACTATAGTTTTTAAAAATTAAGTTTGGAAATTGGGAAGTGTGAGTCCTCCAACTTTGTTCTTCTTTTTCAGGATGATTTTGGCTCTTCTAGGCCCCTTGAATTTCCATATGAACTTTAGGATCAACTTGTCAATTTCTGCAAAGAAGTCAGCTGAGATTTTGATAGGGCTGTGTTGAATCTGTAGACCAGTTAGAGAATACTGACATCTTAACATTAAGTCTTAGGTCCATGAACATGGGTTGTTGTTCCATTTATTTAGGTCCTCTTTAATTTCAACAGTGTAAGTTTTCAGAGTATAAGTTTTGCATTTCTTTTAAGTATTCCTAAGTATTTTTGATGCTATTGTAAATTGAATTGTTTTTATTAATTTCATTTTGCTTGTTCTTGCTTCTTCATGGAAATATAATTTTTTATATATTGATCATGTATCCTGCAACATCGCTGAACTCATTTATTAGTACTAATAGATTTTTAGTGGATTTCTTGGAATTTTCTATGTGTAAAATCATGTCATCTGCAAATAAAGATAGTTTTATTTCTTTTCTTTTTTTTCTTTTTAATTTTATTTATTTAGCATCTTTACATATACATATATTCCCATATCTCCTGCCTCTTGTGTCTCCCTCCACAATCTGGAGGTCTTTTATTTCTTTTTCTTGCCTAATTACCCTCACTAGAACTTCTAGTACAATGTTGAAAAGATGAAGTGATAATAGACATCCTTCTCTTGTTTCTGATTTTAGTGGATTAACATACAATCTTTCACCATTAAGTGCAATATTAGCCATGAGTTTTTCATAGATGTCCTTTATCTGACTGAGGAAATTCTCTTGTATTCTTAGTTTGTTGTGTGGTTTTATTATGAAGGAGTGTTTAATATTTCAATTGCCTTTTCTATGTGCACTGAGATGATCATGTGGTTTTGGTCCTTTATTCTAGCGATGTGGTCTATTACACTACTTGATTTTCAGAGGTCTAATTAACACTGCATTCCTATAATAAAGCTAACTTGGTGACAGTGTATAATCTTTTATATTTTTCTGGATTCAATTTGCTAATATCTTGTTGAAGATTTTTGCATCTATATTCATAAAATATTGGGCTATAATTTTATTTCTCTCTGATATCTTTGTCTGCCTTTGGTATCACAGAAATACTCAAGGAATGAGTTAGGAAATATTCCCTCCTATTTTATGAAACAGCTTTTGAAGAATTGGTGTTAATTCTTTAAATGTTTGGTAAAATTCTCCAGTAAAACCATCAAATCCTGGACTTTTCCTTGTGGCAAGTTATTTTGTTTACTTAATCAATCTCTTTACTTGCTATAGATCAATTAGATTTCTTCTTGAGTCAGTTTTGGGAGTTTGTATTACTTTAATAATTTGTCCATTTCGTCTAAGTCATCTACTGTGTTGGCATACCGTTGCTCATAGCACTCCATTATAATTATTTTTATTTCCATAAAGTCAGTAGTAATACCCATCTTTCATTCCTGAATTTATTTATTTATTTACTTTAACGTTTTTATTGGAGTATAATTGCTTCACAATGGTGTGTTAGTTTCTGCTTTATAACGAAGCGAATCAGCTATACATATACATATATCCCAATATCTCTTCCCTCTTGCGTCTCCCTCCCTTCCACCCTCCCTATCCCACCCTTCTAGCTGGTCACAAAGCGCCGAGCTGATCTCCCTGTGCTATGTGACTGCTTCCCACTAGCTATCTATTTTACATTTAGAAATGTATATATGTCCATATATACACTACCACTCTCTCACTTTGTCCCAACTTACCCTTCCGCATCCCCATGTCCTCAAGTCCATTTTCTAGTAGGTCTGCGTCTTTATTCCCATCTTGCCCCTAGGTTCTTCATGACCATTTTTCATTTCTTTTAGATTCCATGTATATGTGTTAGCATACGGTATTTGTTTTTCTCTTTCTGACTTACTTCACTCTGTATGACAGACTCTAGGTCCATCCACCTCACTACAAATAACTCAATTTCGTTCCTTTTTATGGCTGAGTAATACTCCATTGTATATATGTGTCACATCTTCTTTATCCATTCATCTGTCAATGGACACTTGGGTTGCTTCCATGCCCTGGCTATTGTAAATAGAGCTTCAATGAATACTGTGGTACATGACTCTTTTTGAATTGTGGTTTTTTCAGGGTATATGCCCAGTAGTGGGATTGCTGGGTTGTTTTTATTTTTACAAGAGATAAATAGACTGACACCAAGCATTGTACATGGATGACCACAACAAAAGCAACAATGATTGCAATTACCAAACATGAAACACACTCATACTATGTCATAATATTGACATTCAGTCCAGTAATCCTCCACTGTAACAGCTCCTTTACTTTGCAGTGAAAATTGATTTGTATATTCTTTGCCTCTGAGTCCTTGTGGGATTTTTTCTTTTTTTAAATTCAAACAGAAAGTCACAAAAATTATACTCATCCTCATCAGTTCACTCAGGCACCATGTAATTAATTTTTTTTTCATCTTGATCTTTTGTTAGCACTTTTATGAGCTCATCAGTTTTTCATTAGAGTTCTGAAAATGCTTATTCATTCAGTTCAGCAGTACAGTCAGGTTTCTGGTGAAACCTGTACTTGTCAGAGTCTTTTCCATGAATTTCCTGAAGATGAAACCCTTTTATACGAACATATTTACAAAAGCATCAGAGTACACCCAGAACTGTCTGTAAATGACAAAAGACTTAAAAATGACCACGGTTAAAGATTTGATGAAAGTTCATAATAATGCAGTTGACAAGAAAATTAGTTATTTCTGAGATATACATTTTAAAGTAATAACTAGGATTATGACTTATAACATTATACCAGAACATATAAGATTTTTAGAAATTTCATGTAATGTCTGAAACATTTATATTAACATATTTCCATACAAATAACCCAATGAAAGTTTAGTATTAGTTGTTTTGTTTGTTTGTTTCTTTATACTGCAGGTTCTTATTAGTCATCAATTTTATACACATCAGTGTATACATGTCAATCCCAATCGCCCAATTCAGCACACCACCATCCCCACCCCACCACAGTTTTCCCCCCTTGGTGTCCATATGTCTGTTCTCTACATCTGTGTCTCAACTTCTGCCCTGCAAACCGGCTCATCTGTACCATTTTTCTAGGTTCCACATACATGCGTTAATATACGATATTTGTTTTTCTCTTTCTGACTTACTTCACTCTGTATGACAGTCTCTAGATCCATCCACGTCTCAATAAATGACTCAATTTCGTTCCTTTTTATGGCTGAGTAATATTCCATTGTATATATGTACCACAACTTCTTTATCCATTCGTCTGTTGATGGGCATTTAGGTTGCTTCCATGACCTGGCTATTGTAAATAGTGCTGCAATGAACATTCGGGTGCATGTGTCTTTTTGAATTACGGTTTTCTCTGGGTATATGCCCAGTAGTGGGATTGCTGGGTCATATGGTAATTCTATTTTTAGTTTTTTAAGGAACCTCCATATTGTTCTCCATAGTGGCTGTATCAATTTACATTCCCACCAACAGTGTATGAGGGTTCCCTTTTCTCCACACCCTCTCCAGCATTTATTGTTTGTAGGTTTTTTGATGATAGCCATTCTGACTGGTGTGAGATGATATCGCATTACAGTTTTGATTTGCATTTCTCTAATGATTAATGATGTTGAGCATTCTTTCATGTGTTTGTTGGCAATCTGTATGTCTTCTTTGGAGAAATATCTATTTAGGGCTTCTGCCCATTTTTGGATTGGGTGGTTTGTTTTTTTGATATTGAGCTGCAGGAGCTGCTTGTAAATTTTGGAGATTAATCCTTTGTCAGTGCTTCATTTGCAAATATTTTCTCCCATTCTGAGGGTTGTCTTTTCGTCTTGTTTATGGTTTCCTTTGCTGTGCAAAAACTTTGAAGCTTCATTAGGTCCCATTTGTTTATTTTGGTTTTTATTTCCATTTCTCTAGGAGGTGGGTCAAAAAGGATCTTGCTGTGATTTATGTCATAGAGTGTTCTGCCTATGTTTTCCTCTAGAGTTTGAGAGGGTCTGGCCTTACATTTAGGTCTTTAATCCATTTTGAGTTTATTTTTGCGTATGGTGTTAGGGACTGTTCTAATTTCATTCTTTTATATGTAGGTGTCCAGTTTTCCCAGCACCACATATTGAAGAGGCTGTCTTTTCTCCATTGTATATTCTTGCCTCCTTTATCAGAGATAAGGTGACCATATGTGTGTGGGTTTATCTTTGGGCTTTCTAAACTGTTCCATTGATCTATATTTCTGTTTTTGTGCCAGTACCATACTGTCTTGATTACTGTAGCTTTGTAGTATAGTCTGAAGTCAGGGAGCCTGATTCCTCCAGCTCCGTTTTTCTTTCTGAAGATTGCTTTGGCTATTCGGGGTCTTTTGTGTTTCCATACAAATTGTGAAATGTTTTGTTCTAGTTCTGTGAAAAATGCCGTGGTAGTTTGATAGGGATTGCATTGAATCTGTAGATTGCTTTGGGTAGTAGAGTCATTTTCACAATGTTGATTCTTCCAATCAAAGAACATGGTATATCTCACCATCTATGTATCATCTTTATTTTCTTTCACCAGTGTCTTAGAGTTTTCTGCATGCAGGTCTTTTGTGTCCTTAGGTAGGTTTATTCCTAGATATTTTATTCTTTTTGTTGCAATGGTAAATGGGAGTGTTTTCTTAATTTCATGTTCAGATTTTTCATCATTAGTGTATAGGAATGTAAGAGATTTGTGTGCATTAATCTTGTATCCTGCTACTTTACCAAATTCATTCTTTAGCTCTAGTAGTTTTCTGGTAGCATCTTTAGGATTCTCTATGTATAGTATCATGACATCTGCAAACAGTGACAGCTTTACTTCTTCTTTTCTGATTTGGATTCCTTTTATTTTTTTTTCTTCTCTGATTGCTGTGGCTTAAACTTCCAAAACTATGTTGAATAATAGTGGTGAGAGTGGACAACCTTGTTTTGTTCCTGATCTTAGTGGAAATGGTTTCAGTTTTTCACTATTGAGGATGATGTTGGCCATGGGTTTGTCATATATGGTCTTTATTATGTTGAGGTAAGTCCCCTCTATGCCTACTCTCTGGAGGGTTTTTATCATAAATGGGTGTTGAGTTTTGTCGAAAGCTTTCTCTGCATCTATTGAGATGATCATATGATTTTAATTCTTCAATTTGTTAATATGGTGTATCACATTGATTGATTTGCGGCTATTGAAGAATCCTTGCATTCCTGGGATAAACCCCACTTGATCATGGTGTCTGATCATTTTAATGTGCTGTTGGATTCCGTCTGCTAGTACTTCATTGAGGATTTTTGCATCTATGTTCATCAGTGATATTGCCCTGTAGTTTTCTTTTTTGTGTGATCTTTGTCTGGTTTTGGTATCAGGGTGATGGTGGCCTTGTAGAATCAGTTTGGGAGTGTTCCTTCCTCTGCTATACTTTGGAAGAGTTTGAGAAGGATAGGTGTTAGCTCTTCTCCAAACGTTTGATAGAATTCGACTGTGAAGCCATCTGGTCCTGGGCTTTTGTTTGTTGGAAGATTTTTAATCACAGTTTCAATTTCAGTGCTTGTGATTGGTCTGTTCATATTTTCTAATTCTTCCTGGTTCAGTCTCGGACAGTTGTGCATTTCTAAGAATTTATCCATTTCTTCCAGGTTGTCCATTTTATTGGCATATAGTTGCTTGTAGTAATCTCTCATGATCCTTTGTATTTCTGCAGTGTCAGCTGTTACTTCCACTTTTTCATTTCTAATTCTATTAATTTGAATCTCCTCCCTTTTCTTCTTGATGAGTCTGGCTAATGGTTTATCAACTTTGTTTATCTTCTCAAAGAACAAGCTTTTGGTTTATTGATCTTTGCTATCGTTTCCTTCATTTCTTTTTCATTTATTTTTGATCTGATCTTTATGATTTGTTTCCTTCTGCTAACTTTGGGGTCTTTTTGTTCTTCTTTCTCTAATTGCTTTAAGTGTAAGGTTAGGTTGTTTATTTGAGATGTTTCTTGTTTCTTAAGATAGGATTGTATTGCTATAAAATTCCCTCTTAGAACTGCTTTTGCTGCATCCCATAGTTTTTGGGTTGTCGTGTTTTCATTGTCATTTGTTTCTAGGTATTTTTTGATTTTCTCTTTGATTTCTTCAATGATCTCTTGGTTATTAAGCAGTGTATTGTTTAGCCTCCATGTGTTTGTATTTTTTACAGATTTTTTCCTGTAATTGATATCTAGTCTCATAGCATTGTGGTCAGAAAAGATACTTTCAATTGTCTTAAATTTACCAAGGCTTGATGTGTTACCCAAGATATGATCTATCCTGGAGAATGTTCCATGTGCACTTGAGAAGAAAGTGTATTCTGTTGTTTTTGGATGGAATGTCCTATAAATATCAATTAAGTCCATCTTGTTTAATGTGTCATTTAAAGCTTGTGTTTCCTTATTTATTTTCATTTTGGATGATCTGTCCATTGGTGAAAGTGGGGTGTTAAAGTCCCCTACTATGATTGTGTTACTGTCGATTTCCCCTTTTATGGCTGTTAGTATTTGCCTTATGTATTGAGGTGCTCCTATGTTGGGTGCATAAATATTTCCAATTGTTATATCTTCTTCTTGGATCAATCCCTTGATCATTATATAGTGTCCTTCTTTGTCTCTTGTAATAGTCTTTATTTTAAAGTCTATTTTGTCTGATATGAGAATTGCTACTCCAGCTTTCTTTAGATTTCCATTTGCATGGAATATCTTTTTCCATCCCCTCACTTTCAGTCTGTATGTGTCTCTAGGTCTGAAGTGGGTCTCTTGTAGACAGCATATATATGGGTCTTGTTTTTGTATCCATTCAGCCAGTCTGTGTCTTTTGGTGGGAGCATTTAATCCATTTACATTTAAGGTAATTATCGATACGTATGTTCCTATTCCCAGTTTCTTAAATGTTTTGGGTTTGTTATTGTAGGTGTTTTCCTTCTCTTGTGTTTCTTGCCTAGAGAAGTTCCTTTAGCATTTGTTGTAAAGCTGGTTTGGTGGTGCTGAACTCTCTCAGCTTTTGCTTGTCTGTAAAGGTTTTAATTTCTCCATCAAATCTGAATGAGATCCTTGCTGGGTAGAGTAATCTTGGTTGTAGGTTTTTCTCCTTCATCACTTTAAGTATATCCTGCCACTCCCTTCTGGCTTGCAGAGTTTCTGCTGAAAGATCAGCTGTTAACCTTATGGGGATGCCCTTGTGTGTTATTTGTTGTTTTTCCCTTGCTGCTTTTAATATGTTTTCTTTATATTTAATTTTTGATAGTTTGATTAATATGTGTCTTGGTGTGTTTCTCCTTGGATTTATCCTGTATGGGACTCTCTGTGCTTCCAGGACTTGATTAACTATTTCCTTTCCCATATTAGGGAAGTTTTCAACTGTAATCTCTTCAAATATTTTCTCAGTCCCTTTCTTTTTCTCTTCTTCTTCTGGGACCCCTACAATTCGAATGTTGGTGCGTTTAATGTTGTCCCAGAGGTCTCTGAGAGTGTCCTCAGTTCTTTTCATTCTTTTTTCTTTATTCTGCTCTGCAGTAGTTATTTCCACCATTTTATCTTCCAGGTCACTTATCCGTTCTTCTGCCTCAGTTATTCTGCTATTGATCCCGTCTAGAGTATTTTTAATTTCATTTATTGTGCTTTTCATCATTGCTTGGTTCCTCTTTAGTTCTTCTACGTCCTTGTTAAATGTTTCTTGCATTTTGTCTATTCTATTTCCAAGACTTTGGATCATCCTTACTATCATTATTCTGAATTCTTTTTCAGGTAGACTACCTATTTCCTCTTCATTTGTTAGGTCTGGTGTGTTTTGACCTTGCTCCTTCATCTGCTGTGTGTTTTTCTGTCTTCTCATTTTGCTTATCTTACTGTGTTTGGGGTCTCCTTTTCACAGGCTACAGGTTCGTAGTTCCCGTTGTTTTTGGTATCTGTCCCCAGTGGCTAAGGTTGGTTCAGTGGGTTGTGTAGGTTTCCTGGTGGAGGGAGCTAGTGCCTGTGTTCTGGTGGATGAGGCTGGATGTTGTCTTTCTGGTGGGCTCGTCCACGTCTGGTGGTGTGTTTTGGGGTGTCTGTGGCCTTATTATGATTTTAGGCAGCCTCTCTGCTAATGGATGGGGCTGTGTTCCTGTCTTGCTAGTTGTTTGGCATAGGGTGTCCAGCACTGTAGCTTGCTGGTCGTTGAGTGAAGCTGGGTCTTGATGTTGAGATGGAGATCTGTGAGAGATTTTCGCCGTTTGGTATTACGTGGAGCTGGGAGGTCTCTTGTGGACCAGTGTCCTGAAGTTGGCTCTCCCACCTCAGAGGCACAGCCCTGATGCCTGGCTGGAGCACCAAGAGCCTTTCATCCACACGGCTCAGAATAAAAGGGAGAAAAAATGGAAAGAAAGAGGATAAAATAAAATAAAATAAAGCAATTATAATAAAAAATAAGAAAAAAAATTATTAAGAATAAATTTATTAAGAAAAAATTTTTTTTTAATTTTTTAAGAATAGATTTATTAATTTTTTATACTAAAAATAAGAAAAAAATTATTAAGAAAAAATTTAGTAAGAAAAAAATTTTTAATTTTTTAAAATAAAAAATATGAAAAAACTTATTAAAAAATTTTTTTAAATTTTTTAAAAATAGAAAATAAGGAAAAAATTATTAAGAAAACATTTATTAGGGAAAAAAATTTTTTTTAAGTAAAAAAAAAAGAAAAAAACGGACGGACCTAACCCTAGGACTAACAGTGAGAGCAAAGCTATACAGACAAAATCTCACCCAGAAGCATACACATATACACTCACAAAAAAAGGAAAAGGGGAAAAGTTAATATATCCTGCTCCCAAAGTCCACCTCCTAAATTTGGGATGATTCGTTGTCTATTCAGGTATTCAACAGATGCAGGCACATGAAGTTGTTTGTGGAGCTTTAATCCGCTGCTTCTGAGGCTGCTGGGAGAGATTTCCCTTTCTCTTCTTTGTTCGTACAGCTCCCGGGGTTCAGCTTTGGATTTGGACCCGCCTCTGCATGTAGGTCGCCTAAGGGCGTCTGTTCCCCTCCCAGACAGAACGGGGTTAAAGGAGCAGCTGATTCGGGGGCTCTGGCTCAGTCAGGCCGGGGGGAGGGAGCGGTACGGAGGAGGCGGGGCGAGCCTGCGGTGGCAGAAGCTGGCGTGACGTTGCAGCAGCCTGAGGCGCGCCGTGCGCTCTCCCGGGGAAGTTGACCCCGGATCACGGGAGCCTGGCCGTGGCGGGCTGCACAGGCTCCCGGGAGGGGCGGTGTGGAGAATGACCTGTGCTCACCCACAGGCTTTTTGGTGGCGGCAGCAGCAGCCTTAGCGTCTCATGCCTGTCTCTAGGGTCCGCGCTGATAGCCGCGGCTCGCGCCCGTCTCTGGAGTTCGTTTAAGCGGCGCTCTGAATCCCCTCTCCTCGCGCGCCACGAAACAAAGAGGCAAGAAGAAGTCTCTTGCCTCTTCGGCAGCTGCAGACTTTTTCTCGGGCACCCTCCCGGCTAGTCGTGGTGCGCTAGCCCCTTCAGGCTGTGTTCATGAAGCCAACCCCAGTCCTCTCCCTGGGGTCCGACCGAAGCCCGAGCCTCAGCTCCCAGCCCCGCCCGCCCCGGCGGGTGAGCAGACAAGCCTCTCGGGCTGGTGAGTGCTGCTCGGCGCCGAGCCTCTGTGCGGGAATCTCTCCGTTTTTCCCTCTGCGTCCCTGTTGCTGTGGGATCAGCGCTGATAGCCGCGGCTCGCGCCCGTCTCTGGAGCTCGTTTAGGCGGCGCTCTGAATCCTCTCTCCTTGCGCGCCGCGAAACAAAGAGGCAAGAAAAAGTCTCTTGCCTCTTCGGCAGCTGCAGTCTTTTTCCCGGACTCCCTCCCGGCTAGCACCGAAGCCCGAGCCCCAGCTCCCAGCCCCCGCCCGCCCCGGCGGCTGAGCAGACAAGCCTCTCGGGCTGGTGAGTGCTGGTCGGCGCCGCTCCTCTGTGCGGGAATCTCTCCGCTTTGCCCTCTGCACCACTGTGGCTGCGCTCTCCTCCGTGGCTCTGAAGCTTCCCCCCTCTGCTACCCGCAGTCTCTGCCCACGAAGGGGCTCCTAGTGTGTGGAAACCTTTCCTCCTTCACAGCTCCCTCCCACTGGTGCAGGTCCCGTCCCTATTCTTTTGTCTCTGTTATTTCTTTTTTCTTTTGCCCTACCCAAGTACGTGGGGATTTTCTTGCCTTTTGGGAGGTCTGACATCTTCTGCCAGCGTTCAGTGGGTGTTCTGTAGGAGCAGTTCCACGTGTAGATGTATTTCTCATGTATCTGTGGGGAGGAAGGTGATCTCCGCGTCTTACTCTTCCGCCGTCTTGCCCCAGGTCTTTCTTACACTTTTTAAAAATGTTTTTAACCATTTTTATTGAAGTAAGTTAATTTACAGTGTTGTGTTAGTTTTAGTTTCAACTGCACAGCAAAGTGATTCAGCATATGCATATATGTATTATTTTTCTGATTCTTTTCCATTATAGGTTATTACAAGATATTGAATATAGTTCCCTGTGCTATACAGTAGGCCCTTGTTGTTTATCTGTTTTATATATGTTTGTATATGTTAATCCCAAACTCCTAATTTATCTCTCCCCCTCACCCCTGCTATCCCCTTTGGTAACCATGTTTGTTTTCTATGTTTGTGAGTCTATTTCTGTTTTGTAAATAAGTTCATTTGTATCATTTTTTTAGATTTCACTTATAAGTGATATCATATGATATTTGTCTTTCTCTGTCTGACTTACTTCACTTAACATGATAATCTCTAAGTTCATCCATGTTGCTGCAAATGGCATTATTTCATTCTTTTTTATGGCAGAGTAATAGTCGATTGTATATATGTACCACATCTTCTTTATTCATTCATCTGCTGATGGACACTTAGGTTGCTTCCATGTCTTGGCTATTGTAAATAGTGTTGCTATGAACATTGGAATGCATGTATATTTTCAAATTAGATTTTTCTCTGGATATATGCCCAAGAGTGGGATTACAGGATCATATGGTAACTCTATTTTTAACTTTGTAAAGAACCTCCATACTGTTCTCCACAGTAGTTGCACCAATTTACATTCCCACCAACAGTATAGGAGGTTTCCTTTTTCTCCACATCCTCTCCAGCATTTATTATTTGTAGACTTTTTAATGATGGCCATTCTGACTGGTATAAGAAAAATGTTTTTGATAGAGATATAATTCACATACCATAAAACTCACCATTTTAAAGTGTACAACTTAGTGGTTTTTAGTGTATTTGCATGGCTGTATACCATCATTACTAATTCCAGAACATTTCATCACCCCCAAAAGAAACCCCATCCCCTTTAGTGTCGTTCCAGATTCCCCTGTCCTCTCAGCCACTGGCAACCACTAAAATCTACTTATTGTTTCCATAGTTTTGCCTATGCTGGACATTTCACATTAATGGAATCATACAATATGTGGCATTTTGTAACTGGCTTCTTCCATTGGGCATAACATTTTCAAAGTTAACCTATGTTGTAGCATGTGTAGGTACTTCATTCCTTTTTATAGCTGAATAGTATTCCATTATCTAGATACACCACATTTTGTTTATCCATTCATGGATTGATGGAAATTTGGTTTGTTTCTGCTTTTGGCTATTATGAGTAATGCTGTCATGAACATTCTTGCACAAGTTTTTGTGTGCACATATGTTTTCATTTCTCTTGAATATATACCTAGGAGTGGAAGTGTTGAGTCCTCTGGTAATTCTATCTATAATGTTTTGAGGAACTGCTAAACTGGTTTTCAAAGTGGCTTCACATTTTACATTCCCAAAAGCAACATATGAGCATTCTAATTTCTCTATATCCTCACTAACATTTTTAAAATTATAGCCATCCTAAGTGTGTATGAAATGATATATCACTGTGAGTCCCATTTGCATTTTATTAATGCCTAATGATGTTGAGCATCTTTTCATGTACTTACTGGCCATTTGTATATCTTCTTTGGAGAAAAGTCTATTCAGATTCTTTGCTCATTTTTAAACTGGGTTATTTGTCTTTTTATTTGGGTTGATTGTTCCTTTTTATATTCTGGGAACTAGACTCTTGTCAAATATATGGTTTGAAAATATTTATTCCCATTCTGCGAGCTATCTTTTCACTTTCTTGATAGTGTCTTTTGAAGCACAAAAGTTCTTAATTTTAATGAAGTCTAATTTACTTATTTTTTCTTTTGTTGTTTGTGCCTTAGGTGTCATGTCCCTGAAGCCATTGTCTAATCCAAGGTCACAAAAATTTATGCCTAGGTTTTCTTCTTCTAAGACTTTTATAGTTTTAGCTCTTACATTTAGGTCTTTAACCCATTTTGAGTTAATTTTTGCATATGGTGTGAGGTAGGAGTCCAACTGCATTCTCTGCATGTGGATATTCAGTTGTTCCAGCATCATTTGTTGAAAAGACTTCTTTCTACCACTGACTTGTTTTGGCAGCCTTGATGAAAATCAATTGACCATAAATTAGAGAGTTTATGTCTGAGTTTTCAGTCCTGTTTCAATGGTTTATATATATATATCCTTATGCCAGTACAACACTGTCTTTATTACTATAGTTTTTAAAAATTAAGTTTGGAAATTGGGAAGTGTGAGTCCTCCAACTTTGTTCTTCTTTTTCAGGATGATTTTGGCTCTTCTAGGCCCCTTGAATTTCCATATGAACTTTAGGATCAACTTGTCAATTTCTGCAAAGAAGTCAGCTGAGATTTTGATAGGGCTGTGTTGAATCTGTAGACCAGTTAGAGAATACTGACATCTTAACATTAAGTCTTAGGTCCATGAACATGGGTTGTTGTTCCATTTATTTAGGTCCTCTTTAATTTCAACAGTGTAAGTTTTCAGAGTATAAGTTTTGCATTTCTTTTAAGTATTCCTAAGTATTTTTGATGCTATTGTAAATTGAATTGTTTTTATTAATTTCATTTTGCTTGTTCTTGCTTCTTCATGGAAATATAATTTTTTATATATTGATCATGTATCCTGCAACATCGCTGAACTCATTTATTAGTACTAATAGATTTTTAGTGGATTTCTTGGAATTTTCTATGTGTAAAATCATGTCATCTGCAAATAAAGATAGTTTTATTTCTTTTCTTTTTTTTCTTTTTAATTTTATTTATTTAGCATCTTTACATATACATATATTCCCATATCTCCTGCCTCTTGTGTCTCCCTCCACAATCTGGAGGTCTTTTATTTCTTTTTCTTGCCTAATTACCCTCACTAGAACTTCTAGTACAATGTTGAAAAGATGAAGTGATAATAGACATCCTTCTCTTGTTTCTGATTTTAGTGGATTAACATACAATCTTTCACCATTAAGTGCAATATTAGCCATGAGTTTTTCATAGATGTCCTTTATCTGACTGAGGAAATTCTCTTGTATTCTTAGTTTGTTGTGTGGTTTTATTATGAAGGAGTGTTTAATATTTCAATTGCCTTTTCTATGTGCACTGAGATGATCATGTGGTTTTGGTCCTTTATTCTAGCGATGTGGTCTATTACACTACTTGATTTTCAGAGGTCTAATTAACACTGCATTCCTATAATAAAGCTAACTTGGTGACAGTGTATAATCTTTTATATTTTTCTGGATTCAATTTGCTAATATCTTGTTGAAGATTTTTGCATCTATATTCATAAAATATTGGGCTATAATTTTATTTCTCTCTGATATCTTTGTCTGCCTTTGGTATCACAGAAATACTCAAGGAATGAGTTAGGAAATATTCCCTCCTATTTTATGAAACAGCTTTTGAAGAATTGGTGTTAATTCTTTAAATGTTTGGTAAAATTCTCCAGTAAAACCATCAAATCCTGGACTTTTCCTTGTGGCAAGTTATTTTGTTTACTTAATCAATCTCTTTACTTGCTATAGATCAATTAGATTTCTTCTTGAGTCAGTTTTGGGAGTTTGTATTACTTTAATAATTTGTCCATTTCGTCTAAGTCATCTACTGTGTTGGCATACCGTTGCTCATAGCACTCCATTATAATTATTTTTATTTCCATAAAGTCAGTAGTAATACCCATCTTTCATTCCTGAATTTATTTATTTATTTACTTTAACGTTTTTATTGGAGTATAATTGCTTCACAATGGTGTGTTAGTTTCTGCTTTATAACGAAGCGAATCAGCTATACATATACATATATCCCAATATCTCTTCCCTCTTGCGTCTCCCTCCCTTCCACCCTCCCTATCCCACCCTTCTAGCTGGTCACAAAGCGCCGAGCTGATCTCCCTGTGCTATGTGACTGCTTCCCACTAGCTATCTATTTTACATTTAGAAATGTATATATGTCCATATATACACTACCACTCTCTCACTTTGTCCCAACTTACCCTTCCGCATCCCCATGTCCTCAAGTCCATTTTCTAGTAGGTCTGCGTCTTTATTCCCATCTTGCCCCTAGGTTCTTCATGACCATTTTTCATTTCTTTTAGATTCCATGTATATGTGTTAGCATACGGTATTTGTTTTTCTCTTTCTGACTTACTTCACTCTGTATGACAGACTCTAGGTCCATCCACCTCACTACAAATAACTCAATTTCGTTCCTTTTTATGGCTGAGTAATACTCCATTGTATATATGTGTCACATCTTCTTTATCCATTCATCTGTCAATGGACACTTGGGTTGCTTCCATGCCCTGGCTATTGTAAATAGAGCTTCAATGAATACTGTGGTACATGACTCTTTTTGAATTGTGGTTTTTTCAGGGTATATGCCCAGTAGTGGGATTGCTGGGTTGTTTTTATTTTTACAAGAGATAAATAGACTGACACCAAGCATTGTACATGGATGACCACAACAAAAGCAACAATGATTGCAATTACCAAACATGAAACACACTCATACTATGTCATAATATTGACATTCAGTCCAGTAATCCTCCACTGTAACAGCTCCTTTACTTTGCAGTGAAAATTGATTTGTATATTCTTTGCCTCTGAGTCCTTGTGGGATTTTTTCTTTTTTTAAATTCAAACAGAAAGTCACAAAAATTATACTCATCCTCATCAGTTCACTCAGGCACCATGTAATTAATTTTTTTTTCATCTTGATCTTTTGTTAGCACTTTTATGAGCTCATCAGTTTTTCATTAGAGTTCTGAAAATGCTTATTCATTCAGTTCAGCAGTACAGTCAGGTTTCTGGTGAAACCTGTACTTGTCAGAGTCTTTTCCATGAATTTCCTGAAGATGAAACCCTTTTATACGAACATATTTACAAAAGCATCAGAGTACACCCAGAACTGTCTGTAAATGACAAAAGACTTAAAAATGACCACGGTTAAAGATTTGATGAAAGTTCATAATAATGCAGTTGACAAGAAAATTAGTTATTTCTGAGATATACATTTTAAAGTAATAACTAGGATTATGACTTATAACATTATACCAGAACATATAAGATTTTTAGAAATTTCATGTAATGTCTGAAACATTTATATTAACATATTTCCATACAAATAACCCAATGAAAGTTTAGTATTAGTTGTTTTGTTTGTTTGTTTCTTTATACTGCAGGTTCTTATTAGTCATCAATTTTATACACATCAGTGTATACATGTCAATCCCAATCGCCCAATTCAGCACACCACCATCCCCACCCCACCACAGTTTTCCCCCCTTGGTGTCCATATGTCTGTTCTCTACATCTGTGTCTCAACTTCTGCCCTGCAAACCGGCTCATCTGTACCATTTTTCTAGGTTCCACATACATGCGTTAATATACGATATTTGTTTTTCTCTTTCTGACTTACTTCACTCTGTATGACAGTCTCTAGATCCATCCACGTCTCAATAAATGACTCAATTTCGTTCCTTTTTATGGCTGAGTAATATTCCATTGTATATATGTACCACAACTTCTTTATCCATTCGTCTGTTGATGGGCATTTAGGTTGCTTCCATGACCTGGCTATTGTAAATAGTGCTGCAATGAACATTCGGGTGCATGTGTCTTTTTGAATTACGGTTTTCTCTGGGTATATGCCCAGTAGTGGGATTGCTGGGTCATATGGTAATTCTATTTTTAGTTTTTTAAGGAACCTCCATATTGTTCTCCATAGTGGCTGTATCAATTTACATTCCCACCAACAGTGTATGAGGGTTCCCTTTTCTCCACACCCTCTCCAGCATTTATTGTTTGTAGGTTTTTTGATGATAACCATTCTGACTGGTGTGAGATGATATCGCATTACAGTTTTGATTTGCATTTCTCTAATGATTAATGATGTTGAGCATTCTTTCATGTGTTTGTTGGCAATCTGTATGTCTTCTTTGGAGAAATATCTATTTAGGGCTTCTGCCCATTTTTGGATTGGGTGGTTTGTTTTTTTGATATTGAGCTGCAGGAGCTGCTTGTAAATTTTGGAGATTAATCCTTTGTCAGTGCTTCATTTGCAAATATTTTCTCCCATTCTGAGGGTTGTCTTTTCGTCTTGTTTATGGTTTCCTTTGCTGTGCAAAAACTTTGAAGCTTCATTAGGTCCCATTTGTTTATTTTGGTTTTTATTTCCATTTCTCTAGGAGGTGGGTCAAAAAGGATCTTGCTGTGATTTATGTCATAGAGTGTTCTGCCTATGTTTTCCTCTAGAGTTTGAGAGGGTCTGGCCTTACATTTAGGTCTTTAATCCATTTTGAGTTTATTTTTGCGTATGGTGTTAGGGACTGTTCTAATTTCATTCTTTTATATGTAGGTGTCCAGTTTTCCCAGCACCACATATTGAAGAGGCTGTCTTTTCTCCATTGTATATTCTTGCCTCCTTTATCAGAGATAAGGTGACCATATGTGTGTGGGTTTATCTTTGGGCTTTCTAAACTGTTCCATTGATCTATATTTCTGTTTTTGTGCCAGTACCATACTGTCTTGATTACTGTAGCTTTGTAGTATAGTCTGAAGTCAGGGAGCCTGATTCCTCCAGCTCCGTTTTTCTTTCTGAAGATTGCTTTGGCTATTCGGGGTCTTTTGTGTTTCCATACAAATTGTGAAATGTTTTGTTCTAGTTCTGTGAAAAATGCCGTGGTAGTTTGATAGGGATTGCATTGAATCTGTAGATTGCTTTGGGTAGTAGAGTCATTTTCACAATGTTGATTCTTCCAATCAAAGAACATGGTATATCTCACCATCTATGTATCATCTTTATTTTCTTTCACCAGTGTCTTAGAGTTTTCTGCATGCAGGTCTTTTGTGTCCTTAGGTAGGTTTATTCCTAGATATTTTATTCTTTTTGTTGCAATGGTAAATGGGAGTGTTTTCTTAATTTCATGTTCAGATTTTTCATCATTAGTGTATAGGAATGTAAGAGATTTGTGTGCATTAATCTTGTATCCTGCTACTTTACCAAATTCATTCTTTAGCTCTAGTAGTTTTCTGGTAGCATCTTTAGGATTCTCTATGTATAGTATCATGACATCTGCAAACAGTGACAGCTTTACTTCTTCTTTTCTGATTTGGATTCCTTTTATTTTTTTTTCTTCTCTGATTGCTGTGGCTTAAACTTCCAAAACTATGTTGAATAATAGTGGTGAGAGTGGACAACCTTGTTTTGTTCCTGATCTTAGTGGAAATGGTTTCAGTTTTTCACTATTGAGGATGATGTTGGCCATGGGTTTGTCATATATGGTCTTTATTATGTTGAGGTAAGTCCCCTCTATGCCTACTCTCTGGAGGGTTTTTATCATAAATGGGTGTTGAGTTTTGTCGAAAGCTTTCTCTGCATCTATTGAGATGATCATATGATTTTAATTCTTCAATTTGTTAATATGGTGTATCACATTGATTGATTTGCGGCTATTGAAGAATCCTTGCATTCCTGGGATAAACCCCACTTGATCATGGTGTCTGATCATTTTAATGTGCTGTTGGATTCCGTCTGCTAGTACTTCATTGAGGATTTTTGCATCTATGTTCATCAGTGATATTGCCCTGTAGTTTTCTTTTTTGTGTGATCTTTGTCTGGTTTTGGTATCAGGGTGATGGTGGCCTTGTAGAATCAGTTTGGGAGTGTTCCTTCCTCTGCTATACTTTGGAAGAGTTTGAGAAGGATAGGTGTTAGCTCTTCTCCAAACGTTTGATAGAATTCGACTGTGAAGCCATCTGGTCCTGGGCTTTTGTTTGTTGGAAGATTTTTAATCACAGTTTCAATTTCAGTGCTTGTGATTGGTCTGTTCATATTTTCTAATTCTTCCTGGTTCAGTCTCGGACAGTTGTGCATTTCTAAGAATTTATCCATTTCTTCCAGGTTGTCCATTTTATTGGCATATAGTTGCTTGTAGTAATCTCTCATGATCCTTTGTATTTCTGCAGTGTCAGCTGTTACTTCCACTTTTTCATTTCTAATTCTATTAATTTGAATCTCCTCCCTTTTCTTCTTGATGAGTCTGGCTAATGGTTTATCAACTTTGTTTATCTTCTCAAAGAACAAGCTTTTGGTTTATTGATCTTTGCTATCGTTTCCTTCATTTCTTTTTCATTTATTTTTGATCTGATCTTTATGATTTGTTTCCTTCTGCTAACTTTGGGGTCTTTTTGTTCTTCTTTCTCTAATTGCTTTAAGTGTAAGGTTAGGTTGTTTATTTGAGATGTTTCTTGTTTCTTAAGATAGGATTGTATTGCTATAAAATTCCCTCTTAGAACTGCTTTTGCTGCATCCCATAGTTTTTGGGTTGTCGTGTTTTCATTGTCATTTGTTTCTAGGTATTTTTTGATTTTCTCTTTGATTTCTTCAATGATCTCTTGGTTATTAAGCAGTGTATTGTTTAGCCTCCATGTGTTTGTATTTTTTACAGATTTTTTCCTGTAATTGATATCTAGTCTCATAGCATTGTGGTCAGAAAAGATACTTTCAATTGTCTTAAATTTACCAAGGCTTGATGTGTTACCCAAGATATGATCTATCCTGGAGAATGTTCCATGTGCACTTGAGAAGAAAGTGTATTCTGTTGTTTTTGGATGGAATGTCCTATAAATATCAATTAAGTCCATCTTGTTTAATGTGTCATTTAAAGCTTGTGTTTCCTTATTTATTTTCATTTTGGATGATCTGTCTTTTGGTGAAAGCGGGGTGTTAAAGTCCCCTACTATGATTCTGTTACTGTCAATTTCCCCTTTTATGGCTGTTAGTATTTGCCTTATGTGTTGAGGTGCTCCTATGTTGGGTGCTTAAATATTTACAATTGTTATACCTTCCTCTAGGATCGATCCCTTGATCATTATATAGTGTCCTTCTTTGTCTCTTGTAATTGTCTTTATTTTAAAGCCTATTTTGTCTGATATGAGAATTGCTACTCCAGCTTTCTTTTGATTTCCATTTGCATGTAATATCTTTTTCCATCCCGTCACTTTCAGTCTGTATGTGTCCCTAGGTCTGAAGTGGGTCTCTTGTAGACAGCATATGTACGGGTCTTGTTTTTGTATCCATTCAGCCAGTGCATGTCTTTTGATTGGAGCACTTAATCCATTTACATTTAAGGTAATTATCAATATGTATGTTCCTATTACCATTTTCTTAATTGTTTTGGGTTTGTTATTGTAGGTCTTTTCCTTCTCTTCTGCTTCCTGCCTATAGAAGTTCCTTTAGCATTTTTTGTAAAGCTGTTTTGGTGGTGTTGAATTCTCTTAGCTTTTGCTTGTCTGTAAATGTTTTAATTTCTCCATCAAATCTGAATGAGATCCTTGCTGGATAGAGTGATCTTGGTTGTAGGTTCTTCCCTTTCATCACTTTAAGTATGTCCTGCCAGTCCCTTCTGGCATGCTGAATTTCTGCTGAACGATCAGCTGTTAACCTTTTGGGGATTCCCTTGTATGCTATTTGTTGTTTTTCCCTTGTTGCTTTTAATATTTTTTCTTTGTATTTAATTTTTGATAGTTTGATTAATATGTGTCTTGGCATGTTTTTCCTAGGATTTATCCTGTATGTGACTCTCTGTGCTTCCTGGTCTTGATTAACTATTTCCTTTCCCATATTAGGCAAGTTTACAACTATAATCTCTTCAAATATTTTCTCAGTCCCTTTCTTTTTCTCTTCTTCATCTGGGACCCCTATTATTCGCATGTTGGTGCGTTTAATATTGTCCCAGAAGTCTGAGACTGTCCTCAATTCTTTTCATTCTTTTTTCTTTATTCTGCTCTGCAGTAGTTATTTCCACTATTTTATCTTCCCGGTCACTTATCCGTTCTTCTGCCTCAGTTATTCTGCTATTGATCCCTTCTAGAGAATTTTTAATTTCATTTATTGTGTTGTTCATCATTGTTTGTTTGCTCTTTAGTTCTTCTAGGTCCTTTTTAAACGTTTCTTGTATTTTATCTATTCTATTTCCAAGATTTTGGATCATCTTTACTATCATTATTCTGAATTCTTTTTCAGGTAGACTGCCTATTTCTTCTTCATTTGTTAGGTCTGGTTGGTATTTACCTTGCTCCTTCATCTGCTGTGTATTTCTTTGTCTTCTCATTTTGCTTAACTTACTGTTTTTGGGATATCCTTTTCACAGGCTGCAGGTTGGTAGTTCCTGTTGTTTTTGGTGTCTGCCCCCAGTGGCTAAGTTTGGTTCAGTGGGTTGTGTAGGCTTCCTGGTGGAGGGGACTAGTGCATATGTTCTGGTGGATGAGGCTGGATCTTGTCTTTGTGGTGGGCAGGTCCACGTCTGGTGGTGTGTTTTGGGGCGTTTGTAACCTTATGATTTCAGGCAGCCTCTCTGCTAATGGGTGGGGTTGTGTTCCTGTCTTGCTAGTTTTTTGGCATGGGGTGTCCAGCATTGTAGCTTGCTGGTCATTGAGTGGAGCTGGGTCTTGGCATTGAGATGGAGATCTCTGGGAGATTTTTGCCGTTTGATATTACATGGAGCTGGGATGTCTCTGGTGGACCAATGTCCTGAACTTGGCTTTCCCCCCTGAGACGCACAGCCCTGACCCTTGGCTGGAGCACCAAGAGCTTGTCATCCACATGGCTCAAAATAAAAGGGAGAAAGAGAAAGAAAGAAAGAAAGAAAGAAAGAAAGAAAGAAAGAAAGAAAGAAAGAAAGAAAGAAAGAAAGAAAGAAAGAAAGAAAGAAAGAAAGAAAGAAAGAAAGAAAGAAAGAAAGAAAGAGAGAAAGAAAGAAAGAAAGAAAGAGAGAGAGAAAGAGAGAGAGAAAGAAAGAAAGGAAAGAAAGAAAGAAAGAAAATAAAATAGGATAAAATAAAAAATAAAAAATAATTATTAAAAAAATTTTTTAAGTAATTTAAAAAAAAGAAAGAAGAGAACAAGCAAACCAGAAAACAAATCCACCAATGATATCAACTGCTGAAAACTATACTAAAAAAACCAAAGAAAACAAAAAAATCAAAAACAAACAAACAAAAAAACGGACAGACAGAACCCTAGGACAAATGGTAAAAGCAAAGCTATACAGACAAAATCACACACAGAAGCATATGCATACACACTCACAAAAAGAGAAAAAGGGAAAATATATATGTTTATCGTTGCTCCCAAAGTCCACTTCCTTAATTTGGGATGATTCGTTGTCTATTAACGTATTCCACAGATGCAGGGTAAATCAAGTTGAGTGTGGAGATTTAATCCACTTCTCCTGAGGCTGCTGGGAGAGATTTCCCTTTGTCTTCTTTGTTCGTACAGCTCCTGGGATTCAGCTTTGGATTTGGCCCTGCCTCTGCGTGTAGGTCACCTGAGGGCTTCTGTTCTTCGCTCAGACAGGATGCAGTTACAGGAGCAGGTGATTAGGGGGCTCTGGCTCACTCAGGCCAGGGGGCTGGAGGGGTACGGAGTGCAGGACGAGCCTGCGGCGGCAGAGGCCAGCGTGACGTTGCAACAGCCTGAGGCACACTGTGTGTTCTCCTGGGGAAGTTGTTCCTGGATCATGCGACCCTGGCAGTGGCAGGCTGCACAGGCTCCCGGGAGGGGAGGTGTGGATAGTGACCTGTGCTTGCACACAGGCTTCTTGGTGGCTGCAGCAGCAGCCTTAGCGTCTCATGCCCATCTCTGTGGTCTGCGCTGATAGCCACGGCTCACGCCCGTCTCTGGAGCTCCTTTAAGAGGCGCTCTTAATCCCCTCTCCTCGTGCACCAGGAAACAAAGAGGCAAGAAAAAGTCTCTTGCCTCTTCGGCAGTTCCAGACCTTTTCCCAGACTCCCTTTTGGCTAGCCGTGGTGCACTAGCCCCCTTCAGGCTGTGTTCACGCAGCCAACCCCAGTCCTCTCCCTGGGATCTGACCGAAGCCGGAGCCTGCCCCCGCCTGCCCCGGCGGGTGAGTAGACAAGCCTCTCGGGCTGGTAAGTGCTGTTTGGCACCGATCCTCTGTGCAGGAATCTCTCTGCTTTGCCCTCTGCACCCCTGTTGCTGCGCTCTCCTCCGTGGCTCTGAAGCTTCCCCCCTCCGCCACCCGCAATCTCTGCCCCTGAAGTGGCTTCCTAGTGTGTGAAACCTTTCCTCCTTCACAGCTCCCTCCTACTGGTGCAGGTCCCGTCCCTATTCTTTTGTCTCTGTTTTTTCTTTTTTCTTTTGCCCTACCCAGGTACGTGGGGAGTTTCTTGCCTTTTAGGAGGTCTGAGGTCTTCTGCCAGCGTTCAGTAGGTGTTCTGTAGTAGCTGTTCCACATGTAGATGTATTTCTGATATATTTGTGGGGAAGAAGGTGATCTCCGCGTCTTACTCTTCCACCATCTTGCAGCTCCTCCCCATTCCTGAATTTATTCATTTGAGTTTTTTCTCTCTTTTTTTCTTGGTCAATCTAGCTAAAAGTTTGTTGAGTTTGTTAATCTTTTCAAAGAACCAATTTGGGGTTTGTTGATTTTCTTTAATGCTTTTCTATTCTGTATCAAATTATAATATCCCTCCTTATGGTTCCCATACTTGTGAATTTCCCAAAGTTCTCTCTGATGTTAATTTCTAATTTCACTCCATTATGACTGGAGAACAAACTTTATATGATTTCAATACTTTTACGTTTACTGTAGCTTATTTTATGACTTAGACTATGATGTATCCTAGAGAATGTTTGATGCGCACTTGGGAAGAATGTATAGTCTGCTGTTTTGAGGTGGAGTGTTTTATAGATGTCTGTTAGGACTGGTTTGTGTACAGTGTTGTTCAAGTCTTCTGTTTCTCTGTTTATCTTCTGTGTAGTTGTCCTATTCATTATTGAAAGTTCCGTCTTAATGTCTCCAAATATTGTCATCAAATTGTCTATTGCTTGCTTCAATTGTCAGTTTTTGCTCCACGTATTGTGGGGCCCTCTTCTTAGACATAATTATAATATATTCCTTACGGATTGACCCTTTTGTCATTATATAATGTCCTTACATATCTCTAGCAATGTTTTTTAGCATCTGATCTTAGTATAGCCACTCCAACTTTCTTCTGGTTGGTCTTTGCATGATATAGTTTTTACATTCTTTTACTTTTCATCTATCTGTGTCTTTGAATCTAAAGTGTATTTTCTGTAGGCATAATATATTTGGATCTTGTTTTTAATCCAGTTAGACATTTTCCACCTTTTGATTGGATTGCTTGATCCATTAACATTTAATGTTATTATTGATGTAGTTGGATTTAAATGTGCCACTTTTAAATTTTCTATATAGATTATGTCTTTTTCCTTCTATTCCTCCTTTCTTTTGCATTAAGTTAATGTTATCTAGTTTAATATTTAATTCCTTTAATAATTTTTTCACTGTATATTTTTGAGATATTTCCTTAGTGGTTGCTCTAGGGCTTTCCATATACATCTTAACTATTAGAATCTACTTTAGATTTATACCAACTTAATTCCAATAAGATATAGAAATGTTACCACTATGTATCTCTATTCCATTTTCTTTTTTGTGCTATTATTTCATACATATCATATCTTTACATGCTAAAAACCCAACAATATATTGTTATAATTGTTATTTTATATAATTTTATGTTTTAAAGAAGCTGAGAAAATTAAGGAGAGCACATATATACTTATAAAGTTTTTTTTATATTTACTGTCTGATTCTGTTCATTTTTTCTATGGGTTTGAATTAACTTCTTATGTCATTTCCTTACTCTAATATAACTCTTTGCTTTGCGACTTGGTTAGGCTATTTTAGTGAATTCTATTTCTCTGCAGTGTGAAGCCTTTGGTGTTACTTCTTGGAGGGCATAGACTTTGGGCTCACTTTGACTATCTCTTTCCCTGATTACTAAGCTGTCAGTCTCATCTGGTATTACACTCTGGGATCCACTAATTATTAGCTGATTGCTATTATTTTTTATATTGCCCCAAGGCGTACATTGCTCAGCAGTGTTATCTAATTAAACTCTGGCAAAAGTTGTCTTTGAGGTTAGCTCTGACCCGAGGAGGGCTCTTCTTAATTGGTTCTTTCTCTGGTTCTCTCTGGTGAACTAGCTGGTCTATGGTTTAGCTTGTTGCTCTTAATTAAGTGGACCTATTGTTTTCAAGAGCACCCTTAGGCTCTTGTCTTATGGATTGTTTCTCTCCATGGGCAAACCTTCTGATCCACTGCTGTGGGTGCTGGGTGGGGCAGTGGCCTCTGGTCTTCTCTGTTTGCCTATCTTGGTGTAGTACTTCTGGCCTCTGAACAAGTTGGAGTAAGGGTGATCAGGAACTCAGTATTCTCAGCCTACTGCACCTGGGGTGTAACCTTCATCCTCTGGGTAGGGACTGGATGAGGGAAGGGCATCTCCAACCTCTGAGCTACATTTGCTACTGCAACTTGGAGCTGGAAGGGATGTGAGGTGCTGACTATCTGCCCCTCCCACTGAGGTACCATATCATTTGATTGGGTGAACTCTCTGAGAGGGAAGGGAGCCCCATCTTTTTGGTCACACACACACCTGGAGTGGAGGTTCCATTAAACTAAACTTGGGGAGCAGGAGTGAGGATCATGGCAAAAATGCCACAGATTCTCACTGTTCTTACTGAATTTTGGTTGATTTTTTTGAATAAATGCTTCATGTGCTGTATCCCATTAGGATAATTTTCAGACGTTTTAAAAGGTTATTTTTTAAAATAATATTTGCCAGTTTTGCTTTTTTCACTGGGGAGTGGGTTCTCAGAACTCCTAATGATGGAAGTAAAAGTCTCACAATTGATTTTTTTGTGTTGATCTTGTTCCTTCATCCTTGCCGAACTCACTTGTTAGTTCTAAGAATTTTTATACTTTTGGGGAATTTCTATATAAATAATCATGACATCTACAAATAGGAAATATTTTATTTATTCTTTTCTAAACCGTATGCCTTTTATTTCCTTTTACTGCCTTATTGCAGTGGTTAACACTTCCAGTACTATGTCAAAAGAGTAGAGAGAGGGAACATCTTTACATTGGTTCTGATCTTAGGGGGAAAGTATTGTCTTTTACTTTTTCAAAATTTATTTATTTTATTTTATTTATTTTTGGCTGCATTGGGTCTTCATTGCTGCATGCAGGCTTTCTCTAGTTGCAGAGAGCAGGGTATACTCTTCGTTGTGGTGCATGGGCTTCTCATTTCAGTGGCTTTTCTTCTTGTGGAGCACAGGCTCTGCACACGGGCTTCAGTAGTTGTGGCTTGTGGGCTCTAGAGTGCAGGCTCAGTAGTTGTGACACACAGGCTTAGTTACTCCGTGGCATGTGGGATCTTCCCAGACCAGGGATCGAACCCATGTCCCCTGAATTGGCAGGTGGATTCTTAACCACTGTGCCACCCGGGAAGTCCAAGTCTTTCACTTTTAAGGGTAATAATGACAATAGGTTTTTGTTGTAAAGATTGCTTATCAAGTTTAAGTAATTCATTTCTATTCCTAACTTACCAATAATTTTTATCACTAATTAGTGTTTAATATATGAAGTGTTTTTTCTACATGCATTGACATATTTTTCTTCTTTAGCTTATCAATATTGTGGGTTGCATTAATTGATTTTTTTGAATGTTCATCTAGCCTTACATACTTGGACTGAATACCACTTAGTCATTGCATATAATTCTTTTTATGCAATGTTGGATTCTATTTGCCAACATTTTCTTGATGATTTTTATATTTAAGTTCATGAGAGATATTGACCTATAGGGGTTTTTTGGATACTCTATTCGTATTGTTTTGGTATCAGGGTAATTCTGACCTCATAAAATTAGCTGGGAATCCTCCCTTCTCTTTTTGTTTTCTTGAAGTTATTGTGTAAAATTTGTGTTAATTCTTCTTTAAATGGGTGGTAGATTTCTCACATGAATACTTTTGAGCCTAGAGATTTCTATTTCTGGAGATTTTAATTTTAATTCAATTACTTTAATGATTACAGGACTATTCAGATTGCTTATTTCATCTTGGTTGAGTTGTGGGAGGTTGTGGTTTTCAAGGAATTGGTCTATATATTCTAAGTAGTCAAATTTATGAGTAAAATTGTTTGTAGTATTCCCTTATTGGCTTTTAAATGACTGCAGGATATGTGGTGATATAACCTATTTTATTTCTGATAATGGCCATTTGTGTCTTCTCTCTTTTTATATTTGTCAGTCTTGCTAAAGGTTGATCCATTTCATTGATCTTTTTTAGGAATCAGCTTTTTATTTTATTCATTTTCTCTATTGTTTTTCTGTTTTCGTTGATTTCTGCTCTTATCTAATATTTCTTTCCTTCTGCTTGCTTTTGTTTATTTTGCTCTTATTTTTCTAGTTTTTTTAAAGTGGTAACTTAGATTACTGATTTGAGACTTTTCCTTTTTCCAATGTAAGGATTATAGTGCTATAAATGCCCCTATCAGTACTGCTTTAGCTGCACCCCTCATATTTTGAGAAGTTGTCTTTTAACTTTAAATCAGTTCTATGTGTATTTTCAAAATTTCTTTTGAGACTTCTTTTTTCAGTCATGGATTATTTAGAAGTATGTTCTTTAATTTCCAAGTGTTTAGAGACTTTGCTGTCTTCCTTCTTCTGTTGATTTTTACTTTGATTCAATTAGGATCAGAGAATACACTATGTTTAATGTCAATCACTTTTGATTTACTGTATTGTTTAATGGCCCAGGACATGGAAATGTACCATGGGCACTAGAACAAAATATTTATTCTGTTGTTTCTGGGTGTAGCTTTATAAATGTCAATTAGATACTGCTGATTTATTGTACTGTTTAATTCTTCTATACTGTTGCTGATTTTCTGTCTAATGATTCTATTAATTCCTGAGAGTGTATGTTGGAGTCCTCAGATATACTTGTGCATTTGTCTATTTCTCCTTTTAGTTTTTGCTTCATTTATTTTGAGGCTCTGTTGTCTGGTATGCATACACTTTGGATTATTATCTATTCCTAAGGGATTGATCTTTTATCATTATGTAATACCCTTTTGTATGTAGTAATTTTCTGTGCACTAAAGTCTAATTAACTGGATAGTAACAGCTACTCTTGCTTTTTTAAATTTAATGATTTCATGGTATATTCTTTTTTCTTTATAATATATATTTATTAACCCACTTAAACATGAAAATAATAAACCTACTACATGATAACATAAATAGCACATTTTTCATAAAAATAACTTTATTTCCCCTCAAAGAAGGTAAAGAAAAATTGTTTTATGAATTTGCAAATCTCTTTTATGTCTGGCTTAATAGAAGATAGATGTATTTTCATACCTTCTGCATTCAATCTGTTGCAATGTGTTATCTTGGTTGAAATATATGAAGAAAATTTGTCCTCCTATACAGTAGCTTGGGAAAACAGCAATATGCGAATAGCCTTTATTTTTAGATAATTGTATTTTTCTTTGATATTACATAAAAATTAGACAATTGGTAGTTGCTTTTTTATATTGTGGCAAGAACACAACATGAGATCTACCCTCTTAACAATGTTTTAAGTGCATAATAAAGTATTATTAATTATAGGCACAATTACAGTAGATCTCTAGAACTATTCACCTTGTATGACTCAAACTCTATACCCATTGAATAGCAACTCCTGATTTCCTGGCAACAACTATTCTACTCTCTGCTTTTGAGTTTGACTATTTTAGATATCTCATATAAGTGTAATCATGCAGTATTTGAACTTCTGGAACTGGCTTATTTCACTTAAACTAATGTACTCCAGGTTCATCCATGTTGTCACATATGACAGGATTTCCTTATTTTTTAAGGATGAATAATATTCAATTATATGTATATACCATATTTTCTTAATGCATTCACCAGTTGATGGATATTTAGGTTATTTCTATATCTTGGCTATTGTGAATAATGCTTCAATGAACATGGGAGTGCAGATAATTTCTTGATGATCCTGATTTCAAGGATAGTCTCTTAAACAAATGGTAGTGGGGAAACTGGATATCCACATGGAAAATAATGAAATTGGACCCTTATCTTACAACATACACAAAAATCAAGTCAAAATTCATTAAATATTTAAATATAAGACCTGAAACTGTACAACTCTTAGAAGAAAACTTAAGGAGAAAGCTTCATGACATTAGTCTAGGCAGTGATTTCTTGGATATGACACAAAAAGCACTAGCAACAAAAGCAAAAATAGACAAGTGGGACTACATCAAACTAAAAAGCTTCTGCATGGCAAAAAAACTTAACTGTATTTGAGTGGATCTATTTCTGGTTTCTCTATTCCATTCTTTTGATCTATATGTCTATCCTTTGCCCATACTACACTGTACCTTTATAATAAATCTTAAAATCAAGTAGGAAGTTTCCTCCAAAATTGTTCTTATCTTGCAATTATTTTAGTCAATCTAGCTCCTTTTACTCTCCATATTTTCAGAGTACAGGTATTTTTCCTCTTTAGGTAGGTTTATTCCTAGGTATTTTATTATTTTTGATGCAATGGTAAATGGGATTGTTTCCTCAATTTCTCTTTCTGATCTTTTGCTGTTAGTGTACAGAAACACAACAGATTTTTGTATATTTATTTCATATCCTGCAACTTTACTGAATTCATTAATGAGCTCTAGTAGTTTTCAGGTAGCATCTTTAGGATTTTCTATGTATAGTATCAAGTCTGCAAACAGTGACAGTTTTACTTCTTGTCCAATTTGGATTCCTTTTATTTCTTTTTCTTCTCTGATAGCCATGGCTAGGACTTCCAAAACTATGTTGAATAAAAGCGGTGAGAGTGGACATCCTTGTCTTGTTCCTGATCTTAAAGGAAATGCTTTCAGCTTTTCACTGTTGAGTATGATGTTAGCTGAAAGTTTGTCATATATGGCCTTTATTATGTTGAGGTAGGTTCCCTCTATGCCCAATTTCTGGAGAATTTTTATCATAAATTGTTGAATTTTGTCAAAAGCTTTTTTTGCATCTATTGTGGTGATCATATGGTTTTTATTCTTCAATTTGCTGATGTCATGTATCACACTGATTGATTTGCAGATATTGAAAAATCCTTACATCCCTTGGATAAATCTCACTCGATCATGGTGTATGATCCTTTTAATGTGTTGTTGGATTTGGTTTGCTAGTATTTTGTTGAGAATTTTTGTGTCAGTGTTCATCAGTGACATTGGGCTGTAATTTTCTTTCCTGTGGTATTTTTGTCTGGTTTTATTATCAGAGTGATGGTGGCCTCATAGAATGAGTTTGGGAGTGTTCTTTCTTCTGCAATTTTTTGGAATAGTTTCAGAAAGATAGGTATTACTTCTTCTCTAAATGTTTGATAGAATTCGCCTGTGAAGCCATCTGGTCCTGGGCTTTTGTTTGTTGGGAGTTTTTAAATCACAGTTTCAATTTCATTACTTGTGATTGCTCTGTTCATATTTTCTATTTCTTCCTGGTTCAGTCTTGGGAGATTGTACCTTTCTAAGAATTTGTCCATTTCTTCCGGGTTGTCCATTTTACTGGCATATAGTTGCTAGTAGTAGTCTCTTATGATCCTTTGTATTTCTGTGGTGTCAGTTGTACCTTCTCCTTTTTCATTTCTAATTTTATTGATTTGAGCCCTCTCCCTGCTTTTCTTGAGTCTAGCTAAATGTTTATCACTTTGTTTATCTTTTCAAAGAAGCAGCTTTTAGTTTCATTGACTTTTTCTATTGTTTTTTTATCCCTATGTCATTTATTTCTGCTCTGATCTTTATGATTTCTTTTCTCCTACTGACTATGGGTTTTGTTCGTTCTTCTTTATCTAGTTGCTTTAAGTATAAGATTACATTGTTTATTTGAGATTTTTCATGTTTCCTGAGGGAAGATTGTATTGCCGTAAACTTCCCTCTTAGAACTGCTTTTGCTGTGTCCCATAGGTTTTGGATCTTCTTGATTTCGTTTTGATTTGTCTCTAGGTATTTATTGATTTCCTCTTCAATTTCTTCAGTGATCCATCAGTTGTTTAGTAACATATTGTTTAACCTCCATGTGTTTGTGTTTTTTACAGCTTTTTTAAATTGTAGTTAATTTCTAATCTCACAGAGTTGTGTCAGAAAAGTTGCTTGATATGATTTCAATTTTCTTAAATTTACCAAGGTTTGCTTTGTGGCCCAGCATGTGATCAATCCTGGAGAATGTTCCATGTGCACTTGAAAAGAATGTGTATTCTGCTGCTTGTAGATGGAATGCTCTATAAATATCAATTAAGCCCATCTGGTCTAATGTGTCATTTAAGACCTCTGTTTCCTTATTGATTTTCTGTCTGGATGATCTGTCAATTGATGAAAGTGGGGCGTTAAATTCCCCCACTATTATTGTGTTACTTTCAATTTCTCCTTTTATGGCTGTTAGTATTTGCCTTATAAATTGAGGCACTCCTATTTTGGGTGCATATATATTTACAATTGTTATATCGTCTTCTTGGATTGATCCCTTGATCATTATGTAGTTTCCTTCTTTGTCTCTTGTAACAGTCTTTATTTTAAAGTCTATTTTGTCTGGTATGAGTATTGCTACTCCAGCTTTCTTTTGATTTCCATTTGCATGGAATATCTTTTTCCATCCCCTCACTTTCAGTCTGTGTGTATCCCCAGATCTGAAGTGGGTCTCTTGTAGACAGCATATATAGGGGTCTGTTTTTTTGGTATCCATTCAACCAGTCTATGTCTTTTGGTTGGAGCATTTAATCTGTTTAAATTCAAGGTAATTATCAATATGTACATTCTTATTGCCACTTTGTTAATTGTTTTGGATTTGTTTTATTAGTGTTTTTCTTCCCTTCCTCTTTTGTTCTCTTCTCTCTGGTTTGATAATTATCTTTAGTGTTGTGTTTGTATTCCTTTTTCTTTTTTATGTATGTATCTATTATAGACTTTTGTTTTGTGGTTATCATGAGGTTTTGATATAGCAGTCTCTATATATACTATATACAAGATTGTTTTAAGTTGCTGGTCTCTTATTAATTTCAAATGCATTTCCAATATCCTGCATTTGTAGTCTCCTCACGATTTCTGGTTTTGATATCATTTGTGTGCAGATGATTTCCTACCTTTACTGTATGTTTGCCTTTACTGTTGAGCTTTTCCATTTGTAATTTTCTTGTTTCTAGTTGTGGCCTTTTCTTTTCCACCTAGAGAATTTCATTTAGCATTTGTGTTAGAGCTTGGTTTGGTGGTGTTGAATTCTCTTAGCTTTTGCTTTACACTTTTGATTTCTCTGATGAATCTGAATGAGAACCTTGCTGGGTAGAATATACTTGGTTGTAGGTTTTTCCCTTTTATCACTTTAAATATATCCTGCCACTCCTTTCTGGCCTGCATGATTTCTGCTGAAAAATCAGCTGATAAGTTTATGGAGATTCCCTTGCATATTATTTGTTGCTTTTAATATTTTTTCGTTGTCTTTAATTTTTGTCAGTTTGATTAATATGTGTCTTGGTGTGTTCTTCCTTGGGTTTATCCTGTATGGGACTCTGTGCTTCCTGGACTTGGGTGACTGTTTCCTTTCCCATGTTAGGGAAGTTTTCAGCTATTATCTCTTCCAATATTTTCCCAGGCCTTTTCTCTCTCTCTTCTCCTTCTGGGACTCTTATAATGTGAATGTTGTGCATTTAATGTTATCCCAGAGGTTTCTGTGACTGTCCTCATTTCTTTTCATGCTTTTTTCTTTATTCTGTTCCACAGCAATGATTTCCACCATTCTGTCTTCCAGCTCACTTATCTGTTCTTCTGCCTCATTTATACTGCTATTGATTCCTTCTAGTGTATTTTTTATTTCAGTTATTGTATTGTTCAACTCTGTTTGTTCTTTATATCTTCTAGCTCTCTGTTAAATATTTCTTCTACTTCTCAGTCTGTGACTCCATTCTTTTTCCAACATCTTGGATTATCTTTACTATTATTACTCTGAATTCTTGTTTGGGTATTTTGCCTATCTCCACTTCACTTAGTTGTTCTTCTGGGGTTTTATCTTGTTCTTTTGTCAGGAACATATTCCTCTGCTGTCTCATTTTGTCTAACTTTCTGTGTTTGTGATCTCTGTTCTGCAGGCTGCAGGATTGTCATTTCTTTTGCTTCTGGTGTCTGCCTCCTGCTGGGTGAGGCTTGTCTAGAGGCTTGTGCAGGCTTCCTGGTGGGAGGGACTAGTGCCTGACCACTGTTGGTTGGAGCTGGATCTTGTCCCTCAGGTGGGCAGGGCTTTGGCAAGTCGTGTGTTTAGAGGTGGCTGTGGGCTCAGGAAGACTTTAGGCGGCCTGTCTGCTGATGGGTGGAGCTGTGTTACTGCCCTGTTGGTTGTTTGGCCTGAGGCCTCCCAGCTCTGTAGCCTACAGGATGTTAGGTAGAGCCAGGTCTTGCTGCGAAAATGGCAGCTTCCAGGAGAGCTCAGGCCAATGAATACTCCCCAGAGTCTCTGCCTCCACTGTCCTTGTTCCCACAGTGAGCCTCAGCCACCCCCTGACTCCCCAGGAGACCTTCAAAGACCAGCATGTAGGTCTGAACCAGGCTCCCCTCTGAAGTCACTGCTTTTCCCTGGGTCCTGGGGCACATGAGAACTTGTGTGCATCCTCTAAGAGTACAGTTTCTGTTTCCACCAGTCCTGTGGAGTTCTTGTGATCAAGCCCCACTGACCTTCACAGCCAAATGCTCTGGGGGCTCCTCCTCCCAATGCCAGACCCCCAGACTTGTAAGCTTGATGCAGGGCTCAGGACTCTCACTCCTGTGGGAGAACCTCTGCAATATAATTATTTTCCAGTTTGTGGGTCACCCACCTGGTGGATATGGGATTTGACTGAATTGCGAATGTGCCTCTCCTACCATCTTTTTGTGGCTTCTTCTTTGTCTTTGGATGTAGAATATCTTTTTTGGTAGGTTCCTATCTTTTTTTTTAATGGTTGTTCAGCAGTTAGTGGTGATTTTGGTGTTTCTGTGAGAGGTGGTGAGCTCAAGTCCTTCTACTCCACCATCTTGTCTCCAACCCCCATAACCAATCTTCTTTTATGGAGGAACCCTGAAGTATGAACAGGTGGTTTCACACAATTCTAAGGTACAGCTTTCTGGAGGGACAGGAACAGACCAGCAGTTCACTGAGTTCTCATTACCAGGTTCAGTGACACCCCTTGCTCTTCACCACTTCTTTTGGTTCTCCACAGCATACCTTTTCTGGCCCATTTCATGAAAAGGAAAAGTATCATGGAAAATATCCTAGAGGGTAGTTGAAGGCACTAGTGAATGCAGCTCAATGAATACCTGCAGTCGAACCATCCAATTCTGCCTGGCTCATACCTGTTTGGGTTCCCAATGGGCAGTGTTCCCTCTGTTGTCTCTGCACCCTGGAATAATGTGACAAGGTAGCTCCGATACCGTCTGTGCAGGTTTCTCTCTGTTCTGGCTGCTGCAAACTAGCTGCTGCACTCTCCTCCAAGGCTCTGAAGCTCTCCCTCTGTCCTGGCTGATCTCCCTGCATGTGAGGGGACTTTCCAGGGTGTGGGACCTTTTCCTCTTTCACAGCTCCCTCCCAGGTGTGCAGGTCCTGCCCCAATTTCTTTCCCTCTTTCTTTTTTTCTTTTTTCTTTTGTCCTACCCTGTTACATGGAGATTTTCTTGCCCTTTCAGGAGTCTGAGGTCTGAGTCTGCCAGCGTTCAGTAGATATTCTGTGAGAATCATTCCACATGAAGGTGTATTTTTGATGTATTTGTGGGAGGAGGTGAGATTCATATTCTACTGCTCTGCCATCTTGATCTGCTCTCTCATTCAAGAATTTTTATAATAGATAATTTTAGACAATTCCATCGTCTGTGTCATCTCGTCATTCATGTCTTTTGATGGTCTTTTTTCATGTGAGTTGAGATTTCATAGTTATTTGTATCTTGATTGATTTTAGTTTGTATTGTGGACATTGTTAATATCATTTGAGACCAAGAGTATTGTTTTTATCCTATGGAGGTTGATATTTTTGTTTTACCCTTCTGTGTATTGGGGTTCCAACATCAATTAAGGTTTTGAAACTTTCATAGTACTATTTAGACCAGTACGGTGTGTGCACCACCTAGTGGTCAGTGTGGGACTTGGGATGATTCACTTTCCAAATCTTTGGTAGGCTAATTAGGGTCACATCAAAGCACTCACAGATCAAACGTGAACCCAGCGGTTCAAAACCACTTTTTGCAATTTCTTTTCTAAACTGTTCCCTCTCCCATAGTTTTTCAGTACTTTCCATTTCTCTAGGCTCCCATTTTCTGTCCTCTGTTCAGAAACCACCCACTTTCTTGTTAGTATCACTTCCAGAAACAAGTTGCAGGAGAGAGAGAGGAAAAATTAGTATGAAGTTTAGTTTTGTCCCCTTGACGACATGGCTCCACCTAGAGAAAGGACCTTATCCCTGAGATTTTTGATTCCTGGAAGTTCCCTTTATGGACCACTCTTGCTTCTGGACTACTTTTGCTGTCACTACTCCCACTGTGGGACCAAAACAGAAGTAGAGTAAATAAAAACCTGAGGAATTTCTCACATTCTCACATTCTCACATTTAGGAGTTCTCTTTTCCACTCCTTAGGCCATAACATCAAGGCTTCTCCTGTATTGCACTCTGTCTGTTAAACAATGCTCACCTCTGGGTTTCATATCATGTCCAATTCAGGCTTAGGATGCTGGAGGGAAAAAAATAATGTTGAACTCATAACTGTTTAGGTGGTATTTCAAACTCTGATTTTTTCCCAATCCATCTGCCTATATTTACTTTTCAGTTTTCAAATAGGTGTCCATGAATTCTATCAAGGTTTTATATTCGAGTTAGTTAGTGAGAGATAAAAGAAGGTCCCAGAACTGGACCCAGCTGCATGTGTTTTGTAGATGGCTTCTAGTTGATTCTTGCTTTTTTGTCCACTCTGACAATCTCTGTCTTTTAACTGGTGTGTTTAGAAAATTCACATTCAAAGTGATTATTAATACAGTTGGATTAAAATCTACCATCTTGCTGTTTTTCTATTCATTGCATTTGTTCTTTGTTTGTTCTCTCTCTCTCTCTTTCGACTTTTCTTATTTTATTTGAGTATTTTTATGATCCCATTTTATCTCCTCTATTTACTTATCATTTGTATATCTTTTAAAAAAATTTAGTGGTTCCTTAGGGTTTACAATGTACAGTTTAAAATAGTTGGGTTCATCTTCAAATAACACTATATTGTTTTGCATGTAGTCCAAGTACTTTACAATAGAATATTCCCAATCTTACTCCCTTCCCTTGTGTCACTATTGTAATCATTTAATTTTTACATTTGCTATAAACACCCAATACACTGTTACTATTATTGCTTTAAACAGTCAGGTTGTTTTAATTGGAAATATAGTTGACATACAATATTATGTTTCAGGTTTACTACATAATGACTTAACATTTGCATATATTATGAAATGATCACCATGATAAGTCTAGTAACCATCTGTCCCCATACAAAGTTATTATTATTATCAACCATATTCCTTATGCTGCATATTACATCCCTGTGGCTTATTTATTTTGTAACTGGAGGTTTGTACCTCTCAATCCTCTTTACCTATTCACCCCCCACCTCCCCTCTGACAACCATCCATTTGTTCTCTGCATCTATGGGTCTGTTTTCATTTTGCTTTGTTTGCTTTTTTTATTTTTTGGATTTTGCATATAAGTGAGATCATATGGTATTTGTCTTTCTCTGTCTGACTTATTTCACTTCACATAATACCTTGTAGATCCATCCATGTGGTTGCAAAGGTCAAGATTTCATTTTTTATGGCTGAATAATATTCCATTCTGTGTGTATACATATAATATAAAATATATATATATATGTATATATATATATATATGACAGACCTTCTTTATCCATTCATCTATTGATGGACACTTAGATTGCTTCCATATCTTGGCTATTTTAAATAATGCTGCAATGAACAGGGGGGTACATATATCTTTTGTGATTAGTGTTTTTTGTTTTCTTCAGATAAATACCAAAAAGTGGAATTGCTGGATCATGTGGTAGTTCTAGTTTTAAGTTTTTGAGGAAACCCTCACTGTTTCCATAGTGGCTGAACCAGTTTACAATCCCACCAACAGCGCACGAGGGTTCCCTTTTCTCCACATCAGTCAGTTATTTTTTAGAACAATTTAAAATATGGAAAATAAAAAGATATATTTTGCCTTCACGTACTCCTTTTCCAATGCTCTTACTTTAATTATGTAGATCCAATTTCTGACCTATATCATATCCCTTCTGCCTAAATAATGTCCTTTAATATTTCTTATAAGACACGTCTGCTGATGATGAATTTCCCATTTTTGTTTGAAAAAAAGTCTCTATTTTGCCTTTATTTTTGAAGGACATTTTTGCTGAATTTAGAATTGGATTGGCAGGGTTTTTACTTTCAATATTTTAAAGGTTTCATTACACTATTTTTGGCTTATTGACTCTGATACGAAGTCTCATGTAATTCTTCTTGTTCCTCTGTAAGTAAGGTGTTCCCTCCACCCTTTTTCCCTGACTGCCTTCAATATTTTATTTTGCCTGATTTTCTGCAGTTTGAATTTGATATGTCTGGGTGTGGTGTGGCTCTTTTAAAATTTTTATTTACCCTGCTTTGTGTTCTCTAAGATACTTGGATCTGGGGTTTATATCAATTGCTAATTTTGAAAATTTTCAGCAATTATTTCTTCAAATATTTTTTTCTCCATTCTCTCTCTCTTCTCCTTCTAGTATTCTAACTTGATAGTGTCCCAAAGCTCTTGGATGTTTTGTTCTGTTTTTTTTTTTTACCCTTTATTTTTTCTCTGCATTTCAGTTTATGTAATTTCTATTGTTCTAGCTTCAATTTCACTTATTCCTCAGCTGTGTCTAGTTCACTAATAAGCACACTGAAGGCATTCTTCAGATCTGTTAATGTGTTTTTTCTCTTGTATTTACATATGATTCTTTCTTATACATTTTATCCCCTGCTGCTATCTTATCTGATCTTGCATGTTGTCTAACTTTTCCAGTATAGAAAAGTATTTAACCTATTAATCACAGCTATTTTAAATTGCCTGTCAGAAATTCCAACACGTGTCATAACTGAGTCTTGTCCTGATGATTTTTTTGTCTCTTCAGACTATGTTTTTTTCTTTCCTTGATTCTTCCCTTTGTGCTGCTCTCTGGAGGCAACTTACCTCTTGCATTCTTTAAAAATAAAGTCTGCTATTATTTTACTTGATTTATTTTGGCCTTGTAGTGGAGAATAGGGGACTAGGGACATACTATGTTATTTTGATTAAGGCTCAGTCTTAGGCAGGCTTATCCTGAGTCATAGAGGTGTGACTTTCCCAAATGTTCCTGCCCCTTCTCTAAATATAACTGTGGGCCTAGCACATATTCCTATCCCTCCTGGGTTAGAGCATTTTTTCAAATTTTCTCATTCACCTGTGGTGAGTTTCCACCTGTGCCCTCAGTTCCTATTGCCATTCCTTCTGCAGAGCAAGGCTTGTTTTCCCTAGGGGAGATAGAGCAGATTGGTCTGGGCAGAGTTTTAGTGGCGTTGGGTATTCCTCTCTGCTAGCTGCAGTGAATTTCCACCAGTGCGCTCAGACTACAGTTTTATTGCCTTTCCCTGTGAAGGTTAAGGCCTTTGTTCCGCAGTGTATGAAGGCAGAATGCTTTGGGCACAATTTCAGCAATGGATGCTGTTCTGTTTCCCTCCCCAAACCAGAACTATAGGATATCTTTCTGCGGATTCTTCTCATTCTTCCCTGCCAGCACCTGGTGGAGTTCCTAGGGGGAAAGTCTGCAAGAGGATTCAAAACCACCTATGTCTGCAGCCCCCAGGGGTTTCACAATCTCACACTAACACACAACCAACTTTTAGCAATTCATTAACAAATTTTAGCTGTATCTTCTTATGACTTTACATATTATTCAGTAGTATCTGCAAAAGATAAGCAAGTACCTGGGCCCTGTTGCTCCCTGTAGATGCCTGTGTCTACAGATTTTAGGTTAGCATTTTGCACTGCAATCTCAGTTTGCTCATGAATTCAAGAGAGGACAATTTGCAATTTTCCAGTTTTTTTTTCCTTGTTATAATGGTGGGCGAGATGCTCATTCCAATTCTACATCTCTGAGTTGATACCAGAATATCATGTGAACCTGGGGATAAGATTTGAGGCTCTGTTTGTCTTCCAGCATCCATACCCCAGTTTACAAATTCCCCCACGATGGTGATAATGGTGGGTTTACCAGCTCGAGGAAAGACCTACATCTCCACGAAGCTCACACGATATCTCAACTGGATAGGAACACCAACTAAAGGTATGTCCCTGAAACCCTTTGTTCTACAGCCCTCTATAGGCCAATGATGGAAAATACAGTAAGGTAGCTGACCTCAAAAGGGCAAAACCATGAGTACAGGAACGTCTCAAACCATTATTACCAGTATTAGGACTAATACTATTACTGCTGCTGCTGCTGCTCTACTACTACTACTACTACTACCACCACCATCAACACCACCACCACCACCACCACCACCACTAACCTCATAAATTTTTACAATTTCTTAAGTACGTAATCTGTGCCCAATACCGTGATAGGTGCTAAGCATAAGAAAACTAGAAAGATTAAATATCTGTTTTCAAGGAGCTCTATTTTTGTAAGACTTCAAAAAAACCCTATGAGTAACATACTACTTTTATTACCTTTATTATTACTTCTACACCAATAATACGATTCTTATTAGCATTACCATTTCTTCACAACGTTAAGGTTTTCTTTAAACTTGAGGGGTGTGTGGAGTCAAGCACATCAAAGCCCCAGCCTGGAGTCCCCCACAAGGTCTTCAGTAAAGCAGGGCACTTTAGCTCACCTCTCCTGTCCAGAAGGTGTCCGCTCTCTCCAAGCCTCTCCTTAGGTCTGAGCCTATCTGCTCCCCCTCCCCAGCCGGAAGTGATCCTGCCTCTTTCTGCCTCCAGAGGGGTCTCCTTCCCTGCCTGTCAGCCTCCTCCCTCACTCCCTACTTCCAGCTTTCCTTTCTCCCCAATGTGATCTCTTTTCTGCTTACTACCTCTTATTCAGCAATCATTCTTTTCTATTCTCCATTTGATTTCTCTATCCCCCACCCTGTATCCCCATTCCTATTTGATTCCTCTGTTCCCCGTAGGAGCACTGTGTTTCTCTGGGCTCCCACACCAATGCTTCCTACAGACCCCTCTATGCCAACCTTAGTTACATAGTGTGTTGTTGCAGTGTGTTGTGTGTCTGGGTCTCTCTCCCCAGGAGCTGCTCTGGGGTAGGGGACTAAATCATATTAATTTCTATTGCTTAAGTAGGACCAAATTAAGACATTTAGAGTCTCTAAACTCTAAAAGTTAGGGTGCCCCCTGCATCATATGTAATTCAGAATAAAATCAGTAAATGTAAGAAAGTCTACCAAAAGTTTTTATTTATCCCCCAATGACTATATTGATGCTTTTAACGTATATCAACTTAGCTGAAAATTTTTACTGGGACTGTGTTCCTCCTTTACTGGTACACTGGTACACAGGTGCTTAGCCTCTCTCTCTTGTGGAATGGAGCACTGCTCCCCAGTGTGGAAAACAGTTCTTCTTGGGCAATCACTTACTCACTCAGTCAGTAATTATTTGTTGAGCACACAGTTGTGCCAAGGCCCTTGTTGGATGTTGGATCCCTGCCCTCAAAGAACTCACATCTATTTTTTTTTAACTTTATTGGAGTATAGTTGCTTTACAATGTTGTGTTAGTTTCTGCTGTAAAACAAAGTGAATCAGCTATAAGTATACATATATCCCCATATCCCCTCCCTCTTGCATCTCCTTCCCACCCTCCCTATCCCACCCCTCTAGGTGGTCACAAAGCACAGAGCTGATTCCCCTGTGCTATGCGGCGGCTTCCCACTAGCTATCTATTTTATATTTGGTAGTGTATATATGTCAATGCTACTCTCTCACTTCGTCCCAGCTTACCCTTTCCCCTCCCCGTGTCCTCAAGTCCATTCTATACGTCTGCGTCTTTATTCCTGTCCTGCCCCTAGGTTCTTCAGAACCTTTTTTTGTTTGTTTTTTAGATTCCATATATATGTGTTAGCATACGGTATTTGTTTTTCTCTTTCTGACTTACTTCACTCTGTATGACAGACTCTATTCTTAAGTTCTAAAACACCCATGTAGGAAGGACTAGTATTATCATCATTCCACAGTTGATGAAATTAATGCCCAAGAGGTGACGTGTCTTATCTAAAGCCACATGGTCACTAAGTGATGGAACCAGAATATGAACCCACATCTGGTTGATTCCAAAGCCTGACACTCACTGTGGCAGGTCTGATACTTGGTGCTACTGATGGGAAGAAGAAAGAACCCACATTGGCCCTGTACTCTCCTCCACGCTCTTCCTCTTATTTCCCTTGACCATACCAACACCCTATCTCTCTGCCCCCTTCCTTCCCTCTCTCCAAGTATTCTCCTCCCCTTCTCCCATTTCTTCTTTCTCTTCATGTACTTTGTCTTTCTCTAATTCACTGGTGAAGAGTTCCCCAGTGGTTTTCCATGTGCCAAAACCCATACTATGCACTGGAGATGCAAAACTGGATGAGATTCACAACGTGTCCTTGAAGATTTCTCCATCTGGCTGGGATGCATAAGAATACAACATGTCACTGAAGAATCCCAGAGCAGGGTACTGAGGGGCCTCACAGAGGAAATCACCTTCTAGAAGGCAGTGAAAGCTTCCAGATAGGGTGTATTTGAGCTGGGTGTGTCCTGTGGGAGGAGTAGAACACTGGCAGAAGAGAAGGGAAGAAGGAGTAGTTCTTGTAGGACTGCAGGCTCTGAGGAGCCTCTGCTGAGCATAGGGGCACATGGGACGGTGGCAGATGGGTCGCTGCTCTAATGCACCTGCTTCCCACCTGCTCCACTTGCACAGAGGCCCTCAGAGTCATGTTTCAAATGCAAAGCTGACCATATCTATAGCCACCAAGGGTTCCCTTGGCCTGCAGGTTTAAATCCAAGCTCCTTAGCCTATCATTCAAGGCCCTCCACAGTCAGCTCCTGACAGCCTCACAGGCCTCAGTCACAGTGGATGACTCATGTTCTGACTCCTGCCAATGCCATACGTTTGCTCAAACTCTTCCTTTACCTGGAATGTCTTTGTTCCCCTCTCCCACACCCCATGCCTGCCAATAAAAGGCCTGCCTTCCTATAAAGACTGGTACAAATGCTGTTTTTCCCAAGAAGCCATCTGAGATCACCCCAAGATTAGTTAGTCTTTCTTTCCTCCTTGCTCTTTTGCATGGCTCTGTCAGAGCACTTAACAAACTGGGTGAGAGCTCTCTGTTTACTGGCTTACTGTTTACTCTCTTTCCTACATGCTAGATTGTGAGCTCCTTGGGGCCCCATCATGCAGATCTGGTTCATCTCTGACACCCCAGAACTCATGTCCTGATTCACAGAATAGACATGAGAAACTATTTATTGGTTGAGTGAAGAAAATATTACATTACCTCTTTGCCTATTATCCCCTCTTTCCCCCTTTCCTTCCCTCCTCTCTGATTTTTCACCATTACAAATGAGAAACTGTGGCCTAAAGAAGGCAATAAATCTAGATTCTCTGTCTTGATACAGAAAATGTAACAACATTGGACTAGGTTTCAGGAGGCCCAGTCTAGTTATGTCCCCAGCTGACTCAATGTTTGACCCTTGATGACTGATTTTACTCCCTGGGTCCCAATTTTTTTATCTTTCCAATGCAGTAATGTACAGAACACAGTAATTATGTATAGTAATACTATGGGCATTAAAAGTTTTGGAGTTTATGATAAAATTGAATAGTGGGAAGATCACCAGCTTTGGAAGCAAACAGTCCTGGGTTTGAATCCCAGCTCTCCACTTATTAACTATGAGAGTTACTCCCTTGATTTCCTCATTTATAAATGGGAATGATGATTCCTACTTTTCAGGGTTGTTGTAAGGAGTAAATGAGCTGGTAGCCATAATATGAAGCTTTGTAAACATATTATATAGCTACAAACTATACCTTCTTTTACCTCTGAGCTACCTCCCAGAAAGGACATTATTTTGCCACTGGGATCTTCCCAACCTCTTCACCAGGGCTCCTGCTTTCAGTGTTTAATTTAGGCCAGTATCGACGAGAGGCAGTGAGCTACAAGAACTACGAATTCTTTCTCCCAGACAACATGGAGGCCCTACTTATCAGGAAGTGAGTACCTAATATTTTAAAGACCTGTGCTGCCCCCTGGCTGAGGGAGGCCTTTGTTCAAATGATGGGGGAGTAGGACAGAGCAACTTGGGTTAACGAATAGTCCATCTAGACTCTCAAAGGGTGGTTAAGACAGCCCTTCTACTATCTTAACCGAAGCTTATTTCTGGTCATATCCATCCCCTGCTTAAGAACTTTTAACAGTTTCCTACTTCTGACAAGAGAGAGTGGAAACTTAGCCTAGAATTTAAAATAAGAGTCTCAGTAGCTTGGCCCACTCCAGTCTTATCCATTCAACCTCAAGTTGTCTCTCCTCTACAAGACTCTGAGCACTTCCAGAACAGAGCCTGGGTCTCATTTTTTGATCCATATCCTCTTAATAGAATTCAGCAAAGAGTAATCACTAAACAGATTTTTGCCAAAAGCATAAATACATTTCCACATTCTTACCTGTGCTTGCCCTGTTACACATGCCAGGAATGCCTTCTCTTTCACAGACCATATATTCAGGCTCTTCTTGGGTTCAAGAACCAATTCAGCTTGAGCGCTATTAGTTCAAGGTTTGGAGCCCTTAATATTATGGCTCTGTCATTAGTCAACTTTTCCTGGGTATGTTACTTTATACCTGCACCTATGATGTCTACACAGAGCCATTTTCAACTGTGTGACCTCTCTGTGCTTGTCATAGTACCTAGAATATAGGACACCCTTTGTAGATATTCAACAGATGAATAATTTAATGTAGGACATCTGAGAGATAGTGCAAAAGATAATGCAGAAAAATAGAGAGGAACCCATCTTGGGTATAATGGTTGTTTCTGTTCCTTTCTTCATCTTTTTCAGGCAATGTGCCCTAGCAGCCCTGAAAGATGTCCATAACTATCTCAGCTGTGAGGAAGGTCATGTTGCGGTAAAGAAATTTGCATTTTCTCTTAGGTTTCTGCTGGGATGGAGAAGAGCTAATATATATTGAGCATTTACTATGTTCTAAACATTGTTCTAAGCATTTTGCACATATTTATTTAATTCCACCCTCCCCCACGAGATAGGTATTGTTATTATACTCCGTTTTATAGCCCAGAAGAATGTCGTGCAGAGAGATTAAATAATTAAATATTTTACCAAGGCGGCAGGCCAGAACTGGAATACAGGTTGTATAGCTCCAGAATCTACACTCCTTTTTTCTTTCTTTTTAAAAAAAAAATTATTTATTTATTTATTTGTTTGTTTGTTTGTTTGTTTGTTTATTGGCTGTGTCAGGTCTTAGTTGCGGCACATGAGATCTTCGTTGAGGCATGCAGGATCTTTTGTTGCAGCACGCGGGATCTTTCATTGCGGTGCATGAGCTATTCACTGCGGTGCACAGGCTTCTCTCTCATTGTGGCATGCGGGTTTTCTCTTCTCTAGTTGTGGCACACAGGCTCCAGGGTGCATGGGCTCTGTAGTTGTGGCACGCGGGTTCCAGAGAGTGTGGGCTCTGTAGTTTGTGGCACGCAGTCTCTCTAGTTGAGGCACGCCAGCTCAGTAGTTGTGACACATGGGCTTAGTTGCCTCGCGGCATGTGGGATCTTAGTTCCCTGACCAGGGATCGAATCTGCATCCCCTGCATTGGAAGGCTGATTCTTTACCACTGGACCACCAGGGAAGTCCCCAGAATCTACACTCTTAACCAGTATACACTACCACTCCATCCCCAAGAATTCAGCAGGACTACACTAGAATTTGACTGCAATACAAACATTTTTAAGTTCTAGAGATTTAGCTAAACATTTAATCAATTTAATCTCATAGACCTTTGGGATTTGCAAATTCTAAAAGGGCTTCAAAGAGCTCCAAAGTGATAGGGAAGGAGGAAGCTTCACCTAGGAGTTGAGAGAATCAGTTCCAGCTCTGCTTTGTCAGAGTTTGTGACAGTTTTTCTCTCTGTGACGTTGGTTAAGGCAAACCCTTCCTCTAAGCCTCAGCTACTTTACCTGTAAAATAACCCTAATAAAACCCCACCATTTTCCTCTTGCTTTATTATGTCTACAGAGTCTGCTACATTTCTGGGCAGGCAGTGAGGGCTCAATGAGTGCTTGAGAAATTGATATAAGCCATTTCCAAATCCTTCAAAACCCTGTTCAAGTTTTATCCCCTTCTGGAAGCCCTCCACTTAGCACAGGGATGGTCAAAGAGTAGGCATTCCATCAGAGCCAGATTCAGAGCAAACCAATCTCATCGTATGCCTCTAGGTTTTTGATGCCACCAACACTACCAGAGAACGACGGTCACTGATTCTGCAGTTTGCTAAAGAACATGGTTACAAGGTAGAGTAACTCTCCAACTCTTACCTAGAGCCTACTCATTTAACAAACACCAAAGAAAGGCAAACCAGGGGATGCAGAGATGTCAAATCAGCGATCATAGGGTCAGCATTTTAATTTAGTTGTAGGGCTTTCCAGATCACAGTTAGAAGCAGCAAAACAGAACAGAACAGGAAAGAAGAGGTGCCACTTTAGGCAATGGAAGATAATTGCTGACAAGCTGACACTGTGGGGGTGGGTATGAGGAAAGAGGAGAGAGAACCACTACAATTCAGGGCCAATCTGCCTCATAAAACTCAGAATCCTGAAAGCACCACTGTATAAAATTATGTTGTCAGAGATACCTCTAAAGATGACTCAGAGCCATTGAGAAGGGGTCAAGCTATGTTTGACTCCTACCAAACATAATTCCTTGCTGGAAATCTTTCTTCTGTTTCTTTTATAGGTCTTTTTCATCGAGTCCATTTGTAATGACCCTGACGTCATTGCAGAAAACATCAGGGTAAGGAGCACCAGTCACCTTTCCTTCTTATTTTGTCTCAGGTTTGGATCATACCTAGAAATACCTCTGTGCAGTTAAAGGAGGTATTCTTCCCTGAGCTTCTCCTCCCACTTCCTATAGGAAGTATTCCCTGACCACCCTGGCATACAATGATTCTGTGAAATTCCTTTAAGTATTGGAGAGGAAACTAAGGTTCCAAGAGGAGAAGTAAGTTGTCAAGGGTTCATACAGCCAGGAAGAGGTAGAACTGGGACTGGACCTCAAGCCTGGATGTCTGCCTTGAAAGCTCTTTTTTCTGCCCCACAATTCATATCAGAGCTATCACTGCTCTTTTCTACAGTTTCTAGGCATGTGGTCTAGATTTAGATCACTCACTACATTTTATTGTTCCCTATTTCATTAAATTACTGTATCTTAGGGACAGAGGAGACCTTAAAGGTCACATCCTTCAACACTTCATCAGAAACTTGAAATCTTAGCTAATTGTTAGTGCAGATTTTCTTTTTGTACCTCCAGTGTGGAAGCTCATTCCCTTCATTAAGTGCAGTCCAATCAAGCTGAAATCTGCCTCCCTGTAATTTCCACTCATTGGTCCTAATTTTGCCTCTTGAGGCATAGAATATGTCCAAGTCCTCTCTTTCCTTTTCATCCATCCACCTATCCATCCATTTGTTGATTAAACATTAATTGAATACATACACCTGGGCTGAACCATTCTGGGTACTAGAGACAGAAATAGATAGAGAAGAGCCTGGCCCCTGAGCTCACAATCTAGTGAGGGAGACTGACAATTTTATAGACATAATTCTGTGAGATCAGTGATGAGATGAAGAAACAAAGGAGGCTGTGGCAGCACAGTGTTGAGGACCTAACCTTGCATGGGAAGGCTTCTCAATGAAGGTAATAGCTGACCTGCATCTTGAAGAATGCATAGGAATTTGGCAAGTAAAGAATGGAAAATAGGGGGATAGCATATACTAAGTATGGCATCTATGGGGAACTAGAAATAGCTTAGGTTGTCTAAAGCAAAGTGTGTGGAGGTCTAGAGGAGCAATGGGAGAGGAGGATGAAGAAATCATTTGGGGCCCAATCATAACAAGCCATGAGTCACCTGCTAAAATATTTCATACTTTGTCCTAAAAGATGTGAGGAAATGGTGAAGGGTTTCAAGCAGAGGAATTCCATATTCAGATGTGCATGTTAGAAATATCCTTCTGGCTGCTAGTATGGGAAAGTAACTAGACTATAGACAGAGTAACCAGTCACAAAGCTAGAGTGAGAATCCAGGAAAGAGAGAATGGAGGCCAGTTGGAGAGATATTTAGAAGATACAGTGGGGAAGATTTGGTACCTTCTAAGAGGTAGGGGATGATAGAAAGAGACACATCTAGGATGACTCCCAGATTCATTTTAGGCTCAGGTGACTTGAGTAGATGATAGTGACATTCACTGAGATGGGGAATGTGGGTGGAGAAGGTAGATATATTAAGGGATTAGGAGTTGCCAGTCCCTCAGAAATCTAAAGCCAATATATGCCATGTTATCCCAGTAAACACTCAATATATGTAAGCCATTATGACCCCCGGCCAAGATCTCCTGTTCCTCTTCTTCAACCATTTCTCACACCACAATTTCCAGGCCACTTATAAATGTTTCTCTTAAACAGTGTGTGAACTGAATATAATGTAACAGACCTTGTTTGAGCACACACGGATAAGGAATGAGGAGTTAACACAGTTCAGATTCTCTTCAAATGACTGATTTTGTAAACTTGGGCAAGACCCTTTCTCCAAGTCTCAACTTCCTCATCTTTATGATGAGGAATGTTGTACTCAGTGATCTCTAAGGGCTCTTCCCAAGGGCACTGTCAGAGTCTCTGTCTCCCGTGGTTCTTCCGTCTTTCTCCCTTCTTCCAGCAAGTGAAACTTGGCAGCCCTGATTACATAGACTGTGACCATGAAAAGGTTCTGGAAGACTTTCTAAAGAGAATCGAGTGCTATGAGGTCAACTACCAACCCTTGGATGATGAACTAGACAGGTAAGAACCCAGAACCCCAAAGTAAAGGTCAGGATCCTTAGTCCGGTTTTGATGTCCTGTAGGACCTGGAGGAATTCCTTCCTTCTCTGGGCCTCAACTTTATTTGTAACATCAGGAAACTGTACTTGATTTGTCTTCAAGGGTCCTCCCAGCTCTAATTATCCATGAGGTGGTGATTCCTTGATGTGTAAGGTGTTCATAATAGGCTTGAAGTAGTGTTTTCCTGAACAATATGGACATATTAGGACCCTGATCTCAGGGGGGGAAATGCCTCTCTCCTGTGGTTGTTGCTATTATGTTTTCAAAAGTATTCTTCACACATGGATGACATTTCAGTTTCCAAACATGTTCACCTTTTTTGTTTCATTGAATCCCCTCGGCATCCCTGTTAAGGAGGCTGAAATAAGTCTTATGATCATAAATTTTCAAGAAGAGGAAATTGCATCTTAGAGAGCTGAAACCACTTGCTCAAGCTTCCACCACAAGTCAGGGTGTAGAGCTAGGATTCTAACCACATATTCTGTTTCTTAATCATGTCTGTTTTCACAACATGCATGCACCTTCAATCAATAAGTATTTGGATTCTTTGGGCTATGGTGTACATCGGGGGTGTAAATAAGGGAAAGAGAGGTAGGTTCTATCTTCAGGTAGCTTCCATAGTGCTTTGACATATGGGAAGATACATGAAAAATATGAAACTTTCATTCATAATACCAACTAAAGATTGGAGAGGTGTTAGCTGGCAGTACAGGGAAGATGTGAGTTTTAGATGTAGGGTGTACCCAGAACCTCACTTTCTTTCAAAATGGATTGTGATGAGAAGAGACCCTGGTCACTCAGACCCTTTGGGTTCCAAGTAACAAGTATAAGGAGGCTGCTAACAGTCATCACCACCCTAAGATGTTTAAAGAGCATCATTCCAACTTTGTCCAACCAAAGTCCCCAGAGGTGAGCATTGTTACTGCCTCACTTCTTAGATGGGGAAACAGACCCAGGGCAGGGCAAGGGCTTACCTGAGGCCACACAATGAGTGAGTAGCAGAATATATACTCAAATTCTTGTCTTCAAACTTCCATCATGGTTATCCTCCTCCCACATCCCTATATCATAAAAAGTGTCACATGAGGCTTAGACACTCAGGGCAAGGGGCAGGACCTTGTGTACAATTGTGAATATTGTTCACTGTGCCAGGTCACGGGTACACTTACTTTTCTCACCAAGACACGTGTACTGGAGTGGGGGAAACTTTTTCAAATTTCCACAAAGGCACTGTATGAATAGTAGCATATGGTGGAAGAAGTTTGAAGGAGGGGAGCTAAAATGAAAGAACAACATTGAGAAAGCCCCTAGCCTTTGGCCTAGACTGCTGCAGGTACTCGGTGTTTGATGAATCAGTTTGGGTCTGAAGACAACTGATTCTGAAAGTTGGCTTTATCTAATCGTTTTTCCATCAACAGACATTTACAATCCATGCATCAAGGCCCACCCCTAAGCTGTGCCCTAGGAACCCAAAGAGGGAAGGGCTATCTATCTCTGTTCTGATAGAATGCCCACTTGGTTGAGGAAGACAATGAGTATGCAGTTGACCAGAATTGTGGGGATGGTAAAGCAAGTGGGGTGGGGGAACACAGAAGAGGGGACCCAGTCCAACTTGGAGGAAAAGGTCTGGAAGAGCATGTTTACCCAGTAGGTAGACTAGACATGCGTTTAGGGCACCAGCAAGGTAGAGTCCACCAAAAATAAGAAAAAATATTCTTGAAAGCTTTTAATAGTTTGTATTTCAAAAACAGCATCAAGGTAGTCAAAACAGAAAAAAATATAACCAGAACTCAGTAGAACTTCTTCATGTTATAATATAGCTTATAATTTTTATTTTAAATTACACATGATGGGGGTAAGCATTAGCTACTATAATACTTTTGATGTGAAGTACATTTAAATGACTTCACATGATCCTGGGCTCAAAGAAAACTGTCTAAAGAGAGTGAATGTACTGGTTCTTGAAGGATGGATGCATAGGAGTTCAACTTTGGAAATCAGGCAAATAACATCTTTTCAAGGAAAGAGAACAGTACCTTGTAATGGCCTAGTTAAATCTGAATAAAAGTAGAGGAGTACAGAGAATATTTCAGCAAAAATATTAAGGCTAGAATGAAACTGAGAAGTTATGAGCATGGACATGGAACACTGAGGTGAGGCAAAGCAGGACCAGTGTATGAAGGCACCTAGAATGTCAGACTAAGCTACGGAATTTGGAAGTTCTCCTAGAGCCACTCAGGACCTAGTGCCAGGAATAAGGCAACAAGGCTACATCAGATATTTTCTACTTAGGTTCTGAGAGTCATAGATGAGATGGTTGGAGAGTTTGACATTAGGCAAATCAATTCCTCTCTCTGTGTTTCAGTTTCCTCACCTATCAGCGATAATAATCTCTGCTTCCTAGGATGGTTATGAGGATTTATGCACTTTGAAGCCCCCACCCTTGCCAGATGCACACACACACACAAAATGGTCAGCAAATGCAAGTGGCCTGTGAGATGTTGGAGACAGTCAGGGACACAAAGGATTACTGTTTCTCTCTGAGTATGTCAGCAGTGTGAACCACAAAAGAGAGAACCCTAGATGCCTGAAGTGTGAGGAGTGAAAGTAAAAAGACAGTCTGGCTCAAACTGAGATTGAGGAAAGGAGACAAAAGGAGATGGTAGCAGGCAGTGAGCTCCTCAGAGTGGCCAGGAACCAAGTCTCTAGAACAGGTACCCAGAACAGGGCAAGGCATAGCACCTTGTTAGAGGAAAGGTAGGTGAGAGCTGGGTTATGGAGGAGGCTTGAAGGCAGGGTGTGTGGTTGGGGCTTTCTCTTGGGATCAGCCTCTCCACCATCAGCCCCTGAGCTGCCCTTGCTCCTGCTTGGGCTGGCCCAGCCACCTGTCCTACATCAAGATCTTCGACGTGGGCACACGCTACATGGTGAACCGAGTGCAGGACCACATCCAGAGCCGCACAGTCTACTATCTCATGAACATCCACGTCACACCCCGCTCCATCTACCTATGCCGGCACGGTGAGAGTGAACTCAACCTCAGAGGCCGCATCGGAGGTGACTCTGGCCTCTCAGCTCGGGGCAAGCAGGTAGGGATGGCCCCATGCACTCAGAGGTGTTGGCTGAGCTGGTCCAGGTGGGCTGCGGGTTGGTGGGGTGGCTGCTGCCTGGGTCCTGAGGATGGGGGTACTCAGTGGCAGCATAAAGGCAGGTTCTGGTCACTCTTGCTCTTCCACCCCATCAGCCACTCAGTTTTGACCCATTGAATAACTCCCAAGTGCCAACAGCATCTGCAAGTCCGATGGCTTGGTCCTGGTGCTCCAGGCCTTCCCAGATCTGGCTGCTCCTCCAGCCCCATTACAATAAGCACCCTCTCTCTTGCCTGACTGGTCCCCTCATCTTTCTCACAACTCTGTGCTTTTGCTTGTGCAGTTTCCCCACCGAGGCTGTCCTCCTCTGTCCCCTCTGTCAGCTGGTGACCATCATTTGCACAGATAGCTGCCTTAAAGTGCCCCACCTTTGAATCCGTCTTCTCGTCCATTACTCAGGGCTGATGCTACTCCCCCAAACCCCCACTACAGGTCATCACAGGGTCAGCACTTGTCCCCCACCAGTTATCGCTTCTTTTCTGCCCTCCCTCCTCCACCCCTTCCAGGACCCATCTCCTGCTCCATGAGCTGGTCCAGGAAGCCCTCCCCTGTCCTTTCCTGCCCTCCTAGACAGGTCACCTGGGCTCCATCCCCCCCAGTTCTGGCCCATCTCTGACCCTCACGGTGGGAGTCTCTTCTTTGTAGCTGAGAATAGTGAGCTGCACATTATGGGTGCTGGCCAATTAAAGAGACACATTTTCCCATGTTTGGCCCTGTCCCTGGGCTTGTTAACACAGTTATTGTTCTTGCTGGGAGGATGGCTTGGGGTGGAACAAGTGGGAAAATGAGGTGCAGGAGGGAGGGAGTGTCCTCTTTTATTGGACACCTCTGCACATTCATGGCACCATCTGCTTCCACATGTGTGGCCTCATTTAATCTTCACAACAGCTCTGTGGGGTGGCCATTACCGTCACTGATTTATGGATGAGGAGGCTGAGGCCCACACAGGAACAGAGAGTGGCCCCTGGTCACACAGCCAGTAAAGGACAGAGCCAAGACTGAAAACCAGGCCTTCATGCTTGCTCCTCAGCCTCCCCCACTGCAGAGCTGGCAGTGTCACAGGCAAGGCATCGCACCGGAAGACCTGGTCCTCCTGGATCATTTTTTGTTACCTTCAGACTGGTAGCCTCCCCTCGAGGTAGACTCTGACCTCTGACTCTCGCCTCTCTCGCAGAGTCAGAGATCACTGGAGGAGCCACCCTAGCCCGTGGCACCACCTACAGCCAGGGATCTCTTGGTTAGGGCTGTCCGTGGCTTTGCCTGCACAATTTAGCACCCAGTTTGGACACGTGGCCATCTCCACCCAACATGCCTCCTTGAACACAAGTGTGCGCATGTACATGCACACGCCTGGCCCCAACCTTCATGATAAAGGGCACAGTGCACCATGCATTGTTTACAAAGCACTTTCCCATCAACTGTCACCCACCACCAATCACAGTAGCTCTCACTTACTATGTGCCAGGGAGCGCTCTGGGTGCTCCCCGTCCACTATCCAACGTGACACTCACAGAGACCAGGCTGAGTGAGCTAATGCTGTTTGCATTTTATAGGCAGGAGATATGAGGCCAGAGACGGCCAGGGACATGTCCCAGGCCACACAGGCATAACCCCCATCGTCTGTCTCCCAGTCAGCACTCCTTCCACCAGAGCACACTGACTGCTGACTCATAATCCATAATTAGAATGTGTGTACACAATGCCTATATTTGTACATAAAAATGTGTGCCTGTATCTGTACATTTGTGCAGATGTTCCTCACACACCATCTGTGATGAATAACATGCCTATATGCAGAAGAAAAGCGAACCACTTGCTCATCTGGGCTCCCACAAACCTAAAAGTGGTTCCTTTTGGTGCTGTCCCTGTTTCCCTCACTGGACTGGCCATGTCTTAATAACAGGACACCCCAGTACCCAGCACATGGCCACACACACTCAGTAAATGTTTGAATGCCCTTAGAACCTGGGTACCAGCTCCCCTGCTCAAACAATGAGAATTCACAGGGTCAAAGAGAAATGTACCCCACATCCCACCCCCATACACTTCCAGACCACACTCAGAGTACCCAGAACACTAGAATTTCCTGCCCAGAGTCTGCTTCCATTACCTACACGGGCACATCCCAGAGTCTATTCACCTGAGAAAAGGCCACGTCACAGAAGTGTTCACCCCTAGGCAAAGGGGTGGCCAAGGGGTTACTGTTTGTGTGTCATGGAGATTGGTGGAGATATGGTATGGACAGAACTTGTTCCTGTGACTGGATTATCCATAAACGTGTACTCAAGGCACCTAGGAGTGCAGGATGGAGCAGAAATGGGAAAAGGAGGGAAGTAGACTATGAGTGGAGTGCTTCCATTTGTACTTTTGTCCCAGGCTCCACAAATGTTAGAGGTGGGCTGTTTGAATGAATGAACAATCAAGTAGGGGGTTCTGTGAGCAAACATCAGTGAACACACACACACACACACATATGCACATATACACACATAAATACACATATTCTTCTCTATTCCCTTGGTCCTTAGTCACATGGACAAGAGTATGACTTTTTATAAATTGGGACTATTTAAACTCTACTTTTGCTTGTTCATCATCACTCCATTATTTGTGGCAGATCTGAAATTCTTCTCATGGTCACCCTGTCTTCTTTCATCTCTCTTTCTCCCCTGCTCTCCTCTTTTGCACCCCTACTCCCCAGTATGCCTATGCCCTGGCCAACTTCATTCAGTCCCAGGGCATCAGCTCCTTGAAGGTGTGGACCAGCCACATGAAGAGGACTATCCAGACAGCTGAAGCCCTGGGTGTTCCCTATGAGCAGTGGAAGGCCCTGAATGAGATTGATGCGGTGAGATGGAGGGGGATGGATTTCCTGGTGGGTGGTGACGCTTGACTCTAGGCTTATCCCCTGGATTGCCTCTACTCTGGCTCATATGGGGAACCTAATTAATTCAACAAACATTTCTTGCACTAAACACTGTTCTGTGTCTTGGGGATCCAGTGAAGGCTAGAACAGACAAGGTATTTACTCTCATGGAGCCCAAAGGCAGACTGTGAATAAGACATTGCATTGCATGTGACAAAAGTTTGTGAGAGGGGAAGTACAAGGGACTATAGAGTCTCAGAAGGTGAGGGTACTCTTGACAAGACAGTGGTGGAAGATTTAGAAGGAAAGCTTCCTAGAGGAAGCTGGAGATGAGACAAGAAGCAGGCAAAATGGGCTGGGGTGAGGGAATAATTTTAATTCGAGAAATAGGGAACAGTTCATGTGAAAGCCCAGAGGTGAGAAGAGAGCATGACATGTTTAGGGAACTGAGGAAAAATAGCAGAGAGTCTGGGACAATGAGTGTGAGGTATGGAGAGAAGGGAGATGAGGTTGGAAAGGAAGACAGCTTATAGGGCTTTATAGTCCATGTTGAGGGATTTGGATGCTGCCCTAAAAATGGGAAGCCATTGATGTGGTCTAAGTCAAGGAAGAGTGGCCTGAATGTGATTCACATTTTCTTAAAAAAAAAGACCACTCTGGTCATGTGTGGAGACTAGGTGAGAAGAAGGCGAGAATGAGAATGCATACCAGTATGGAGATGGCTGCATTAGTCTAGGCAAGAGGTGAGGGTGTGATGGCCAATATGTATATTGGAGATGAAATGAAGAAGAAAAATTTGGTAAATATTTCATCTGACCCTCGTGACATGGCAGTCTCTCTTTAGAGTCAGGTTTTTCCATGAGCTTTTTGAGAAGGTGTTTCCTCTCCATTTTCTCACCTGCACTATAGGTACACTGACCTCAGGTTAGACACTAAAGTAAAAGCTTCACCACAGATGTAGATAACTTGTGTGTAGGTAGGTTAAACTGATTGCCTGCTAGATAAATACAGAGAAGTATGTTTGTGTATACATAATACATATATGCTTAACTGTAGATGTACAGAGACACACATATTTAGAAAAGGGATATACAGCATTGTTATACATGTCACATATATTTGTTATAAAATACATGCAAGCAACAGTTCATCATAATTGTTCAGTTATTGTTTGTTTCTGGCCCACATGTGGTGTAAACATTTATTGGATACCTACTCCATTTCAGGCTCTGGAGTAGTGCTGGAGACAGAGATTGGTTCCTGTCTTCACTGGGTTTTCAGAAAAAAACAGGGTAGACAGAGGAATGCAAAATAGCGTGTGTGATACAGGCTCTGATGAGTTAGAATGTGGGCACACAGATGTTGGGACAAGGCATCTGACCCAGCCATGATCTGCCTAGAGGAAGTGATGCCTAGCTAAAGCCTAAGGGGTGAGTAACAGTGAGCCAGATAAAGAGGATCAGGGATAGTATGTCATGCAGAGAAAGCAGCATAAGCAAAGACGGAATTCTCTGTGTGTGTGTGTGTGTGTGTGTAGAACTACTAAGGTCATAGCAGTGGAGATGGAGAGGGAAGAAAAAGGAATAGATCTGAGAGAAATTTAAGAGGTAGAATCTCAGAAATTAGCTATGAGGGGATGGGTAAGGAAGAATTTAGAATGATGTCTAATTTTCTGGTTGCTTTTCCATTCAGTAATATATTAATAATTAGATATATTAATCTAATAATATTAGATTAAATTAATCTATTTAAATTACTATATAATCAAAATAATATTAATTAATATAATAATATATTCCATTGATTGAGTTTTCAAAATGTGCCTTGTACATTCTGTACTAGTCTCTTTTACATATATTATCTCTAATATTCAAACTACTGTTGTGAGGTAGTTATAATTATCCTTATTTTGCAGATGAGGAAAATAAAATTCAGAGAAGTTAAGCAATTTTCCTTAAGTCAATAAAGAGTCAGTGGCCACTTCCACAGGCAACAGGCTCCCAGCATGCCTCAGAATAGAAAGTCAAAGCCAATCTGGAAGGACCTTGTGTATATACAGGGTGCACTTTCTCCTATGGACAGTGTCAGTTGCAGGTTTGACACTGCCTGTCTTCTTGTAGGTTGGGGCAGGGGTGAACCTAAACCCTCAGGGAAGCTTGGTTGATGGCTCAAAAGACAACAACCAGAGCACATTGCTCCCCTACAGGAAGGTCTACTTGGAATCTACACAACCAGAAGGAAATCTTACAAACCCAACATCACTTCCCACCTCTACCAGCAGCCACCTCACTTCTGTGGATTTCTCAGTGGGAACTCATTCTCTGAGCCCTTGATTCCTTCTTTGGGTGTGGAGAGTGTATCTCCCCAAGGACCACTCTGAAACTGTTAAGAATTTACTAATTCTTGCCTTCTGAGAAGTCTGTGGATACCTGTTTCTTTATCTGCCAGAGGTCCTGGAGCAGAGGTGTGGGCAGGAGGGATGGGAAATGCTATAACACAAGAAAGCACTGCTGTGGATGTGTGCACATACGTGCACCTGCCTACACAGTCACAGACATCCACCATAGGTATGTTTACACTCACAGACCTGCACTTCACAGACACATGGACCCAGTAGTCAAACACAGGTTCCCTCTCAGATGCATCTACCAATCATATTTGCACCATTCATGCACACACATACACACTTACAGAGAGACACACCTAGGATACATATCACACTCACCGTAGACACACATGTAGTCTTTGCATATATCTACATCACATAGACACATAGAGGCATACCGGGGACATATAAACAGTACAGACACATAACCTCAATCATATTACCACAGATTCACGCAGACCTCAGACATAGGTACACAGATACTCACACATATAATCAGGGACATACACACTCACAGATACACATACCACAGACACACTGAGACCCACATGGAGAGACAGACGACAGAGACACCCATGCAGGCACATTCTTAGATGATCAGACAGTCTGTATGCACACACACTCACACCAATACACTATACATATGCTGAGACAAATACACAACCAACAGCATAGGACCTTAAACATACCACAACTACACACCATAAGCATGCTGCACACACACAGATAAACACAGTCACAAATCCCCACAAATTTATAAAAATACACACTCATATATACAAAGTACACCTATAAACCTATTGGGACAACCATAGAGAAACACCACAGATACCCACCATACACTCAGCCTGAACACACCTATACACATGCACTCATTCTCACATCCACACAGCTACACACCTTGTGCATACATACACACATACATTCAGACAACAGACGCAGACCTAGAGCTGTGTTCACAGAAACCCAGGTGCTTGTGTGCTAACGTTCCACAATCATTGGCTTCAGAACTATGGTAAAGGCTGTGGGGATTTCAACTTGTGAATACTTTTGTTCCCAAATAATTTTTCTCAGGGTGTCTGTGAGGAGATGACCTATGAAGAAATCCAAGAACACTACCCTGAAGAATTTGCACTACGAGACCAAGATAAATATCGCTACCGCTATCCCAAGGGAGAGGTAAGGTTTGGAGGGGTGGCCAGACTCTTAGGACTCCTCCCCAGTATCTCTATTCCAACTACCAGGATTCCATATTTTCCCAGACAGCTTTAAAAACAGGGTAAAGCAAATTTTGCAGCATCTTCCATCCCACAAGGCACATGATTATCTGGCCCTTGGCTGTCTCATTCTTAGCTATAGGCAACAGATTCCTCTTTTTTTAAAAGCTACACATTTGCCTGATTATTTTTCTGTCTTCTTTCAGGAGGGCTCACTTTGTCCTAGACTTTGTCTTTGATATCCTTACACTAAAGGTATTTGAAATAGTTCAATATACTCTAATTTCCTGACATTTTATTGCCAAGTTGCCTAAAGCTCCAGCCTCTCTGGACTGTGGGTTGGAGTCCCAAGGGACAATGGATAATGGTTTATCCAACTTCTTTGCCACCGCATGAACCAGACTATCAATTCCCTATTCCCATGTGAGGTAAATCCTCATTGTTTTCAACCCAGTCTCCATTTAGCCAGTTCCACATGTTAGAATATTTATTAGTCATACTCCATTTCTGATACAGATCCCAGGGAACAATTATCAGAAAGCAGGATATCAGAGAAGAAGAAACAATAGATATCCTGTGTTACAAAGCACTTTCACATTTGTATTTTCATCCTCAAAAATGACATTATGAAGTCAGTCTGACTTTGCCCTCATTTTCCTTTATATATTTTGAAGCTATGTTGTTAGAGGCATACAAATTTAAAGCAATTATATCTCCTTAGTGAATTGTATATTTTATTATTACATAGTGAGCAAGCCTCTTTCCCCCTAATAATGCTTTTTGCCTAAAAGTGTATTTTATATGATATTAATATAGCTATATAAGATTTCTTCTGGTCAGTATTTGCCTAGTTCATCTTTAGTCATTTACTTTCAACTTCTCTGTGTATTTTTGTTTTGTTTCTTATAGACAGCGTATAGTTGGCTTTTATTGGTTTTAATAAAAACTGAAAATGTATGTCTTTTGAATGGTAAATTTGGTACACTTACTTTTATTGTAATTACTGATTTATTTGAACTTCTTTCTATTCTCTTATTTTGAGCTCTCTAGGCTTAGTTTATCTTTTCTCTTTTCCTCCCTTCTTTAGAATTGATAGAGTTTTTACATCTATATTTGACTTATACAATCTCTTTCCATTCTTTTAGAGTTACTCTTAACATTTTAATATGTGTGATTGACAAAATCTAAAAATCAATATCTCCACCCACCCCCTAAAACGATATAAAAATGTTACAACTCTGGTCACTCCCTCTCTTAACTTACATGTTAATTGTTGTTTTGTATTTTACTTCAAACTTGTGTCTTATCCCCCAAATGAATTATTATTGTTATTAATAAATTTATTATTGTAAGCACAACTTACTAAGTAGATGTTGACTGAATTAATGCTTACTGAAGCACTTCAATTTACAACAATCTATCAGAATATATCACTATTTGTTCCTATAATACCAACATATTATATTTTTTAAGTTAAATCAATATTACCAGAGTAGAATTATTATAAATGCTAGACAAAATAGAGCTACTTCCAAATGATTAATAAACTTTGTACCCACATAGATGGATTTTTTTCTTTTTTAAAAATTTTGTTGGATTATAGTTGATTTACAATGTTGTATTACTTTCAGGTATACAGCAAAGTGATTCAGTTATACATATACATATATTCATTCTTTTTCAGATTCTTTTCTCATAAAGGTTATCACATAATATTGAGTAGAGTTCCCTGTGCTATACAGTTGGCCCTTGTTGGTTATCTATCTTATATATATAGTAGTGTGTGTCTGTTAATCCCAAGCTCCTGATTTATTCCCCCCCTCCAATTTTCCCCTTTGGTAACCATAAGTTTGTTTTTGATATCTGTAGGTCTGTTTCTGTTTTGTAAATAAGTTCATTTGTATCATTTTTTAAAAATGAGATTCCACATATGTGTGATATCATATGATATTTGTCTTTCTCTGACTTACTTCACTTAATATGATAAGTGAAGTGAAGCATCCATGTTACTGCAAATGACATTATTTCATTCTTTTTTATGGCTGAGTAATAGTTCATCGTATATGTATACCACATCTTCTTTATCCATTCATCTGTTGATGGACATTTAGCTTGCTTCCATGTCTTGGCTATTATAAATAGTGCTGCAGTGAACATTAGGTGCATATATCTTTTAGAATTATGGTTTTCTCTGGATATATGCCTACGAGTGGGATTGCTGGATCATATGACAGTTCTATTTTTAGTTTTTAAGGAACCTCCATACTGTTCTAGATGGATTTTATATAGTGGAAAAGGGGTAAAATCACTTATCCAATTAAAATATAATTCTTATTAGCTAAAAAATAATATTGTATACAGTCAGTGTTTATTTAGATTTAACCACATATTTACCAATTCCCTTGATCATTCTTTCTCCTTACAGCTCAAGTTTTCCTTCTGGGTTCAATGTCTATCTTCCTTTAGAAGTTTCTTTAGGAGGATCTGTTGGTAGTAGACTCACCTTTCTTTTTGTCTAAAAATGTCTTTGGGAGGCATGGTCCTTAATCCTAGATGGTATTTTGGCAAGTTATAAAACTCTAGGATGACAGTTTTCTCTCGGCACTTTGGAGATATTATCCCCACTGTCTTCTGGCTTCTAACATGGTTAAGAAGTCTCCTGCAAGTCTAATTGTCATTTCTTTTCTCTCTGGCTGCTTTTAGGGTCTTTGGGTCTCTATTGCTTTTAAGTTCCACTCTGATATGTCTAAATATTAATTTCTTTTCATTTATCTTGCTTGGGGTTAATTGGACTTCCTGAATCTGAGGACTAGGATTCTTCATCGATTCTAGAAAATTCCCAGACATTATATCTTTAACTATTCCTCTCTCATATTTTCTCTATTATCTCCTTGAAATGCAATTAGATGTGTGCTAGTCCTGTCTCTATCCTTTATGTCTCCTAACTTCTTATTTTCAATCTCTTTGCTACATTCTGAGTAATTTCTTCAGCTCTATCTTCCAGAACAGTATTTCTTAAATTGTATCTAATCTGCTGTTTACTCTATCCATTGAGTTTTCCATTTTAATGACTATACCTTTCATTTATAGAAATTCTACTTAGTTCTTTTTCAAATCTAGATCATATATTCAATAGCAACTTATTTCTTCCTTACATTTTTGATTCAATCTTTTATTTCTTTCAAAATCTCAAGCATATTCATTTTATCTTGTGGATCCTTTATCTTAAGTTGTTAGGGTTCTTGTTGTTTCTGCTTATTTTTACTCATGATAGCTTATTTTCTTTGCATGTTATGTGAGCTTCAGTTTGATGAAAATTTATCTGTGGGAATCTCATGCAGTCTGAGTTGAGAGAATCCAGAGAGAATTTCCATTTGCTTCTTCCAGACACTCTTGGCAGCTAATGACTTGAAATCACTTTTTATTAAACTCTCAGCTTAGCATTTTCTAAAACACATAGGTAGTATAATTCTGAACCACAAATCCACCTGAGGATAGGCTTGTGGTTATACATTCTTACAGGAGGCTTTTCCTAATTTTTTCCACCAAGAGTCAGACAGAGACAGATATATTTTCTTAGTTTCCCTTTGCCTGTGGATATATTTTTTAGTTTATACTTTTGCTGATGATGTAGTCCTTTGAAGGTCTCAGATTTTTGTGAGAATCTCAGTCCCAAATCCCCACCTCGTATACACCTAAGGCCTTGTCTCGTGTTTCTATAAGGTTTTAAAAGCTCAAAGTTCTTGGATACTGTGATTGGCAAATGCCCTCATGGGAGTTGTGGCTTCTATATCCATTTATCACTCTTTTTTCCAGTTTTTCTTCATTTTGGAACCATATATTCATAATGTTTCCTTCATTTTCTTGAAAGATCAGCAGTGCAGACATTTATTTTATCCAGATTTTCTAAGGAATTTCCGTGGAAATTTTATTATTGTTATTGTTATTTACTCCACTATATTGGTTGCCCCATTTAATAGATGAGAAACTAAGGCTCTGAGAAGGAAGTGAGTTGCCTAAGGTCATACTGCTGGACCAACAACTGAACTGGCACCACAACCAAGTTTTCCTGATTCCTAGTGTAGAGTTCTTCTCCTCTGGGCAAATGTGCCTCATCTCCTCTTCTTACCCAAGTGTTTCTCTCCCTTTCAGTCCTATGAGGATCTGGTCCAGCGTCTGGAGCCAGTTATAATGGAGCTAGAACGGCAGGAAAATGTATTGGTGATCTGCCACCAGGCTGTCATGCGGTGCCTCCTGGCCTACTTCCTGGACAAGAGCTCAGGTACCACTGTTCTCTCTGTTCCTGGCATGGGAGCTGCATGTGAGTTGAGACCCTAACACCAGAAATTGGTGGTTTATATCTTAATAGTTAAGAGCACAGGATCTAGAACGAGGGTGCATGTGTTCAAGTTCTTGCTCTGTCACATAATACCTTTGGCAAATTACTTTAACCTCTCTGTTCTCAGTTTCCTTATCTGTAAAATGGGGAGAATAATGATGAAGTTTAAATAAATGAACATATGTAACATAAAGAGCTTAGAACAGTTCATGACACAAAGTATGGGCCATATGAGTGTTAGCTGCTATTATTAATATCAGTGTTATTCTGAGATAACATTTTCAAAGCCAACCTTAACAGTCTGCCTCGACCTGAAAAAGCTGAGCCAGTATTTGTCTGCGGCATGCTGTTCTCAGGTGGAATGGGACCTCTTGTGGCAGCTTGATTTTGATTATAGGTTTCTGTCTTTGCTATAGGGATGATTTCCCCAAGATATTGATGTTTTCATTTACAATTTTTAAATGATAATTTCTTTTTATAAAAAACATCTAGGTATTTTAATTTACCGAGTATCTACACTGACTACAAATACTGAAATGCAAACTAAGGCAGCTGGCCTGGCAAGGGACTGTTGTGTCACCTTCAGGTGGGAGAGTCCATTTCTGACATGGATGCTGAAGCATTGACATCTCCAGGATACTGGAGGGAGGGAGTGTGAGGACAATGCAAAGTCATATTTGAAGTGTACAATATCCTGCAGACTTGGATCTTTTCTATGACGCTAGCTTCCAAACAAAGGGCACTTGTAATATGGAGTCATCTAGAATTGGAACACTTGGGACTTGAAAACTTGACATTGGACAAGTAATTTCCTCTGCTTGGTCCTCAATCTCTTCAATGGAAAAAACATGACAGGGGTTGGGGTGGTGCTGCTAGATTTCTGATACCGTCCACATCTCTACTGCTCAGTACTATTTTTGAGACTGTGAGGCCGGCCCTGTAACCCCAACTGTGCAGAAGAGGAAATGGAAGCTCTGAGGGATGAAGGAATTGCCCAAGATCACAGGGCTCAGTGGGGGCAGGGAGAGGTACCAATCTCAAGTGCATTCCAGAGGCCCCTCACTTCAGACACATGTGAGGTGCATGGGAAGCACATGCATCTCTCGTTTGCACACTGTTTTACCCACTTACTACCCACTTTCATGCACAGGTCATGCCAGCTTCTCACAGCTGTCCTAAGAGCTGGGCCAGGCAGGGCTGGGCACATGCTCTTGCCCCTATCACTCAGGTGAGGAAACTGAGACCCAGAGAGATGGTGTGACTGAGAACTCAGACCCATAAGACCTCAGAGCTGGGTCCAATCCTGTGCTATGAGAGATAGGAACTTTGGGGACCAGAAAGAGAAAAGACAAGGCTGAGGTCACTTGTCCAGGCAGTGGCAGAGCTGGATCAGAGACCTCAGGCAAGTCGCTTCCCTTCTCTGAGTCTATTTTGTCATGTGTGCAGTGAGGAACAGTAACTCCCGCAGAGTATCAGTGAGGGTGGAATGAGATAGTGCACCAAAAGCACTGGGCCCAGCACCTGAAGATGATGGTGACAAAGGCAAGGAGGAGGAGCAGACTGGTTGCCCAGGAAATTGCCAAATCTTATGTGTCAAGAGGCTGAGTGGGCAGTGGCAGGCCTTAAAAGCCTAGGGTGAACCTCAGGGGCAGGGAGGCCGTGAGGGGTGGGGTTCTGGCTCAATGAAGGGAGATGGGGAGCTGTATAGGTTGCCTGAGTGGTCAGGAGGGTGGGTGTCTGCAGAGAGGAGTGAGGTGGGGGGTGTCACCCCACAACACTGTGAGCCCCTCGAAGGCAGTGGCAGCAGACTGCAGTGGGCAGAGCACACATTTGGCCTCAAAACATCCTGGGCTCGAGTCCCAGCACTGCCACTTCCTGGCTGTGGGACACGGGGCAAGTGTCCTCCCTCTCAGAGCCTCAGTGTCCTCATACATGGAATGGGCCTGATCATCACCTCCCATCAGGGCTGTCTGGTGAATGTCATCAAGGCCATACGAGTAATTGTATGCGAATATTCAGAACAACTTTATACATAATCCTCAGTAACTGGAAACAAGTGAATTGGTGAATGCTTGTCCATCAACAAGTGTCCCAGGAGTCAGAGGGCACAGGCCTGGGCTGGGGAGAAAGCTGCGGGAGTTGCCAAGGTGCACGCACACCTCAGCCAAGGCCCCGGAGCATAGTAGGGCCTCAGAAAACACTTGCTGAGACCTGTTGTGGGCCTTTGTGGTGGGGGAGCCCGTGGAAGGGCTGAGGTTGGGGCCGGGAGGGAGGCCTGCCTTGGTCTTATGTTTGCCTGGTGGGTGAGGAGGTCGGCCACCTCCGAGGTGACCATCCTCAGCTTCTGGGGGACCCAGGGTCTGTCCGCGATCCCAGGGGCCCTCTTTCCTCCCTGCTCCTGAGGCCACCTCTCTGCTCTCTTCCTCCCTCCCCACCCTGCTCTCAGCACTGTCTCTGCAAAGTGTGGGGGAGCAGGGCCCAGGTGAAGACAACCATGGGGAAGGGGGTGGAAGGGGAGAGTGCTGCAAGCCTGGAGGGCTGGGGAGGTGGTGCCTTCCCCAGCACCCTGTCTCTGAGGGCTGCTCTCTCCTCCTTTCTAGATGAGCTGCCTTATCTCAGGTGCCCTCTGCACACAGTGCTCAAACTTACACCTGTGGCTTACGGTGAGTGCCCCACCTTCATCTGGGGAAAAGCACATAGACACCATGAGCATGCCTGCAGTGCCTAGCATTTGCCCAGCAGAGTCCTGAGAGAGATTTCCTGGGTGGGTAGTTGGATGTCTTGGTAGAGGCAGGACTGGTGGTAGCAAGATGAGAATGGGGAAGGACTGAGGTGGCCTCTAAATCTGGGACCTGGCCCCAGCTTTCTCTGTCTCTACCAGAGGGTCAATCATACAGCACAAAGCTGTAGAAGAGGGGGTCCCCAAAAGGGACCAGATGAATAAGCGTACGTTGCGGCCAGATTTGAAGAAAGGGTTCAAAGACCAGCCCGGGCAGTTGAGACTCTCTTTGGGGGCATTAATCAGCTCTGGAATGTTCATGAGCAGAGAAGAGACAGACTCAAATCTCTTCTGGGGTATGAACAGGGCAGATGGTGTACTGAAGCCTGGATTAGTGTTCAATCCACAGGGATGGAGCTAAGGGGGCTTCCATAGGCATTGGGCCTCCTCTGCCTGCTCCAGGCCCCAATGATACCACCCTCCTCTTTCTTCAGGCTTCCTAGAACTCCCTTGTGACCTTCCACACCTCTGATGTTGCCATAACTGCATAGTTCTGGAAATAAACTTTACCTGGGACTGGTCGCCCCAAGGCAGAGGCCCCAGGACTCTTCCACCACTTTAGCACCTAACACAGCTGGGAGGATGCACAGAGCTCCATTGTTATTATTAGATTTCTGTCTCACAGACAAGAGCTGGGGAGGGGTGCAAAAATCATCTCTTGTCATCTCTCATTCCCACTGACAACTGGGCAAGGGAGGCTCAGAGAAGTCTGAGACTATTAGGGACAGAGCTGGGGGGATGCCCCGTTCCTGTCTCTTAGGCCTAGTGTCTTCCCCTGACATCACACAAGTGGTCTAAATTCCCCTCCCTAAAGGGCAGTCACAGTCTGCACACAGCGTGGAGCTGGGGCTGTGGGTGGTGACGGGTGGAGGAGGGAATGACATCTCAGGGAAGACCTGTGCTTACCCGGGTGGCTTATGGATGAACGGGTTGTTCTTTTCTGAGGCTGCAAAGTGGAGTCCATCTACCTGAACGTGGAGGCTGTAAACACACATCGGGAGAAGCCTGAGGTAGGTGAGGGACTCTGTGGCCTAAGCTGGCACGTGGTGAAAGCACCCTCCCCTGCAGAAAGGCAGCCCCAGTCCCACAGAGCTTGGGTGTTTCCACCAACAGGTAGAATAACCAGCACCCAGAAATGCAGGAACCGCAGCCCAGACCCGAGGCACCATAGACACGCACAGCTAGAGCAACCCTGCCTAAAAGGCCTCTGGCTGCGGTTCCCCCAGGCTTGCCTGAGAAGAGGGTCAGGATCCAGGCCTGGCTGAAAGAGGGGAGCCTGGCAGTGAGGACAAGAGGCAGGGAGGGGCGGGGGCTCCACGCTGCTGGCTGCTTCCTGCTAATACTGGGTTCTCTCCTCTCAGAATGTGGACGTCAGCCGGGAACCTGAGGAAGCCCTGGACACTGTCCCTGCCCACTACTGAGCCCTTTCTAAGACATAAAACTGCCTCTGTCCTCGCTATCTTTCACGTTTAGGAGCTACTATTGTTGCTCTTCTCTTACAGTGAGAACACTCTGGAGTTGGCCTCACTGGAAGAGACCTGCTTCCAGTGAAGAAACCCTCATCAGCTCCAAAACAGGTCTTGATTTCTAGCTACAACCAAGGAGCTATCTAGGTCAGGATGAAACTTTTTCCTTCTTAATTCCTATTCCCTGATCAATAAAGACTTCTCTTACTGCCTACAAAAGGGGAAAGGAGGTCATTGTGAGGCTTTTCCCACAAGATCCTCTTAAGATCCTGACCCTATGAAATGGCTCTGGTGCTGTTGGGGTATGGACTGGGTGAGAACTTCCTGGAGAGAAGCACTTTGGAGTAGTACCTCCAAATGTGAGGGTGGAGATAGGTCCATGTGAGTGCTTATGGCCTTGTTCCTTCGTGGGCAACATGGCTGGGAACATGACACCTTCATCCCTACATTCAAAGAAGAATCTGCACTCAGACCACAGTTCTCCTTCCTTCTCCAACTCTTGTTCCCATCCTGAGTGATTTCACTGTCCATATAAATGATTCAGACAATACCCTGGTCTCCTAGTGCCCTGCCCCCTCAACTTCAGTGATCATCTTCCCTTCAGCCACTCACTCCTTGGTTGGCATCATCTAGACTTCTCTCCAGTCTGACTTCTTAAATACAAGCATCCCACTATCTGACCGCTGGCCCCCCAGTCCTCACAACTCTGTGTCATCCACAGGATCCCTAGCAGCATGCCTCCCACACAGCAGGCATGTATGTAGTATATCTTGAATGAACAATATTCTTGTACTGCATCAAGAGTATAGTCCTTTGATTCCTCCATTATCTCCCAATCCACCAGTCCTCTTCCTCTTCACTGTTCTTCCATACCTGGCCAGCTTGGATCCTACATTCTATCTCTTCAGCCAATCTCCATGCAGCTACTGTGGGCAGATAGCAGCAATCCAGTTGCGAAGAGACAGACTCATACACCCCCTGCCTTTGTTTGTCCTTCCATCACAACTGCCAGCAAGACCCAAACCTTGTATAATCCATATCGCCTTTTTTATTGGGATCACTGCTTGAAGCAAATCTACATTTATCTCCTTCTAGAGCCACCCTTAAATCCTGTTCAAAGTCAAGGTCACCCTCTATTCTCTGGTATTCTATCCATCCCACCTCCCCAAGGATGGGTTGATTCAGTCAGTTCCTGACTATTCCATATCTATATCCTGTCCTTCTCTATTGGCTTTTGCCCCCACAGTCTATGCAACATGTTCAGGTCTCTCTCCTATCCCAAGAAAATCCTCCCTTGTTCCCATGTCCACCTTTAGTTACATCCCTCTATATCTCTCCCATTCTTATACAAATATCTCAAAATGAATCTATACTTACTCTCCAGAACCCTCTCCCTTTGCCTTCTGTTCCAGGCTTTCCCCTTCTAGATCCTGATTTAAGGTATTATCCCCTTGCCTGCTATGCTTTCCCCATGTCTCTACCCCACTGAAGTCATACTTGCCTTTTAGCCTAAAGCTGGAGCCCACCTTCCCCAAAGAGCTATGCTGATCTCTAGCTCTTCTATGAACCCAAAATGTCACTCACAACAACTTAGGCACATTAAAAGACAGAACAAACTGCAATTCATTTTTCAAATTTAATGTAACTCATATCAAATATGACAGGACACAGAAAGCAAACAACAAAGCAGGATTGGCAAACAGATTTTTTCATAGCATGTCACCCTCAGCTGATTGGTATATCTGCTTAGATTGCTGTGTGGACAAAGATTCCAAGGATGTACCTTGGCTCCATGGGAAGGACTGCTGCAATTCATTAGCGGTATCTGTAAACATGCGAAATAAATCTGAAAACAAAACACCAAACAGAAACACATTTTAGCACCAAGTATACTATTTTCTCATACTTCCTTCATTGTACTCATCTCCCCACCCTGCCCTCCCACCTGGGGGTTTCTTATAACATCTCCCAGCTCTTATACCCATCCCCATCGGCCTTGGCTGTGGAAGTGTTGTAATTACCTGAAACCTCACTAGCCATAGGAGAAGCTACAGGCACCAAGGCTGGTGGCTCCACCACCAAAGCCAGCAGCATTGCTCGGTCCACCGCCATAGCCAACACTACTGCTTGGTCCACCGTTGAAGTCAGTATCGGTGCTCAGTCCACTGCCAAAGCCAACAATAGAAGTGGGTCCACCAATAAAGCCGGTGCTGGTGCAGGGTTCACCAGTAAAGCCAGTGCTGGTGTTAGAACCACTGCCAAAGCCAATGATGGTGCTCAGTCTTCCGTCGAAGCTGGTATTAGGCCCACCGCCAAAGCCATCACTGATGCTGAGGCCACTACTAAAGTCAGCACTGGTGCCAAGTGTGCTGCCAAAACCAGCATTGGTGCCCAGCCCACCACCAAAGATATCACTGGAGATCAGTCCACCACCAAAGCCAGAGTTGGTGCTCAGTCCACCACCAAATCCAGTGCTGGTGCTTAACCCATCACAAAAGCTGAAACCAGCACTGGTGCTGAGTCCATCACCAAAATTGGCACTGGTAGGACCACTAAAGCAGGTGCTGGTACTAGGAGGGCCACCAAAGCATAGGTTGGTGTTAGACACACTGCCAAAGCAGAAGCTGGTGCTGGGGGCTCCACCAAAGCCAATGCTGGTGCTGGGAGCACTGCCAAGGTCAGTAGTGGTGTTAGGTGCCCCACTGAAGTCAGTACTGGTGCTGAACACACTGCCAAAGCCAGAGTTGGTGCTGGGTGCACTGCTGAAGCCAGTGCTAATGCTGACAGCACTGCTAAAACCAGCACTGGTGTTGAGTGCACCACCTAAGCCAAGACTGGTGCTGAGTGTACCACCAAAGCTGGCACTAGTGCTGGGAGAATCACCAAAGCAGAAGCTCGTGCTTAGTGTACCACCAAAGTCAGTGCTATTGCTGAAAGAGCTACCAAAGGAGACACTGGTACTGAGTACACCATCAAAACCAGTGCTGGTGCTAGGAAAGCCACCAAAGCAGATACTGGTACTGAGTGTGCCACCAAAACTGGCACTGGAACTGGGAGAGCCACCAAAGTAGACACTAGTGCTGAGTGTGCCACCAAAGCCAGTGCTGGTGCTAAGTGCACCACTAAAGACTGCACTGGTGCCGAGTGTACTGCCAAAGCTGGTGCTCATACTGAGTGCATCACTGAAGCCAGCAGGGGTACTGAGTATGCCTCCAAAACCAGAGCTGGCTCCACCACTGAAACTTGTACTGGTGTTGAGTGGGCCACTGAAACTAGAGCTGACCCCACCACTGAAGTTGGTACTGGTGCAAGGTGTGCCACCAAAGCTAATGCTGGCTTCACTGCTGAAACTAGAGCTGGTGCTGGCTGCACCACCAAAGCTAATGCTGGCTCCACCACTGAAAGTGGAGCAAGTGCTGGGTGTGCCACCAAAGCAAATGCTGGCTACGCTGCTGAAGCTGGCACTGGTGCTGCATGTGCCACCAAAGCTAATGCCAGCTCTGCCACCAAAGCCATTACTGGGGCTGGGTACACCACTGAAGCTAATACTAGCACCATCGCTATAGCTAGCCCTGGTGCTAGCTCCTCTGCTGAAGTCAATGTTGGTGCTGGCATTTGCATTTTCTTGGGCTCTGGCCTCAATTTCAAGTGAAAATCTGCCCCAGGCCTGAGCATCATCGCCTAGCTCTTCCCTTGTTAGGCAGTCGATATCCATGTCATCCCAGTTCCAGGGCCCAGCCACAGCTTCCTCTCCAATCCCCATTTGGGCTCTTGCCTCAGCCCTGGCCTCAGCCTCAGCTACAGCCACAGCTGCAGCTTGGACTTCCATCTCCACTGCCTCCCGATACTGCACGGCCCAGTCCTTGGGGTCTTTCTTCTGCACCTGAAATGAGAATTACAATCATTATAAGAAAAATAACATTTGTAATTATGTATTAAATACCTACCATGGGCTTTGTATAAAACTAATAGTAGCATTAAAAAAAAAGTCTTAGTTGTTAGGACTCTATCATGGGTCAGTCCTGAGATCCAATTTCAGTTCGATAACTTAGGTGCTGTGTGACCTTGGACAAGCTACTTAATCTCACTGAGCCTAAGTGTCTTCATCTGTAATATGGGAAACGATAAGAGAGTATGTTGTGGATTGAATGTTTGTGTCCCCCAAAATTCATATTTTGAAGTACCAACCTCGAATGTGACCATATTTGGAGGTAGGCCTTTATGGAAGTAAAGTTTAATGAGGTCATAATGGTGGGTCCTTGATCCAATAGGATTAGTGTCCTTATAAGAAGAGACTCTCTCTCCACCATGAACACAGCAAGAAGGTATTCATCTGCAAGCCAGGAGGAGAGGCTTCACTAGAAACTAACCCTGCTGGACCTTGATCTAGGACTTCCAGCCTTCAGGACTATGATAAAATAAATTTCTGTTGTTTAAGCCACCCAGTCTATAGTATTTTGTTATGGCAATTGAGGAGACTAATACGAAGTATGAACAATGAATGAAACAATGTAAACTTTATGCCAAACAGCATTCGGGGACATAAATGAAGTTCCATATGCTTATATACGAACTGCAGACTGCCCTATACCTGCCCATCCCTGTACACTGCCTACCCCAGCCAGGGACATCCTGTACCCTTAATATGCCAAGTCAGGGCAGCTCTCCTATTACCTTGCATGCAAACTTGAGAACTTTCATCTTGCTAGTCTCATGGTAGGAGCGCAAGCCCCAGAAGAACTCATATTCAGGTGGTCTGCTGTTGGGGACCCTCTTGTATTCCAGGTACCTTGAAGAAAGGAAATGAAACTTGCTTCTAACCAAGCAAACCTGTTGTCTAACCACTTGGGACCAGGTGGCAACCTCCTCCAAAGAAAAACTAAACTCAGCTCCTGGAGAAGGATTTCCAAGGCCCTCCTTCCCTAGACTCACTCCAAAACACAGTTCATGGTCTTGACCTCCAACACTGAGCCATTTCCCATTGGCCCTGTGCAAAGTAGTCACTTGGTGTTGCAGGGGACGCATGTATAGGGCATGGTGTCACAGGGAGGCCAAAGTATCCTGCCACCTGTGAGGAGTAAACCCAAGTTTCTATCGGGTGTGTTGTAAACAGAGGAGCCATTCTTTGGGCATTCTGCTCTGAGCACACCCCATAGCAAGGGCCTTGTGTTTGGTCTGGCCCAGCCCTGGTATGGTCCACCATGGACTCAGTTCTAGGGAACAGGATGCCCATACCTCTAAAGGTAGTGTAAGAAAAGGGCAATCGAGCACTTTCTGGACCAGACCGGCACGCTCAGAACACTTCATGGCCTGACAAAGCCCCAAAACACCACTTACTTCTGCTTCACAAACTCGTCTGTGATGAGCTTCCTCACTTCCCCAAAGAGCGAATGCCTTACCCTGACAATGGGAAAAATAACCCATGAACCAAGATCAGAACTTCCCACATGAGGGCAGAGGCATTTCCCAACATGGAAGAGACCTCTCTAGCACATGAGGCCATCTCAATGAACTCAGGAAAGTAATGAACACATGGTCACTAGAAGCAGGCAGTTGAGGCTAGATGGTTTTTTATCAGGGATGCCCTGAAGGTCTATCTTATATATCAGCTTAGAACAGAAAAAGGACATAGGAGAAAGGGGAAGCAGAGAGTTCAGGACCATTTCCCCATCCACCCAGGTCAGAACACTGGACCCTCTACCCAGTCCAGCAACCCCGCCCACTCCACCAGACCACCAGGCTGATGCAATCCTGGGACCATCCTCTCTTCCCAAAGGACAACATGGACAGCAAGTGCTGACCGAGCCCAATCATACCCAGGGTGCAGCCCCAACTTGCGCAGCACCTCCCAGATGACAGCTGCAAGGGGAGGCAAAAGGAAACAGGGATAGAAAATGAACATGTGGAATTCCGACCATGACCCCCCATTCAGCTGCCAGCCCAGCAACTCACCCTCATTGGCCTTGTTGCCATTCATAAAAATGACACTCAGAATCACCATGAGAAGACCTAGTTTGGGTGTGTCCTTGGTCCTAGGGGAATAATGGGACAGAGAGAAGGTTTACATCCAGCAGCCATCTGCAAAAAAATACACACCAGCCAGCCTACTAGGCTAGCTTCTCCCAGATTCTTCAGATATGAGAGAATTCTGCCCAGTCTATGCTTCAAGCTCTATGTGACCCTGGGCAAGGCACTTAGACTCTCCTATTCATAAAATGGGAAAATCACATTCTCCTCTCCCCAGGTTGCTGAGAGGATAGAATTGTACTTGTATTTGTCAACCCAGTACAACCCGGACACCCAGCCAATGTGAGTCCCTTCTTTCTCTTCCAGACCCCTCAGCTTCAAAAGAATTCTAGGCACGGCCCCACTGATGTTCCTGCCCTTCAACCCTCATGATTCACCCATACCAGGAAGCCCTCCCTTGAGAACCACTCTACCAAGGTCAATAGGAAGAGACAAGCAACAACAGGGAAGCTTCTGGAGATACAGAAAACTTGACAGTAGGAATGACCTGCCTCAGGCTTCTACAACCTCCAGTCAATCATAATCAGGCACCACTACTATGTGTAGGGCTCCAACTACGTGTGGGATATGGAAAAGGGGTTTTTAGGCTCTGTCTTTCCTGACTTCCTAGGGGATGCGGGGAGAGGACAGGGATGGACAAAAGCAGAAGCCATGGACAAAAGCAGTACCATGGACAAAAGCAGAAGCCTCCCTCCCATCCCAGCCCTTTCCCAGCTTACGTTCCCAGGATGCCTGCAGAGGATTCCTGAATGCTGATGAGAATATACAAGCTACTTTGTTTATCAATTTCCTTCAGATTGACTCGAAACATCTGCCAAGTAAAAGAATAGCCTGTGAGGTCACAAAATTCAGCCTAGGCAGTGAAATAATGCATGTAAAGCACTTAACTAACACAGCAAACAGGTAACAAATGTACTATTGTTATCAAAATAGTCTTTATGCTTAGTGGGACTCTAGGGAGACAGAGAATGGGGGGTGGAAGGGAGAGGTGAGCATCTGAAATATACTACAGGACATATCCAGCAGTAGACAGAAGCCAGGACTAAGCTGGGTGGCTTGGGTCCTAGTTGTACTTGCTGTGTGACCCGAGGCTAGTCTACGTCCCTCCCTAGGCCATCATCTGCTCATTTGCACAGTGATAGGGCTGGATTAGGGAGTCTCTGTGGTCCCCCCAAAGGGACGTGTACACCTTTGTTCCATTCAAGTCTTCCCCATTGTGCCCATCCCACAGAGGATGTCCCTTCACCTTCTCCAGAGCATAGCTTGCTCGTTCAATGATCTCTGGGAAGTGTTCATCATATTCTTGGATGACATCCTTCAGCATGTCTGCAGGAAGGGAGAGGTGGGAGCAGCTGGGCTGAGAAGGGGCCACAGAGCTGCAGCCCTTTTGCCAGCCCTATGGGGTTAGTGTGGTCTGAGTCCTGAACTGTGTTAATGGGAGATGCCAGCCATGACAGAATGTGAAAAGGGCAGGGGAGGATAGATGAGAGAATGAAGAGGCCATAAAACTAAATGGTTACCCCCAGGGCAGGGAGGAGAGGGGAGTAGAAAGGAGAGCTCAGGGAGGAGGGTTGGTATGACTCTACCTGAGCGCTTGATGGGGATCTTTGTCTGGTCCTTAACCAACAGGTATTTCACCAACTTATTTGCCTGGGAGAAGAGGAATACATGGGGACATCTCAATATGTTTTCATAAAACTTGGAAGAATGACAGAGAAGAGGGCAGGTGAAGAAGAGAAGAGACTGGGCAGCATTGGATTCTTACCCTTTCTTGCAAAATGGCCACATCTCGGGATAGCGGAGGCCTCCGGCCCCATGGAATCCACCTATAATTACCACCACCTCTCTCATCCCCGTTCAGATGCTTGGACTGCATCATCAGAAAGAAGGAAGGTCCAAAATCACCAGGTGAAAGAGATGGCTCTGTCTCCTCACCCTGACTGTTCCTGAAAGTCCCCTAAACCCTCCCTGTAGGGGTCCTTACCTTACCATTAGCCACACTGAGTTCTAGATTTGTCTTTCACTGCCTTCCGGGCAGGAGTTTCATTTCCCTGCCAAGACAGGAGCAACCCAAGGGCAGGGTCTGGTTCTTCTTCTTCTTTTGGTCACCACTGGCTCTACTAGCTGTACCCCTTCAACAAGTCACTTCACCTCTCTGGGACTTGGTTTTCTTATCTGTAACACTGGGACCTAGCTGGTAAGAGTTACTTTAAAACATAAAAGCATAACCTGTGTGACTATACCCAACACAAAGCCTGGTGCATGCTAACTACTATGTATTGATAAATACAAGTTGATTTATATCCAGTTTGTAGCTAAGTGTATGGATGTCTTATTTCCCCACCAATCTGTGAACTGCCAAGCAGCAGGAACTATATCACATTCTTCTCAGCATCTCTCACAGCCAATGTGAATGCGGGGACTGGCTCAGTAAACTTAAAAGAACAAGTGAACAAACCAGGCGGATAGGAATGGAAAAGAAGTACAGAGTTAAGGATGGTGATGTCAGAGATCTCACCTTTCGGTTCCTCTTGCCCCGGGTCCTGGTTGTGGGCTCCAGACTCAACTGAGCCAGGTAGTCATCTGCCAGGGCCTGGACAGCAGCAACAACCTGAGTCTCAAGGACACTTATGTTGATCTGAGGGGTAGACATCTTGGCCTGGGCCCCTTCGTCAATTTGAGTCTGGCTTTCAGTTGTCCGGGCTTTAGTGTCAACCTTCCGAGCCCTGTACCCTCTCTTGACCCGGACGGTGGCTGCTAGGGCTTGTTTTGTGACCATTTGACTGGCAGGTGGAGCCTCAGAGATCTCACAGGCAGAATTTGGGCCCTTATAGGCAGCCTTCTTGCCCTTGGATTTTTTGGGCCAGATAGCTGCTGCTGAGGCCTCAATCTGCCTGGTAGCTGTCTCAGTGGCATCTGGGGCCTCTAGGAGTTCAGTGTCAGTATTTGTGCGCTTAACAGTTGCTTTCTTGGCTTTGGAGGCTTTCTTAGTTCGGATGGAGGTAATTTGGCCTTGGGTGGTAGCTGTGTAGGTGGTGGATGGAGCCAGTGAGATCTCAGTGGCACTAGCTATGGCCTTATTGTTAGCCTTCTTAGCCTTGGGAGCTTTCTTAGGCTTGATGGAGGCTAACAAGGCTTGAGAATTGGCTGACTCAGTGGCAACTGGAGCCTGGATAGTCTGTGGGATGACTGGCACGTTTAGGGCCTGCAAGGGTAACTTGATCTGTGTAGTAACACTCTCACTGCCAGTTGGAAATTGGGAGCCTTGGGCTGCCTTAGCAGTAACTCTCTTTGTCTTGTTGGCTTTCTTAGGCTGAGCGGTGAATGAAGAAGCCTGAGTATTGGCTGCCTCAGTGGTAGCTGAAGCCTGGTTGATCTGGGGGATGATTGGAAGGTTTAAAGCCGGAAAAGTTATTTTAGGCTTGTTGGTGGTAATCACATTGGCAGATGGAACTGGAGGGGCAGCGCGTACTGTCTTAGTGACAGCCTTAATAGGGGCCTTCTTGGTCTTGCTTTTCTTAGGCCGGTTGGCAACTGGTGGGTCCATAGCCAGGGGGTCCTTGGTTGATGACAAGAGGGTATGCATCAGCAAGACACTGTCTTCTTCTGTTGTCTCAGCCTGTACATCTGGAGGGAAGTGAAGCCCCAGGCTCCCAGGGGGAGGCAGAGGGCCCTACACACTTAAGATTATAACATGCTGAGCCATCTGGCCTCCCTACAACCCACCCTTTCTATAAAACCTCCCCCTCCCCTGAATGGTGACTGATTGAAGGGGACGGTGAAGGAAGAGGAAGGGAGCAAGAAATAGGCAGGTTTTCTTCACCTCCTCCTCCACCATGCAGGGGAGGACTGAAACAGGTTAGGCAGGAAATTATGTGGCTACAGAGTGGTAGGGGCTCAACAGCCTTAAATGAACTCAGAATAGGGCAGGTGGCCTGCCAAGAATGCAGAGGGGCCTCACCTGGAACGGGGTCATCTTATAATCGGAGTCATTTCTCCTATCCATTTTTCTGGAAGGCCGAGAAACAGCTGAGACTGATGGGAAGGGGCCTGAGTCAGGAAAGAATAAGAGGGAGGTGGACATTCATCAGGTCTCCTGCCAATCCTGAAGGAGGGGGTTCTGATCAAACCTTGGGCCCCAAACCCTTCAACTACTGGGTTCTCATACCTAGAAGCCCAGACCATCTGGCTTCCAAATCCTAGCTCCTTTTGCCTCCAAGAAACTGCAAGTCAGCTCTCGACCCCACCCCTTTACCCTACAAACACCCTTACCACAACTCGGTAGTGTGCATGCACATCAACCAGAGGCGTGAGGGCAACCGCAGGCGCTCAGCGCGCATGTGCTTTGGTGGACTGGACAGCCTGACCACCTCAATCTCACATAAGCCCTCTGCCCTCAGAGCAGCAGAACATCTTGACGCCACCCCTGACCGACTCTTTCTAACTGCATCTCGTCTCATTCCAACCCTTCCCCCAACACCGGTCCCTCTCCGTCCGCTCTGCAGCACCTCTTCGTTCCGCCCCTTCCCCAACACCATACACCTCTCCTCTGCAGTACAGCCACGCAGCGCACCGCCCCTTCCCGAAACGCCCCCTCCCTCCGCTCTGCAGTACTTCTCCGCACCTCCTCTTCCCTTTATATGCCCCCTCCCTCCGCTCTGCAGTAAGTGCCTGCACCGCCCCTTCCGCAACACCGCACCCCTACTTCCACGTCTGCAAGTGACCATCCCGCCCTTACTGCAACATGGTTACCCCACCCACAAATCCTATGGTATTAGGCTTTTGTGTAATCCTTCCCAAACGCTACCAGGTTCTGTCCCTTTCTTTTCAAACCGGTATCAACCGGGTCCTAGCCCCTCTTTTCTCCCCTCTGAGCCAGGTCATTTCAGATGTATAATAAGGATTCTGCCCCTTACTTTTTCTAGCTCCCAATCTCTACTTTCTGTGGCCCAAACCAGGTCCTGCGACCTCTCTCCAGTTTAAACGAAGCCTCCTATCGCCTATCTCCCTGCCTAATTGGATCGTGTTCCATTCTTTCTACGGCCTGATCTATTTCTCCATCTCTCTTTTCTGTAGTCCCAACCGGGTCTGCATCCCTCCCTTCTGCAGCCCGAACAGAGTCCAGATCTCTCTTTCCGTTGCCCAAAGAGGATTCTGCCCCCTCCTTTCTCCCTTGCAAACTGAGTCCAGGCACCTCTAAATCCGACCACTTCTATGCGGTTAGCTCCTGAACCTCTAGCAGGTTTCCTTCAAACCCTAGGGGTGTGTGGAGCCAAGCACGTCAAAGCCCCAGCCTGGAGTCCCCCACAAGGTCTTCAGTAAAGCAGGGCACTTTAGCTCACCTCTCCTGTCCAGAAGGCGTCCGCTCTCTCCAAGCCTCTCCTTAGGTCTGAGCCTATCTGCTCCCCCTCCCCAGCCGGAAGTGATCCTGCCTCTTTCCGCCTCCAGAGGGGTCTCCTTCCCTGCCTGTCAGCCTCCTCCCTCACTCCCTACTTCCAGCTTTCCTTTCTCCCCAATGTGATCTCTTTTCTGCTTACTACCTCTTATTCAGCAATCATTCTTTTCTATTCTCCATTTGATTTCTCTATCCCCCACCCTGTATCCCCATTCCTATTTGATTCCTCTGTTCCCCGTAGGAGGACTGTGTTTCTCTGGGCTCCCACACCAATGCTTCCTACAGACCCCTCTATGCCAACCTTAGTTACATAGTGTGTTGTTGTAGTGTGTTGTGTGTCTGGGTCTCTCTCCCCAGGAGCTGCTCTGGGGTAGGGGACTAAATCATATTAATTTCTATTGCTTAAGTAGGACCAAATTAAGACATTTAGAGTCTCTAAACTCTAAAAGTTCGGGTGCCCCCTGCATCATATGTAATTCAGAATAAAATCAGTAAATGTAAGAAAGTCTACCAAAAGTTTTTATTTATCCCCCAATGACTATATTGATGCTTTTAACGTATATCAACTTAGCTGAAAATTTTTACTGGGACTGTGTTCCTCCTTTACTGGTACACTGGTACACAGGTGCTTAGCCTCTCTCTCTTGTGGAATGGAGCACTGCTCCCCAGTGTGGAAAACAGTTCTTCTTGGGCAATCACTTACTCACTCAGTCAGTAATTATTTGTTGAGCACACAGTTGTGCCAAGGCCCTTGTTGGATGCTGGATCCCTGCCCTCAAAGAACTCACATCTATTTTTTTTTTAACTTTATTGGAGTATAGTTGCTTTACAATGTTGTGTTAGTTTCTGCTGTAAAACAAAGTGAATCAGCTATAAGTATACATATATCCCCATATCCCCTCCCTCTTGCATCTCCTTCCCACCCTCCCTATCCCACCCCTCTAGGTGGTCACAAAGCACAGAGCTGATTCCCCTGTGCTATGCGGCGGCTTCCCACTAGCTATCTATTTTATATTTGGTAGTGTATATATGTCAATGCCACTCTCTCACTTCGTCCCAGCTTACCCTTTCCCCTCCCCGTGTCCTCAAGTCCATTCTATACGTCTGCGTCTTTATTCCTGTCCTGCCCCTAGGTTCTTCAGAACCTTTTTTTGTTTGTTTTTTAGATTCCATATATATGTGTTAGCATACGGTATTTGTTTTTCTCTTTCTGACTTACTTCACTCTGTATGACAGACTCTATTCTTAAGTTCTAAAACACCCATGTAGGAAGGACTAGTATTATCATCATTCCACAGTTGATGAAATTAATGCCCAAGAGGTGACGTGTCTTGTCTAAAGCCACATGGTCACTAAGTGATGGAACCAGAATATGAACCCACATCTGGTTGATTCCAAAGCCTGACACTCACTGTGGCAGGTCTGATACTTGGTGCTACTGATGGGAAGAAGAAAGAACCCACATTGGCCCTGTACTCTCCTCCACGCTCTTCCTCTTATTTCCCTTGACCATACCAACACCCTATCTCTCTGCCCCCTTCCTTCCCTCTCTCCAAGTATTCTCCTCCCCTTCTCCCATTTCTTCTTTCTCTTCATGTACTTTGTCTTTCTCTAATTCACTGGTGAAGAGTTCCCCAGTGGTTTTCCATGTGCCAAAACCCATACTATGCACTGGAGATGCAAAACTGGATGAGATTCACAACGTGTCCTTGAAGATTTCTCCATCTGGCTGGGATGCATAAGAATACAACATGTCACTGAAGAATCCCAGAGCAGGGTACTGAGGGGCCTCACAGAGGAAATCACCTTCTAGAAGGCAGTGAAAGCTTCCAGATAGGGTGTATTTGAGCTGGGTGTGTCCTGTGGGAGGAGTAGAACACTGGCAGAAGAGAAGGGAAGAAGGAGTAGTTCTTGTAGGACTGCAGGCTCTGAGGAGCCTCTGCTGAGCATAGGGGCACATGGGACGGTGGCAGATGGGTCTCTGCTCTAATGCACCTGCTTCCCACCTGCTCCACTTGCACAGAGGCCCTCAGAGTCATGTTTCAAATGCAAAGCTGACCATATCTATAGCCACCAAGGGTTCCCTTGGCCTGCAGGTTTAAATCCAAGCTCCTTAGCCTATCATTCAAGGCCCTCCACAGTCAGCTCCTGACAGCCTCACAGGCCTCAGTCACAGTGGATGACTCATGTTCTGACTCCTGCCAATGCCATACGTTTGCTCAAACTCTTCCTTTACCTGGAATGTCTTTGTTCCCCTCTCCCACACCCCATGCCTGCCAATAAAAGGCCTGCCTTCCTATAAAGACTGGTACAAATGCTGTTTTTCCCAAGAAGCCATCTGAGATCACCCCAAGATTAGTTAGTCTTTCTTTCCTCCTTGCTCTTTTGCATGGCTCTGTCAGAGCACTTAACAAACTGGGTGAGAGCTCTCTGTTTACTGGCTTACTGTTTACTCTCTTTCCTACATGCTAGATTGTGAGCTCCTTGGGGCCCCATCATGCAGATCTGGTTCATCTCTGACACCCCAGAACTCATGTCCTGATTCACAGAATAGACATCTGAATGAAATATTACATTACCTCTTCTTTTTAAAAAAATTTTCTTGGAGTATAGTTGCTTTACAATGTTGTGTTAGTTTCTACTATATAGCAAAGTGAATAAGCTATACATATACATATATCCCCTCTTTTCTGGATTTCCTTCCCATTTAGGTCACCACTGAGAATTGAGTAGAGTTCCCTGCGCTATACAGTAGGTTCTCATTAGTTATCTATTTTATACATAGTATCAAAAGTGTATATATGTCTCTTTCTGAATTATGGTTTTCTCAGGGTATATGCCCAGTACTGGGATTGCTGGGTCATATGGTAGTTCTATTTTTAGTTTTTTAAGGAACCTCCATACTGTTCTCCATAGTGGCTGTATCAATTTACATTCCCACCAACAGATAAAGAAGATGTGGCACATATATACAATGGAATATTACTCAGCCATAAAAAGAAATGAAATGGAGGTGTTTGTAATGAGGTGGATGGAGTTAGAGTCTGTCATACAGAGTGAAGTAAGCCAGAAAGAGAAAAAGAAATACAGTATGCTAACACATATATATGGAATCTAAGGAAAAAAAAAAAAAGGTCATGAGGAGCCTGGTGGCAAGATGGGAATAAAGACACAGACCTACTAGAGAATGGACTTGAGGATATGGGGAGGGGGAGGGGTGAGATGTGACAGGGTGAGGGAGGGTCATGGACATGTATACACTACCAAATGTGAGATGGATAGCTAGTGGGAAGCAGCCGCATGGCACAGGGAGATCAGCTCGGTGCTTTGTGACCGCCTGGAGGGGTGGGATAGGGAGGGTGGGAGGGAGGGAGATGCAAGAGGGAGGAGATATGGGAACATATGTATATGTATAACTGATTCACTTTGTTATAAAGCAGAAGCTAACACACCATTGTAAGGCAATTATACTTCAATAAAGATGTTTAAAAAAAAAAAAGTGTATATATGTCAATCCCATTCTCCCAATTCATCCCACCCCCTGTTCCCCTTGGTATCCATGTTTGTTCTCTACATCTGTGTCTCTATTTCTGCTTTACAAATAAGATCATCTGTACCATTTTTCTAGATTCCGCATATATGCATTAATATACAATATTTGTTTTTCTCTTTCTGACTTACTTCACTCTGTATGACAGTCTCTAGGTCCATGCACATCTCTACAAATGACCCAATTTCGTTCCTTTTTATGGCTGAGTAATATTCCATCATATATATATGTACCACATCTTCTTTACCCATTCCTCTGTTGATGGACATTTAGGTTGATTCCATACCCTCGCTACTTTAAATAGTGCTGCTATGAACATTGGGGTGCATGTATCTTTTTGAATTAGAGGTTTCCCCAAATATATGCACAGGAGTGGGATTGCTGGATCATATGGTAACTCTATTTTTAGTTTTTTAAGGAACCTCCATCCCAATCCATTACCACCAACAGTGCAAGAGGGTTCCCTTTTCTCCACAACCTCTCCAGCATTTATTGTTTGTAGAATTTTTGATGATGGTCATTCTGACCAGTGTGAGGTGATACTCCATTGTAGTTTTGATTTGCATTTCTCTAATAATTACTGACACTGAGCATCTTTTCACGTGTTTGTTTCCCATCTGTATGTCTTCTTTGGAGAAATGTCTATTTAGGTCTTCTGCCCATTTTTTTGATTGGGTTGTTTGATTTTTGATATTGAGCTTCATGAGCTGTTTGTATATTTTGTAGATTAATCCTTTGTCAGTTGCTTCGTTTGCAAATATTTTCTCCCATTATGAGGGTTGTTTTTTCATCTTGTTTATGGTATCCTTTGCTGTGCAAAAGCTTTCAAGTTTAATTAGGTCCCACTTGTTTATTTTTGTTTTTAATCTAGGAGGTGGATGAAAAAAAGGTCTTGCTACAATTTATGTGAAAGTGTGTTCTGCCTATGTTTTCCTCCAAGAGTTTTATAGTATCCAGTCTTACATTTAGATCTTTCACCCATTTTGAGTTTATTTTTCAGTATGGTGTTAAAGAATGTTCTAATTTCATTTTTTTATATGTAGTTGTCCAGTTTTCCCAGCACCATTTACTGAAGAGACTTCCTTTTCTCCATTGTACAGTCTTGCCTCCTTTGTCATAGATTGACTGTATCTGCATGGGTTTATTTCTGGGCTTTCTATCCTGTTCCATTTATCTATATTTATGATTTTGTGCCAGTCCCATACTGTTTTGATGACAGTAGCTCTTTAGTAATGTCTGAAGTCAGGGAGCCTGATTCCTCCAGCTCCGCTTTTCTTTGTCAAGATTGCTTTGGCTATTCGGGGTCTTTTGTGTCTCCATACAAATTTTAAGATTTTTTTGTTCTAATTCTGTGAAAGATGCCATTGGTAATTTGCTAGCGATTGCATTGAATCTGTAGATTGCCTTGTGTAGTAGAGTCATTTTCACAATATTGATTCTTCCAATCTAAGAGCAAGGTATATCTTTCCATCTGTTTGTGTCAAGTTTGATTTCTTTCATGAACATCTTATAGTTTTAGGAGTACAGGTCTTTTGTCTCCTTAGTTAAGTTTATTCCTAGGTATTTTATTCTTTTTGATGCAATGGTAAATGTGATTGTTTCTTTAATTTCTCTTTCTGATCTTTCATTGTTAGTCTATAGAAATGCAAAGGTTTCTGTATATTAATTTTGTAACCTGCAACTTTATTGAATTCATCGATGAGCTCTAGTAGTTTTCTGGTAAGGTCTTTAGGATTTTCTGTGTAGCATCATGTCATCTGCAAACAGTGATAGTTTAATTTCTTCTTTTCCTATTTGGATTTCTCTTATTTCTTTTTCTTCTCTGATTGTCATGGCTAGGACTTCCAAAACTATGTTGAATAAAAGTGGTGAGAGTGGGCATCTTTGTCTTGTTCCTGATCTTAGAGGGAATGCTTTCAGCTTTTCAACCTTGAGTGTGATGTTACCGGTAGCTTTGTCACATATTGCCCTTATTTTGGTGAGGATTGTTCCCTCTATGTCCACTTTCTGGAGAGTTTTTTATCATAAATGGTGGTGAATTTTGTCAAAAGTATTTTCTGTATCTACTGAGATGATCATATGGTTTTTATTCAATTGGTTGATGTGGTGTATCACACAGATTGATTTGTGGATATTGAAAAATCCTTGCATCCTGGGATAAATCCCACTTGATCATGTTGTCTGATCCTTTTAATGTATTGTTGGATTCACACTGCTAGTATTTTGTTGAGGATTTTTACATCTATGTTCATCAGTGATATTGGCCTGTAATTTTTTTTGTGTGTTATCTTTGTCTGGTTTTGGTATCTGGGTGATGGTGGCCTTGTAGAATGAGCTTGGGAGTGTTCCTTCCGCTGCAATTTTTTGGGAAGAGTTTCAGAAGAATAGGTGTTAACTCTTCTCTAAACGTCTGATAGACTTCAACTGTGAAGCCATCTGGTCCTGGATTTTTGTTTGTTGGAAGATTTTTAATCACAGTTTCAATTTCATTACTTGTGATTGGGCTGTTCATATTTTCTATTTCTTCCTGATTCAGTCTTGGAAGGTTGTACCTTTCTAAGAACTTGTCCATTTCTTCCAGGTTGTCCATTTTTGGGCATATAGTTGCTTGTAGTACTTTCTTATGATCCTCTATTTCTGTGGTGTCAGTTGTAACTTCTCCTTTTTCATTTCTAATTTTATACCCCAAACACAGTAAGATAAGCAAAATGAGAAGACAGAAAAACACACAGCAAATGAAGGAGCAAGGTAAAAACACACCAGACCTAACAAATGAAGAGGAAATAGGCAGTCTACCTGAAAAAGAATTCAGAATAATGATAGTAAAGATGATCCAAAATCTTGGAAATAGAATAGATAAAATGCAAGAAACATTTAACAAGGACCTAGAAGAACTAAAGAGGAACCAAGCAACGATGAAAAACACAATAAATGAAATTAAAAATACTCTAGAAGAGATCAATAGCAGAATAACTGAGGCAGAAGAACGGATAAGTGACCTGGAAGATAAAATAGTGGAAATAACTACTGCAGAGCAGAATAAAGAAAACAGAATGAAAAGAAATGAGGACAGTCTCAGAGACCTCTGGGACAACATTAAATGCACCAACATTCGAATTATAGGGGTCCCAGAAGAAGAAGAGAAAAAGAAAGGGACTGAGAAAATATTTGAAGAGATTATAGTTGAAAACTTCCCTAATATGGGAAAGGAAATAGTTAATCAAGTCCTGGAAGCACAGAGAGTCCCATACAGGATAAATCCAAGGAGAAACATGCCAAGACACATATTAATCAAACTATCAAAAATTAAATATAAAGAAAACATATTAAAAGCAGCAAGGGAAAAACAACAAATAACACACAAGGTTTGAGTGTGTGATTTGAGTCCTCTCCCTTTTTTCCTGATGAATCTGGCTAAAGGTTTATGAATTTTATCTTCTCAAAGAACCAGCTTTTAGTTTTATTAGTCTTTGCTATTGTTTCTTCATTTCTATTTCATTTATTTCTGCTCTGATCTTTATGATTTCTTTCCTTCTACTAACTTTGGGTTTCGTTCTTTCTCCTTTCTCTAGTTGCTTTAGGTGTAAGTTTAAGCTGTTTATCTGAGATTTTTCTTGTTTCTTGAGGTAGGATTGTATTGCTATAAAATTCTCTCTTAGAACTGCTTTTGCTTAATCCCATAGGTTTTGTATCTTCGCGTTTTGATTGGCATTTGTTTCTAGGTATTTTTTGATTTACTCCTTCATTTCTTCAGTGATCTCTTGGTTATTTAGTAGCATATTGTTTAGCCTCCATGTGTTTGTGTTTTTATAGGTTTTTTTCCTGTAATTGATTTGTAATCTCATAACATTGTGGTCAGAAAAGATGCTTGATACGATTTCAAGTTTCTTAAATTTACTGAGGCTTGATTTGTGACCAAAGATGTGATCTATTCTGGAGAATATTCTGTGTGCACTTGAGAAGAAAGTGTATTCTGCTGCTTTCTGATGGAATGCCCTATAAATATCAATTGTCTATCTGGACTAATGTGTCATTTAAGGCTTGTGTTTCCTTATTAATTTTCTGTCTGGATGATCTATCCATTGCTGTAAGTGGAGTGTTAAAATCCCCCACTATTACTGTGTTACTGTCAATTTTCCCTTTTATGGCTGTTAGCATTTGCCTTATGTATTGAGGTGCTCCTATATTGGGTGTATAAATATTTACAATTGTTATATCTTCTTAGATTGATCCCTTGATCATTATGTAGTGTCCTTCCTTGTCTCTTGTAACATTGTTTATGTTAAAGTCTATTTTATCTGATATGAGTATTGCTACTCCAGCTTTCTTTTGATTTCCATTTGCATGCAATATCTTTTTCCATCCCCTCACTTTCACTGTGTATGTGTCCATAGGTCTGAAGTAGGTTTCTTGTAGATAGCATATATACAGGCCTTTTTTTTTTGTTTCCATTCAACGAGTCTATGTCTTCCGGTTGGAGCATTTAATCCATTACATTTAAGGTAATTATCAATTGGTATGTTCCTATTACCATTATCTTAATTGTTTTGTGTTTGTTTTTGTAGGTCTTTTTCTTCTCTTGTGTTTCCTGCCTAGAGAATTTCCTTTAGCATTTTTTGTAAAACTGGTTTGGTGGTGCTGAATTCTCTTAGGTTTTGCTTGTTGGTAAATCTTTTGATTTCTCCTCTGAATCTGAATGAGATCCTTGTTAGGTAGAGTAATCATGTCTTTATGCTTTTCACTTTCATCACTTTAAATATGTCCTGCCACTCCCTTCGGGCCTGCAGAGTTTCTGCTGAAAAATCAGCTGATAACCTTTTGGGAATTCTTTGTATGTTATTTGTTGCTTTCCCCTTGTTGCTTTTAATATTTTTTCTTTGTATTTTATTTTTGTTTGTTTGATTAACATGTGTCTTTGTGTGTTTCTCCTTGGGTTTATCCTGTATGTGACTGTCTGTACTTCCTGGACTTGGGTCACTATTTCCTGTCCCATGTTAGGGAAGTTTTTGACTATAATCTATTCAAATATTTTCTCAGACACTTTCTCTTTCCCTTCTTCTTCTGGGACGCCTATAATTCAAATGTTGGTGCATTTAATGTTGTCCCAGAGTCTCTGATACTGTCCTCATTTCTTTTCATTCTTTTTTCTTTTTTCTGCTCCATGGTGGTTATTGGCACCATTCTATCTTCCAGCTCACTTATCCTTTCTTCTGCCTCAGTTATTCTGCTATTGATTCCTTCTAGTGTATTTTTCATTTCAGTTATTATGTTGTTCATCACTGATTGTTTGTTATTTAGTTCTTCTAGGTCCTTGTTAAACATTTCTTGTATCTTCTCAATCCATGCCCCCATTCTATTTCCAAGATCCAGATCATCTTTTTTTTTTTTTTTTAACATCTTTATTGGAGTATAATTGCTTTACACTGGTGTGTTAGTTTCTGCTTTACAACAAAGTGAATCAGTTATACATATACATATATCCCCATATCTCTTCCCTCTTGTGTCTCCCTCCCTCTGACCCTCCCTATCCCACCCCTCTAGGTGGTCACAAAACACCGAGCTGATCTCCCTGATCAGCTGATATCTCATGTGCTATGCAGCTTCTTCCCGTTAGCTATCTATTTTACATTTAGTAGTGTATATATGTCCATGCCACTTTCTCACTTTATCACAGCTTACCCTTCCCCCTCCCCATATCCTCAAGTCCATTCTCTAGTAGGTCTGTGTCTTTATTCCCGTCTTTCCCCTATGTTCTTCATGACCCTTTTTTCCCCTTAGATTCCATATATATGTGTTAGCATACGGTATTTGTTTTTCTCTTTCTGACTTACTTCACTCTGTATGACAGACTCTAGGTCCATCCACCTCACTACAAATAACTCCATTTCATTTCCTTTATGGCTGAGTAATATTCCATTGTATATATGTGCCACATCTTCTTTATCCATTCATCTGATGATGGACACTTGGTTGCTTCCATGTCCTGGCTATTGTAAATAGAGCTGCAATGAACATTTTGGTACATGACTCTTTTTGAATTATGGTTTTCTCAGGGTATATGCCCAGTAGTGGGATTGCTGAGTCATATGGTAGTTCTATTTTTAGTTTTTTAAGGAACCTCCATACTGTTCCCCACAGTGGCTGCATCAATTTACATTCCCACCAACAGTGCAAGAGGGTTCCCTTTTCTCCACACCCTCTCCAGCATTTATTGTTTCTAGATTTTTTGAAGATAGCCATTCTGACCGGTGTGAGATTATATCTCATTGTAGATTTGATTTGCATTTCTCTAATGATTAATGATGTTGAGCATCCTTTCATGTGTTTGTTGGCAATCTGTATATCTTCTTTGGAGAAATGTCTATTTAGGTCTTCTGCCCATTTTTGGATTGGTTTCTTTGTTTTTTTGTTATTGAGCTGCATGAGCTGCTTGTAAATTTTGGAGATTAATCCTTTGTCAGTTGCTTCATTTGCAAATATTTTCTCCCATTCTGAGGGTTGTCTTTTCATCTTGTTTATGGTTTCCTTTGCTGTGCAAAAGCTTTTAAGTTTCATTAGGTCCCATTTGTTTATTTTTGTTTTTATTTCCATTCCTCTAGGAGCTGGGTCAAAAAGGATCTGGCTGTGATTTATGTCACTGAGTGTTCTGCCTATGTTTTCCTCTAAGAGTTTTATAGTGTCTGGCCTTATATTTAGGTCTTTAATCCATTTTGAGCTTATTTTTGTGTATGGTGTTAAGGAGTGCTCTAATTTTATACTTTTACATGTACCTGTCCAGTTTTCCCAGCACCACTTATTGAAGAGGCTGTCTTTTCTCCACTGTATAGTCTTGCCTCCTTTATCAAAGATAAGGTGACCATATGTGCGTGGGTTTATCTCTGGGCTTTCTATCCTGTTCCATTGATCTATATTTCTGTTTTTGTGTCAGTACCATACTGTCTTGATTACTGTAGCTTTGTAGTTTAGTCTGAAGTCAGGGAGCCTGATTTTTCCAGCTCCATTTTTCGTTCTCAAGATTGCTTTGGCTATTCGGGGTCTTTTGTGTTTCCATACAAATTGTGAAATGTTTTGTTCTAGTTCTGTGAAAAATGCCAGTGGCAATTTGAGTAGGCATTTCATTGAATTTGTAGATTGCTTTGGGTAGTAGAGTCATTTTCACAATGTTGTTTCTTCCAATCCAAGAACATGGCATATCTCTCCATCTATTTGTATCATCTTTAATTTCTTTCATCAGTGTCTTATAATTTTCTGCCTACAGGACTTTTGTCTCCTTAGGTACGTTTATTCCTAGATATTTTATTCTTTTTGTTGCAATGGTAAATGGGAGTGTTTTCTTAATTTCACTTTCAGATTTTTCATCATTAGTATATAGGAATGCCAGAGATTTCTGTGCATTAATTTTGTATCCTGCTATTTTACCAAATTCATTGATTAGCTCTAGTAGTTTTCTGGTAGCATCTTTAGGATTCTCTATGTAGAGTATCATGTCACCTGCAAACAGTGACAGCTTTACTTCTTCTTTTCCTATTTGGATTCTTATTATTTCTTTTTCTTCTCTGATTGCTGTGTCTAAAACTTCCAAAACTATGTTGAATAATAGTGGTGAGAGTGGGCAACCTTGTCTTGTTTCTGATCTTAGTGGAAATGCTTTCAGTTTTTCACCATTGAGGACGATGTTGGCTGTGGGTTTGTCATATATGGCCTTTATTATGTTGAGGAAAGTTCCCTCTATGCCTACTTTCTGCAGGGTTTTTATCATAAATGGTGTTGAATTTTGTTGAAAGCTTTCTCTGCATCGATTGAGATGATCATATGGTTTCTCTCCTTCAGTTTGTTAATATGGTGTATCACATTTATTGGTTTGCGTATATTGAAGAATCCTTGAATTCTTGGGATAAACCCCACTTGATCATGGTGTATGATCCTTTTAATGTGCTGTTGGATTCTGTTTGCTAGTATTCTGTTGAGGATTTTTGCATCTATGCTCATCAGTGATATTGGCCTGTAGTTTTCTTTCTTTGTGACATCCTTGTCTGGTTTTGGTATCAGTGTGATGGTCGCCTCGTAGAATGAGTTTGGGAGAGTTCCTCCCTCTGCTATATTTCAGAAGAGTTTGACAAGGATAGGTGTTAGCTCTTCTCTAAATGTTTGATAGAATTCGCCTGTGATGCCATCTGGTCCTGGGCTTTTGTTTATTGGAAGATTCTTAATCACAGTTTCAATTTCTGTGCTTGTGATTGGCCTGTTCATATTTTCTGATTCTTCCTGGTTCAGTCTCGGAAGGTTGTGCATTTCTAAGAATCTGTCCATTTCTTCCAGGTTGTTCATTTTATTGGCATATAGTTGCTTGTAGTAATCTCTCATGATCCTTTGTATTTCTGCAGTGCCATTTGTTACTTCTCCTTTTTCATTTGTAATTGTATTGATTTGACTCTTCTCCCTCTTTTTCTTGATGAGTCTGGCTAATGGTTTATCAATTTTGTTTATCTTCTCAAAGAACCAGCTTTTATTATTATTGATCTTTGCTATTGCTTCCTTCATTTATTTTTCATTTATTTCTTATCTGATCTTTATGATTTCTTTCCTTCTGCTAACTTTAGGGTTTTTTTGTTCTTCTTCCTCTATTTGCTTTAGGTGTAAGGTTAGGTTGTTTATTTGAGGTGTTCCTTGTTTCTTAAGGTAGGATTGTATTGCTAAAATCTTCCCTCTTATAACGTCTTTTGCTGCATCCCATAGGTTTTGTGTCATCATGTTCTTATTGTCATTTGTTTCTAGGTATTTTTTCATTACCCCTTTGATTTCTTCAGTGATCTCTTGGTTATTAAGGAGTGTATTTTTTGGCCTCCATGTGTTTCTATTTTTTACAGATTTTTTCCAGTAACTGATATCCAGTCTCACAGTGCTGTTCTCAGAAAAGATACTTGATATGATTTCAATTTTCCTAAAATTACCAAGGCTTGATTTGTGACACAAGATATGATCTATCCTGGAGAATGTTCCATGAGCACTTGAGAAGAAAGTGTATTCTGTTGTTTTTGGATGGAATTTCTTATAAATATCAATTAAGTCCATCTTGTTTAATGTATCACTTAAAGCTTGTGTTTCCTTAATGATTTTCATTTTGGATGATCTGTCCATTGGTGAATGTGGGGTGTTAAAGTCCCCTACTATGATCGTGTTACTGTTGATTTCACCTTTGATGGCTCTTAGCATTTGCTTTATGTATTGAGGTGCTCCTATGTTGGGTGCATAAATATTTACAACTGTTATATCTTCTCCTTGGATTGATCCCTTGGTCATTATGTAGTGTCATTCTTTGTCTCTTGTAATAGTCTTTGTTTTAAAGTCTATTTTTCTGATATGAGAATTGCTACTCCAGCTTTCTTTTGATTTCCATTTGCATGGAATATTTTTTTCCATCCCCTCACTTTCGGTCTGTATGTGTCCCTAGGTCTGAAGTGGGTCTCTTGTAGACAGCATATATACGGGTCTTGTTTTGGTATCCACTCAGCCAGTCTACATCTTTTGGTTGGAGCATTTAATCCATTTACATTAAAGATAATTATCAATATGTATATTCCTATTACCATCTTCTTAATTGGGTTTGTTATAGTAGGTCTTTTCCTTCTCTTGTGCTTCCTGCCTAGAGAAGTTCCTTTAGCATTTGTTGTAAAGCTGGTTTGGTGGTGCTGAATTCTCTTACATTTTGCTTAACTGTAAATGTTTTAATTTCTCTGTCACATCTGAATGAGATCCTTGCTGGGTAGAGTAATCTTGGTTGTAGGTTTTTCTGCTTCATCACTTTAAATATGTCCTGCCACTCCTTTCTGGCTTGCAGAGTTTCTGCTGAAAGATCAGCTGTTAACCTTATGGAAATTCCCTTGTGAGTTATTTGTTGTTTTTCCCTTGTTGCTTTTATTATTTTTTCTTTGTATTTAATTTTTGATAGTTTGATTAATATGTGTCTTGGTGTGTTTCTCCTTGGATTCATCCTCTATGGGACTCTCTGTGCTTCCAGGAGTTGATTAACTATTTCCTTTCCCATATTAGGGAAGTTTTCAACTATAATCTCTTCAAATATTTTCTCAGACACTTTCTCGCTCTCTTCTTCTCCTGGGACCCCTATTATTCGAATGTTGGTGCATTTAATGTCGTTCCTGAGGTCTCTGAGTCTGTCCTCTATTCTTTTCATTCTTTTTTCTTTATTCTGCTCTGCAGTAGTTATTTCCACTATTTTATCTTCCAGGTCACTTATCCGCTCTTCTGCCTCAGTTTTTCTGCTCTTGATCCCTTCTAGAGAATTATTAATTTCATTTATTGTGTTGTTCTTCACTGTTTGTTTGCTCTTTAGTTCTTCTAGGTCCTTTTTAAACGTTTCTTGAATATTCTCCATTCTATTTCCAAGATTTTGGATCATCTTTACTATCATTAGTCTGAATTCTTTTTCAGGTAGAGTGCCTATTTCCTCTTCACTTGTTTGGTCTGGTGTCTTTTTACCTTGCTCCTTCATCTGCTGTGTGTTTCTCTGTCTTCTCATTTTGCTTAACTTACTGTGTTTGGGGTCTCCTTTTCGCAGGCTGCAGGTTGGCATTTCCCGTTTTTTTTTGGTGTCTGCCCCCAGTGGCTAAGGTTGGTTCAGTGGGTTTTGTAGGCTTACTGGTGGAGGGGACTAGTGCCTGTGTTCTGGTGGATGAGGCTGGATCTTGTCTTTCTGGTAGGCAGGTCCTCGTCTGGTGGTGTGTTTTGGTGTGTCTGTGGCCTTATTATGATCTTAGGCAGCCTCTCTGCTATGGGTGTAGCTGTGTTCCTGTCTTGCTAGTTGTTTGGCATAGGGTGTCCAGCATTGGAGCTTGCTGGTCATTGAGTGGATCTGGGTCTTGGCATTGAGATGGAGATCTCTGGGAGATTTTTGCCATTTGATATGACGTGGAGCTGGGAGGACTCTTGTGGACCAATGTCCTGAACTTGGCTCTCTCACCTCAGAGGCACAGCGCTGACTCCTGGCTGGAGCACCAAGAGCCTGTCATCCACACGGCTCAGAATAAAAGTTAGAAAAAAATAAAGAAAGAAAGAAGGAAGAAGATAAAATAAAATAAAATAAAATAATATTAATTAAAATAAAATAAAGTTATTAAAATGAAATTAATAAATAATTATTTTAAAATATTTAAAAATAAAAGAAAGAAAGAAGACAGCAACCAAACCAAAATACCATTCCACCAATGATAACAAGTGCTAAAAAGTATACCAAAAAAAAACATTAAAAAAGCAGATAGACAGAACCCTAGGACAAATGGTAAAATCAAAGCTATACAGACAAAATCACACACAGAAGCATACACATACACACTCAGAAAAAGAGAAAAAGCAGGAAAATATATATACCTTTGCTCCCAAAGTCCACCTACTCAATTTGGTATGATTCGTTGTCTATTCAGGTATTCCACAGATGCAGGGTACATCATGTTGATTGTGGAGATTTACTCCACTGCTCCTGAGGCTGCTGGGAGAAATTTCTCTTTCTCTTCTTTGTTCACACAGCTCCCAGGGTTCAGCTTTGGATTTGGACCCGCCTCTGTGTGTAGGTCGCCTGAGGGCGTCTGTTCTTTTTTCAGACAGGACGGGGTTAACGGAGCAGCTGATTTGGGGGCTCTGCTCACTCAGGCCGGGGGGAGGGAAGGGTACGGATACAGGGCGAGCCTCGGGCAGCAGAGGCCGCCATGATGTAGCACCAGCCTGAGGCACGCCGTGCGTTCTCCCGGGGAAGCTGTCCCTGGATCACGGGACACTGGCAGTGGCAGGCTGCACAGGCTCCCGGGAGGGGAGGTATGGATAGTGACCTGTGCTTGCACACAGGCTTCTTGGTGGCTGCAGCAGCAGCCTTAGCGTCTCATGCCCGCCTCTGGGGTCCGTGCTGATAGCCGCACTTCACGCCCATCTCTGGAGCTCCTTTAAGCGGTGCTCTTAATCCCCTCTCCTCGTGTACCAGGAAACAAAGAGGCAAGAAAAAGTCTCTTGCCTCTTCGGCAGCTCCAGACTTTTTCCCGGACTCCCTCCCGGCTAGCCGTGATGCACTAGCCCCCTTCAGGCTGTGTTCACGCAGCCAACCCCAGTCCTCTCCCTGGGATCCGACTGAAGCCCGAGCCTCAGCTCCCAGCAGCTGCCCGCCCCAGTGAGTTTGCAGACAAGCCTCTTGGGCTGGTGAGTGCTGGTCGGCACCGATCCTCTGTGCCAGAATCTCTCTGCTTTGCCCTTTGCACCCCTGTTGCTGCACTCTCCTTTGTGGCTCTGATCATTCTCCCGCAACCACCTCCTGTCCCCACCAGTGAAGCGGCTCCCTAGTGTTTGGAAACTTCTTCTCCTTCACAGCTCCCTCCCAGAGGTGTGGGTCACATCCCTATTCTTTTGACCCTGTTTTTTCTTTTGCCCTACCCAGGTACGTGGGGATTTTCTTGCCTTTGGGAAGTCTGAGGACTTCTGCCAGGGTTCAGTAGGTATTCTGTAGGAGTTGTTCCACATGTAGATGTATTTTTGATGTATTTATGGGGAGTAAGGTGATCTTCACGTCTTACTCCTCCACTGTCTTGAAGGTCTCTTCCTATCTGGTTTTCTTCTCATTTAGTTTGCTCTTTTTTTCTTCCTTCATAAGATTAAATCATAGATAATTAATATTAGATCTTTTTAATCTTCTTATGTAAAAGCACTTATGGTACAAATTTCCCTTGATGCACTGGTTTAGCTGAATTCCATAAGTTTTGATATATATGCTTTTTAAATTCAATTCAAAATGTATTTATATTTCTTTGTGATTTCCTCTTTCAAATATGGGTGTTGTTTAATTATCAAATACTTGGCTGTTTTTCAGATACTTTTCAGTCATTGTTTTCCAGCTCAATTCCATTATACTATAGGACACACTTTACATGCTGTCAACTGGTTTAGATTTGTTAAGTTTATTTTATGGCTCAGAATATGGTTTATCCTGGTGCACATTCCCTGTGCACTTGAAGAAAAGCATATATTCTGCTGGTGCAGGTTAGAGTGTTCTAAAAATGTCAATTAGATCCAGTTAGTTGATAGTGTTGTTCAGTACTTCTCTATTCTTATTGATTTTCTCTGTATTTGTTCTATAAATTGAGAGAGCAGTGTTGAGGTTTCCAACTATAATTGTGGATTTGTCTACTTCTTATAGTTCTATCAATTTTGTTTCATGTATTTGGAAGTTCTTTTGTTAAGGGCATATACATTTAGTATTGTTAGGTCTTCTTGTAGAATTGATCTCTTCATCATTATATAGTGTGTCTCTTTATCTCTGAGAATATTTCTAGTGTTGATGTTGATACAGACTGAATGTTTGTGTCTTCCCCATCCCCTGCCAAATTTGTATGTTGAAATCTAATCCCCAACATGATAGTATTTGGAGGTGGGGACCTTTAGGAAGTGATTAAATCATGAAGGAAGAAACCACATGAATGGAATTAGTGCCCTTATTAAAGGGACCCCAGAGAGATCTTTCACCCCTTCTACTATGAAAGGATACAGAGAGAAGGTGGCTATCTATAAAACAGGAAGCAGACTCTCACCACACAACAAATCTGCCAGCACCTTGATGCTGGACTTTTCAGCCTCCAGAACTGTGAGAAATTATGGTTTGTCGTTTAAGCCACATAGTCTATTTTTGTTATGGCAGCCAGAATAGATTAAGACAGAAACTAATACTGAGAATTGGGGTGCTATCGTAACATATACCTACAAATGTGGAAGTTTCTTTGCAGCTGTGTACTGGGTAGATGATGAAAGAGTTTTGAGGTGCATACTAGAAAAAGCCTACATTTTCTTGAAGGGAACTTTCAAGGCAATTCTGGTGAGGGTTCAGAAAAAAACAGGAGAGCTGTAGAAAAAGCCTCAGTCTTCTTAGAGAATACCTAAATAGTCCTAAACAGAATGTTGGTAGAAATATGGATGGTAAAGACCATTCTGATGAAGTCTTAGCTGTAAATGAGGAACATGTTACTGGAAAATGGAGGAAAGGAAATCATTGTTATAAAGTGGCAAATCACTTGGCTAAATTGGGTTTGTGTTCTAGTGTTTTTTGGAAGATACAACTCATAGGAAATAAAATTGGATATTTAGCTGAGGCAATTTCTAAGCAAAGTGCTGAAAGAGTGGCTTGGCTCCTTCTGGCTATAATAAAATGTGAGAAGAGAGAGATGCCTTAAAGACGGAATTGTTACTGACACCACAGGAATACAAAGGATCATAAGAGACTACTACAATCAACTATATGACAATAAAATGGCCAACGTATAAGAAATGAACAAAGTCTTAGAAAAGTACAACTTTCCAAGGCTGAACCAAGAAGAAATAGAAAATATGAACAGACTAATCACAAATACCGAAACGGAAACTGTGATTAAAAGATATCCAACAAACAAAAGTCCAGCAACATATGACTTCACAGGTGAATTCTATCAAACATTTAGAGAAGAGTTAACACTCATACTTCTGAAAGTCTTCCAAAAATTGCAGAAAGAGGAATACTCCCAAGCTCATTCTACAAGGCCACCATCACCATGATACCAAAATGAGACAAAGATATCATAAAAAAAGCAAATTACAGGCCAATATCACTGATGAACATAGATGAAAATATCCTCAACAAAATATTAGCAAACCAAGTCCAACAACACATTAAAAGGATCATACACACTGATCACGTGGGATTTATCCCAGGGATGCAAGGATTCCTCAATATATGCAAATCAATCAATGTGCAACACCACACTAACAAACTGAAGAATAAAAACCATATGATCATCTCAATATATGCAGAAATATCTTTTGACAAAATTAAACCCCATTTAAGATAAAAATTCTCCAGAAAGTGGGCATAGAGGGAACATACCTCAACATACTAAAGGCCATATATGACAAACCCACAGAAGATATCATTCTCAAAGGTGAAAAACTGAAAGCATTTCCTCTAAGATCAGAAACAAGACAAGGATGCCCACTCTCTCCACTTTTACTCAACATAGATTTAGAAGTCCTAGCCATGGCTATCAGAGAAGAAAAAGAAAGAAACGAATCCAAATTGGAAAAGAAGTAAAATTGTCACTGTTTGCACATGACATGATACTATACATAGAAAATCCTAAATATGCTACCATAAAACTCTTAGAGCTCATCAATGAATTTGGTAAAGTTTCAGGATACAAAATTAATGCACAGAAATCTCTTGCATTCCTATACACTAACAATGAAAGATCAGGAAGAGAAATCAAGGAAACAATCCTATTTACCATTGCATCAAAAAGAATAAAATACGTAGGAACAAACCTACCTAAGGAGGCAAAAGACCTGTACTAAGAAAAGTATAAGATACTGATGAAAGAAATCAAAGATGGAGGACCTTCAAGATGGCGGAGGTGTAAGAAGTGGAGATCACCTTCCTCCCCACAAATACATCAAAAATACATCTACATGTGTAACAACTCCTACAGAACAGCTACTGAACACTGGCAGAAGACCTCAGACTTCCCAAAGGGCAGGAAACTCCCCATGTACCTGGCCGTGTGGCTGTCAGGGTCTTGATGCTCTTCCCGGGTGTCAGGCCTGAGCCTCTGAGGTGGGAGAGCAGAGTTCAGGACACTGGACCACCAGAGACCTCCTGGCCCCATGAAATATCAATTGGCCAGAGATCTCCATCAGCTAAGGCCCAGCTCCACTCAATGATCAGCAAAATCCAGTGCTGTACACCCCATGCCAAACAACTAGCTAGACAGGAACATAATGCTACACATTAGCAGTGGCTGCCTAAAATCATAATTAGGTCACAGACACCCTAAAACACACTACCAGATGTGGTCCTGACCTCCAGAAAGAAAAGACCAGCCTCATCCACCAGAAAACAGGCACCAGTCCTCTCAAAAAGGAAGACTATACAACCCACTGAACCAACTTAACCCACTTGGGGCAGACACCAAAAACAATGAGAACTATGAACCTGCAGCCTGCGAAAAAGGAACCCCAAACACAGTAAGTTAAGCAAAATGAGAAGACAGAGAAATACGCCGCAGATGAAGGAGAAGGTTAAAAACTCACCAGACTAAACAAATGAAGACAAAATAGGCAGTATACCTAAAAAGAATTCAGAGTAAATAATAAAGATGATCCCAAATCCTGGAAATAGAATGGAGAAAATACAAGAAACGTTTAAGAAGGATTTAGACGAACTAAAGAGCAAACAAATAATGATGAACAATGCTGTAAATGAAAATAAAAATTCTCTAGAAGGAATCAATAGCAGAATAACTGAGGCAGAGGAACGGATAAATGACCTGGAAGATAGAAGAGTGGAAATAACTACCACAGATCAGAATAAAGAAAAAAGAATAAAAAGAAATGAGGACAGTCTCAGAGAATTCTGGGACAACATTAAATGCACCAACATTCGAATTATAGGGGTCCCAGAAGAAGAAGAGAAAAAGAAAGGGACTGAGAAAATACTTGAAGAGATTATAGTTGAAAACTTCCCTAATATGGGAAAAGAAATAGTCAATCAAGTCCAGGAAGAACAGAGAGAGCCATAGAGGATAAATCCAAGGTGAAACACACTAAGATATATATAATCAAACTATCAAAAATTAAATACAAGAAAAAGTATTAAAAGGAACAAGGGAAGAGCAACAAATGACGTACAAGGGAATCCCCATAACGTTAACAGTTGATCTGTCAGCAGAAATTCTGCAAGCCAGAAGGGAGTGGCAGGATATATTTAAAGTGATGAAAGGGAAAAACCAACAACCAAGATTACTCTACCCAGCAAGGATCTCATTCAGCTTCGATGGAGAATTTAAAAATTTTACAGACAAGCAAAAGCTAAGAGAATGAAGCACCAGCAAACCAGCTTTACAACAAATGCTTAGGGAACTTTTTAAGGCAGGAAACACAAGAGAAGGAAAAGACCTACAAAAACAAACCCAAAACAATTAACAAAATGGTAACAGGAACATACATATCGATAATTACCTTAAATGTAAATGGATTAGATGCTCCAACCAAAAGACACAGACTGGCTTAATGGATACTAAAACAAGACCTGTATATATGCTGTCTACAAGAGACCCACTTCAGACCTAGGGACACAAACAGACTGAAAGTGAGGGGATGGAAAAAGATATTGCAAGAAAATGGAAATCGAAATAAAGCTGGAGTAGCAATTCTAATATAAGACAAAAGAGACTTTAAAATAAAGAATATTACAAGAGACAAAGAAGGACACTTCATAATGATCAAGTGATCAATCCAAGAAGAAGATGTAACAATTGTAAATATTTATGCACTGAACATTGGAGCACCTCAATACATAAGGCAAATGCTAACAGCCACAAAAGGGGAAATCAACAGTAGCACAATAATAGTAATGGATTTTAACACCCCAGTTTCATAAATGGACAGATCATCCAAAATGAAAATAAATAAGGAAACAGAAGCATTAATGGACACATTAAACAAGATGGACTTAATTGATATTTATAGGACATTCCATCCATAAACAACAGAATACACTATCTTCTCAAGTCCTCATGGAATATTCTTCAGGATATCTCATATCCTGGGTCACAAATCAAGCCTTGGTAAATTAAAAAAAATTGAAATTGTATCAAGTATCTTTTCTGACCACAGCAATATGAGAGTAGATATCAATTACAGGGAAAAAAATGTAAAAAATACAAACACGTCATGGCTGAACAATATGCTACTAAGTAACAAAGAGGTCACTGAAGAAATAAAAAAATATCTAGAAATAAATGACAATGAAAACACAACTACCCCAAAACTATGGGATGCAGCAAAAGCTGTTCTAAGAGGGAAGTTTATAGCAATACAATCCTACCCCAAGAAACAAGAAAAGTCTCAAATAAACAGCCTAACCTTAAACCTAAAGCAATTAGAGAAATAAGAACAAAAAACCCCCAAAATTAGCAGAAGGAAAGAAATCATAAAAATCAGAGGAGAAAAAATGAAAAACAAATGAAGGAAACAATAGCAAAGATCAATAAAATTAAAGCTGGTTCTTGGAGAAGGTAAACAAAATTGATAAACCATTAGCAAGACTCATCAAGAAAAAAAGGGAAAAGAATCAAATCAACAGAATTAGAAATGAAAAAGAAGTAACAACTGACACTGCCAAAATACAAAAGATCATGAGAGATTACTATAAGCAACTATATGCCAATAATATGGACATTCTGGAAGAAATGGACAAATTCTTAGAAAAGCACAACCTTCTGTGACTGAACCAGGAAGAAATAGAAAATATAAACAGACCAAACACAAGCGCTGAAATTGAGACTGTGATTAAAAATCTTTCAACACTCAAAAGCCCAGGACCAGATGGCTGCTCAGGCGAATTGTATCAAACATTTAGAGAAGAGCTAAAACCTATCCTTCTCAAACTCTTCCAAAATATAGCAGAGTGAGGAACACCCCCAAACTCATTCTAAAAGTCCACCATAACCCTGATACCAAAAGCAGAAAAAGATGTCACAAAAAAAGAAAACTACAGGCCAATATCATTGATGAACATAGATGTCAAAATCCTCAACATAATACTAGTAAACAGCATCCAACAGCACATTTAAAGGATCAAACACCATGATCAAGGGGGTTTTATCCCAGGAAGGCAAGGATTCCTCAAAATGCACAAATCAATCAATGTGATACACCATATTAACAAATTGAAGGATAAAAATCATATGATAATCTCAATAGATGCAGAAAAAGCTTTCGACAAAATTCAACACCAATTTATGATAAAAACCCTCCAGAAAGTAGGCATAGAGGGAACTTGCCTCAACGTAATAAAGGCCATATATGACAAACCCACAGCCAACATTGTTCTCAATGGTGAAAAAATGAAAACATTTCCTCTAAGACAGGAACAAGACAAGGTTGTCCACTCGCAGCAGTATTATTCAACATAGTTTTGGAAGTTTTAGCCACAGCAATCAGAGAAGAAATAGAAATAAAAGGAATACAAATTTGAAAAGAAGAAGTAAAACTGTCCCTGTTTGCAGATGATATGATACTACACACAGAGAATCCTAAAATGCTACCAGAAAACTACTAGAGCTAATCAATGAATTTGGTAAAGTAGCAGGATACAAAATTAATGCACAGAAATCTCTTGCATTCCTATACACTAATGATGAAAAATCTGAAAGAGAAATTAAGGAAACACTCCCATTTACCATTGCAACAAAAAGAATAAAATTCCTAGGAATAAACCAACCTAAGGAGACAAAAGACCTCTATGCAGAAAACTATAAGACACTGATGAGGAGGAGATGGAAGATGGCAGAAGAGTAAGATGCGGAGATCACCTTCTTCCCCACAGATATATCAGAAATACATCTACATGTGGAACAGCTCCTACAGAACACCTACTGAACGCTGGCAGAAGACCTCAGACCTCCTAAAAGGCAAGAAACTCCCCACGTACCTGGGTAGGGCAAAAGAAAAAAGAAAAAACAGGGACAAAAGAATAGGGACAGGACCTGCACCAGTGGGAGGGAGCTGTGAAGGAGGAAAGGTTTCCACACAATAGAAGCCCCTTTGCAGGCAGAGACTGCGGGTGGAGGAGGGGGGAAGCTTTGGAGCCACGGAGGAGAGTGCAGCAACAGGGGTGCGGAGGACAAAGCGGAGACATTCCCGCACAAAGGATCAGTGCCGACCAGCACTCACCAGCCCGAGAGGCTTGTCTGCTCACCCACCGGGATGGGCGGGGCCTGGGAGCTGAGGCTCGGGCTTCGGTCAGATCGCGGGGAGAGGACTGGGGTTGGCGGCGTGAACACAGCCTGAAGGGGGCTAGTGCGCCACGGCTAGCTGGGAGGGAGTCCGAGAAAAAGTCTCGAGCTGCCGAAGAGGCAAGAGACTTTTTCTTCCCTCTTTGTTTCCTGGTGCGCGAGGAGAGGGGATTCAGAGCGCTGCTTAAAGGAGCTACAGAGACAGGCGTGAGCCACGGCTACCAGCGCGGACCCCAGAGACGGGCATAGGACGCTAAGGCTGCTGCTGCAGCCACCAAGAATCCTGTGTGCAAGCACAGGTCACTATCCACACCTCCCCTCCTGGGAGCCTGTGCAGCAGGCCACTGCCAGGGTCCCGTGATCCAGGGACAATGTCCCCGGGAGAACACACAGCGCGCATCAGGCTGGTGCAACGTCACGCCGGCCTCTGGCGCCACAGGCTCACCCCGCATCCATACCCCTCCCTCCCCCTGGCCTGAGAGAGCCAGAGCCACCGAATCAGCTGCTCCTTTAACCCCGTCCTGTCTGAGCGAAGAACAGACGCCCTCAGGCGACCTACACGCAGAGGCAGGGACAAATCCAAAGCTAAATCCCAGGAACTGTGCAAACAAAGAAGAGAAAGGGAATTCTCTCCCAGCAGCCTCAGGAGCAGCAGATTAAATCTCCACAATCAATTTGATGTACCCTGCATCTGTGGAATACCTGAATAGACAACGAAACAACCCAAATTGAGAGGTGGACTTTGGGAGCAAGATATATTAATTTTTCCCCTTTTCCTCTTTTTGTGAGTGTGTTATGTGTATGCTTCTGTGTCAGATTTTGTCCGTAAAGCTTTGCTTTCACCATTTGTCCTAGGGTTCTGTACATCTGTTTTACTTTTCTTTTTTTTTTTTAATTAAAAAAATTTTTTTCTTAATAATTATTTTTTACTTTTTATTATAACTTTATTTTATTTTATCTTACTTTATTTTATCTTCTTTCTTTCTTCCCTTTCTTTCTCTCTCTCTTTCTTTCTTTCTTTCTTTCATTTTTTCTCCATTTTATTCTGAGCCATGTGGATGAAAGGCTCTTGGTGCTCCAGCCAGGAGTCAGTGCTGTGCCTCTGAGGTGGGAGAGCCAACTTCAGGACACTGGTCCGCAAGACACCTCTTAGCTCCATGTAACATCAAATGGAGAAAATCTCCCAGAGATCTCCATCTCAACACCAAGACCCAGCTTCATTCACCGACCAGCAAGCTACAGTGCTGGACACACTATGCCAAACAACTAGCAAGACAGGAACACAGCCCCATCCATTAGCAGAGAGGCTGCCTAAAATCTTAATAAGGCCACAGACACCCCAAAACACACCACCAGATGTCGATTTGCCCACCAAAAAGACAAGATCCAGCCTCATCCACCAAACACAGGCACTAGTCCCCTCCACCAGGAAGCCTACACAACCCATTAAACCAACCTTAGCCACTGGGGACAGACACCAAAAACAACAGGAACTACGAACCTGCAGCCTGCGAAAAGGAGACCCCAAACACAGTAAGATAAGCAAAATAAGAAGACAGAAAAACACACAGCAGATGAAGGAGCAAGGGAAAAACCCACCAGACCTAACAAATGAAGAGGAAATAGGCAGTTTACCTGAAAAATAATTCAGAATAATGAGAGTAAAGATGATCCAAGATCTTGGAAATAGAATAGAGAAAATGCAAGAAACATTTAACAAGGACCTAGAAGAACTAAAGAGGAAACAAGCAATGATGAACAACACAATAAATGAAATTTAAAATACTGTAGACGGGATCAATAGCAGAATAACTGAGGCCGAAGAACGGATAAGTGACCTGGAAGATAAAATAGTTGAAATAACCACTGCAGAGCAGAATAAAGAAAAAAGAATGAAAAGAACTGAGGACAGTTTCAGAGACCTCTGGGACAACATTAAATGCACCAACATTCGAATTATAGGGGTCCCAGAAGATGAAGAGAAAAAGAAAGGGACTGAGAAAATATTTGAAGAGATTATAGTTGAAAACTTCCCCAATATGGGAAAGGAAATAGTTAATCAAGTCCAGGAAGCACAGAGAGTCCCATACAGGATAAATCCAAGGAGAAACACAACAAGACACATATTAATCAGACTATCAAAAATTAAACACAAAGAAAACGTATTAAAAGCAGCAAGGGAAAAACAACAAATAACACACAAGGGCATCCCCATAAGGTGAACAGCTGATCTTTCAGCAGAAACTCTGCAAGCCAGAAGGGAGTGGCAGTACATATTTAAAGAGATGAAGGAGAAAAACCTACAACCAAGATTACTCTACCCAGCAAGGATCTCATTCAGATTTGATGGAGAAATTAAAACCTTTACAGACAAGCAAAAGCTGAGAGAGTTCAGCACCACCACACCAGCTTTACAACAAATGCTAAAGGAACTTCTCTAGGCAAGAAACACAAGAGAAGGAAAAGACTTACAATAAAAAACCCAAAACTTTTAAGAAAACGGGAATAGGAACATACATATCAATAATTACCTTAAATGTAAATGGATTAAATACTCCCACCAAAAGACACAGACTGGCTGAATGGATACAAAAACAAGACCCGTATATATGCTGTCTACAAGAGACCCACTTCAGACCTAGGGACACATACAGACTGAAAGTGAGGGGATGGAAAAAGATATTCCATGCAAATGGAAATCAAAAGAAAGCTGGAGTAGCAATTCTCATATCAGACAAAATAGACTTTAAAATAAAGAGTATTACAAGAGACAAAGAAGGACACTACATAATGACCAAGGGATCAATCCAAGAAGAAGATATAACAATTGGAAATATTTATGCACCCAACATAGGAGCACATCAATACATAAGGCAAATACTAACAGCCATAAAAGGGGAAATCGACAGCAACACAATCATAGTAGGGGACTTTAACACCCCACTTTCACCAATGGACAGATCATCCAAAATGAAAATAAATAAGGAAAAACAAGCTTTAAATGATACATTAAACAAGATGGACTTAATTGATATTTATCAGACATTCCACCCAAAAACAACAGAATACACATTTTTCTCAAGTGCTCATGGAACATTCTCCAGGATAGATCATATCTTGGGTCACAAATCAAGCCTTGGTAAATTTAAGAAAATTGAAATCATATCAAGTATCTTTTCCGACCACAACGCTATGAGGCTAGATATCAATTACAGGAAAAGATCTGTAAAAAACACAAACACATGGAGGCTACACAATACACTACTTAACAACCAAGTGATCACTGAAGAAATCAAAGGGGAAATCAAAAAATACCCAGAAACAAATGACAATGGAGACACGACGATCCAAAACCTATGGGATGCAGCAAAAGCAGTTCTAAGAGGGAAGTTTATAGCAATACAAGCCTACCTTAAGAAACAGGAAACATCTCAAATAAACAACCTAACCTTGCAGCTAAAGCAATTAGAGAAAGAAGAACAAAAAAACCCCAAAGTTAGCAGAAGGAAAGAAATCATAAAGTTCAGATCAGAAATAAATGAAAAAGAAATGAAGGAAACAATAGCAAAGATTAATAAAACTAAAAGCTGGTTCTTTGAGAAGATAAACAAAATTGATAAACCATTAGCCAGACTCATCAAGAAAAAAAGGGAGAAGACTCAAATCAATGGAATTAGAAATGAAAACGGAGAAGTAACAACTGACACTGCAGAAACACAAAGGATCATGAGATTACTATAAAGAACTCTATGCCAATAAAATGGACAACCTGGAAGAAATGGACAAATTCTTAGAAAAGCACAACCTTTCAAGACTGAACCAGGAAGAAATAGAAAATATGAACAGACCAATCACAAGCACTGAAATTGAAACTGTGATTAAGAATCTTCCAACAAACAAAAGGCAAGGACCAGATGGCTTCACAGGCGAATTCTATGAAACATTTAGAGAAGAGCTAACAGCTATCCTTCTCAAACTCTTCCAAAATATAGCAGAGGGAGGAACACTCCCAAACTCATTCTATGAGGCAACAAACATCCTGATACCAAAACCAGACAAAGATGTCACAAAGAAAGAAAACTACAGGCCAATATCACTGATGAAAGTATATGCAAAAATCCTCAACAAAATACTAGCAAACAGAACCCAACAGCACATTAAAAGGATCATACAGCATGATAAAGTGGGGTTTATTCCATGGATGCAAGGATTATTCAATACATGCAAATCAATCAACGTTATACACCATATTAACAAATTGAAGGAGAAGAACCATATTATCATCTCAATAGATGCAGAAAAAGCTCTTGACAAAATTCAACACCCCGTTATGATAAAATCCCTCCAGAAAGTAGGCATAGAGGGAACTTTCCTCAACATAATAAAGGCCATATAGGATAAACGCAGAGCCAACATTGTCCGCAATGGTGAAAAACTGAAACCATTTCCACTAAGATCAGGAACAAGACTAGGTTGCCTACTCTACCCACTATTATTCAACATACTTTTGGAAGTTTTAGCCACAGCAATCAGAGAAGAAAAAGAAATAAAAGGAATATAAATCAGCAAAGAAGAAGTAAAGATGTCACTGTTTGCAGATGACATGACACTATACATAGAGAATCCTAAAGATGCTACCAGAAAAATACTAGAGCTAATCAATGAATTTGGTAAAGTAGCAGGATACAAAATTAATGCACAGAAATCTCTGGCATTCCTATACACTAATGATGAAAAATCTGAAAGTGAAATTAAGGAGACACTCTCATTTACCACTGTAGCAAAAAGAATAAAATATCTAGGAATAAACCTACTTAAGGAGACAAAAGACCTGTATACAGAAAATTATAACACACTGATGAAGGAGATTAAAGATGACACAAATAGATGGAGAGATATACCATGTTCTTGGACTGGAAGAATCAACATTGTGAAAATGACTCTACTACCCAAAGCAATATACAGATTGAAAGCAATACCTATCAAAGTACCACTGGCATTTTTCACAGAACTAGAACAAAAAATTTCACAGTTTGTATGGAAACACAAAAGACCCCGAATAGCCAAAGCAATCTTGAGAAAGAAAAATGGAGCTGGAGGAATCAGGCTCCCTGACTTCAGACTATACTACAAAGCTACAGTAATCAACACAATATGGTACTGGCACAAAAACAGAAATATACATCAATGGAACAGGATAGAAAGCTCAGAGATAAACCCACGCACATATGGTCACCTTATCTTTGATAAAGGAGGCAAGCATATACAGTGGAGAAAATATAGCCTCTTCAATAAGTGGTGCTGGGAAAACTGGACAGCTACATGTAAAAGTATAAAATTAGAGCACTCCTTAACACCATACACAAAAATAAGCTCAAAATGGATTAAAGACCTAAATGTAAGGCCAGACACTATCAAACTCATACAGGAAAACATAGGCAGAACACTCTATGACATAAATCACAGCAAGATCCTTTTTGACCCACCTCCTAGAGAAATGGAAATAAAAACACAAATAAACAAATGGGACCTAATGAAACTTAAAAGCTTTTGCACAGCAAAGGAAACCATAAACAAGACGAAAAGACAACCCTCAGAATGGGAGAAAATATTTGCAAATGAAGCAACTCACAAAGGATTAATCTCCAAGATTTACAAGCAGCTCATGCAGCTCAATAACAAAAAAACAAACAACCCAATCCAAAAATGGGCAGAAGACCTAAATAGACATTTCTCCAAAGAAGATATACAGATTGCCAACAAACACATGAAAGAATGCTCAACATCATTAATCATTAGAGAAATGCAAATCAAAACTGCAATGAGATATCATCTCACACCAGTCAGAATGGCCATCATCAAAAAATCTAGAAACAATAAATGCTGGAGAGGGTGTGGAGAAAAGGGAACCCTCTTGCACTATTGGTGGGAATGTAAATTGGTACAGTCACTATGGAGAACAGTATGGAGGTTTCTTAAAAAACTACAAATAGAAGTACCATATGACCCAGCTATCCCACTTCTGGGCATATACCCTGCAAAAACCATAATTCAAAAAGAGTCATGTACCAAAATGTTCACTGCAGCTCTATTTACAATAGCCAGGACATGGAAGCAACCTAAGTGTCCATCTACAGATGAATGGATAAAGAAGATGTGGCACATATATATAATGGAATATTACTCAGCCATATAAAGGAATGAAACTCAGTTATTTGTAGTGAGGTGGATGGACCTATGGACTGTTATACAGAATGAAGTAAGTCAGAAAGAGAAAAACAAATACCATATGCTAACACATATATATGGAATCAAAAAAAAAAAGAAGAAAAAAGAAGAAAAAATGATCAGAAGAACCTAGGGGCAAGACAGGAATAAAGATGCAGACCTACTAGAGAATGAACTTGAGGATATGGGGAAGGGGAGGGGTAAGCTGTGACAAAGTGAGAGAGTGGCATGGACATATATACACTACCAAACTCAAAATAGATAGCTAGTGGGAAGGAGCCGCATAGCACAGGGAGATCAGCCTGGTGGTTTGTGACCACCTAGAGGGGTGAGATAGGGAAGTTGGGAGGGAGGGAGACGCAAGAGGGAAGAGTTTTGGGAACATATGTATATGTATAACTGATTCACTTTGTTATAAAGCAGAAACTAACACACCATTGTAAAGAAATGATACTCCAATAAAGATGGTAAAAAAAAAAGACACTGATGAAAGATATTAAAGATGATACAAACTGATGGAGAGATATACTGTGTTATTTGATTGGAAGAATCAACATTGTGAAAATGACTATACTACCCAAAGCAATACACAGATTCAATGCAATCCCTATCAAACTACTAATGGCATTTTTCACAGAAGTAGAAAAAAATTTCAGAATTTGTATGGAAACACAAAAGACTCCGAATAGCCAAAGCAATCTTGAGAAAGGAAATCGGAGCTGGAGGAATCAGGCTCCCTGACTTCAAACTATACCACAAAGCTACATTAATCCCGACAGTATGGCACTGGCAAAAAACGGAAATATAGATCAATGGAATAGGATAGAAAGCCCAGAGATAAACCCACGCACATATGGTCACCTTATTTTTGATAAAGGAGGCAAGAATATACAGTGGAGAAAAGACAGCCTCTTCAATAAGTGGTGCTTGGGAAACTGGACAGCTACATATAAAATAATGAAATTACAACAGTCCGTAACACCATACACAAAAGTAACCTCAAAATGGATTAAAGACCTAAATGTAAGGCCAGACACTATACAACTCTTAGAGGAAAACATAGGCAGAACACTCTATGACATACATCACAGCAAGATCCTTTTTGACCCACCTCCTAGAGAAATGGAAATAAAAACAAAAATAAACAAGTGGGACCTAATGAACCTTAAAAGCTTTTGCACAGCAAAGGAAACCATAAGACAAAGAGACAACCCTCAGAATTGGAGAAAATTGTTGCAAAGGAAGCAACTGACCAAGGATTAATCTCCAAAATATACAGGCAGGTCATGCACCTCAATATAAAAAAAACAAACCCAATTCAAAAATGTGCAGAAGACCTAAATAGACATTTCTGCAAAGAAGATATACAGATTGCCAACAAACACATGAAAGGATGCTCAGCATCACTAATCGTTAGAGAAATGGAAATCAAAACTACAATGATGTATCACCTCACACCGGTCAGAATGGCCATCATCAAAATTTCTACAAACAGTAAATGCTGGAGAGGGTGTGGAGAAAAGGGAACCCTCTTGCACAGTTGGTGGGAATGTAAACTGATATAGCCACTATGGAGAACAGTATGGAGGTTCCTTAAAAACTAAAATAGAACTACCATACAACCCAGCAATCCCACTACTGGACATATACCCTGAGAAAACCATAATTCAAAAAGAGTCATGTACCAAAATGTTCATTGCAGCTCTATCTACAATAGCCAGGACATGGAAGCAACCTAAGTGTCCACTGACAGATGAATGTATAAAGAAGATGTGGCACTTATATACAATGGAATATTACTCAGCCCTAAAAAGAAACGAAATTGAGTTATTTGTAGTGAGGTGGATGGACGTAGAATCTGTCATATGAGTGAAGTAAATCAGAAAGAGAAAAACAAATACCATATGCTAACACATATATATGGAATCTAAAAAAAAAAAGGGTTCTGAAGAACCTAGGGGCAGGACAGGAATAAAGACACAGACGTAGAGAATGGACTTGAAGACACAGGGAGGGGCAAGGGTAAGCTGAGACGAAGTGAGAGAGTGGCATGAACATATATACACTACCAAATGTAAAATAGATAGCTAGTGGGAAGCACCTGCATAGCATTGGGAGATCAGCTCGGTGCTGTGTGACCACCTAGAGGGGTGGGATATGTAGGGTGGGAGGGAGTCGCAAGAGGGAGGGGATATGGGGATATATGTATATGTATAGCTGACTCACTTTGTTATTCAGCAGCAACAAACACAACAATGTAAAGCAATTATACTCCAATAAGGATGTTTAAAAAAATATATCTGTAACAAAAACCATCTCAGAAACAAAAATGATTATTGAAAGGGAGAAAAAAATCACATTTTTTCCTTAGAACCAATAAATGCGTTTCAATTAATCATTAAAAAAAAAAGTGGATATAGCCTAAATATCCATCAGCTGATGAATGGATAAACAGAATGTCGTATATCATTATATTATTCAGCCATAATAAAGAATGAAGTACTAATACATGGCACAACATGGGTGAACCTTGAAAACATTATGCAAAGTGAAAGAAGCCAGGCACAAAGGACTACATATTTTATGATTCCATTTATATGAAATGGCCAAAATAAGCAAATCCTTAGAGACAGAAGATAGATTAGTGATTGCCAGGGCCTGGGAGGAGGGGAGAAGGGGAAATAACTGTTAATGGGTACTGGGTTTCTTTAGAGGAGGATGAAAATATTCTACAATTAGGTAGTAGTGATGGTAGTACAACTTTGTGAATATACTAAAAAAAAACCCACTAAATTGTACAGTTTTTAAAAATCCTATAATTCCCTTTAGGGGCACATTTTCTAGTTACCTCTTTTGATGAGTGAAGCATATCTTTTAACTTTTGAAGCCTTCCTGAATGTACATGCTTCTGGACACCTGTACTAAATGGACCTTCTTCGTGTTTCTTGTCTTTGTCCCATGTTCTTCTGCAAACACAGCTTCAATGTTTTCTATCTTGGTATCTTAGTCCATTAATTATGACTGCCAAATGGTGATGGAGGCCCAAATAGAGGAGTTGAGAATGTATCATGGGCCACTTTGTATAATAACTTATTTCAGGTCATATTGTAATGACTACAAAATACCCTAAATTTAGGAATTATGTTTTCTTCTTTCCTTCTCTTCTGCTTTCCTCTATGGACTGAGAAAATGTAATTGTCATAGCCTCTGGTTAGTTTTAATCACATGAAGTAAACCCAGAAGGCCCAAAATTGCATTCCTAATGCCCTTTAGCTCTCTCTGCTTCACCATCTACAAATATGTAGCTTGTGTTTGATTTCTCTCAAGCAAGGCTTCCCAAAAGTGTCTGATCTACCAATCTCCAATAAATGGGTTGACTTGAAGATGGTAAGAGCTTCATGTTTTACCTTTCTCACTGCCGCTAACATTTTACCAAAGGTCTACTGTTAATATATGTTCTAAACCAGCCATCCTCAACCCTAGATACACATTCAAATAACCTGGGAAATAATTTTTGAATATTGATGCCTGAACCCCAGACCCAATTAATTGGTATAGGTTGGGGCCTGAAAATTGATATTTTTTAAAAGTTCCCCTGGGCAACTCCAGTGGGCAGCCAGGGTTGATGAAAACTGCACTAAGAAAGACTTCAGTATTTCTTAAATTTAGATTTACTAATTATATTTTTATCAAGCAATATAGATATAAAGTTCTAAAAGACAAATGGTACTTACTACAAAGCTTTTTAAGAAAGCAATTTCTTGCTCTACCCCTTCCCATCCCTGATCCTCATTCCCCAGAGGCAACCACATTCAACTCTTTTTTTAAAAAATAAATTTATCTATTTATTTATTTTTGGCTGCATTGGGTCTTTGTTGCTGCACACGGGCTTTCTCTAGTTGAGGCGAGCGGGGGCTGCTCTTCATTGCGGTGCGCGGGCTTCTCATTGCGGTGGCTTCTCTTGTTGTGGAGCATGGGTTCTAGGCACGTGGTCCTCAGTAGTTGTGGCACACGGGCTCAGGAGTTGTTGGGCACGGGTTTAGTTGCTCCACAGCATGTGGGATCTTCCCGGACCAGGGCTTGAACCTGTGTCCCCTGCATTGGCAGGCGGATTCTTAACCACTGTGCCACCATGGACGCCCCATATTCAACCCTTTTAACTAGTCCCTTAAATTATTTACATCTTTTATCATTATATTGATATTTCTTATTTATTTTCAATTTTATTTATTGTGAGTTGACTTCCTACTACAGAGGACGATGATCTACCTCTCCTCTTCCAGCATTCTGCACACAAAAGTTTCCCTTCCACCTTCCCAGCATAGTTATAACATGGTTTGGGGTTAAAGCAATATTCAGTGTTGACATATTTATGACTATGTAAATATAATAAAATGGCAGACTTAAGCCCTAACCTATCAGTAATTACCTTAAATATAAACAGTTTAAGTTCACCAATTGAAAGACAGAGATTAGCAAAGTGGATTAAAAAATTTAATCAAACCATATCCTGTCTACAAGAAACTCACTTCGAATACAACCACAGAAAAGTAAAAGAATGGAAAAATATGTACAACACATTATGTCTTTTTAAAAAGCAGAACTGACTATATTAACATTAGACTCCAGAGCAAAGAAAATTACTAGAAACAAAGAGGGACATTATATAATGATAAAAGGATCAGTTCACCAAGAAGAGATATTGAGGCAGAAAAAGCATCTGCAAAATCCAACATTCATTCATGATTTAAAAAAAAAACCCTCAGAAAACTAGAAATAGAAGGAAATTTCCTCAACTTGGTAAACAGTACTTACAAAAACTTACAGTTAATATTGTATTTAATTGTGAAAGACTGAATGCTTCCCCTCTAAGATCGGGAACAAGGCAAGGATGTATGCATCTCACCACTCTCATTCAACATTCTACTGGAAGTTCTAGCCAGTGAAATAAGACCCAAAAAATAGAATAAATAAAAGAGATACATATTTTTTAAAAGAAAAAATAAAACTGTCCCTATTTGCAGATGTCTATACTGTACGAAATCCCAAGGAATCTAAAACAAAACAAAACCCTCCTAGAACTTATGAGTTCAGCAAGGTTTCAGAATACAAGATCAACACTTAAAAATCAATCGCATTTCTGTATGTTAACAACATACTTGTGGAAACAAAAATTAAAAACACAATACCAGGGACTTCCCTGGTGGCGCAGTGGTTAAGAATCTGCCTGCCAATGCAGGGGACATGGGTTCAATCCCTGGTCCGGGAAGATCCCACATGCCGCGGAGCAACTAAGCCCGCATGCCACAACTACTGAAGGCCGCGTGCCTAGAGCCTGAGCTCCGCAGCAAGAGAAGCTACCACAATGAGAAGCCCGTGCACCACAACGAAGAGTATCCCCTGATCGCCTCAATTAGAGAAAGCCCGCGGGCAGCAATGAAGACCCAATGCAGCCATAAATAAATACATTTATATATATATTAAAAAAAAATACGATTTATGGTGTGTGCTAAAGAAAATTAAATAGATATAAACCTAAAAGCATGTACAGGATCTGTATGCTGAAAATTACAAAACGCTGATGAGAGAAATCAAAGACCTAAATAAATGGAGAAACATATGTTCATCGATTGGAAGACTGAGAATATTGTAGATGTCAATTCTCTCCGAATAGATTTATAGGTTTAATGCAATTCCTACTGAAGTTTTTTTGGAGACACAAACAAGCTTATTCTAAAATGTATATGGAAAGGTACAAGCCCTAGAATAGCAATATTAAAATAAAATTTTAAATAAGACATACCTAATTTTTAATTTTTAAAATATTAAACTAAAATAATCTTTAAAAAGAAGAGTAAATTGGGAGGGATCTTACCTGATGGCTTACTATATAGCTGCAGTAATCAAGGTAATTATTGTCTTAGCAGGGAAATGGGCATAGATCAATGGAACAAAATCAAAATCTCATATAGACTCACACAAATACAGCCAGCTGATTTTTGACAAAGATACAAAAGCAATCCAATGGAGGAAGGATAGCCTTTTCAACAAATGGTGCTGGAGCAATTGGATATTCATAAGCAAAAAAATGAACCTTGACCTAAACCTCAAACCTTACAAAAATCAACTCAAAATGGATCAAGGAGTGAATGTAAAATGTAAAACTCTAAAACTTTTAGAAACAAAATATAGGAAAAACTCTTTGGGACCTAGGACTAGGTGAAGAGTTCTTAGACTTGACATGAAAAGCACAGTCCTTAAAAGGAAAAATTGATGAATTGGACTTTATCAAAATTAAAGACATTTGTTTCATTGAAAGACTGTTAAGAAGATGAAATGACAAGTTACAGACTGGGAGAAAATATTTGCCAGCCACATACCCAGTGAAGGCCTTATATCTAGAATATATAAAGAACTCTCAGAACTCAACTATAAAAAAAAGAGGAAACAATCCAACTAGAAACTTGGCAAAAGACATGAACATTCATTTCACCAAAGAGGAGATACGGATGGCAAATAAGTGTCTGAAAAGATATTCAACACCACTAGCCATTAAGGAAATGTAAATTAAGACTGCAATGAGATATCAGTTGAAATAAAAAAGTGATAAATAACACATGCTGGTGAGGACACAGACAAATTGGATCTCTATACATTGCTAGTGGGAATGTAAAATGGTGCAGCCAGTCTGGAGAAGAGTTGGGGGTAGAGTGAATATGTACAGAGAGGTAATATTAGGGGGTTCTTTTGTGGTGATGGGAACCACTTCTGTATCTTGCTTGTGGTAGTGGCATAGAACCACACACACACACACACACACACACACACACACACACACACAGGGTTTTTTTAATGGTGAAAACTGAATGTGGTCCGTAGTCTAATTAAGAGTAATGTACCAATGTCAGTTTCCTAATTTTGATATTATTCTACAGCTGTGATATTGGGGGAAGCTGGGTGAAGGATGAACTTGTACTATTTTTGCAATTTCCTCTAAGTATATAATTATTTCAAAATAACTTTTTTTAACTTTAAGAAATACATCCCCCATAAAGTCTTTTTGGTCTTGTAAATATCCCTCAGTGGGGAAAATCCTTAAGCAATTGCTTTCCAGCTATAGCTTTATCCAGCTCATTTTGTTAGGTCATTTCCTGCCCTGAGGGCATGTTGGATTGTATCAGGGGTGCTTCAGGAGACAGAAGGAGGGAGTCCCAGGAAAATGGGGGAGGACCTCACAAGGAGGGGTGCATGTACCAACCACCACCTTCTCTTCAAATGCTTGTCCAACATTAGCCAGCCCTGTCTCAATATCTCTGCCGAGGTCCATTGGCCTAATCCACACACAGAGGTGGCAAGACAGAAGTTAGCCTGCAATTTACAAAGTTTGCTCTGTTCCCACATCTGCCTGATGCTTGCTGGGTGCCTAAATTTCTCCTATGAAGAACAGGAGTCATGCCATTGTGCTGTAGTAGCTGGGAATAAATGGGCTAAAGAAGAATTCAAAAGTATCATAATTGTAGTGATGCCAAAAGGGGAAATCTTCTCACTGTGTGTGTCCCCCCATCCTATCCTTCCCCAGATTCAGTTCCTAGGAGACCCTCACAATTTTAACAAGTGCTTTACATAGTTATGAATACCTGAATTGTAACTATATCAAAACATTATATGAAATGCTTTATGCATAAAATAACATTCCTTATTCACAGTTGGAAGGAGGTATGGTAGTTGGCCTATGGAGGTTTGAAACACAGCTCATTTTCATTGCCAGAATTTATTTTTGTTATACTATTCCATGAAGTCTAAAAATAAAGATATGATTGTAAAATTATAATAACCTAGAATAAAGAGGATAAAATACTATTTGTGAGTCTGTGCCTTGTAAATATTTATCAGTGCTTAATTTGTACAATACATCCACAAAAACAAAAAAAATAATATAAAGTATCATAATTGCAAGCTTGGATGATTAGAGCAGCTTGGGATTGCTGAAGGATTTAGAGTCTGAGCTTTTTTTTTTAAATTTTATTGAAGTATAGTTGATTTACAATGCTGTGTTAATTTCTCCTGTACAGCAAAGTGATTCAGTTATACATATATATACATTCTTTTTCATATTCTTTTCCATTATGGTTTATCACAGGATACTGAATATCATTCCCTGTGCTATACAACAGGACCTTGTTGTTTATCCATTCTATGTATAATAGTTTGCATCTGCTAATCCCAAACTCCCACTCCATCTCTCCGCCCTCCCCCATCCCCCTTGGCAACCACAAGTCTCTTCTCTATGTCTGTGAGTCTGTTTCTGTTTCATGGATAAGTTCGTGTCATATTTTAGATTCCACATAAAAGTGATATCATATGGTATTTGTATTTCTCTTTCTGACTTCCTTCACTTAGTGTGATAATCTCTACTTGCATCCATGTTGCTGCAAATGGCATGATTTCATTCTTTTTTATGGTTGAGTGATATTCCATTGTGTATATGTGTATGTATGTGTATGTGTGTATACACACACACACACACACACACACACACACATAGGGTCTGAGCTTTTCACAGAAAGGCACCTGAATCAGAGACAGGAGTCTCCAAATTCTTTAGCACTCAGCAGGCTCCTCCTGTCAGTCTAGACTTTTGCTTCTAAGACACCAGGCTTTAAGAGTCACTGAGAAGCTGTTCCCCTGCCGAACAGACAGAAACACATAGCAAACATCATCCCATTTTTCTTGAGGGGTACTTCTGAATGTCCCAACATCAAGGCAGGAGAAACCCCACCGTTCAGAAGGATTCTGGTTCCGACAACAGCAGGCCATTAATTTGGAGACAGAGATCACTGTTACAACTGAATGCCAGAGGCGGGGAAAATGTCTGTCTAACTGCTGACACAGTCTCAGCTACTGGTGGCTAAAACCAGGCCACACAGAGTTTGAGGAGGGAACAAGAGTTTGTCTGGGGAGACTAAGGGTGAGGGGCTGAGGAAAGGGAAATATGTGCATTGTGACCAGCAAGAACTTTCTGGTGAGCAGTATTTCTTACACTCAAATTGCTGTTTTATAGAGCCTGGCCATGAATGGAGCTGGTACATGAAAAAGCAGAGAAGCACCTGTGAAATAAAGCAAGAAGCTCTTTGACAGAAGGTGTTAAAGGAGCCTGGGGAGACATACTTGCTGACAGCTTGATGGATGCATAGGTGTGATGGTCCCTTCCTTCAACACTAATTGCAAAGTCATGGGCATTAAGGAACGCACACAAGATGGGTAATTATCACAAACATGATTTTCAAAAACTAGGAAGGATACGATCAGAGGAAAACCCTGAAGTGATCACAGCCACTGAGGATCATTATTCGTTTGCTGAAGCTAATGACAGGTTGGCTCTTAGAAACTAGTGGGGACGGGGCTTCTGGTGGGAAGAGAAGAGAGTATTCAGTTTCTTGTTAAGCAAAACCTGTCCCCCAGAAACAGCTAAAACGTCCTACTGCAGTTGAATTTAAGCTACAATACACAAATGTTTTATGATACGGTCCTTTTTCATGATACTGCTGACTTGGAATGTGCTTGTGTTGGTTTAGAGTTTCATTTCTGCCCTTAGGTTGGCATACAGACTGTGCTTTTCAGTAAAATGGCAGCATTTGTCAAGGTGTGATTGTGAATTCTGTCCATATGTGTTAAGCACAACTGTCCTTGGAGAGCCTACTCTGCGGGGTCAAGGGGACAAAGCCACCTTGCCCGAGGAGAGAGGAGACTTCTGAGGAAAGTGCTGTGGATAGCTATTCGAGTGGAAAGGCACTCAGGAGAGAGGAAGCAGATAAACAGGGAAGGAAAGACCCCCACACATGCTCGGCTGCTCGGAGATGAGTGCCAGAACCTAGCGTCCATTGGCATGCAGACATGGCAATCCTCAGGCTGGCTCTTGGCCTAGGGTCATGCTGTAGAGCAGGCTGGGAGTATCTCCCTGGCTCTTGATACTCCTCTCTGCCCTATTTTGAGACTCTCCCATTTTAGGCTTTCTGACTTGCTCTCCAAAGTGTTCTATGACCTGGGTCAAGAGGAGCACAAGGGGAACATTTGGAACAAACTCTTTCACACGGAGATGTGACCCAGCATGATTCCTTACCCCCACTCCTGCCCCCACTCTTACCTTTAAATTCTCACTGAAGTGAGCAAAAAGGTGTTGGGGATCTAGGCAAATATGCAATACAGCCCCTTTATTCACCTGATCCCTAAAATGGATATCTGACTGTGATTGTTCTAGCTCAGACTCTCTTTGCCCTACTCTGGTAAGAGAACCCCTTTATCCTGCAGAGAACCCATCATCCTTGCAGTTTGGTTGGAGCTGAAACCATCTGCCCCTCCTGACCACAGGGCTGGGCCTCCTGTGACCTAAACTGGCCAGTCAGCATCCACCTCCCTCTTAAGCATAGTGCTTGAACGAAGGGAGGGCACAACAGAGAGCAAGACTTCAGGTACTAAACTAGCTACGGAAGCCAAAACTTGACCCCATGGGTAATCAGATTGGGAAGAGACGTTAGGATATACTGGAAAGAGACAAACACAGAGTTCTAATCTGAGAGCATCCAGGGGAGAAGACATATCGTCATGGTAGATATCCAGGCTGAAGAAACGAGACAAAAGTCTAGTTCTGTGAAATGGACTAGAAAGATCCAGAACCAATTTAGAAGCAAGCAGAGCCCAACGCTGAGCCCAGAATGTTAAAGCGGGGCTCCAGAAGTTTTCACTGCGAAGAGACAGTGTTTGTTATAGAGAATGAGGCAAGATTTAGCCTTGAGGTGGGAATTGAGGGGTCCTTTTAGGAGAAAATGATAATAGTGACTAGAAAGCCAGCTGGAAATGTCACTGCTACCATCCTGACACCTCCTTCAGTTCTATGTATGACACTATTAGAACTGGATTTTGTTTTTAGCAAAGGGCTATTTCATTCCTTATAAGAAAATTTCCTGTTAGTATATGGGCCATCATTTAAATGGTTATCAGCCATTTATACCTTAGTATGAATTTGCTTACATATTTCCTTCTTGAGAGTGGATTTTGATGGAGGCTGGAAGAAATTATTCATATAGCAGAGTCTTACTGAGAGGCTAAGGGCCAGGCACTGTGCTACACCCTAGGGGTACAAAGATGAAGCAAAGCACATGTGCTTCAACCCTGAAGAATTTTATAGCCCTCTAGATTGAAGGTGGAAAGGAAGCCACTAAAAAGAAAAAGATGTGCAACAGGGAACCTGGATATAGTATAGAGAAATGTTTTATTTTCTAGTGTTTCCAAAGGACTCATTTCTTCATGGAAATCCCACAGATGATCCTCGCCATCTTCCCACAGCCGTTAGCCTCAACTCTTCAAGTAGCATCAGGGCTTCTTTTTCCATACTTACTGTCAGGAGTAGAGATGCTGGGAAGATCATTTTGTCCAATAGCCTTTGACTTATTAACAAGGAAAACCAGGACCAAAGAGATAAAGCAACTGGAAGAAATTATGATGGGAGTTCATGACAAAAGTTCATGGGTTCCTCCAAACTTCTTGTCAACACCCTTTCACTGAACCTGCTGTATAAAAATAAATAAATAAATAAAATTTTTTTAAAAAAAGGGTGGTGATGGTGGGATAAATTGGGAGATTAGGATTGACATATATACACTGATATGTATAGAATAGATAACTGATAAGAACCTGTTGTATAAAATAAATAAATAAATAAAATTTAAGATTGGAACCAAGATGGTGGAGTAGAAGGACGTGCTCTCACTTCCTCTTGCGAGAACACCAGAATCACAACTAGCTGCTGGACAGTCATCGACAGGAAGACACTGGAACTCACCAAAAAAGATACCCACATCAAAAGACAAAGGAGAAGTCAAAATGAGATGGTAGGAGGGGTGCAATCACAGTAAAATCAAATGCCATAACTGCTGGGTAGGTGACTCACAGGCTGGAGAACACTTATACCACAGAAGTCCACCCACTGGAGTTAAGGTTCTGAGCCCCATGTCAGGCTTCCCAACCTGGGGGTCTGGCAATGGGAGGAGGAATTCCTAGAGAATCAGACTTTGAAGGCTACTGGGATTTTATTGCAGGACTTTGACAGAACTGGGGGAAGCAGAGACTCCACTCTTGCATGGCACACACAAAGTAGTGTGCACATCAGGACCCAGGGGAAGGAGCAGTGACCCCAGGGGAGACTGAAACAGACCTACCTGCTAGTGTTGGGGGGGTTCCTGCAGAGGCGGTGTGTGGCTATGGCTCACCATGGGGACAAGGACACTGGCAGCAGAAGTTCTGGGAAGTACTCCTTGGCGTGAGCCCTCCCAGAGTCCGCCATTAGCCCCACTAAAGAGCCCAGGTAGGCTCCAGTGTTGGGTTGCCTCAGGCCCAACAAACAACAGGGAGGGAACCCAGCCCCACCCATCAGCAGTCAATCGAATTAAAGCTTTACTGAGCTCTGCCGACCAGAGCAACAGTCAGCTCTACCCCCCACCAGACCTTCCCATCAGGAAACTTGCATAAGCCTCTTAGATAGCCTCATCCACCAGAGGGCAGACAGCAGAAGGAAGAAGAACTACAAACCTGCAGCCTGTGGAACAAAAACCACATTCACAGAAAGAGAGACAAGATGAAAAGGCAGAGGGCTATGTACCAGATGAAGGAATAAGATAAAACCCCAGAAAGACAACTAAATGAAGTGGAGATAGGCAACCTTCCAGAAAAAGAATTCAGAATAATGATAGTGAAGATGATCCAGGACCTCGGAAAAGGAATGCAGGCAAAGATCGAGAAGATGCAAGAAATGTTTAACAAAGACTGAGAAGGATTGAAGAACAAACAAACAGAGATGACCAATACAATAACTGAAATGAAAACTACACTACAAGGAATCAATAACAGAATAACTGAGGCAGAAGAACGGATAAGTGACCTGGAAGACAGAATGGTGGAATTCACTGCTGCAGAACAGAATAAAGAAAAAAGAATGAAAAGAAATGAAGACAGCCTACGAGACCTCTGGGACAACATTAAACGCAACAACATTCGCATTATAGGGGTCCCAGAAGGAGAAGAGAGAGAGAAAGGACCCGAGAAAATATTTGAAGGGATTATAGTCGAAAACTTCCCTAACACGGGAAAGGAAATAGCCACCCAAGTCCAGGAAGCACAGAGAGTCCCATAAGGATAACCCAAGGAGAAACATGCTGAGACACATAGTAATCAAACTAGCAAAAATTAAAGACAAAGAAAAATTATTAAAAGCAGCAAGGGAAAAACGAGAAATAACATACAAGGGAACTCCCATAAGGTTAACAGCTGATTTCTCAGCAGAAACTCTACAAGCCAGAAGGGAATGGCATGATATACTTAAAGTGATGAAAGGGAAGAACCTACAACCAAGATTACTCTACCTGGCAAGGATCTCATTCAGATTCAATGGAGAAATCAAAAGCTTTACAGACAAGAAAAGCTGAGAGAATTCAGCACCACCAAACCAGCTCTACAACAAATGCTAAAGGAACTTCCCTAAGTGGGAAACACAAGGGAAGAAAAGGACTTACAAAAACAAACCCAAAACAGTAAGAAAATGGTCATAGGAACATACATATCGATAATTACCTTAAACGTGAATGGATTAAATCCTGCAACCAAAAGACAGAGACTGGCTGAATGGATCCAAACACAAGAGCCATATATATGCTGTCTACAAGAGACCCACTTCAGACCTAGGGACACATACAGACTGAAAGTGAGGGGATGGAAAAAGATATTGCATGCAAATGGAAATCAAAAGAAAGCTGGAGTAGCTATACTCATATCAGATAAAATAGACTTTAAAATAAAGAATGATACAAGAGACAAGGAAGGACACTACATAATGATCAAGGGATCAATCCAAGAAGAAGATATAACAATTATAAATATATATGCACCCAACATAGGAGCACCTCAATACATAAGGCAACTGCTAACAGCTATAAAAGAGGAAATCAACAGTAACACAATAATAGTGGGGGACTTTAACACCTCACCTACATCAATGGAGAGATCATCCAAAATGAAAATAAATAAGGAAACAGAATCTTTAAATGACACAATAGACCAGATAGATTTAATTGATATTTATAGGACATTTCATCCAAAAACAGCAGATTACACTTTCTTCTCAAGTGCGCATGGAACATTCTCCAGGATAGATCACATCTTGGGTCACAAATCAAGCCTCAGTAAATTTAAGAAAATTGAAATCATATCAAGCATCTTTTCTGACCACGACGCTATGAGATTACAAATCAATTACAGGGGAAAAAACGGAGAAAACACAAACACATGGAGGCTAAACAATATGTTACTAAATAACCAAGAGATCACTGAAGAAATCAAAGAGGAAATCAAAAAATACCTAGAGACAAATGACAATAAAAACACAATGATCCAAAACCTATGGGATGCAGCAAAAGCAGCTCTAAGAGGGAAGTTTATAGCTATACAAGCCTACCTCAAGAAACAAGAAAAATCTCAAGTAAACAAACTAACCTTACACCTAAAGGAACTAGAGAAAGAAGAACAAAAAAACCCCCAAAGTTAGCAGAAGGAAAGAAATCATAAAGATCAGAGCAGAAATAAATGAAATAGAAACAAAGAAAACAATAGCAAAGATCAATACAACTAAAAGCTGGTTCTTTGAGAAGATAAACAAAATTGATAAACCATTAGCCAGACTCATCAAGAAAAAGAGGGAGAGGAGGCAAATCAATAAAATTAGAAATGAAAAAGGAGAAGTTACAACAGACACCACAGAAATACAAAGCATCCTGAGACTACTACAAGCAACTCTATGCCAATAAAATGACAACCTGGAAGAAATGGATAAATTCTTAGAAAGGCATAACCTTCCAAGACTGAACCAGGAAGAAACAGAAAATATGGACAGACCAATCACAAGTAAAGTGAAGACAGTAAAGATTAAAAATCTTCCAAAAAACAAAAGTCCAGGACCAGATGGCTCAACAGGTGAATTCTATCAAACATTTAGAGAAGAGTTAACAACCATCCTTCTCAAACACTTCCAAAAAATTGCAGAGGAAGGAACACTCTCAAACTCATTCTATGAGGCCACCATCACCCTGATACCAAAACCAGACAAAGATACTACAAAAAAAGAAAATTACAGACCAATATCACTGATGAATATAGATGCAAAAATCCTCAACAAAATACTAGCAAACAGAATCCAACAACACATTAAAAGGATCATACACCATGATCAAGTGGGATTTATCCCAGGGATGCAAGGATTCTTCAATATACGCAAATCAATCAATGTGATACACCATATTAACAAATTGAAGAATGAAAAGCATATGATCATCTCAATAGATGCAGAAAAAGCTTTTGACAAAATTCAACACCCATTTATGATAAAAACTCTCCAGAAAGTGGGCATAGAGGGAACCTACCTCAACATAATAAAGGCCATATATGACAAACCCACAGCAAACATCATTCTCAGTGGTGAAAAACTGAAAGCACTTCCCCTAAGATCAGGAACGAGACAAGGATGTCCACTCTCACCACTATTATTCAACATAGTTTTGGAAGTCCTAGCCACGGCAATCAGAGAAGAAAAAGAAATAAAAGGAATACAAACTGGAAAAGAAGAAGTAAAACTGTCACTTTTGCAGATGACATGATACTATACATAGAGAATCCTAAAGATGCCACCAGAAAACTACTAGGGCTAATCAATGAATTTGGTAAAGTTGCAGGATACAAAATTAATGCACAGAAATCTCTTGCATTCCTATACAGTAATGATGAAAAATCTGAAACAGAAATTATGGAAACACTCCCATTTACCATTGCAACAAAAAGAATAAAATACCTAGGAATAAACCTACCTAGGGAGACAAAAGACCTGTATGCAGAAAACTATAAGACACTGATGAAAGAAATTAAAGATGGTATCAACCGATGGAGAGATATACCATGTTCTTGGATTGGAAGAATCAATATTGTGATAATGACTATACTACCCAAAGCAAACTACAGATTCCATGTAATCGTTATCAAAATACCAATGGCATTTTTTACAGAACTAGAACAAATTATCTTAAAATTTGTATGGAGACACAAAAGACCCGGAATAGCCAAAGCAGTCTTGAGGGAAAAAAATGGAGCTGGAGGAATCAGACTCCCTGACTTCAGACTATACTATAAAGTTACAGTCATCAAGACAAGATGGTACTGGCACAAAAACAGAAACATAGATCAATGGAACAAGATAGAAAGCCCAGAGATTAACCCACGCTCGTATGGTCAACTAATCTACGACAAAGGAGGCAAAGATATACAATGGAGAAAAGACAGCCTCTTCAATAAGTGGTGCTGGGAAAACTGGATAGCTACATGTAAAAGAATGAAATTAGAACACTCCCTAACACCATACACAAAAATAAACCCAAAGCAGATTCGAGACCTAAATGTAAGACCAGACACTATAAAACTCTTAGAGGAAAACATAGGAAGAACACTCTTTGACATAAATCACAGCAAGATCTTTTTTGATCCACCTCCTAGAGTAATGGAAATAAAAACAAAAATAAACAAATGGGACCTAATGAAACTTCAAAGCTTTTGCACAGCAAAGGAAACCATAAACAAGACGAAGAGACAACCCTCAGAATGGGAGAAAATATCTGCAAACGAATCAATGGACAAAGGATTAATCTCCAAAATATATAAACAGCTCATGCAGCTCAATATTAAAAAAACAAACAACCCAATCCAAAAATGGGCAGAAGACCTAAATAGACATTTCTCCAAAGAAGACATACAGATGGCCAAGGAGCACATGAAAAGCTGCTCAACATCACCAATTATTAGAGAAACGCAAATCAAAAGTACACTGAGGTTTCACCTCACACCAGTTAGAATGAGCATCATCAGAAAATCTACAAACAACAAATGCTGGAGAGGGTGTGGAGAAAAGGGAACCCTCTTGCACTGTTGGTGGGAATGTAAATTGATACAGCCACTATGGAGAACAGTATGGAAGTTCCTTAAAAAACTAAAAATAGAATTACCATATGATCCAGCAATCCCACTACTGGGCATATACCCAGAGAAAACCATAATTCAAAAAGACACATGCACCCCAATGTTCATTGCAGCACTATTTACAATAGCCAGGTCATGGAAGCAACCTAAATGCCCATAGACAGATGAATGGATAAAGAAGTTGTGGTACATATATACAATGGAATATTACTCAGCCATAAAAATGAACGAAATTGAGTCATTTGTTGAAACGTGGATGGATCTAGAGACTGTCATACAGACTGAAGTCAGAAAGGGAAAAACAAATATATTAACGCATGTATGTGGAACCTAGAAACATGGTACAGATGAACCGGTTGGCAGGACAGAAGTTGAGACACAGATGTAGAGAACAAACGTATGGACACCAAGGGGGGAAAACTGCGGTGGGTTGGGGATGGTGGAGTGCTGAATTGGGCGATTGGGATTGACATGTATACACTGATGTGTATAAAATTGATGACTAATAAGAACTTGCACTATAAAAAATCAAACAAACAAAAAAACAACTAATACCAAACTTTCTTTGGGTTATTTGTATGGAAATATGGTAATATAAATATTTCAGACATTACATGAAATTTCTAAAAATCTTATATGTTATGGTATAATGTTATAAGTCATAATTCTAGGTATTACTTTAAAATGTATATCTCAGAAATAACTAAATTTCCTTGTCAATTCCATTATTATGAACTTTCATCAAATCTTTAACCATGGTCATTTTTAAGTCTTTTGTCATTTACAGACAGTTCTGGGTGTACTCTGATGCTTTTGCAAAAATGTTCCTATAAAAGGGTTTCATCTTCAAGGAATTCATGGAAAAGACTCTGACAAGTACAGGTTTCTGGTAACTGACTATACTGCTGAAATGAATGAATAAGCATTTTCAGAACTCTAATGGAAAACTGATGAATTCATAAAAGTACTAAGAAAAGATCAAGATGAAAAATAATTAATTACATGGGACTGAGTGAAGTGATGAGGATGATTATAATTTTTGTGACTTTCTGTTTGAATAAAAAAAAATCCCACAAGGACTCAGAGGCAAAAAATATACAAATCAATTTTCACTGCAAAGTAAAGGAGCTGTTACAGTGGAGGATTACTGGACTGAATGTCAATATTATGACATAGTATGAGTGTGTTTCATGGTTGGTAATTGCAATCATTGTTGCTTTTGTTGTGGTCATCCATTTACAATGCTTGGTGTCAGTTTATTTATCTCTTGTAAAAATAAAATACAGTGTGTGTGTGTGTGTGTGTGTGTGTGTGTGTGTGTGTGAAAAAATAAAAAAAATTTAAAAATTTTTAAAAAAAAGGAAAGAAGAAAAGTCTGAAGTCAATAATCTAATCTTCAACCTCAAACTACGAAAAGAAGAGCAAATTAAACCCAAAGCAAGAAAAAGGAAATGATAAAAATTAGAGTAGATATCAATAAAACTGAAAACAGAAAAACAGAGAAAACAAATGAAAGGAAAACCTGGTTCTTTGCAAATATCAATAAAAATGATAAACTCCTAGAAAGACTGATAAACAAAAAGAGAGAAGACACAGATTACCAAATATCAAGAATGAAAGACAGCATAATGAGGAAATGCTATGAATATAAATACAACAACTTAAATGAAAGGACCAATTCTTTGAAAACCACAAACTTCCAAATGTCATCTGACATGAATAGATAACTTGAATAATCTCATAACTATTAAAGAAATTATATTCTTAGATATAATTCTTCAGACAAAAGAAAAAACTTCAGGCCCAGATGGTTTCACTTGCGAATTCTACCAAACATTTAAAGAATAAATAACATCAATTCTACACATCTCTTCCAGAAAAGAGAAGAGAAGGGAATACTTCCCAAATTATATTTTTCACATCTTTATTGGAGTATAACTGCTTTACAATGTTGTGTTACTTTCTGCTGTATAACAAAGTGAATCAGCTATATGTATAGATATATCCCCATATCCCCTCCCTCTTACATCTCCCTCCCACTCTCCCTATCCCACCCATCTAGGTGGTCACAAGGCACCAAGCTGATCTCCCTCTGGAATGCAGCTGCTTCCCACTAGCTATCATTTGGTAGTGTACATATGTCAATGCTATTCTCTCACTGCATCCCAGCTTACCCTTCTTGCTCCCCGTGTCCTCAAGTCCATTCTCTACGTCTGCATCTTTATTCCTGTCCTGCCCCTAGGTTCTTCAGAAGCTTTTTTTTTTTTTTAGGTTCCATATATATGTTTTAGCATATGGTATTTGTTTTTCTCTTTCTGACTTACTTCACTCTGTATGACAGACTCTAGGTCCATCCACCTCACTACAAACAACTCAATTTCATTTCTTTTTATGGCTGAGTAATATTCCACTGTATATAAGTGCCACAACTTCTTTATCCATTCATCTGTCAATGGACATTTAGTTGCTTCCATGTCCTGGCTATTGTAAATAGAGCTGCAATGAACATTGTGGTACATGACTTTTTTTTTTAACATCTTTATTGGAGTATAATTGCTTTACAATGGTGTGTCAGTTTCTGCTTTACAACAAAGTGAATCAGCTATACATATACATATGTTCCCATATCTCTTCCCTCTTGCGTCTCCCTCCCTCCCACCCTCCCTATTCCACCCCTCTAGGTGGTCACAAACCACCGAGCTGATCTCCCTGTGCTACGTGGCTGCCTCCCACTAGCTATCTATTTTACGTTTGGTAGTGTATATATGTCCATGCCACTCTCTCACTTTGTCACAGCTTACCTTCCCCCTCCCCATATCCTCAAGTCCATTCTCTAGTAGGACTGTGTCTTTATTCCCGTCTTACTCCTAGGTTCTTCATGACCTTTTTTTTTTTTCTTAGATTCCATATATACGTTAGCATACGGTATTTGTTTTTCTATTTCTGACTTACTTCACTCTGTATGACAGACTCTAGGTCCATCCACCTCACTACAAATATCTCAATTTCGTTTCTTTTTATGGCTGACTCTTTTTGAATTATGGTTTCCTCGGGGTATATGCCCAGTAGTGGGGTTGCTGGGTCATATGGAGTTCTATTTTTAGTTTTTTAAGGAACCTACATACTGTTCTCCATAGTGGCTGTATCAATTTACATTCCCACCAACAGTGCAAGAGTGTTCCCTTTTCTCCACACCCTCTCCAGCATTTATTGTTTCTAGATTTCTTGATGATGGCCATTCTCACCGGTGTGAGGTGATACCTCATTGTACTTTTGATTTGTATTTCTCTAATGATTAGTGATGTTGAGCATACTTTCATGTGTTTGTTCACAATCTGTATATCTTCTTTGGAGAAATGTCTATTTAGGTCTTCTGCCCATTTTTGGATTGGGTTGTTTGATTTTTTGATATTGAGCTGCATGAGCTGCTTGTATATTTTGGAGATTAATCCTTTGTCAGTTGCTTCATTTGCAAATATTTTCTCCCATTCTGATGGTCGTCTTTTCGTCTTCTTTATGATTTCTTTTGCTGTTCAAAAGCTTTTAAGTTTCATTAGGTCCCATTTGTTTATTTTTGTTTTTATTTCCATTTCTCTAGGGGGTGGGTCAAAAAGGATCTTGCTGTGATTTATGTCATAGAGTGTTCTGTCTATGTTTTCCATTAAGAGTTTTATAGTGTCTGGCCTTACATTTAGGTCTTTAATACCTTTTGAGTTTATTTTTGTATACAGTGTTAGGGAGTGTTCTAATTTCATTCTTTCACATGTAGCTGTCCAGTTTTCCCAGCACCATTTGTTGAAGACACTGTCTTTCCACCATTGTATAGTTTGGATCTATCCTGGAGAATGTTCCATGAGCACCTGAGAAGAAAGAGTATTCTGTTGTTTTTGGATGGAATGTCCTATAAATATCAATTAAGTCCATCTTCTTTAATGTATAATTTAAAGCTTGTGTTTCCTTATTTATTTTCATTTTGGATGATCTGTCCATTGGTGAAAGTGGGGTGTTAAAGTCCCCTACTATCATTGTGTTACTGTCGATTTCCCCTTTTATGGCTGTTAGCACTTGCTTTATGTATTGAGGTGTTCCTCTGGTGGGTGCACAAATATTTACAATTCTTCTTCTTGGATTGATCCCTTGATCATTATGTAGTGTCCTTCTTTGTCTCTTGTAATAGTCTTTGTTTTAAAGTCTATTTTGTCTGATATGAGAATTGCTACTCCAGCTTTCTTTTGATTTCCAGTTGCATGGAATATCTTTTTCCGCCCCCTCACTTTCAGTCTGTATATATCCCTAGGTCTGAAGTGGGTCTCTTGTAGACAGCCTATATTTCGGTCTTGTTTTTGTATCCATTCAGCCAGTCTATGTCTTTTGGTTGGAGCATTTAATCCATTTACCTTTAAGGTAGTTATCAATATGTATGTTCCTATTACCGTTTTCTTAATTGTTTCAGGTTTGTTATTGTAGGTCTTTTCCTTCTCTTGTGTTTCTTGCCTAGAGAAGTTCCTTTAGCATTTGTTGTAAAGCTGGTTTGGTGGTGGTGAATTCTCTCAGCTTTTGCTTGTCTGTAAAGGTTTTAATTTCTCTGTCAAATCTGAATGAGATCCTTGCTGGGTAGAGTAATCTTGGTTGTAGGTTTTTCCCTTTCATCACTTTAAATATGTCCTGCCACTCCTTTCTGGCTTGCAGAGTTTCTGCTGAAAGATCAGCTGTTAACCTTATGGGGATTCCCTTGTATATTATTTTCCCTTGCTGCTTTTAATATTTTTATTTTGTATTTAATTTTTGATAGTTTTATTAATATGTGTCTTGGCATGTCTCTCCTTGGATTTATCCTGTATGGGACTCTCTGCGCTTCCTAGACGTGATTGACTATTTCTTTTCCCATGTTAGGGAAGTTTTCAACTATAATCTCTTCAAATATTTTCTCAGTCCCTTTCTTTTTCTCTTCTTCTTCTGGGACCCCTATAATTCAAATGTTGGTGCGTTTAATGTTGTTCCAGAGGTCTCTGAGACTGTCCTCAATTCTTTTCATTCTTTTTTTTTTATTCTGCTCTGCTGTAGTTATTTCCTCTATTTTATCTTCCAGTTCACTTATCCGTTCTTCTGCCTCAGTTATTCTGCTATTGATTCCTTCTAGAGAATTTTTAATTTCATTTATTTTGTTGTTCATCATTGTTTGCTCTTTAGTTCTTCTAGGTCCTTGTTAAATGTTTCTTGTATTTTCTCCATTCTATTTCCAAGATTTTGGATCATCTTTACTATCATTACTCTGAATTCTTTTTCAGGTAGACTGCCTATTTCCTCTTCATTTCTTTGGTCTGGTGGGTTTTTACCTTGCTCCTTCATCTGCTGCATATTTCTCTGTCTTCTCATTTTGTTTAACTTACTGTGTTTGGGGTCTCCTTTTTGCAGGCTGCAGGTTCGTAGTTCCCGTTGTTTTTGGTGTCTGCCCCCAGTGGCTAAGGTTGTTTCAGTGGGTTGTGTAGGCTTCCTGGCGGAGGGGACTGGTGCCTGTGTTCTGGTGGATGAGGCTGGATCTTGTCTTTCTGGCGGGCTGGGCCACGTCTAGTGGTGTGTTTTGGGGTGTCTGTGAACTTAGTATGATTTTAGGCAGCCTCTCTGCTAATGGGTGGGGTTGTGTTCCTGTCTTGCTAGTTGTTTGGCATGGGGCGTCCAGTATTGGAGCTTGCTGGCCATTGGGTGGTGCAAGCTTTGAGACAGAGATCTCTGGGAGAGCTCTCGCCGACTGATATTATGTGGGGCCAGGAGGTCTCTGGTGGTCCAGTGTCCTGAACTCGGCTCTCCCACCTCAGAGGCTCAGGCCTGACACCAGGCCGGAGTACCAAGACCCTGTCAGCCACACAGCTAGTTCAGAGAATCAGCCAGTGAAATGGAGTGGACAGTCGTACTGGAAGGAGAAGGCGCCCCCCGGTAGGAGGACGGTGCGGCAGGTGCCCTTGTTTCCCCAAATTATTTTAAAAAGCCACTATCATTCTCATACCAAAACCAGAAAAAGACAGTACAAAAATATTTTATAAAAGAACACTACAGACCAACATCCATCATAAACTTAGACGCAAAAATCCTCAACAAAATATTAGCAAATAAGCTTTGCAATATATAAGGATAATATGCCAGAATGAAGTGGAGTTTATCCCAGGAATATGAGCCTGCTTCAGTATTTAAAAATCAATGTAATCCACCACATCAATAGGCTAAAGCCAAAAAAAAAAAAATCTTATCAATAGATGCAGGAAAAAAGCATTTGACAAATTTAACATTGTCATGATAAATATATATCACCAAACTAAGAATGGAAAGTAAATTTCTCAACATGATAAAAGGTAGCGACAAAAACTCTACAGTTAAGATCATACTAATGGTGAAAGATTAACTGCTTTATTCCGAAGATCGGGGACAAGGCAAGGCTGTCCACTCTTACTGATTCTATCAACATCTTAACAAAGTCCTGCACAGTGCAATAAAACACAAAAATGAAGTTAAAAGTATACAGACTGGAAAGGGGTCAAACTGTCTCCATTTGCAAATGACATAATTGTCTACGTAGATAACTTCAAGAAATCTACCAAAAAAAGAACTCCTAAGAATTAATAAGTGAGTTTTAGCAAGATCATAGAATACAAGGTCAACACACAAATATCAATATTTCATATTGGCACTGTACAAATGGAAACCAAAAAAATTTTTAAATACCATTTACAATAGCTACAAAAAAAGAAAATATTTTGGTATAAATCTAACAAAACACGTACAGGATCTGTATGGTTCTTTTAAAAAAATCAAAGAAAATCTAAATACATGAGAGACATACTACATTCATGGTTCATGGGTTGGAAGATTCAACATAGAAAAAAATGTTGATTCTATTCAAATTCACCTATAGATGTGTATTGGGGGTCCCCAAGGCCACCCCCAGGTACAATGATTCCTAGGATGACTCACAGGACTCAGCACATAGTCACACTCATGGCTATGATTTATTATAGCAAAAGATACAAAGCAAAGAGAAAAGGAGCATGGGCAAAAATTGGTGAAAACCAGAAGCCACCTTCCAAGAGTCCTATTCCCGCAGAGTCTCTCAGGATGCAGTTAATTCCTCCAGCAATAAGATGGAACAATACGTGTAAAGTGTTGTGTAACAGGGAAGCTCATTAATGACTCAGTGCCTAACATTTTACTGGGAGCTGGTCACATAAACACTCTGCCTAACTTGGACCAAAATTCCAGACTCGCAGAAGGAAAGCAGGTGTTCAGAATAAACCATATTGTTTGCACAAAGAGTTTAGGCACAGTTATCATTAGGGGGGAATTTTACAGCAGTGTAGGGAACTGCTTACCAATCAAGTTCCCAGATGCCAGCCAAAGGGCAACCTTGCAAACAGGCCTTTCTAAGGCTAGCAGCATCATGCCTGTTATGTTAACTCTTTTCTGCACAAGATGTAATTCAATTCCAATCAAACCCTCAGCAGGATTTTTTAGTAGATATAGACAAACTGATTCTAAAATTTGTCTAGAAAGGCTAAGACACTAGAATAGCTAAAACAATTTTGAAAAAAAAGACAGAATAGAGTTGGAAGAATCATGTCACCTCGTTTTAAGACTTACTATAAAACTATAGAAATAAAGGCTGCGATATTGGCAAAGGGATAGACACAGATCAATGAAACAGAATATAAAAATAAGTATAGAAATAGACCCACACAAATAAGGCAAACAGATTTTTGGCAAAGGTGCAAAAGCAATTTAGTGGAGAAAGTATATTTTTCCACAAATGTTATTAGAACAATTAGACATCCATATGCAAAACAATGAAACTTGACTTCAAAACCTGCATACCTTATACAAAAATTAACTCAAAATGGATTATAGATTTAATGTTAAAGCTATAAAACTTTTAGATAAAATATGGGAGAAAATATTCATGACATAGGTTTAAGCAGAGTTCTTAGACATGACACAAAAATTGCAATCCATAAAGAAAACATTGAAAAACTGGACTATCAAAATTAGAAATTTTTGCTCTGTGAAAGACACAGATAATAGAATCAAAAGACTACAGACTGGTAGGATATATTTGTAAATCACACATCCAACAAAGGATTTGTATCCAGAACATGTAAAGAACTCTCATAACTTGACACAAAGAAAATAAACTACCCAATTTAAAACTGGGCAAAAGACACAGACACTTCATCAAAGAGGATATACAGATGACAAGTATGATGTTCAACATCATTGGCAAATGCAAATTAGAACTATGGTGAGATTCCTCTACACATCTATATGGCTAAAGTTAAAAAAAAAAAATACCCAGTGCTGACCAGGAATGCAGAGCAACTAGAACTCTCATACATTGCAGGTGAGAGTGCAAGATGATACAGTCACTCTGTAGCACTTTCTCATTAAGTTAAACATACATTTATCATATGACACAGCAATCCCACTCCTGGGTATTGATGTTAGGAATGAAAACTTATACTCACATAAAACCCTGTAAATTAATGTTTATAGATGTTCTTTTCACAGTCTCAGAAACTGGAAACAACCCAAATGGCCTTCAATGGGTGAAGGGTTAAACAAACCTTGGTACATCCATACCATGGAATACTACTCAGCAATAAAAAGGAATGAACTATTGATACACACAACTTGGACAGATCTCAAGGGAATTATGGTGAGTGATAAAAGTCAATCCCAAAATGTTACAAAGGTCAAAAAGAGAAAAACAAATACCATATGCTAACACATATATATGGAATCTTAAAAAAAAATGGTTCTGAAGAACCTAGGGGCAGGACAGGAATAAAGATGCAGACGTAGAGGATGGACTTGAGGACATGGGGAGGGGGAAGGGTAAGCTGAGACGAAGTGAGAGAGCGGCACTGACATATATACACTACCAAATGTAAAACAGATAACTAGTGGGAAGCAGCTGCATCGCACAGGGAAATCAGCTCGATGCTTTGTGACCACCTAGAGGGGTGGGATAGGGAGGGTGGGAGGGAGACGCAAGAGGGAGGGGATATGGGGATATATGTATACATATAGCTGTTTCACTTTGTTATACAGCAGCAACTAACACAACAATGTAAAGCAATTATACTCCAATAAAGATGTTAAAAAAAAAGCGGGGGATAATAAACACACACAAATGTTAACACTGTTTGTAGGTTGTGGGATCATAAGTAATTATAATTTCTTACTTTGCTATAATAAATGTGAATTTTGTGCTATAAAAATAATAACAAAAGCTTTTTTAAAAAAAGATTCAGTTCATCATTCCAGCTGCTAGAGATATTTTATCTGTTATCCATTTATTTCCTATCCCTACTCCCAGTTTCATGCCATCTGTGAATTTGATGAGATGATCTTCTCTGTTCTCATCTACATCACTTATAGAAATATTGATCAGAACAAAGTCCACTGGCAGTCTACTAGAAATCTCTTTCTTGCTTGGTAATGATCAGCAATCTTTGTGATCAATTTTACTTATTTAAGATTTACTCAAATTCTACTCTTATCTAATTTACTATTTTGCATCATTTCCATAAGATGACATTTTCATGCTTTGCTGATGTTCAAATATACCATGTCTACCACATTTCCCTGGTCTGTCACTCCAAAGTGAGCCTGAACCATTACTCTGGTACTTAAAGGATATTAAACTATATTACATTTTCTTCCCAATTATATAGTAAGACTCTGCTGGGCATATACTATGCCTTATATTTCCTTGCAAACTCCACAGCAATCCTTTCAATTCCATTCATTCAACAAATATTTATTGACACCTACTACGTCCAGGTACTATTCTGGGCTATCCTTTGTTAGTATAAAATGATAATTAAGTATTCATAACAATATTCCCTCAACATCCAACCCTCAACAAACAGCCATCTGCCCTGTTTGGGGCTACAATGTCCTTCCTATTACCCATCCCATCCAAAGCTTGAAAGACTTTGTCACTAACCCCTATCCAAATCACAAGATATACTTTTACAGGATTTTGAGAATGATTAAACTGCCATATCATCATTGCCTTTTCTAGAAATATCTCTCCTTCCACTGGGTTCTCCGAGTGTCTTATTAATAACATTCTTATAGTACTTAGTATATTCTACTTTGTATTGTTCTTATCTGCCTGCTTGTCTTATCTTGTTCCCTAGGTCATAAGCTCCCTGAGGGCAGGAACCATGGCTTATTCAGCTCTGTAGACCCAGTAAATTTTTACTACATTTGGGACCTGGCAATGCTGAATGAATAATTGATAAAGAGAATAGCAGCCCCTTAAGGCAGCAGTTGTTAGGCTTACCTGCACTTCCACCAACCAGTCCACGAGAATGGCCCTCATGTCACTGTTGATATCAGTCTGCCTGGTCATGTATTTTTTAAGTATGAACTTTTCCTGGCAGCAAGAATAAAGAAGTGTTAACAAATAAACTCTTCTTGTAGTTCAGAAATTGTAACTTGGGAAAAAATATTTGCAACTAATATCTCAGAAAAAAATTGTAACCTAACATAAGTAATTTCCTCAGGGTTCTAAATCATTATTTTCAGCTGGTATCAGATAGGGGCAGAGCAAAGTATCCTTTTCCAGACAAGTTTCAGTTATCCTTAGGAAATGTATACACATGATATTTAAGTGTCAGGGTGGATATTGAGGAGCCCAGGAGAATATGGAATATGGGCAGGAAGACACCTATGACTATAGATGAATACCAAAGAGATTCTGCCCCTTCTTTGCAATTCAGTCTAAAGCACAATACCAGGCTGTGTAGAGGAGTCCTTCTCAAACTTTAACATGCATATGTGAAAGATACTTGGGGATCTTTAAAATTCACATTCTAATTTAGAAGGTCTGGGGTGAGGCTAGGTTTCTGCATTTCTTTCTTTTTTTTTTGAATTTTATTTATTTTTTTATACAGCAGGTTCTTATTAGTTATTGATTTTATACATATTAGTGTATATATGTCAATCCCAATCTCCCATAAGACCCCCAAGTGAAACCAATACTGCTGAGCTAGGCCCGCACTTTTAGTATAGTAAAATTATCTCTTGCTTCCTCCAAGGTATACTAGAAAAGGTACAGGCTCTGGAGTCAGTTAATCTATTGCTGTGTCTCTAGACAGAAGATGAGATATTCATCCTTCCTCTTATGCATGGCCTGCTAAAATTCTAGTTAGTAGATAACCTTGGTTCCATCTGTTCCACTGAGAGACAGAAGAAAATTTGGAATTGATGAATATTAGTGGTAAAAGAGACTGGCAGATTTCAAAGGAGAAAGAAAATTTCACCAGGTTGGAGAGCTGGAATAAAAGGTCTGGTTTTACATATGATGCCAGAAACTTGCATAGAGAAGTGAAAAGATCCCTAAGAGCAGTCACTCAGAAAGAGCCCGCTTGACAATTTTTGTGTCTGAGATTACCCCCTCAGCAATTAGAGGTGTAGGCTTATGGTCTCCAAGGTAATTAGACTTTAGTTCATATCCCAGATCTACCACATACTATTTGTGTTGACTGAGCAGTTTCCCCCGACTATGAAAAGGAGATAATAATACTTACCATCATGAAGTTATTGGGAAAATTAAACAAGATAATGTTTATAAATCCCTTAGCACAATGTTTAACTCATAGTATGCTACCAGTAGATGTCAGTTGCTGCTATTTTTGTTTTCATCATCATTATTACCTCCCCTTTAAACGTGCATTTGAAGGATGCGTGATGAGAAAATGAGAACTGGAAATCATTGCCCCTCACCCTCACCACCTACACACCTCTCTCTCCTTCATGTAACTGAAGATATCCTTAATATATATTGAGTTGAAAAATGGATCATTGTGGTCCTTGTCAATATCCTCCAGTGGTGTCATCTGCTTGGAAATCACCAGAAAGACATATTAAGAGAAAGATTCCAAGAAAAGCTTAGCACACATACATAAAAAATGACTCCTTTCTTCCCACTGTCATCTTCTCCTAAGGTTCCTCAAACCTTATATGTCCTGGGCCATAACAGAGCACCCCTTGGTCCTGTAATCCTCATACTGTTGAGTAACCAAGAAATGCTTAGTCCTCCTGTACACACCTGCTCTGCCCTAAAAACCAGACACTATTTTTACAGGTAAGCTCAAGATTCTCCAAGAAAGACATTCTTGTCTTACTCTTTCAAATTGTGTCACCTGTCTTCTTAGGTCCCTTGTTATGTCTCAGTGCTTTGATCTGGCCCAGTTCATCTTCCTGTTAGCCTTTTCCTCCCTTCTACACCTTTAACCAGGTTGTTCTGCCTACAAGAGAGGTCTTTCTTCTCCTGCTTGCCAAATCTCATCCCTTAGTCCTTCCAATTTACAACTTAAAAACCATCTTCCTTGGAAGATGCCTCTGTGAACTTAACCCATCTTTGGCTAAGGTCCAATGTAATGCAGATTGCAATTACTAAGAAAGGCAATTTCCTGAAAGAAATTGTCTAACCACTACTGAAAAGCGTATATATACATACATACATACATACATACCTACATACGTATATATATATTTACACACACACACACAGTATTCCAGACCCTTGGGGGTATTCCTGGAATAAATACTTTCTAATTGCTCAGGTACATCACTACGCCAATCACGAAGTCAAGAGATTCTACAAGGCAAACTTGATTTAATACTAATTGCTTAGGAAGGCAAAAAAAATCTCTTTGCTAGCAGCCACCTCCAGGACAACAAAGAACACTTCATCTAATTTAAGAAGAAAGAAAGCAGAATACCTCCTTCTCTGATCTCTTGTCCTGAGATGAGAAAGGTTTATTGGAACTGGATTCACAAGTACTGGACTGGCTTGTGGTACTGAACCTGCCCACACTGGACATGGTGACAGTGCTGGACAAGCCTGTTCTAGAGTCAGGGGCAGTGGTGGACACATGGGGGCTGGTTTCAACTTGGAGGATGATGAAATCTTTGAGAAATGTGTCTTCTTTGTGAGTGAGATTCTTTTGCAAGGCCAATGGCTCCTTGGAAGACAAGTCTTTCTCACTGCTGGGCTTCTCCTGCAAGGCCAAGGGCTCCTTCAGGATAGCCTCCTCCTCAATTGTGGGATTCTCCTGCAAGGCCAAGGGCTCCTTGAAGAGGGTCTCTTTCTCACTCGTGGGCTTCTCCTGCAAGGTCAAGGACTCCCTCAAGATGATTTCCTTCTCAATGCTGGGATTCTCCTGCAAGGCCAGGGGCTCCTTCAGGATAGCCTCCTCCTAAATTGTGAGATTCTCCTGCAAGGTCAAGGACTCCCTCAGGATGGTCTCCTTTTCAATGCTGGGCTTCTCCTGCAAGGCCTGTGGCTGCTTAATAAGGGACTCCTCTTCACTGGTGATGTTTTCTTGCAAGGCCAACTGCTTTTTCAAGAGGAACACCTCCCCCTGAGCAGTGGGCTTCTTCTTTAAAGATAATTGCCCCTCTATGCTCACTGTCACCTCAGTGGAGAGCTCTTCCTTCAGAACCAATGGTTTCTTGAAAAGGAATTCCTCTTCAGTGGTGCTTTTCTCCTGCAAAGTCAACAGTGCCTTCAAGGAGTCCTCTTTGTTATCAGTCTTCTTCTGCAAGGCAAAAGACTTCCTGAAGAGGGACTCATCTTTGTTGGTAGGTTTAACATGCAATGAAAATGGCTCCTGAAAGGGGAATTCCTCCTCAGTGGTAGACCTCTCCTCCAGGGTCAATTGCTCCTTAATATATGATTCTTCTTCAGTGGTGATATTCTCCTGCAAGGCCAATGGCTTCTTTGAGAGGGACACCTCTTGCAGAGTGGTGTGTCTCTCTTTCAGTACAGATGGATCCTGGAAGAGGAACTCCTCTTCAATTGTAGACTTCTTTTTAAAGGGCAACAGCTCCTTAAAGAGTGACTCCTCTTCAGAGGTAGTCTTCTCTATGACCAGTGGCTTCTTTAAGAGGAACGTCTTCCCCTGAGTGATTTGCCTCTTTTTTAAAGATACCGGTGTCTTGGTAAGAATTGCCTCATCAGTTGAAGACTTCTTCCTAAATGACATTGGCTCCATAAAGGAGGAGTCCTTACCTTCACCAATCATATTCTGCAAGTCCAACTGTTCTTGGAAGATAGGCATCATCATTTGAGTGGTACACTTTTTCTTCTTTATAGATAATGACTCCTAGGTAGAGACTGCCACATCTGTGGTATGTTTCTTCCTAAATGACACTGGCTCCATAAGAAATTCATCTTTACTGTCTATACTCTCCTGCAATGCCCATAGCTTCTTCAAGAGGGCCAAATCCCCCTGAATGGTGTGCTTCTCTTGCAGTGCAGATGGTTTCTTCAAGAGGGACTCCTCCTCAGTGGCAGGCTTTTTTTTAAAGGATAATGGCTCCTTAATGAGTGACTTCTCTTCAGAAATGGTCTGCAATACTAGTGGCTTGGTCAAACAGGACATCTTACCCTGACTGGTACACTTCTTCTTTAAAGATAACAGCTTACTAGAGGAGGTTGCCTCCTCAATGGTACGCTTCTTGTTAAAAGCCAAAGTCTCCTTTAAAAGGGACTCCTCCTCAGTTGGCGTCTTTTGCAAGACCAACGGCTTCTCCAAGATGGACACCTCCTCCTGAGTGGTGTGCTTCTCCTGCAATGCTGATGGCTCTTGGAAAAGGGCCTCCTTAGTGGTAGGCTTCTTCTTAAGGGATAACGGCTCCTTAATGAGTGACTTCTCTTCAGAGGTGGTCTTCTGTAATACTAGTGGCTTCTTCAAGTGGTACCTCTTCCCCCGAGTGGTACGCTTCTTCTTTAAAGGTAATGGCTTCTTGGAAAGGGTTGCCTCCTTAGTAGTATGCTTCTTCCTCAAGGAAATTGGCTCCATAAGAAATTCATCTTCACCATCCTTTTTCTCCTGCAATGCCCCTGGCTTCTTCAAAAGGGTAACCACCCCATCAGTGGTGTGCTTCTCTTGCGACACAGATAGCTCCTGGAAGAGGGACTCCTCCTTAGTGGTAGGCTTCTTTTTAAAGGACAATGACTCCTTAATGAGTGCCTTCTCTCCAGAGATGGTCTTCTGCAATACTAATGGCTTCTTCAAGTGGGCTATCTTCCCCTGAGTAGTGCACTTCTTTAAAGATAATGGCCTTGTGGTGAGGGTTGTCTCCGTTGTGGTAGGTTGTTTCTTAAAAGCCAATGATTCCTTAAAGATGGAATCCTCTTCAGTGTTGATCTTCTCCTGCAAGGCCAATGATTTCTTCAAGATGGACACCTCTTGTTCAGTGGTGTGCTTCTTTGGCAATGCAGATAGTTCCTGGAAAAGGCACTCCTTCTCAGTGGTAGGCTTTCTCTTAAAAGACAACAGCTCCTTAGCGAGTGACTTCTCTTCAGAGGTGATCTTCTGCAATACTAGTGGCTTCTTCATACAGGACACCTTCCCCTGAGTGGTACACTTTTTCTTTAAAGATAAGAGCTTCTTGGTGGGGGTTGCCTCCTCAGTTTTAGGCTTCTTCCTAAAGTTCATGGGCTCCATAAAGAAAGAATCCTCTTCAACATTGGTGTCCTGCAAGGCCAACTCCTCCCTCATGCAGGACTGCTTCCCCTGATGTGTGCACATATTCTTTAAAGATAATGTACCCTTGTTGATGGCTGCCTTCTCAGTTTTATGTTTCTTCCCAAAAGTCATTGGCTCTACAACATCACTGTCAGTCTCCTCCTGCAAGGATAGTGGCTTCTCCAAGAGGGACACCTTCCCCTGATTTGTGCTCTTCTTTAATGACCTCTTGATGAGGATTGTATCCTCAGTAGTGGGTTCCTCTTTTAAAATGAATGGCTTTTTGAAAAGAGATGCCTCCTCAGTAGTGGGTGTCTTGGAGCTGGTAGGTATCTCCAGAATGAGCGGCTTATCTATAATATTTGGTACCATGGTGGTTGACACTACTACTGGTGAGAGTTCTAGCTTATACCTGTAAAGGAAACAATGTCTGGGTAAGAAGAATGTAGTTCCTAGAATCCTCACCTACCATCTCGTTTTGTCACTATACTTACTAAATGTATGGAAGTGGAAAGGGCTTCAACCCCAAGAGACAGACTAGAGGGTAAAAATCAATGGGTACCATAGTAAATCAACTAAGTAGCACACAGTAGAGTTTCTATGACCTAGGTCCCCATACTTTTCTAAAAAATTTTCCCTGAAATCATGTTATTTATGCTTTCTCATATATGATTTATTAACTTTATTTATATACAAAGGCTTTTATTATAATACTTACCACATTGTATGAGTGATTGGCTTATATATGTCTCCCTCACTAGCTGCATTTATTTGTCTTTGTCTATCAGCACCAGGCATCTGATAAAATTCAGGTTGAAATTAATATTGTTTGAAGGCTTATGAGAGAGGATTATAAGAGAGAGGCTTATAAAAGTCTTATAAGAGAGAGTTGGGCTGGTACTTAACGTTCATGGTATCTAACCATATTCCTCTCACTCTAGGTTATTTACAAGATGTTTTCCTAGTGGAGATAATAAAAAAGACCAAAATAAACATTTGTTCACGTGTCAGATGCAAAGCTTTGTTTTGAATAGGACTGCATATCCAATCAGAGTGACTAACCTGGTGTGACCAAATCTCTGGATAACTAGAAATCAGAATAAGAAAAGGGAGAGAATTAAAGGTAAATACAATCAGTCTGAACAAGAGTAAGTACCTTCAAAAGACTAGATATTATATGATTCCTTTTATATGAAACATCCAGAGGAGATATATCCACAGAGGTATATCCATAACAGAAAATAGGTTGGTGGTTGCCTGAAGCTGGGAAGGGGTAGGGAGGAGCGTAGAAAGGGACTGGGAAAGAGAAGGGACTATGAGTATGAGTTTCTTGGCAGGGGGGTGCTGAAAAAGTTCTAAAATTAGATGGTGGTGATGGCTATACAACTCTATAAATATAATTTTTTTTTAATTACTGAATTGTTAAAAAAAGAAAAGAAAGTGCCTCAAAAGGTTCCATCTGACCAGATAGGTTCCAGGTGCCTCCTGATGAGAACTTTTAGAAGTAGTCTTCAGATAGTCTAGTTATGATAGAGCATGCATTCTGCGTCTAGACTGCCTGGATCCAAACCCTGGCTCATCCATTTACTGGCTGGGTGACCTTGGGCAAGTTAATGCTCTATGCTTCACTTTTTTCACCTGTAAAATGAGGGTCATAATATTACCTCCTCTATAGAATTATTGTAATGATTTGAGCAATTGATATGCATAAAAACACTTAAATCATTGTTAGAACAATTACATGCCAATAAATCAGATAATTTAGACAAAATGGACAAATTCTTAGGGAGATACAAACTACCAAAACAGACTCAAAAACAGAAAATCTGAACAGAGCTATAACAAGTAAAGACACTGAATTAATAATCAAAAACTACCCACAAAGAAAAATCTAAGCCCAGATGCCTTCACTGATGAATTCTACCAAACATTTAAAGAAGAACTAATACCAACATTTCATGAACTCAGGAAGAGGTAAGAATAGTTCCCAAGTCATTCTATGAGGCCAATATTATTCTGATACCAAAAACAAAGACATCAGAAGAAAACTCAAGTCTGATATATCTTATGAACACAGATGCAAAAATCCTCCACAAAATACTTGCAAACCAAATCCAGCAGTATATAAAAGGATTATACACTGTGACCAACTAGGATTTATCCCAGGAATGCAAAATTAGTTTAACATCTGAAAATCAATTCATGTTATCACACCATATTAGTGGAATAAAAACAAAAGCTACATGACCATCTCAATAGATCTAGAAAAATCATTTGACAAAATTCAATACCTTTTCATGATAAAAGCACTCAACAAACTAGGACTAGAAAGGAGATTCCTTAACTATGAAAGAACATCTATGAAAAACTCAAAGCTAATATCATAGCTAATTGTAAAAGACTGATGCTTTCCCCCTAAGATCAAGGAGAACACAAGGATGTCCAACTCTCTTTTTGGGGGGTGGAGGATTTGTCATGTAGTAGTGAATAACTAATATAGCATTGCTGACACTTTAGAACTGAACCCCTCTGTTCTTTGAATAAAATACAAACTCTTTGCCATAGTCCATAAGGCCCTGGTGATCTTGCTCCTGCCTGCTTCTCCAAATCCATCTCTTAAAAAACACTGGTAGGTATTTAGTGTCTATGATATCTAAAGCCTGGGGTGATCAGAGTAGGCTTCCTCAATAGAGTGACCAACTGTTCTTGTTTGTCTAGGACTGAGAGGGTTCCTGGGATGCAAGACTTTCAATGTTAAAACTGGGAAAGTCCTAGGAAAACCAGAATAAGTCGGTCATTCAACTCTTGGATGGTAAGGATGTTCAACTCTGAACATTTCTATTCAACACAGTACTAAAGGTTCTAGCCAGGGCAATTAGGCAAGAAAATAAAATAAAAGGGATCCAGATTGGAAAGGAAGAAGTAAAACTACTTATATCAGCAGATGACATAGCCTTATACATAGAAAATCCTAAGGAACCCACACACAAATACTATTAGAACTAATATACAAGTTCAGCAAAGTTCTATGATTCAAGATCAATATACAGAAATCACATGTATTTCTATATCCTTGCAATGAACAACATGAAAATGAAATTATGAAAACAATTCCATTTACAATAGAATCAAGAAGAATAAAATGCTTAGAAATAAATTTAACAAAAGAGGTGAGAAATTTATACTCTGAAAACTACAAAAAAATGTTAAAAGAAATTAAAGATCTAAATAAATGAAAAGACATCCCATGTTCCTGGATTGGAAGACTTAGTATTAAGATGGTAATACTCCCCAAATTGACTTACAGGTTCAAGGCAAATTCTATAAGAATCCCAGCTGGCTTATTAGTAGAAATTGACAAGCTGATTCTAAAATTTATATGGAATTGCAGGGAACCCAGAAGAGCCAAAACAATCTTGAAAAAGAGGAACAAAGTTGGAGGAATCACACTTCCCAATTTCAAAACACACTACAGAACAACAATAATCAAGATAGCATAGTACTGGCATAATGAAAGACATGTAGGTCAATGGAATAAAATTGAGAGTTCAGAAATAAACACATTTACAGTCAGCTGATTTTCAACAAGGGTGCCAAGACAATTAAGTGGAGAAAGATTAGTCTTTTCAATAAATGGTGCCGAGGCAACTGGATATCTATCAATACATGCAAAACAATGAAGTTAGACCCCTAACATACACCAACAATAAAAATTAACTCAAAATGGATCAACAATCTAAGTTAAGAGCTAAAACTTTAAAACTCTAAAAAGAAAAAAATCTTAAAAGTAAATGTTCATAACCTTGGATTTGGCAATGGTTTCTTAGATTATGATACCAAAAGCATAAGCAACAACAAAAAAAATAAATTGGATTTCATTACAATTAAAAACATTTATGCCTCAAGGAACACCAAGAAGAAAATGAAAAGACCTACAGAATGGAGGAAAAATACTTGCTAATCATATATCTGATCAGGGACTTGTATCTAAACTATATAAAGAATTCTTACAACTCAATAATAAAAAGATCAATAACCAAATATTTTAAATCAGCAAAGGATCTGAATAGACATTCCTCCAAAGAAGATATGCAAGTGGCCAACAAACACATGAAAGATTCCCGAATCATTAGTCATCAGAGAACTGCAAATCTAAACCACAACGAGATACCATCCCACACTCACTAGAATGGCCGTTAAAAAAACAAAAAAACAAACAAACAAACAAACAAAAAACCTCCCAGAAAATGGCAAGGATGTGGAAAATTCAAAACCCTCATCCACTGCTGGTAGGAATGTAAGATAGTGTAACCACTATGGAATACAGTTTGGCAGTTCCTCAATGAGTTCAACATAGAATTACCATATGACCCAGCAATTACATTTCTAGTTACATATGCAAAAGAATTAAAAACAGGTGTTCAAACAAAAACTTGTACACAGGTGTTCATAGCAGCACTATTCACAATAACCAAAGGTGGAAACAATTCAAACATTCATCAACTGATGAATGGATAGACAAAATATGGTACATCCATACAATGGAATATTATTTGGCAATAAAAGAGGATGAAGTACTGATACCTGCTACAACATGGATGAACCCTTAAACATTATGCTGCGTGAAAGAAGCCAGATACAAAAGACGATACATTGTACAATTCCATTTCTGGGAAACGTCCAGTATGGATAAATCTATAGAGACAGAAAGTAGACTAGTGGTTGCCAACAGATAGGGAGGACTGAGAGGTGGCAGCTAAAGGTAGAGTTCCTTTTGGGGTTGATGAAAATATCCTAAAATTCACTGTGGTGATGGCTGCATAACTCTGTGAATATACTAAAAACCACTAAATTGTACATTTTAAGAGGGTGAATTGTGTATGTGAATTATATCTTAATAAAGCTGTTACCAAAAAAAAAAAACCCCACTTAGAATAATGTGTGATTACAGTAAATGTTAGCTCAATAGATGTTAGCTATTAGCTCTAGCACTATTATTAGGGTCCATTTCACTGAACTCTGAATGAGGACAAGAATGTTTATGGAATTTTGTGAGGATTTCCCTGCTAAAGTCAGGATGGTGAAAGAAATTCAAAAGAAAATAACACAGGGAATTAAGGTCAAAATACACATGCAGAGTTATAACCAAGCAAGGTACGTGATAGACGTTGTGGAGAAAAATAAATCGAGAAGGGGACCAGGACACCGGAGATTGCAATTTTAAAGAGGGTGGTCAAGAAAGGCCTTACTGAGAAAGTGACATTTGGAGAAAGACTTAAAGGAGCCGTGTGGATGAAAGGCTCTTAGTGCTCCAGCCAGGCATCAGGGCTGTGCCTCTGAGGTGGGAGAGCCAACTTCAGGACACTGGTCCACAAGAGACCTCCCAGCTCCACGTAATACCAAACGGCAGAAATCTCTCAGAGATCTCCATCTCAACATCAAGACCCAGCTTCACTCAACGACCAGCAAGCTACATTGCTGGACACCCTATGCCAAACAACTAGCAAGACAGGAACACAGCCCCATCCATTAACAGAGAGGCTGCCTAAAATCATAATAAGGCCACAGACACCCCAAAACACACCACCAGACGTGGACGTGCCCACCACAAAGACAAGATCCGGCCTCATCCATCAGAACACAGGCACTAGTTCCCTCCACCAGGAAACCTACACAACCCACTGAACCAACCTTAGCCACTGGGGACAGATACCAAAAACAACAGGAACTACGAATCTGCAGCCTGTGAAAAGGAGACCCCAAACACAGAAAGATAAACAAAATGAGAAGACAGAAAAACACACAGCAGATGAAGGAGCAGGGTCAAAACACACCAGACCTAACAAATGAAGAGGAAATAGGTAGTCTACCTGAAAAAGAATTCAGAATAATGATAGTAAGGATGATCCGAAATCTTGGAAATAGAATAGACAAACTGCAAGAAACATTTAACAAGGACGTAGAAGAACTAAAGAGGAACCAAGCAATGATGAAAAGCACAATAAATGAAATTAAAAATACTCTAGATGGGATCAATAGCAGAATAACTGAGGCAGAAGAACGGATAAGTGACCTGGAAGATAAAATGGTGGAAGTAACTACTGCAGAGCAGAATAAAGAAAAAAGAATGAAAAGAACTGAGGACAGTCTCAGAGACTTCTGGGACAACATTAAACGCACCAACATTCGAATTATAGGGGTCCCAGAAGAAGAAGAGAAAAAGAAAGGGACTGAGAAAATATTTGAAGAGATTATAGTTGAAAACTTCCCTAATATGGGAAAGGAAATAGTTAATCAAGTCCTGGAAGCACAGAGAGTCCCATACAGGATACATCCAAGGAGAAACACACCAAGACACATATTAATCAAACTATCAAAAATTAAATATAAAGAAAACATATTAAAAGCAGCAAGGGAAAAACAACAAATAACACACAAGGGCATCCCCATAAGGTTAACAGCTGATCTTTCAGCAGAAACTCTGCAAGCCAGAAGGGAGTGGCAGGATATACTTAAAGTGATGAAGGAGAAAAACCTACAACCAAGATTACTCTACCCAGCAAGGATCTCATTCAGATTTGATGGAGAAATTAAAACCTTTACAGACAAGCAAAAGCTGAGAGAGTTCAGCACCACCAAACCAGCTTTACAACAAATGCTAAAGGAACTTCTCTAGGCAAGAAACACAAGAGAAGGAAAAGACCTACAATAACAAACCCAAAACATTTAAGAAACTGGGAATAGGAACATACATATCGATAATTACCTTAAATGTAAATGGATTAAATGCTTCCACCAAAAGACACAGACTGGCTGAATGGATACAAAAACAAGACCCATATATATGCTGTCTACAAGAGACCCACTTCAGACCTAGAGACACATACAGACTGAAAGTGAGGGGATGGAAAAAGATATTCCATGCAAATGGAAATCAAAAGAAAGCTGGAGTAGCAATTCTCATATCAGACAAAATAGACTTTAAAATAAAGACTATTACAAGAGACAAAGAAGGACACTATATAATGATCAAGGGATCAATCCAAGAGGAAGGTATAACAATTGTAAATATTTATGCACCCAACATAGGAGCACCACAATACATAAGGCAAATACTAACAGCCATAAAAGGGGAAATCGATAGTAACACAATCATAGTAGGGGACTTTAACACCCCACTTTCACTAAATGGACAGATCATCCAAAATGAAAATAAATAAGGAAACACAAGCTTTAAATGATACATTAAACAATATGGACTTAATTGATATTTATAGGACATTCCACCCAAAAACAACAGAATACACATTTTTCTCAAGTGCTCATGGAACATTCTCCAGGATAGATCATATCTTGGGTCACAAATCAAGCCTTGGTAAATTTTAAAAAATTGAAATCGTATCAAGTATCTTTTCCAACGACAATGTTATGAGACTAGATATCAATTACAGGAAAAGATCTGTTAAAAAATACAAACACATGGAGGCTACACAATACACTACTTAATAACGAAGTGATCACTGAAGAAATCAAAGGGGAAATCAAAAAATACCTAGAAACAAATGATAATGGAGACACAACAACCCAAAACCTATGGGATGCAGCAAAAGCAGTTCTAAGAGGGAAGTTTATAGCAATACAATCCTACCTCAAGAAACAGGAAACATCTCAAATAAACAACCTAACCTTGCACCTAAAGCAATTAGAGAAAGAAGAACAAAAAAACCCCAAAGCTAGCAGAAGGAAAGAAATCATAAAGATCAGATCAGAAATAAATGAAAAAGAAATGAAGGAAACAATAGCAAAGATCAGTAAAACTAAAAGCTGGTTCTTTGAGAAGATAAACAAAATTGATAAACCATTAGCCAGACTCATCAAGAGAAAAAGAGAGAAGACTCAAATCAATAGAATTAGAAATGAAAAAGGAGAAGTAACCACTGACACTGCAGAAATACAAACGATCATGAGAGATTACTACAAGCAACTCTATGCCAATAAAATGGACAACCTGGAAGAAATGGACAGATTCTTAGAAATGCACAACCTGCCGAGACTGAACCAGGAAGAAATAGAAAATATGAACAGACCAATCACAATCACTGAAATTGAAACTGTGATTAAAAATCTTCCAACACACAAAAGCCCAGGACCAGATGGCTTCACAGGCGAATTCTATCAAACATTTAGAGAAGAGCTAACACCTATCCTTCTCAAACTCTTCCAAAATATTGCAGAGGGAGGAACACTCCCCAACTCATTCTACGAGGCCACCATCACCCTGATACCAAAACCAGACAAAGATGTCACAAAGAAAGAAAACTACAGGCCAATATCACTGATGAACATAGATGCAAAAATCCTCAACAAAATACTAGCAAACAGAATCCAACAGCACATTAAAAAGATTATACACCATGATCAAGTGGGGTTTATTCCAGGAATGCAAGGATTCTTCAATATACGCAAATAAATCAACGTGATACATCATATAAACAAATTGAAGGAGAAAAACCATATGATCATCTCAATAGATGCAGAGAAAGCTTTCGACAAAATTCAACACCCATTTTTGATAAAAGCCCTGCAGAAAGTAGGCATAGAGGGAACTTTCCTCAACATAATAAAGGCCATATATGACAAACCCACAGCCAACATTGTCCCCAATGGTGAAAAACTGAAACCATTTCCACTAAGATCAGGAACAAGACAAGGTTGCCCACTCTCACCACTATTATTCAACATAGTTTTGGAAGTGTTAGCCACAGCAATCAGAGAAGAAAAAGAAATAAAAGGAATCCAAATCGGAAAAGAAGAAGTAAAGCTGTCACTGTTTGCAGATGACATGATACTATACATAGAGAATCCTAAAGATGCTACTAGATAACTACTAGAGCTAATCAATGAATTTGGTAAAGTAGCAGGATACAAAATTAATGCACAGAAATCTCTTGCATTCCTATATACTAATGATGAAAAATCTGAAAGTGAAATTAAGAAAACACTCCCGTTTACCATTGCAACAAAAAGAATAAAATATCTAGGAATAAACCTACCTAAGGAGACAAAAGACCTGTATGCAGAAAATTATAGGACACTGATGAAAGAAATTAAAGATTATAGAAATAGATGGAGAGATATACCATGTTCTTGGATTGGAAGAATCAACATTGTGAAAATGACTCTGCTACCCAAAGCAATCTACAGATTCAATGCAATCCCTATCAAACTACCACTGGCATTTTTCACAGAACTAGAACAAAAAATTTCACAATTTGTATGGAAACACAAAAGACCCCGAATAGCCAAAGCACTCTTGAGAACGAAAAATGGAGCTGGAGGAATCAGGCTCCCTGACTTCAGACTATATTACAAAGCTACAGTAATCAAGACAGTTTGGTACTGGCACAAAAACAGAAATATAGATCAATGGAACAGGATAGAAAGCCCAGAGATAAGCCCACGCACATATGGTCACCTTATCTTTGATAAAGGAGGCAAGCATATACGGTGGAGAAAAGACAGCCTCTTCAATAAGTGGTGCTGGGAAAATTGGACAGGTACATGTAAAAGTATGAAATTAGAACACTCTGTAACCCCATACACAAAAATAAACTCAAAATGGATTAAAGACCTAAGTGTAAGGCCAGACACTATCAAACTCTTAGAGGAAAACATAGGCAGAACACTCTATGACATAAATCACAGCAAGATCCTTTTTGACCCACCTCCTAGAGAAATGGAAATAAAAACACAAATAAACAAATGGGACCTAATGAAACTTAAAAGCTTTTGCACAGCAAAGGAAACCATAAACAAGACGAAAAGACAACCCTCAGAATGGGAGAAAATATTTGCAAATGAAGCAACTGACAAAAGATTACTCTCCAAGATTTACAAGCAGCTCATGCAGCTCAATAACAAAAAAACAAACAACCCAATCCAAAAATGGGCAGAAGACCTAAATAGACATTTCTCCAAAGAAGATATACAGATTGCCAACAGACACATGAAAGAATGCTCAACATCATTAATCATTAGAGAAATGCAAATCAAAACTACAATGAGGTATCATCTCACACCGGTCAGAATGGCCCTCATCAAAAAATCTAGAAACAATAAATGCTGGAGAGGGTGTGGAGAAAAGGGAACACTCTTGCACTGTTGGTGGGAATGTAAATTGATACAGCCACTATGGAGAACAGTACGGAGGTTCCTTAAAAAACTAAAAATAGAACTACCATATGACCCAGCAATCCCACTACTGGGCATATACCCTGAGAAAACCATAATTCAGAAAGAGTCATGTACCAAAATATTCATTGCAACTCTGTTTACAATAGCCAGGACATGGAAGCAACCTAGGTGTCCATCATCGGATGAATGGATAAAGAAGATGTGGCACATATATACAATGGAATATTACTCAGCCATAAAAAGAAATGAAATGGAGGTATTTGTATTGAGTTGGATCGAGTTAGAGTCTGTCATACAGAGTGAAGTAAGTCAGAAAGAGAAAAACAAATACAGTATGCTAACACATATATATGGAATCTAAGGGAAAAAAAAAAAAAGGTCATGAAGAACCTAGTGGCAAGACGGGAATAAAGACACAGACCTACTAGAGAATGGACTTGAGGATATGGGGAGGGGGAGGGTTGAGATGTGACAGGGTGAGAGAGTGTCATGGACATATATACACTACCAAATGTAAAATAGATAGCTAGTGGGAAGCAGCCGCATAGCACAGGGAGATCAGCTCGGTGCTTTGTGACCACCTAGAGGGGTGGGATAGGGAGGGTGGGAGGGAGGGAGATGCAAGAGGGAAGAGATATGGGAACATATGTATATGTATAACTGATTCACTTTGTTATAAAGCAGAAACTAACACACCATTGTAAAGCAATTATACTTCAATAAAGATGTTTAAAAAAAATACACATGCAAATCCCAGGAATTTCATTTCAGCAAGAAACTGAGTAGGGCTAAATGCTAATCTGCTGGTATGATTTCTTTCTATGCTGGGTAATTAGCAAAGTGTCCTGTGGACCTGGCATGTTAATTTTTTGGAGTTCCCCAAACTTTTCCCCTTACCATTTGGAACCCATGCTTAGCCGGGTTATAGCTATCTAGCTGATCTATTCTATTCTTCCAGAAAGAAGTAATTCCCACTGGAATGAGGAGAGGATATAAAAAGGTCTCACTCCACTTTCTAACTCTTCTTCTAACAGAAATTTTCCTAGGAGTAAATCCTTTTCCCAATCCTAGATGAGAATACTCCTACCTACTTGCAGAACCTGTGATCAGTTCCCTATAACAGCTGGAAAACACACATTTTTGGCCTAAGGAGATAGTAATTTCTCTACAGTAACAAGGAACAAACCTCCCCCTAAGGGTTCTAATGGGATAAGCAGACTGGCAAGCTATCAGCCAGCTGCTGAGAATCCCCTGAAAAGTTAAGTTGCCTCCACACTCTCAACCACAGAGTAGCTCAGTCAAGGACTGAAGTACTAAAATAGAGAAAAGATGAGCACAAGACCTTTTGGCAAATTCCTCAATGACAACAGCTCTTTCAATATGCACACACCATGTAGGTGGGTGACAGAGGGAAAGAGGGGGAGGGGGAGGGGGAGGGGAGGGGGAGGGGGAGGGAGGGAGGGGGGCAGAGAGAGAGAGAGAGAGAGAAAGATTGGGGGTGGTGGTGAGATGAGGCCTGTAATTCTTCAGCAATTTAGTCCATCTAAGCACCCAGACTTAATGTAGTACTCACCACTGTAGCTCACTAAAAATGTTCTCAATGGGGACAAAAGGCAGTCAAAAGGATGTCACACCCTCTCCTTTACCATATAAAACAATGCCATCTGAGTCCCCTCGTACTCACCCACGAGCAGGTGTGTTCCTGTTTATCTTCTTGGAAACATCTTTAACAAACTCATTACTGGCTTCCTTCTTGGGCTTGGCAGGTTGACTTTGAGAAGCCTGCAAGAAAAAAAAAAAGGTCGGGGGGCTGGTCTGGAGGAGGAAGCAAGGAAATGGAGAGAGAGAGAACCTCAAATTACCCAATAGGTGGTTCTCATAGGAAGGTCCTGACACACATCCACACCCTGGACACCTTGTTTGGGTGTTCCCAGGAACATTGATAAAAACATCTTACAACCAGTATGGTACTGGTGCCAACGAGTCATGATGGAAGCTGGCAGTACAGTAGTCCTGGTGCATATTAGCTAAATAGCAGCCCTAAGTGATTTCAAGATACATATGATGTAGTTCTGATCTCCAATGTCAACTATACTGGCTGGCAAATTCTCAAAAAGATGTTTTGTAAACATCACATTCCATTTTGACCCCATAAGATATTTAGAGGGGGGAAAAGGCAATATAACTGGCTTTGCTGCCTGAGTATACCAAGATCAACTAGCTTTTCAGGATAGACCTCTAATACAACACTACCTGTGATACATCTATCCCATCTCACTGAGGGGATATTTATTTAACATGGGGCTCTGGGGAGCTCCACCAGAAACTCTAATCATGACTAATTCTATTAAACAGTAGAAGAGATCATGGGACTGTGAATAATGTCAATAAAAATAATCTTAAAGGTTATGCCTTTAAAATGAAACAAATTGAATCTAATTATATTCCAAATAAATACCATAACCACACTGAAGGACAGAAGAAAGAAAACAGAAGGAAATACAAGATAATAAACAACTAATCCAAGTAAACACAGACTATACACCCTCACCATATACATCCTCAGTCAGGATGCGTTTGTGGGATGGTGGAGAATATTGCAAATAAATCTGGAACTCTTTTTAGTAGGTGTGTTTATTATGGTGGTGTGAAAGACGTAATTCTGAAACTCTTTTAGATGTATTATAGTATTGAGTAAACGTGTTGATGATCTTGGGAACCATGGTTCTCATTGTAGAGAAGGAACATATAAACACGGATTGAGGAATACAAGAAAGAACCCTGTACGTTTTGGAATGGGAGCTGTGTGGACTTATGATTTCTTAAATAGGTATATGTGTATATACATCTGAGTATACAGGAGTGTATGTATTTGTATATATAGATATATGTGTATATATATATGTTTAAGTACAGATATGTGTGTATCTATATGTATATATATACATGCAGACATTTCCTAACTCTGTCTGCAGAAAGGACAGAAAAAGCAGACACCCCAGTAGCACACCTAGCACTGAGATCTTGGTCTCTAATACCATTCCCCACTAAAAGGAACAGGAATTCTTCACAGAAATGGTTGGCTCCATGGCAATAAAATAGGTACAAGAACATCCTGGAACATCCTGTTATGCTGGAAAGAAAATGCTCCAAAAAATGATGATAGTATGTCACAAAGACACAGTAGTCAGATTAAAGGGGACCCTAGTGACCAAATCTGGGACAATTTGAGCACCAAAATAATAAAATACAATACTGAACAACAAACCACTGAAAAAAAGGAATTCATTAAGTCTATACCAATAATAAATAAACAGGGAAGAAGGGAGGCCTCTGCTTGTAGACTGGTAAATGGGGAACAAGTGCTAGAGTTGGAAAAATCATCATAAAGATTGTGTTAGGCAAAAATCATCAATGAATGCTAAATCTAGGGGACATTTTGATGAAGAGTGGCTATTTGGAGGCTCTTAAGAGTGTGTCCCACAGATTATTAGTTGCAAGAGGAAAAAAAAATAAACAGTAATTATACAGCGGAGAAACCAGACAACATCTTGACTGGGTGATCAAAATTAACCTCACCAATGAGGGACAGATGGATGTCGTGTGCCTCCAGATGTGATACTCTAAGGACAGAACATCACCTACACAGTACTCCAGCCAAGCGTATATAACATCAATCTAATCACATGGAAACATCAGACAAACACAAAATGAGGAATGTTCTATTTTTAAAAGGGGGGTTGGGTCGGACTGTATTCTTCAAAAATATCATAAAAAACAAAGAAAGGCTATGGAAGTGTTCCAGATTAAAAGAAGCTAGAGACATGACAAGTAAACGACCCTAGACTGGATCCTTTATTGGAGGGGGAAAAATGCTTATAACATTGACTTTACAAAGTCAACGGAAAAAAATTGGAATATGGACAATAGATTACATAAAAACACTATATCAGTGTAAATTTATAAAGTTGTTGACTGCACTGTGTTTATATAAGACTATTTCTCTGAGGAGAAATAGTATATAGAGACTTTCTCTATATACACTGAAATACCCTAAGTATTTCATGGTAAAGGACCATGATGTATGTAAGCAGATAGGATAAAATGTTAGTAATACATGAATCTAGGTAAACAGCATATGTGTGTTCTTTGTACTGTTTTTTATTTTTGCAACTTTTTATAAATTTGAAATTATTTCCAAATGAAGTATAAAAAAATTATGCCTTTGTATCATCGTATCATAATAAACAACTACAATCCAACAGGGGATTCTTTCTTAGGCCCTCAAGTTGTTGTCCACTTCTGTTCTTCAAAGAGCTTGACACAGTTTGCATTTTAATTTCACCTAAAGTTTTACAGACTCCTTATGTGTCCAGCTGAGATCCAGAATTGGAAAAGATGTGCGTTCTTGGCAGGAGAGAGGTGGAGACCCTAATCCCCAGGGTGAAACTTTCAACTTGCCATGTGTGAAGGTTCAGAGCACTAATATTTTCAGATCTAAGCTCAAGGGGACCTTTACCAGTATTTCCCCATAATTCTTTCACCAAAAAATAGGAAAACAGAGATGACAATCCTACTGACAAAAAATAATTTAGGAAATAGACTTTATCTCCTCATCCACTGGCTTTGGACCAGCTCTAACAAATCAAAAGTCCTTCCCATGCTGAAAGGATAAAGGAGAGGGGAAAAAAGAACACTCACAGCAGACTAACTAATTAAAACAGATCAGCTCTTTTGGCAAGCCAGGACCTCACTGTGGTGAATGTTGAGGAGAAGACAGATATGAGGACATGGAAATGAAGTCATACTGACAGGAAGAAGCAAATCGTCATAAAGGGAATCCCCAAAATTCAGAGAGAAAGGAGTCCTCAACCGTCAAAGAAATGAGCTCAGACGTCTGCAGAAATGCCGAACCCTGGAATGGCTTAGGTACACTGTAATGACGGAACTTTGTCTGGAAAGCACCAAAGACCATTCAAGGTGACCAGAACTTGAACGCAAAAGGGAAACGGGCTTTCTGAGCTTCTGAAAAGCTAGAGGCAGAGATACTGCTCAGGGATGCCTTGCTTCCCCAACCCTGGACAAGTATGTGGCCTAACAGATGTTGAATTCAGTTGGAGAATCAGGAGGGTCCTAGCATGTGTTTCCTATTAATTTATTTGTGTTTGTTCTCTATGAATGATGATATAAACTTCACGACAAAAAAAGGACTGAGACATGGCAGGAAAGTTTTTCATATGCGGTTAGACTTTGCTTTGCAGTGTCACTGGACTCCCATCAGGGACTCTGGAGGCCAAGGGAAGCTACATTAAGATGGGCTGCATCTGCTCCTGATTTGTGTGGCTACCTTATTTCAACCAAGTTTCTAGAGCCATGGTTAAATAAGTCAGGAAATGAATCTAACCTTACAGGTCTGTGTGGGAGGTAGCTCTTTCAACCAATCTAGAGTAAATCTGATTATGCAGGAAGCTGTAACACAATCATACATGTTGTAATCTGCATGGGGAAAAGACTGTTTTAGCACAAAGGTGGTCACATAGCATCTAAAAAGCAGAGATACAAAGGGGAGAACTTTGCCAATGCTTATCCAATCCTGCCCAAGGGGGTACAATATTATCTAGCAGATGTAAGAATTCTGGTAGCCACAGAAGGACACTATTATAGAGGGCAGGATAGGGTTCACTAGGGTTCTCTGTATCCTAGATGAAACAGACTTCAAAACCAACATTGGGCAAGTCTTTATCTGTGAAGTGGAGATAATTATAGTATCTGCCTCAAAGGATTTTATGAGGATTAAGTGAGTGGATACAGGGGAAAATGCTTAGAATAGTGCCTGACACGTGGTAAACACTCAGGAGACATCAGTTATTATTATTTTCTAAGACCAAAGATTACCTCTGACTCAATTCTATATTCAGTTAGTAACTTTCTAACTAGCAAATTTGATTTTCTTTGCTGGCGCCTTAATAACACCAGAAGGGAGGTAACTTGGAAGTGAACTCAAGAATTCTAGCCAAAATTGAGTTTCTAGATCTCCATAGTTGAAAACCAGATCATGGAACTGTGGTCATCAATGGTTCTGTACATCAGAGGACATTTTTGATTGTCACTATGACTGGGATGCTGCTGGAACTTAATGCTAGGGACCAGGAATGCTGGCTGAAGTCAGTCGTACACAATAGAAAAACTTTCCTGTTCAAAATGCCCACAGTGCTTGAATTGATGAACACTGCCCTAGACTACAATGAATCTACCAGAGTACTTGCCTCCAAGGCCTACGCAACCAGCTGAGCCACCTCTGGACTTTATCTAAATGCAAGATCCCAAAGTTCTCATATTTGTCTACAATTTCATATCTCATAATCACTCTGCTGCTTCCAGAGAGCTCCATCAATTAATCCAGATGGTATGTGCCAGCAGAAGAGCCACTGCAGTTTCTGAAATTGGGTCATTGATTCCAAATAAAATTGGCTCTCAACATTCTAGAGAGGGTCAGAGTTTGGTAAACTGGAAAGGTCCCTCAAGGAAGAGGTTGTCTAAACCTTATGCGACACCATGGCAGAGGATCGGACTAGCATACTCACGTTGGTGAGATCTTCAAAAGCTGACCTCTTTTTGAGTGGTCCCTGAGGTGAAGATGGAGATATCTTTGCTTGGTAATTCTCCTCTCTCTAAAAAAAGTAAAAGAGGTAAATGCGTATATCCAATTGTGAGCAGTCTTTTCAGGGACTTCAGGTCATCTTTGGGGCTCAGGCGGGGAATGGCTGAATCTCCAAGCAACTGCAGATGCCTATAATAAACCCCAATAAACTACAACAAAAGGAAATTTTGGCACCCACTGCTTAGAGAGTCCCTGAAGGAGGTCATCATTGATGATAGGGACAAGGCTGGGCTTAGAGAGTCCCTGAAGGAGGTCATCATTGATGATAGGGACAAGGCTGGGCTTAGAGAGTCCCTGAAGGAGGTCATCATTGATGATAGGGACAAGGCTGGGCTTAGAGAGTCCCTGAAGGAGGTCATCATTGATGATAGGGACAAGGCTGGGCTTAGAGAGTCCCTGAAGGAGGTCATCATTGATGATAGGGACAAGGCTGGGCTTAGAGAGTCCCTGAAGGAGGTCATCATTGATGATAGGGACAAGGCTGGGCTTAGAGAGTCCCTGAAGGAGGTCATCATTGATGATAGGGACAAGGCTGGGAGGAGAAAAGATGACTGTCGGTGTAACTCTCAGAATGAGTGCACTAGCTTGGTGAAGCTAATTTCCTCTCTTACTCCTCTCATATTTATGGCTATACTAGCCAAGATTAACCATCACCACCCACCACCCTGCAACTCCCACTCATTCCTTTAATATGGACGTTCCCAGGTAAATTAGTTCAATAATTTAACAAAATTTAAGTGTCTCTTATGTTAAGTAGTTGATTTAAGACATTCTCAATAAGGACAATAACACACGTACCTAGATACTGATCCAGGATCAGCTCTTTATTAGCTATTGACCTCGCACAAGTCACTTAGTTTCTGAGGCTCAATTTCCTCATCAGTAAAATTGGAATAATGACCTACCTCATTTGAGGATCAAATAAGAGAAAGCATGCTTTTTAAAAATCTATATAAACTGTAAACGGGCAGAAATAGTATTTTAAAAGTATATAGTCCAATATGTTTTTAAACCTCATAGGGAAAATTCTGTACTTTAAGAAAGGAGTTTGGTAATTCATATTAATCCCTTTTAGTATATACAAGGGAGAGATGGGGGAAAGGAGGAAGGGTGAATATTTTGGATCAAAGGGAGCTTCCTTTCTAGGTAGTGTTTATCTACACATGCCTTACCCCACTCCCAAATGAGCAAGACTATCTCTGTGGGGTTAGAGGTTACGGTAAATCACGCTGTAGGGCTTTTCTGTTCCCTAGCAGTTTTTATTTGGTGAAAGTCTCCTAAGTATCAGATTTCCTTTATGAATTGAGAACCCTGCCCTACCTATGTCAGAGAGTTGTTATAATATGAAGCAGAGCATTGAGGTCAGACCATTTATTTTCCCAGTTCTCTATTTACATCATGGACAGTTAGTACATGACACAGTAAGTGATTAGAAATTTAGATAACTGGATTCATATTACAATAGAACAATCTAGCACAGTGGAGCAATCCTGAAAGAGCTGAGAAGGTACTTCTGTTTTTTAATTGATTAAGCTAAGAAATAAGTAAACTATTAGTCTCTTATCTAGTTCATGATAAATAATCCTAGTGGAAATAATTAGCAAAAAAAAATTAGTATTTTCTCTCAAATTGGCTAAGAAATTAACTGTTGGCCTGTTAGCCAATTCCTACTTAATATTACTGGTAGAAATAACCAGCCCCAAATAAAATCAATGGGTAAAACTGAACTCAATAAAATTTATATTTGCAAAATGTGCCCTGAGAGACTTGGATTTGGAAAAATAACGGCCACAAAAGAAAACTTACAGTGGCAGAACTCTAATCAGAAAATTTGATATGGACAAAAATCTGATCAATGTATCAAATCTTTCTTGCCAAATTTACATAGGAAAAACACATTTGGCCCCTCCAAGAAAATCATTTCAGCGAGACAAAAATGAAAATGATTAGAAAGTGTTTATCTGTGCTGAGAGAAAACCAATCAAGGAAAATAAATTGGCCTAATGATGTTTGCTCCAGGAAATACTCTCTTAATGACAGTTCATCAGGTTAGTAAAATTCTGATTAAAATATGAATGATGAGGAACATAGAACATCGCAGGGTCGGAATGACAAACTATCCACAAGGTCAAAACAGCAGGCTCAAAATGGGCCCATTCTTCAAATTTAATAGCTGTAAAAAGCATTATAATACATTTGTTGACCTAATCTTCATACTCTCCCCAGGATGTACCAAGCAGCCACCTGGCAAGGTGCTTTGAGCATCTCAGAGAAAGTAAGAGTATAGATGTGATCACTAATGAGAACTGAGTATTGTTTGCTTTTGAAGGTTATGGAGAACGGCCTTCATCTTAGCCATGCATTTACGGGAAAGAAGGGTTGACACTTTCTCCCTAAGTCCTAATTTGCTGGTCTTCTCCAACTACAAGGTCTGCCACCCTTTCCCACTTTCTCAGATTAAACCACACGTATTTCAAAAGATGTAGGGATGAGGATAGGGACTGAACCAACGCAGGAAGAGCTTATTTGAAACACTGTTGGGAGGGACAGCTTGCTCTAACCTTTTCAGATGGGCCATGATCACTGGGCACAATTTTGCTGGACTGAGATTTCTTAGTCTCACGTCTGGAGCGCTGGGGTGGTAGTGGCAGTGGCATTTCTTATGGATTCAGCAGCATCTATCCAAGGCAGGGCTGCAATCAGAAAAGGACTCTTTAAAACACCATTCACCAGAAATATCAGAATTCTCTGGAGATCCTTGAGAAAACCCAGTCTCTCTATAGCATCCCTAGGAGAAAACATACTTTGATTTAAGCAGATCTGGGCTCAAATCTTGGTTCTACCACACTTAACCATGGGCAAGTGACTTAAACTCCCTAGGCTTCAGTTATCTCATCTGTAAAATGGAGATAAGTATACGTACCTCTGCAGGGCACTGTTCAAATTAAATGAGATACTCTATGTAGAAAGCTCAGTACAGTGCCTGTCACCCCCTGTGGGCACTGGGACTGTGGCCTCGCCCCTAGTTTAGCCTAGGAACACTGGGGACAAATTAACAGTTTTGCATTGAAAATAATCAAGAACATGACAGATCATATAGTATGGAGGCTCGCTGGTAGGGTTAATGTTCTTTAAAAGGCATGGGGTCCTGGCCACAGCAATTATAATGATGCTACAGAGAAGGCAAAAGAATACACTGCACACACACACACACACACACGTATGCACAATAGGCCAGAGGGTATTCAAAGGCTGCATTCAATCAAGAAACTGTAATCCAGTTCCAGACACCCAGTAAGAAAAAAATAAAATCAAATCAAAAGATAACAGCAGAAGGAACTAACTTGATGAAAATCACTTGACATAAAAATTTAACAGTCATTACAGACCTTGGGAGAGTCCTACCTTCACCCCATCTCAGTGTAGGATCCCATTCTACATTCCTTAAATTTCTTTTAGTTTGTGAGTTCCCAATAGTATGATATACTTATGTATCTTACAAGCAAATACATAATTAGGAGGAATCAGTTCTTGGATATCCAAGAGACCCTTCCCACTCAAATACAACTGCCCTTCCAACCCCACCCATATTCAGTGTCCAAGTTCAACTGCATTTGACAAAGAACAGGCTTCCATAAGAGACACCCTAAAGGCAATGCACCAGATACTTCAGGCAATGGAGATACAAACACAAATAAATCATGTATCTTACCCTAGAAGTATTCACAGGCACAGCTCTAACAGTAACATAAAAATATGACAAATGATTTAAAAATGGTAGATAAAAAGTACTTTAGAAACATAATGGAAAGTCAGTAATCTTGTGGGAGATTCCATCCGGACTTAAACGACAAAATGGTTCCCAAGTAGACAGGGGAGCTTTCCAGGCAAAGAAAGGCTGAGCCTAGGCGGAGGCTTGAACATGCAGAGCACAGCAAGTTTGGGAACATCCAAGTTGCCTGGAGTGTGGAGTACAAAGAATGCGTTGGGGAGGAGTTAGAAAGAGGCTGCAAGCTAGGCTGGGGCCACGCTGGTAAGACTGCAGAGAAGACTGCAGTTTGAGGGGAAGGTTTAAGAAAGAAGAAAGGCTAACTTGGGCTTTGCTTTGGATGGAGAATATTAAACATTTTGTTGGCAAGGAAAAGTCAGTACAAGTATGTGCCTTCACATTTACTATGTCAGTTAATCCTCCCAACAAAACTGTGAGGGTAAGCAGGGCAAGCACAATTCTTTCCATTTTATAGTCCCAGATGAGTTAAGTGACTCACTACACAGGACAAATTTTTAAGCAGCATAGAATACCCAGCTCTTTCCAGGGCTCTTTTCTAAAATACCATGAAGTCTCTCTGATCGTATGCAAAAAAGATTCCAAAATAGCCCACAGCCCAAAGTGAAAGGCCATAGTGTGGTAGTATGAGGAGTAATGAGGAGTTAGAATGAACACAGACTTTTTTTTAAGAAGCAACTGGGCTCCTAAATCAGCCAACTTAGCATCTTAGAGCCTCAGTTTCCTCATTTGCAAAAGAGCTATACCACCTCTTACTTGCAGAGGTATTGTGTGGCTCAAATGTAAATTTGTATGTGCAAAGCTTAACCTGGTAAGTACTCAGAATAAATGGTGCGTCTTATTCTCCTTCTCTTCCTCCAAATCCAAACCTATTTTCCATCTCCTCCCTCAAAACTCAGCCAAGCAGCAATAAAGCTAAATTGAGTGAACCCACCCTTAACTGCACTGTATGAAAACCACTCACTCCACTATTATTATTCACACCTCATACAATATTTTATGGATGACCAAAGACTCATGTTCTGAAATCTTTATCTTTCAAGCGGAAAGAAAAAATCAAACTGGAGTCAACAGGCCAGAAAACTTTCAGCTGATGACATCACAGGTTGACTAAACCTCAAAGAAAATAAGGTTTTTCAGATGATGGTCATGTATCACCTTTATTATCCTGAACAATAATCACTTGCTTTGGGGGACACAGACACCGACTTAAGTAACTAATTTCCCTGCCACTAGGTGGGGGGAGGGGATTGACACCACCAAAAACATGCTTTCATAAAAGGACACTCTGCAGAACACTCTCAACTTCTACCACCTACAGAACCCTTAGCCTTACTTGGACAAAAAAATTAAAATCCTTTCTACTTTCCAGACTTTCCATCTCCCCTACATACACACTGATGAGTGTTGAAGACTCTATTGGGCATCCCAGGGCTGGTGCTGAAACCCACACAGGGGCAAGTTGGCTTGTTTAGAAGCCCAGTTGCTCAGAGTCCAAAACTGTAGATCAAGACAATCTCAGGAAACAGTAGCGACTTCTTTTCATATATAAAGGCAGGTTACAGACAGCAAGACACTGGGGAGAGAAAGCAGCATGGTGTCAATGAAAGCAGCACTGAGCTGGGAAGGATGCCTAGGGTCTAGTTCTAATCCTGCCCTAGCTGGCTGAGTGACACTGGACAGGTCCCTTTTCCCTCTCCAGCCCTCCTTCCCCCACCTAATAAAATGAGATAGTGGGACCAGAGTCTCCTCGACATTTAGACCATGGTCAATGGACCAGCAATATTAGCATCACCTGGGAGCTTGTTAGCAATTTAAAATCTCAGGCCCCGAGGTAGGCCTTACCAAATCAGGAAGTGCAAGTTAATAACCCCAGGTGATCTGTAGGCACTTTAAAGTTTAAGAAGCACTGTTCTAGGATCCCTTCAACTTCTGACATTCTAGGATTCCAAGAGGACCATAGCAGAGAGCAGTGGAAAGCCAGAGTTGGAGGGGTTGGAGGTGGTGATAGAAGAGAGCCAGTGGAGACAACAAGGGAGGAAGGACACATGTTTCCATCTTCCTTCATATCCTTCAACCTGTAGTTCAAAAGACATCCCTCAAGTAGCATTCTCTAGCTTAAATATGTCTTGTGGATGAAATTGATCCTGCACAGTTTCGCTTGTGAAAAGACGTTATGTAAATGTACTCTGATTCAGGCATGTGTACTGGTAGCTCCATTTAAAAGCTGAGACCCAGTTTTGGTTTTTTGTTGTTTTTGTTTGGTTTTTTTTGGTTTGTTTGTTTTTTTGCTTTGCCATCTCACCCACTAATACACACTCCCTCCCCAACCTCGTACAGGGCTCTCTCCGCAGACTGCTGCCTGACAGGAAAAAGCAAAGGTTTCGTGTCAGGGATCCCATGCATCCCGGCAAAAGAAGACAGTGAGTTACAAGGGACTGGAGTGAGGCTCAAGGACTCACCCGCGTGCGACACAACCGGACATTCAAGCGGGCAGTACAAGTTCAAAGGCGCCTACCTCATATCGAGATTGAGGGCAGAAGAGGAAAGACCACGGACGCAGTCCTAGCCCAGGAGAGGCCCGGGAAATGACCGGAGCTCCGCGTCGCAGCAACTGGCGTCCGTCTCAACTTACCCCGTGCTCTCTCCAATCAGCCCAGTAGCGAATTTTGAAAATTACAGCCCAGGAGGCAGAGCAGTGGTGATTGGCCAGCAGGGGCAAATCAGCGTGCAGTTGAGACTTGAGCTCGCCTAGCAAGGAGGGGCGGGGCTGGGTATTTTTAAACTGAACTCTGCAGCTAATTGACTTCACAACGGGGCGTGGTTTCCTGTACCCCTGGTTGGACTGGGCTGGGCTGACAAGCGGGAGTACTGGGTCTCTTTAAAGACTCGTTTTCATTTAAATAATCCTGCTGGAGGATGGCGAGAGCCGCTGCATTATGTAGTGAATTAAAACATTAATATTAATAAGCTTTTGGGAATTCCCTGGCGGTCCAGTGGTTAGGACTCGCCGCTTTCACTGCCGTGGCCCAGGTTCAATCCCTGGTCAGGCAACTAAGACCCGCAAGCCCGCGCGGCGCGGCCAAAACGTGCCTTTGTGAGGGAAGCAGAGCAGAAATTATTGCCCTTATTTTATGGATAGCCCCCAAAGTTCAGAGAGCTAATAGTAGCTAACATTAATTGAGCGCTAGCTCTGTGCTAATTGCTACAAATTGTTTAATTGTTTTCAACACTGTCCAAAAAGGTAGGTACTTGTATTATTGCCGTTTTACAGACAACAAAACTGTAGCTTGCTAACTGCCCAATGTCACAGTGCTACATTGTGGCAAAGCAAGTAATACAACCGATAGGCTCATTCATTTCATTCCTACATTCATTCATTCATTCAACAAATAATTATTGAGCACCTGCTTTGTTCCAGGAGCTAAAAAATATATATATGAGTAACTGACAAAAGACTTGAAGAGTGTATAGCCCTGCCCTGTCTTCTGAGGAGGGAAAGAGAGAATGGAGATGCCAGGAATAAAATCTAGGAAGTCCTGCATATACAACAGATACTCTACCACTAAACTACATCTTTACACTTATTATTAGTCCATTCTCCTTTTGGTATCTCATAGCTTCTACATTAAATGGAAAATAGTCACATGATCCCAGGCCCTCTTCTCTTTTTAATATCCCTAGGTTATCACATCCAGATCCATGACTTTAAGTAGCATCTAAAAGCTGGCCCTGAACTCCAGACTCATAAATCCAAATGACTACTCCACATCTCCACTTGGATGTCTAATAGACACCTCAAACTTAACGTATTCACAACCTTCACCAAACCTGATCCTTCCTCCAATGTCCCCCATTTCAGAAACTGGTACCACATCAAGCCTGTTAATCAAGCCAGAAACCTGGGTATCATCCTTGATTCAAACTTTTTTCCACCACCTTACCCTACCAAATCCAATCCTTCAGCAAGTCCTGTTGATTCTACCTCAAAAATATATTTTATATCCATCCACTTCCCTCCATCTCCACTACAACCATAGTCTCTCGATTGGACCACAGTCAAAAGCCTCCAAGCTGCTCTCCCCCTTTCCAATCTGGCTGTTCTCTAATGCAAATACAATACAATATGATCAGTCTTTAAAAAAAAAATATGTATCATGTCCCTCTCCTGCTTTTGTGGTTTCCCACAGAACTTAAAATAAAATCCAGACTCCTTACCCTGGCCTACAAGTCCCGCCTATCTCACTAACCTTGTCTCATACCACTCTCTTTCTCATTTACTCCATTCCAGCCATAATGATCTTCTTCCCAAACTTTGAATATACAGAAAATCCCTCTTCTCGGGAACTTTGCACATGATGTTCCCACTGTCAGAAACATTCTTCCCTCTCTTCTTTAAATTACTTTTTTTTTTATCATGCTTTAAGTCTCACCTTAAATATCCACTCTTCAGAGAGGCCTTCCTTGACCGTGTTATATAGAGTAGGATTCTTCTCCCACTCCCTAATATTTTACCTCAGCCCCTTGCATTTCTTTTTTCTTTTAATTTTTATTGGAGTATAGTTGCTTTACAATGTTGTGTTAGTTTCTTGCTGTACAGCAAAGTGAATCAGTCATATGTATACATATATCCACTCTTTTTTAGATTTCCTTCCCACTTAGGTCCTTACGTTTCTTTTAGAGTAATTATTGCTATTTGTAATTTTTTAACCTACCTCCTCACTCAAGAATGGAAGGTCCACAACTGCAAGGACTGCACCTATTGTGCTCTATCTCCCGTGATTAGCATTAAGAAGAGTTCACATTTATCAATTGCTTACAATATGTTTGACACTGTTCTGACACTCACAACAATACAATGAGTTGTTAATGTCCCTGTTTTGCAGAAGAGGAACTTGAAGTACAGAGAAGTTCAGTAACTTGCCCAAGATCACACAGCTAGTAAGCTATTGGATTGGGATTCAAACCCAAGCAGTCTGATTCCAGAGGCCAAACACATAAGCACTACCCCATACCTGCCTCCTTGACAGATGGCTGAAAAATATTATCATTTGTTAACCAAGTAAAGGAGTATCTTCCTTTAAGGGTCATCGCTGTGGACAAGTGTCCCACTGGGATGCACTATAAAGGAAATATAGTATTAACACAAGTCACAACAAGTCTTCTTTAGTCAAAAGAGGAAAAGGTCCATCCACCAAAACAACAGCAACACAAAAATCACAAAACAAGCAACTTTATTTTTCCTGTTTCTTTCCACTTCTTCACAAAAACAAAAAAGTTACTGAGTAAAAATTATAATTTTCCAAAAATTAAAAAAATTTTTCTCACAATTTTCAAACCTCCAGTGGACTTAACCTTTCCTTTGAGTAGCACTCAGAGGGAACACTAAGAAAAGAGGAGACAGCCCTTTGACTCTACCATTTTCCAATATTTCCCTCCACCCAGGCATACAACCCTTTCATGAACTCTCCTTTCCCCTCCCCACTACATCCCTGTATTAAAACCTGATAGGAAAGATCTGCTCTTATCTACCTCACTTTTACATGAAAATATATTTCACATGGATCCAAGATTTAATTGTGCAAAATGAAACCATGGAAATACTAGACAAAATATTTTAAAAATTTTTACAATCTTGCAGAAAGAAAAACCTTTCTAAACAGGACAAAAATCTAGAGATAGCAACAGGCTCAATAAATATTAGTAGCTAAAAATTTTTAATTTTTGTTTGGCAAAACAAGTAAACAAAAACAAAAACAGGGTTAAAAAACTTAACAACAAACTGGCCAAAAACATTGTCAACACGAATGACAAAGGAATAATTTCCAAAATGTACAAAGAGAATTGCATGATCAGCAAGAAAAAGATGAACCACCCATCAAAAAATTTGACAACAAAATGAACAATTAGAGAAGAAATACAAATGGTCAATAAACATAAAAATATGCTCAATTTCACTAAAAATAAATGTAGATTAAAACAACAATGCATTGTTTTGTTTAGGACATTGGCAAAGGTTTAATAGATTAATAATAATTTCTGTTGGTAAAGGGGTGCGTAAACAGGCATTTTTATTCATTGCCAGCAGAAATAAAAACTTCCACTAACTTTGAGAGGGTCATTTGAAAATATCTAGTGAATTTTTTTTTTCTTTTTTTGGCTGCATTGGGTCTTCATTGCTGCATGTGGGCTTCCTCTAGTTGCGGTGAGCAGGGGCTACTCTTCGTTGCAGTGCGCAGGCTTCTCATTGCAGTGGCTTCTCTTGTTGTGGAGCATGGGCTCTAGGCGCGCGGGCTCTAGAGTGCAGGCTCAGTAGTTGTGGCACACGGGCTTAGTTGCTCCGCGGCATGTGGGATCTTCCCGGACCAGGGCTCGAACCCGTGTCCCCTGCATTGGCAGGCAGATTCTTAACCACTGCACCACCAGGGAAGCCCTCTAGTGAATTTTTAAAGTTTGAACGCTTTTACCCAGAGATTCTACTTCTGGTAATCTTTCCTACAAAAATACTTAGGCAAGTTTTCCAAATTTGAGAGAGACATAAACCTACAGATTCAAGAAGCTAAGTGAACCCCAAACAGGGTAAACCCAAAGAAATTCAAACAAAGACACATCATAATCAAACTTCTGAAAACTAAAGAAAAAACAAAACAAAAACCTTGAAAGCAGCAAGAGAGAAATGACACCTTTCTAACAGAGCAAAATTTTGTTGAATGACAATAGATTTCTTATCAGAAACCATGCAGGCCAGAAGAAGGTGACAATATTTTCCCAATACTAAAAAAAAAAGAGCTGTCAGCTCAGAATTCTATATCCAAGTAAAATATCCTTCAGGAGTGAAGGGGAAATCAAGTCATTCTCGGATGCCCCCCTTAAAAGAACAGAAAGTTTACAAAGTAGGAAAAATAGTAATAGAAGGAATCTTGTAACATCAGGGAGAAAGAACAGTGGAAAGAGTAAAAATATAGGTAGATACAATAGACTCCTTCTGACGCTGCTTTCTCAATTATGTCTGACAGTTATAGCAAAATGTATAACTGTCTGATATGGTTCTCAATGTATGTAGAGGAAATGTTTAAAACAATAATATAGATGTAGGAGAGTAAAGGGAGGAAAAGTTTCTAGACTTCCTCAAACTGATAATGTCAACTCCAGTAGATTGTGATATGTTGTGTATATATAATGTAATACCTAGAACATGCACTAAAAAAGCTATATACAACTCAACATCAAAAACACAAACACTCTGATTAAAAAATGGACAGAAGACCTGAATGGACATTTTTCCAAAGGGGAAATGCAGATGGCCAAGAGGTACATGAAAAGATGCTCAACGCTGCTAATCATCAGGGAAATGCATAATAAATCAAAACTACAATGAGATACCACCTCACATCTGTCAGAATGGCTATCATCAAAAAGACAACACATAACAAGTGTTTGTGAGGATGTTGAGAAAAGGGAACCCTAGTACACTGTTAGTGGGAATGTAAATTGGTGCAGCCACTGTGGAAAACAATATAAAGGTTTCTCGAAAAACTAAAAATAGAACTAACACATGACCCAGCAATTCCACTCCTGGGTATATATCTATTAAAAAAAAAAAAAAAACAGTAACTCAAAAAGATACATGCAAATCCGAATTGGAAAAGAAGAAGTAAAGCGGTCACTGTTTGCAGATGACATGATACTATACAGAGAGAATCCTAAAGATGCCACCAAAAAACTACTAGAGCTAATCAATGAATTTGGTAAAGTAGCAGGATACAAAATTAATGCACAGAAATCTCTTGTATTCCTATACACTAATGATGAAAAATCTGAAAGAGAAATTAAGGAAACACTCTCATTTACCATTGGAGCAAAAAGAATAAAATACATAGGAATAAACCTACCTAAGGAGACAAAAGACCTGTATGCAGAAAACTATAAGACACTGATGAAAGAAATTAAAGATGATACCAACAGATGGAGAGATATACTATGTTCTTGGATTGGAAGTATCAACATTGTGAAAATGACTATACTACCCAAAGCAATCTACAGATTCAATGCAATCCCTGTCAAACTACCAATGGCATTTTTCACAGAACTAGAACAAAAAGGTACACAATTTGTATGGAAACACAAAAGACCCTGAATAGCCAAAGCAATCTTGAGAAAGAAAAATGGAGCTGGAGGAATCAGGCTCCCTGACTTCAGACTATACTACAAAGCTACAGTAATCAAGACAGTATGATACTGGCACAAAAACAGAAATATAGATCAATGGAACAGGATAGAAAGCCCAGAGATAAACCCACGCACGTACGGTCACCTTATCTTTGATAAAGGAGGCAAGGATATACAATGGAGAAAAGACAGCCTCTTCAATAAGTGGTGCTGGGAAAACTGGACAGCTACATGTAAAAGAATGAAATTAGAACACTCCCTAACACCATATACAAAAATAAACTCAAAATGGATTAAAGACCTAAATGTAAGGCCAGACACTATCAAACTCTTAGAGGAAAACATAGGCAGAACACGCTATGACATAAATCACAGCAAGATCCTTTTTGACCCACCTCCTAGAGAAATGGAAATAAAAACAAAAATTAACAAATGGGACCTAATGAAACTTAAATGCTTTTGCACAGCAAAGGAAACCATAAACAAGATGAAAAGACAACCCTCAGAATGGGAGAAAATATTTGCAAATGAAGCAACTGACAAAGGATTAATCTCCAAAATTTACAAGCAGCTCATGCAGCTCAACATCAAAAAAAAGCCAACCCAATCCAAAAATGGGCAGAAGACCTAAATAGACATTTCTCCAAAGAAGATACACAGATTGCCAACAAACACATGAAAGGATGCTCAACAGCACTAATCATTAGAGAAATGCAAATCAAAATTACAATGAGGTATCACCTCACACTGGTCAGAATGGCCATCATCAAAATATCTACAAACAATAAATGCTGGAGAGGGTGTGGAGAAAAGGGAACCCTCTTGCACTGTTGGTGGGAATGTAAATTGATACAGCCACTATGAAGAACAGTATGGAGGTTCCTTAAAAAACTAAAAATAGAACTACCATATGACCCAGCAATCCCACTACTAGGCATATACCCAGAGAAAACCATAATTCAAAAAGAGTCATGTACCAAAATGTTCCTTGCAGCTCTATTTACAATAGCCAGGACATGGAAGCAACCTAAGTGTCCATCAACAGATGAATGGATAAAGAAGATGTGGCACATAGATACAATGGAATATTACTCAGCCATAAAAAGAAACGAAATTGAATTATTTGTAGTGAGGTGAATGGACCTAGAGTCTGTCATACAGAGTGAAATAAGTCAGAAAGAGAAAAACAAATACAGTATGCTAACACATATATATGGAATCTAAGAAAAAAAAAGGTTATAAAGAATCTAGGGGCAGGACGGGAATAAAGACGCAGACCTAGTAGAAAATGGACCTGAGGACATGGGGAGGGGGAAGGTAAGCTGGGACGAAGTGAGAGAGTAGCATGGACATATATACACTACCAAATGTAAAATCGATAGCTAGTGGGAAGCAGCTGCATAGCACAGGGAGATCAGCTCGGTGTTTTGTGACCATCTAGAGGGGTGGGATAGGGAGAGTGGGAGGGAGGGAGACGCAAGAGGGAAGAGATATGGGAACATATGTATATGTATAACTGATTCACTTTGTTATAAAGCAGAAACTAACACACCATTGTAAAGCAATTATACTCTAATAAAGATGTTAAAAACAAAGATTTGCATACTGAAAACCACAAAACATCACTGAGAGAAATTAAAGGCCTAAATAAATGTAAAGACATCCCATGTTCATTGGTTGAAATACTTAATATTGTTAAGATGGCAATTCTCCTCAAATTGATCTACAGAATCAATGCAATCCCTATCAAAATCTGTATAGAAAAGAGTTAACATAGCAGGCCTGAGAATGCTATCAATTGAAAATCCTGCTGGCAAGTTTGGCCCTTGGCTAGGATCTGGGAACTTGAATTTGGAGAGGGTTCCCACCACCCTAACTGATAAGAATAGCTCACTGTACTTAACTGTTTGTGCAAACAACATGGTTTCTGATGAACACCAGCTTTCCTCCTGGGACTCTGGACTTTTGGTATGTGCTATAGCAGAGGGTGCCTGCATGACTGAGTCTCTAATGAGCTTCCTTCACAAAACAGCATTTCACACATGTTGTCACAACTCTTTACTGGGAAAAGTTATGCTAAGTGAAGGAAATCAGTTACAAAAGACCACATATTGTATGATTCCACATATTAAATGTTCAAAATAGGCAAATCTATAGAGACAGGAAGTAGAATAGTGGCTGCCTAAGGCTGAGGAGGTATAGGGTTGGGGGAGCTGAGGTGTGATAGCTAAGGGTATGAGGTTTCTTTTTTTCGGTGATGAAAATGTTCTAAAATTTATTATGATGATGGTTGCACAACTCTGTGAGTATACTAAAAATCATTCAATTGTACACGTTAGGTGAATTACATGGTATTTGAATTACATTTCAATAAAGCTGTTATAAAAAATAACAGTAGCTAATAAAATATATTGTTCTTCTAAAAATATTCTGTTGAAGAGTGGCAAGGGAAAAACTCAGTGGAACCAGTTAGGAAGGTATTGAAATAAGCCAGGCAGTTTGGACCAACATGATCCAGTATTCTCGGCCGTGGCCAGGCACTTCTGTATGGTTCTGGGCATAGCAATTCTTGAACAACCATTACCAATGATTGTCTTTCTTTTCTTACTGAGATAGAATTGACATATAACATTATATTAGTTTCAGGTGTACACACTAATTTTCAGTTATGTAAATATCCTTAAGCACTCACTAATATAGACCAACCTAGTACTATTTCTTGCAGGGTAAATGAAAATGAGTAAAACAGTCATTCTCCTCAAGCATTTCTGTATTTGGAAAGATAAAGCTCCTAATGAAATAACTATAACACAAGGCAGAGTGTGATAAGCCCCAAAGCAAGGTGAATATAAAACTAAGAAGGACTTCAGAGGACATATGCTGAGTGATTATTGTAACACCATCACTATTGTCATAATCACTCCGACATCACCAAAAGTGATTACTGATTACTGAGTGGCTAAGTACATGAGGCCCTGTTAGGTTCTCTACAGAGTTGGACAGTCACTGCTTTCCTTGAACCTATACACATCTTTATGATAGGGCCATTAAGGAAATATATCAATAAATATAATATACACAAACATGCAGTTTTTAGGATGGGGAGTGATTCTAGCAGGAAGGACTCACCAATTTCCCTTTGAATTTGAGGAACGCCTTGGCAAAGTGGGCTTGTGTACGGGGGGTGATCTTTGTACTGTGTGCAAACACGCTTTCCAAGCAGCTGCGACCTCCTAGTGGCCACAGGAACTCATTACCCCCATTGCCATCTTGATTTGAAAGCGACAGGCACAGAAGGTCTAACCCTGATAGCCCCACGGGGCCACAGTACACCGCAAAGCTGAAGACTAGGGCAGTCTTTATCCTATTTTAGGGTAGTCTTCATCCTATTTTAATGATCCTTAAGTGTGCTTGTTGGGGGAGGTGGGGACCCGCTACAAGGGCTGTGAGGGAACCTGAGAGGCTTCGTGCTCCCAGATCCCCTTCCTCTCCTCCACGGTCTTTGTTTAAAACATTCACTCGCTGATAATGATACAATCTGGAGGGAAGGGTAAAAACTCTGTCACCAGTTAATAATTTAAGTATTTAAATATTTAAGTATTTAAGTATCTTTTTGTCAGATGTTCGAGACAAGTTTGTGGGTTTGACAGGAAAAAAAAATCCGATTAACAGCCGAGTTCCCTCAGCAACATCTCCAGCTCTGACACGGGATATAATTATATATTTATATGTTTATATATATAAGGCAAAAGGCTCTTTTAATACCTAGAAAAATATGTTGTACCTTTAACAAGCCACAGAGGGATTGGAATAAATGCTATACATTGGATAGGAGCTCCCCACCGATCAGAAACGGAAAAAAAACAAAACAAAGAAAACAAGCACACACGCAAGAGGGGCTGGGGGTTGGGTGGGGGGGTACTAACCGCCTCAGAATAATCTCCTCAGTATACCCGCCTTCAGAAAAAAACGCCTCAGGAAAAGCGATCTCCGAGGCCGCTGGTTGGACCCCACCATTCTCACCAGCAGGGGGAGATAACGGAGCAGCACTTGGTTCAGTCAGACCTGAAGCCACCAGATGGGGCCAAAAGATCAGAGTAGGTACCCTCGATACTCTTCTTCTCAGGGAATTTCTCTTCTGCATCTTCGGACCCGAGAAGAAAGGAAAGGCCTACTAATCTCTGCTCACACACACAGACACCCACCTCCAAGATGATGGTAGTGGCCAGTGCCAGACCACCAACCAAATGGCCTCTCTGCTCCAGCTACCCATTCATAAAATCGGAATCGAAATAGTACCCATTTCAGAAGATTGTGTGAGAATTAAATGAGATAATTGCATACAAAACACAGTACCAAACAAATTTTCAGGCCCCATTCCAGACCTGCAGAATTAGAAACTGTGGGTTGGGGCCCAACTATCTGTTTTTAGTTTTTGTTTTTTTTAACACTTTACTTAACATTTACTGGTTTGTAACTCCGGAACAGCCAAAAAGAAGGGATGCACAGGGCAAAGTATGGGGTGGGGATAGGTGTACGCAGAACTTTCATGCCCCTTTCAGGTACATTACCCTCTTGATCCTGGGAGCTCCCCAACTGTTTTAACAAGCCATTCAGGTGATTCTGATGCACGCTGAAATGTAAGAATTATTGCTCGAAGAAGGCTGCCCCCTCAAATAGCTAACCAAGTTTTTTGTCATTATTACAGATTCCATGATTATGTGGCTTCTGACTTGTTTCCTGCCTGAAATTCCAAAGCCATCATTTGTTTCTTGAGCCCAGCTGTGTGCCCAGTAGTGTGGCAGATACAATGAAAGAGACAGAAAACCTGCCCTCCAGGCTTTCAATGTAGGTGATCCAGGGATAGGGAAAGTTAATTAACTCCAGGAGGCCAGATCTAGCCGATGTTAGATGAATTATACAGATGATAAACAAATGTTCTAGGAAATCACAGGAAGGAAATTTCACAATTATAAGAGGGAGGGGCCTGACTAGAAATGGCCACTTCCAAGCCAAGCCCACCCCTCAAAAATAGCTGTAAGTCATTTTCTACAAGGCAATAGAACAGATCTTAGCTGCCTAATTTAGTCCCTACCTAAAAGGAAATCCCAACATATCTGAGTCTGCTTTCCTTTAACAGCTGCCCTCTGAAATTTAAAAAATGAGAATGTTTATAGCTTTTAAAGAGTCTTTTATTTTCTCCCTCCACTGCTTCAATCACTCATAGGAAAGGACAGACAGATATGCACAGTACAGACATAACATAAATACTTGAAAGGAGTAATTATGCAGCACCATTGCCGAGATGTTCAGAATAGCTATCTAATTTTTCACTTTAGTGTGGTTGCATGAAGCTACTCTAAATGACATTGTGTATTCTCATGGCTGGAAAACAATTCAGGAGAAAAAGAAGTGGAGTTCCCATTTGCATTGGTCCACAATAAATCACGTCTGATAATCATTAGCATCACGGCCCATTTTCCAAATGGTCACTGTGTCATCACATAAACTAAATTAGGTAGGCTAAATCTGAGTCTGGAAGATCCTTAGTGGGACTAACAGGCAGAAAGTGATTTCATGTAGGCTGATCATTCAACTCATTTAAATTTCATTTTGCCATTATTCATAATAATTACATTACAGACACAGGTCCCATTTTTATAATCTTAATAGCTCTTCCAAACCAAATGCAAACTGAAAGCATATTTAAAGTGTTGACTTGTATAATTATTCACAAGTTTGTGTGGAAGAGATGTTTGGGTAGAATAAACAAGGTTAGGAAATGGATGATGGTTAGGGGAAAAAATGATAACCAAAGCTTCTGTGTTTAACATCTCTGTGTTTGGCTCTTAAAGGTTAACCTAAGTGCATACTACTTCACACATACTCGCACACTAACATAGCATATTCCTTCTTTTTATTTATTTATTTATCTGTTTGTTTGTTTGTTTGTTTTTGGCTGCGTTGGGTCTTCGTTGCGGCACACGGGCTTTCTCTGGTTGCAGCAAGCAGGGGCTACTCTTCATTGTGGTGCACGGGCTTCTCATTACGGTGGCTTATCTTGTTGCGGAGCACGGGCTCCAGACGCGCGGGCTTCAGTAGTCGTGGCATGTGGGCTCAGTAGTTGTGGCTCACAGGCTCTAGAGCGCAGGCTCAGTAGTTGTGGCGCACGGGCTTACTTGCTCCGTGGCATGTGGGATCTTCCCAGACCAGGGCTCGAACCCATGTCCCCTGCATTGGCAGGTGGATTTTTGACCACTGCGCCACCAGGGAAGCCCCCATATTCCTTCTTTTAACTCTTTGGATATCCCTTCTCCCCCATCTATCCCCATCTCTAGTCAGTACAGGCCAGTCTGAGAGCTCCAGCAGCGAGAAAGAAGAGGCAGTGGATACACTGTAACCTATGACTAAACCTCCTTACATTTCATTATTGGTTTCCCATCCAATTCAAATGCTGCTCTTGTTTGCTCCTGGTTAGCCTCCAAGATGACAGGATTGGGGTGCCAAGGGACAGGCCTCTAATCATCCATAATAGTTCCCTCTTTGTCAGTTAGGGGATATGGTAAGACATTTTCCAGGCCAGGATCACAGTTGTTCCCTCCTGGGCTGAGAGACAGAGGTTTTTTGGTTTTTTGGTGGTTGTTGTCTATTTGTTTTTATCTTAGGGGTATACATTCTTGTGATTGAAGAATAAATAAACATTTTCTTTCTTTGCTTCTTATTCCACAGACATGAGCCAGACACAGGAGCTCCAACTTTTTCTTTAATCATCAAAAGTTCCCCTTGACAAATGGGTTGTATAGGAAAAGCTGGTCCTGTATTATGTATTCTAACTCATCACCATTGACAAAGCCTCCCTCCTTGACCCAAACTTATTTTTAAATAAAAATTGTATATATTTAAGGTGTACAACATGATGATTTGATATAGTCAGGCTCCTCTGAGCTGCCTTCTCAACTAGACCTCAACCTTGGCCTTATAAGAACTACAACTTTCAGCACAATTCCATCCACTCCCTACATTAAGAGACTTGAACAAACACCAGCATAGTTTCTGTCACCTCAAAGCCATGTCCCTAGGATGATGACCCCAGCCTCTTTAAAATGCCTGCCTGAGAAAGTTCAAAAGTGCCAAAAGAATTTACTGTTTATTCCAGCCAAAACCTGACTATAGCCCCCTGACCTCCTTTTTCTCAGAACACTTACTTTAGAAAACTTGTGATTGTAAATCCTTTCTCTGTCCTTTTGAGATGTTTCTTCTACAACCCAGGAAAAGCTTTCTCAGAGACCTGGGAGTCATCCCTTTGAAATGTAATCATCAAGAAAGATAGGGCCCCTATCTCTCAGTCTCTATGAAAGGGTAGGAACCTAACTTTGTTAAGTACCAGTTAGCAAACACAGATGCCCTGATCACATTGATCAACCTCCCACCCCCAAAATTTCCCTCAGCACTTTTCCTTTAGCACTCCCCAGCATTTAAAAAGCCTTTTGTTTCAGTGGAGTTCAGCTCTGTTCATCTGAAGTCTCTCCCTTACTTCAGTAGCCTGAATAAAATAGGTCTTGCCACCTTTAACAAAGGTCCAGCTCTGTTTGTCTCTGATGCCATGAATTGACAAGGTCAAAATTGTACAGGAGGGTTAAGACATGTAATTTTAGGGTAACAGATAAAAGACGAAATGGAAGTAGAACCAAGGATATGAAACTCTATGATTTAGGTGGTCATCTCAACTGATTTTTAATTCAGATACAGTTATTCACACGAGGTTAACATGAAGGCAGGTGAAGAAAGGACAAGGAGAAAACAAGATGAGACTTGGGCACAATGAGAGCATTTGGTTATGGGCTAATGTTTCCAAACTGGGGCTAAACTGAAGGCATCTCAAAGTGTAATGGATAATGCTTTAAGGAATACTGTAACCAGCCATCTAGCACTGACCATAATGTAAAAGAATAAGTGGGGCTCAGGTCTTTCCATGGCTTGAGGAGTCTGTGAAAGGCTGACCCCGACCTAAGTGGATTGGCTTTTGGGGGGGCTAATTATGTCTCATGATAAAGGTCAAAGCTTGCTGGACCACTTAGACATCCAGAATCCTAAGGATAGAACCCCTGTCTTTGTGCTGTCACTGTTCTCTATAGAAAGAATGATGTCATGAAGTAGAAGTTCTGGTACCAACTGGCAGTCAAGTCTTTAGGATAGTTTGGAGGGTTGAGGAAAGCAGCAACATCTTGAGTCAGACTGGAAGGGTCATCACAGCATCCAAATTTACAAGAAAAAATCATTCCAAGTTCCTACGAAATAGCCTACTCTGATACTACAAAGGTAGGGGCATCTTCTGACTTCTTTTTGACTAGCCAAGGGGGTGTCTTGATGATGAGGTGAAACTACAGAAGCTGCTAAGGCAGCCTCAAACTTTCTACTTTCATATTTTTATTCAGGATACCCAGAAAGGACTTTAACATTTCTCTGTTTCTACATAAATCCAAAGATCTCTTGCCACATAACTCTAAATATCTAGAGGGAAACCCAAAGAGAAATAAGCTAAGATGTGAAAATTAATACTGTTTTATTCACAGAGGCTGGTGGTCATTCTGTATATGAAAAATACAGACCTCCACTGGTAACTAATATGACTAGATTGTTCTGGAAGTCTAGCCTGAAGAGTAATGAGAAGGGAGGTCTTAAGGAGTTGTGAGCTGGACAAAATGTAAATGAAATATGTGTACCCTTCTAGACAGAACAGAAAAAATGTACAGCAGACAGCCTGATGTGCTTTTGCTGAGAAGGGCTACTGAGTTTGCCAGCCTGCCCCCCCTTTGCTGAGGTTGCTACGGTTTCAGGCATTATGACCCAACAAACCCTGTTGTCATGTGCCAGGGTCAGAAGCAGTGAGGACAGCCTGGCTCCCTCAGTCTCATCCAACAGCTGACGGGGTGGCAGTCAGCAGCAGGTGCCCAAGAACTTGGTATTGCCCACTTCCATCTCAAGGGGCACATCTCCCTTCTAGGTGGCACATTTTCAGCCAAAGTCTAAAATAACTTCATTATCAAGGTAATAAGTTCATAAATTTTATTTTTTACAGTTTTTTTTTAGGATTTGGACTGAGGCTATATCCAAATCACATGAGGGACCTCTATGCCTCCCCCTCTTTTTCTCTAGGCTAGTGACCTCTAGCTCTTGAAAAAAAGAAACTCCCTCTTCTGAGGATGTGGATAACCTCTTCCTAAAACTTTTTCAGGGATTTCTAGAGATTTTTGAAGGGAGAGTCCAAGAAGATCTGGGGGAATGAGATGGAGTGGGGTAGGGGGAATGGTAAAGTGTCGAAATGTAGTAGTATCCTGTGAAAGGCTAGCCATCAGAGGATAGTTGTTATTAAAATGTTGAGAGTGAGAGAGGAAGAGAGAGGCAGAAGGAGGGAGGGAGAGAGGAAGGGAGGGAGAGAGGGGGAAGGAGGGAGAATGGAGGGAGGGAGGGAGGGAGGGAGGAAGGGAGGGAGAATGGAGGGAGGGAGGGAGAATGGAGGGAGGGAGGGAGGGAGGGAGGAAGAGAAAGGGAAGGAAGGGCTGAGGGAGAGAAGGGGAGAGAAGGCGGAAAGAAGGGGGAGGGAGGGAGGGAGCTAGAGGTTAAAGGGGTCTAAATTTTGAAGGAAGTGAAGGGAAAGGAATTAAACTGCCCTCTAATACTTGGCCCAAAAGGTTTCTCTTGTTAAATTTTAAAGATAAATCAAATTCAACCCCAGATACCAAAACAATTCTACTGAGCTCTTAACTGTATCTTCCCAAACGTGTCTTACATAGGGAAAAATCAGTCAGTGGCTTCTGCCATTTCCTTTTTACTTTTAGTTCCAGGCTGGGGTGGGAGGTGGCAGGGGGGTTGAAGGAAGTTGGCAGAGATTATTCTCTCTTTCAAATAAACTTTGTCCTATGGGATCAGGGTCTGGTCTTCCCGCAGACATTTGTCTCTTAGTTATACTTATGGCTATTAGACTGAGTGTTCCCAGTATTCAGAAACTTGTTCTATATGTTGATTTAATAAAAAGAATTATTCACTTTACTGGTATTGACCTTAGTCTTTTCTAGTGGCCCTATGTGGTAAGTAATTTCACTTTCTTTAATGTAATGAGAAAGACTCGGGTTAGACTAGGTTTAGCTAAAATTCAGTTAAAGGGGATGAGGTGAGCTTGACTCTTTGAAGGTACCCAAGAGTGGATAAAGAAAAGAGGATACAGGTGAGATTTAGTTAATGGGGTTGGGGAGAAGTAAATCACTAAATTTAACCCCACAGTCTCTAGACCTCCTTTTAAATTTATTTCCCAGCCTGTCATTTTTCCTGACTGGCATTTTCCCAAGTCAATATGATACTCCCATGGTTCCAAATACCTGGTGTGGGGAATCTAAATTAAAGACGACTATGGATTGAGCTAAAAGATAATGATCTTGATCATCAGGTTCAAACATTTCAGAGTGTCCTTCCCCCATGGCTTACCTGACCAGTTCCTAGCCTAAACCTATATGAAACAGAGATGGGTTTCAGAAACCCCTTCAGGGGTTCTTATTCAAACTGACTCAGTTTCTAAAAGTCATATATAAGACTTTCAGATTTATTTTCTTTCTCTCTCCAGATGTCTGATAATAATATTGACTGGTTACATAGCCACAAGAGCATGTGCAAGGTATATCTCTACAGCCCAACAGGACAGCAAGATCAGGACCAGAAAGTGGTAATATACAAAATGACTCCTACCAAGAAAGGCTTGGCATTTGGGTATAGATATCCTGGAGCCCAGGATAGACTAATGGATAGTGATACTGTGATTTCTCTAAGGAATCAAGCTCAGTAAGGTCTGTGGGGGACCAATATGCTCATACATCACACAGAGACAATTCAAGGGAGGGGCAAGATGAGGAGTGATGTGAAGGAGCTGAGGAGGGGAGGCTGGTGGGGGAGACTGAGGGGAGCCAGGGGTGGTGGTTGCCTAGTTACCAGCCTCTATTATCTCACACCTCTGAAGTCATAATAATGTCGCCTAGCTACCAGTAAGCTACCCTAAAGCTGGACTCCTTCAGGAGGGCAAAATATGTATTTTTCCTAATGAATAACAATATAAAGCACCTATTAAACACAGAAATGTTTATCCATGTACCACTTAAAATCTTCTATGTCATCAATAGTAAAAACACCACATTTTGGCAACATTAATGTAGTAGAAAGTGCTCCAAACTGGGAGCCAGGGGAATCGAGTTCTAATACAAGTTCCACTTTTGAGTCTGTGTCAGTTGGGCAAGCCATCTCTCTTCTCAGTTTTCTCAATAAATGTGGATATTGTATTTTGGGCCTCTTTCTCTCTCACAGGTAGGTGTTCTCATTTAGGAAACATAGTAACATTAAGATTCTGTCTGCCTAGAAGTTGAGACACAGATGTAGAGAACAAACGTATGGACACCAAGGGGGGAAAGCCGCGGGGGGGTGGGGATGGTGGTGTGCTGAATTGGGCGATTGGGATTGACATGTATACACTGATGTGTACAAAATTGATGACTAATAAGAACCTGCTGTATAAAAAAATAAATAAAATAAAATTCAAAAAAGGTTCTGTCTGCCTAATAAAAATCATTTGTCTATGGTTTATTGAGTACTTAACTATGTCTAGGCACTCTACTAAAGCTTTACACGCACTATCTCAATCAATCCTCACAGGAACCCAATAAGGTAGGTGCTACTGTCATCTCACAGAGAAATTAAGGCCTTTTCTCTAGAATTTTTCTAAATTCACCATCTTAATTTGATGCAGATATGCTTTGTTGATGTGTCCACCCTCAATATGGAAGATAAAGATTCTAAGGTGGGTACTCTCTGCTTCCCTCAGAGTTGGAATGGGTGAGAAGATGCTGAGAAGGGTTATCAGTTTCAGCATGAGGAAAGGGAAAGGTTGTGGTAGAGGGTGGAAAGGTGACGGGGACTCAGGTGGGAAGCCATCATTCTCATGAGCCCATGATCCCTGGTTCGGAATTTACTGTCATTCTTGATACCAAATCTCATTTTATAAGCCACTTAGGTTGCTGGTAGGGCTAAAAGAGTGAAAGCATGGAAGATAGCATGTCAGAAAAGTTGGGGGGGGAAACCCTTTCCAAAAGGTTGATGTTTAATGGAATATGGTTCCTGAGACTGATGGCTTTGTGAATACCTTCAGTGGGGTGGGAGGGAGTAGTAATTTGTAGAGGGAGCTTTATCTCATTCTTCAAAGACTAGCTAGCCTTACAAGCCTACTTTTCCTTCAGAAAGAAAGGGGATAATAGGAGACATGACATTCATGCTTTGAAGTAGTAGCCTAGCGGGTCAGCTTGGAGAAGTCTCAAAAAGCAACTTCTCACAAGGATCTTGCCCTTTAATTCCATAGGGTGCTACTGGTTCCAATTCAAGAGGTGACTTAAACCTGGAGAGTCTGGAAGAAGAAATTATTGTGATCAAGGATACTGAGAAGCAAGACTCACCTAAGGTATAGACTTAGCCTCTGAGTCTACCCTTTCTCATTCCCAGAGCCCAATGCTGAATCTGAGGACTCTGGTTCAGAGATAGTAAGAGAACTACTGTCAAACAGACCCAAAATTTAAATATTATGATATTCTAGAGAACACAGACCTAAGCTCACAGTCACAGTAAGTTCAATGCTCAGATAGCTCACAATGACACTATCACAGAGGCTCAGAATGCCCTCTCCTAATTTCAGGTACCTACTGCAAAAAATCTTGCTATGCTTATCTTAACAAAGATATGGGCTTATAAGCAAGATCCTTTGCAATGTTCTTTGCTGGCTTGTAATGGACTTGTGTGCCCCACATTGCCCAGTGTCCAACAATGAAGAAAGAGGATATGAAGAAGAGCGAATCCACAACAACCAAAAACTGTAGTTGCCCTACCCTGTTGTCTAAGAGATTACCCAGGCTGTTGGGTAGCATAAAGTTCAAAGCAATTACGCTTGCACACCACTGTCAGATATGGAATCCTTTTGTTTTTGTGTAAATATCCCAAATTACACCTGGCAGGCTGGTTTGGGGTAGGCATTAGAGCACATGACAAGTCACTCTCACAGTCCTAGAAGCCTGGAGTAGCTGATATTGGAACAGGATATTTGGCTTCAGTGCAAAGGAGTCAAATATTTCTTGTTCTGTGTTCCTAGGCTCATATTATAACCAGAACCATCATTTCTGACACCAGATGCCTTTGGAGTCATGAGAGTGGCCCCTGAGGAAGGGAAAACCAGTTACAAAATATTCTCCAAAGAGTCTTGGGTTCAGTTGGGGGTGGCCAACTCCATTTTGGGGTCTTAATAAAAGGATATACCTGGTGTTTGGGGTTTTTTTGGTTTTTTGTTTTTTGAATTTTTTGAATTTTATTTTATTTATTTTTTTATACAGCAGGTTCTTATTAGTCATCCATTTTATACACATCAGTGTATACAGGTCAATCCCAATCTCCCAATTCATCACACCACCACCCCCATCCCCCACCGCTTTCCCCCGTTGGTGTCCATACATTTGTTCTCTACATCTGTGTCTCACTTTCTGCCCTGCAAACCGGTTCATCTGTACCATTTTTCTAGGTTCCACATATATGCTTTAATACACGATATTTGTTTTTCTCTTTCTGACTTACTTCACTCTGTATGACAGTCTCTAGATCCATCCACGTCTCTACAAATGACCCAATTTCGTTCCTTTTTATGGCTGAGTAATATTCCATTGTATATATGTACCACAACTTCTTTATCCATTCGTCTGTTGATGGGCATTTAGGTTGCTTCCATGACCTGGCTATTGTAAATAGTGCTGCAATGAACATTGGGGGTGCATGTGTCTTTTTGAATTATGGACATCTCTCGGTATATGCCCAGTAGTGGGATTGCTGGGTCATATGGTAATTCTATTTTTAGTTTTTTAAGGAACCTCCATACTGTTCTCCATAGTGGCTGTATCAATTTATATTCCCACCAACAGTGCAAGAGGGTTCCCTTTTCTCCACACCCTCTCCAGCATTTGTTCTTTGTAGATTTTCTGATGATGCCCATTCTAACTGGTGTGAGGTGATACCTCATTGTAGTTTTGATTTGCATTTCTCTAATAATTAGTGATGTTGAGCAGCTTTTCATGTGCTTCTTGGCCACCTGTATGTCTTCTTTGGAGAAATATCTATTTAGCTCTTCTGCCCATTTTTTGATTGGGCTGTTTGTTTTTTAAACATTGAGCTGCATGAGCTGTTTATATACTTTGGAGATTAATCCTTTCCCTGTTGATTCGTTTGCAAATATTTTCTCCCATTCTGAGGGTTGTCTTTTGGTCTTGTTTATGGTTTCCTTTGCTGTGCAAAAGCTTTGAAGTTTCATTAGGTCCCATTTGTTTATTTTTGTTTTTATTTCCATTACTCTAAGAGGAGGATCAAAAAAGATCTTGCTGTGATTTATGTCAAAGAGTGTTCTTCCTATGTTTTCCTTTAAGAGTTTTATAGTGTCCAGTCTTACATTTAGGTCTCTAATCCATTTTGAGTTTATTTTTGTATATGGTGTTAGGGAGTGTTCTAATTTCATTCTTTTACATGTAGCTGTCCAGTTTTCCCAGCACCACTTATTGAAGAGACTGTCTTTTCTCCATTGTATATCCTTGCCTCCTTTGTCATAGATTAGTTGACCATAGGTGCGTGGGTTTATCTCTGAGCTTTCTATCTTGTTCCATTGATCTATATTTCTGTTTTTGTGCCAGTACCATGTTGTCTTGATTACTGTAGCTTTGTAGTATAGTCTGAAGCCAGGGAGTTTGATTCCTGCAGCTCCGCTTTTTTCCCTCAAGACTGCTTTGGCTATTCGGGGTCCTTTGTGTCTCCATACAAATTTTAAGATTTTTTGTTCTAGTTCTGTAAAAACTGTCATTGGTAATTTGACAGGGATTGCATTGAATCTGTAGATTGCTTTGCGTAGTAGAGTCATGTTCACAATATTGATTCTTCCAATCCAAGAACATGGTATATCTCTCCATCTGTTGGTATCATCTTTAATTTCTTTCATCAGTGTCTCATAGTTCTCTGCATACAGGTCTTTTGTCTCCCTAGGTAGGTTTATTCCTAGGCATTTTATTCTTTTTCTTGCAATGGTAAATGGGAGTGTTTCCTTAATTTCTCTTTCAGATTTTACATCATTAGTATATAGGAATGCAAAAGATTTCTGTGCATTAATTTTGTATCCTGCAACTTTACCAAATTCATTGATTAGCTCTAGTAGTTTTCTGGTGGCATCTTTAGGATTCTCTATGTATAGTATCATGTCATCTGCAAACAGTGACAGTTTTACTTCTTCTTTTCCAATTTGTATTACTTTTATTTCTTTTTCACCTCTGATTGCTGTGGCTAGGACTTCCAGAACTATGTTGAATAATAGTGGTGAGAGTGGACATCCTTGTCTTGTTCCTGATCTTAGGGGAAATGCAGTTTTTCACCAGTGAGAATGATGTTTGCTGTGGGTTTGTCATACATGGCCTTTATTATGTTGAGGTAGGTTCCCTCTATGCCCACTTTCTGGAGAGTTTTCATCGTAAATGGGAGTTGAATTTTGTCAAAAGCTTATCTGCATCTATTGAGATGATCATATGGTTTTTATTCTTCAACTTGTTAATATGGTTTATCACATTGATTGATTTGCATATGTTGAAGAATCCTTGCATCCCTGGGATAAATCCCACTTGATCATGGTGTATGATCCTTTAATATGCTGTTGGATTCTGTTTGCTAGTATTTTGTTGAGGATTTTTGCATCTACATTCATCAGTGGTATTGGTCTGTAATTTTCTTTTTTTGTAGTATCTTTGTCTGGTTTTGGTATCAGGGTGATGGTGGCCTCATAAAATGAGTTCGGGAGTGTTCCTTCATCTGCAATTTTTTGGAAGAGTTTGAGAAGCATGGGTGTTAACTCTTCTCTAAATGTTTGATAGAATTCACCTGTGAAGCCATCTGGTCCTGGACTTCTGTTTGTTGGAAGAGTTTTAATCACAGTTTCAATTTCATTAATTGTGATTGGTCTGTTCATATTTTCTATTTCTTCGTGGTTCAGTTTTGGAAGGTTATAACTTTCTAAGAATTTGTCCATTTCTTCCAGGTTGTCCATTTTATTGGCATAGAGTTGCTTTTAGTAGTCTCTCAGGATGCTTTGTATTTCTGCGGTGTCTGTTGTAACTTCTCCTTTTTCATTTCTAATTTTATTGATTTGAGTCCTCTCCCTCTTTTTCTTGATGAGTCTTGCTAATGGTTTATCAATTTTGTTTATCTTCTCAAAGAACCAGCTTTTAGTTTTATTGATCTTTGCTATTGTTTTCTTTGTTTCTATTTCACTAATTTCTGCTCTGATCTTTATGATTTCTTTCCTTCTGCTAACTTTGGGTTTTGTTTGTTCTTCTTTCTCTAGTTCCTTTAGGTGTAAGGTTAGATTGTTTACTTGAGATTTTTCTTAATTCTTGAGGTAGGCTTGTATAGCTATAAATTTCCTTCTTAGAACTGCTTTTGCTGCATCCCATAGGTTTTGGATTGTCGTGTTTTCTTTGTCATTTGTCTCTAGGTATTTTTTTATTTCCTCTTTGATTTCTTCAGTGATCTCTTGGTTATTTAGTAACATATTGTTTAGCCTCCATGTATTTGTGTTTTTTATGTTTTTTTCCCTGTAATTCATTTCTAATCTCCTAGTGTTGTGGTCAGAAATGATGCTTGATATGAGTTCAATTTTCTTAAATTTATTGAGGCTTGATTTGTGACTCAAGATGTGATCTATCCTGGAAAATGTTCCATGAGCACTTGAGAAGAAAGTGTAATCTGCTGTTTTTGGATGGAATGTCCTATAAGTATCAATTAAATCTATCTGGTCTATTGTGTCATTTAAAGCTTCTGTTTCCTTATTAATTTTCTGTTTCGAAGATCTGTCTATTGGTGTAAGTGAGGTGTTAAAGTCCCCCACTATTTTTGTGTTACTGTCGATTTCCTCTTTTATAGCTGCTAGCAGTTGCCTTATGTATTGAGGTGCTCCTATGTTGGGTGCATAAATATTTATAATTGTTATATCTTCTTCTTGGATTGATCCCTTGATCATTATGTAGTGTCCTTCCTTGTCTCTTGTAACATTACTTTAAAGTCTATTTTATCTGATATGAGTATTGCTACTCCAGCTTTCTTTTGATTTCCATTTGCATGGAATATCTTTTTCCATCCCCTCAGTTTCAGTCTGTATGTGTCCCTAGGTCTGAAGTGGGTCTCTTGTAGACAGCATATATATGGGTCTTGTTTTTGTATCCATTCAGCAAGCCTGTGTCTTTTGGTTGGAGCATTTAATCCATTCACGTTTAAGGTAATTATCGATATGTATGTTCCTATTGCCATTTTCTTAATTGTTTTGGGTTTGTTTTTGTAGGTCCTTTTCTTCTCTCATGTTTCCCACTTAGAGCAGTTCCTTTAGCATTTGTTGTAGAGCTGGTTTGGTGGTGCTGAATTCTCTTAGCTTTTGCTTGTCTGTAAAGCTTTTGATTTCTCCATCAAATCTGAATGAGATCCTTGCCGGGTAGAGTAATCTTGGTTGTAGGTTCTTCCCTTTCATCACTTTAAGTATATCATGCCACTCCCTTCTGGCTTGTAGAGTTTCTGCTGAGAAATCAGCTGTTAACCTTATGGGAGTTCCCTTGTATGTTGTCGCTTTTCCCTTGCTGCTTTCAACAATTTTTCTTTGTTTTTAATTTTTCTAATTTGATTACTATGTGTCTCGGCATGTTTCTCCTTGGGTTTATCCTGTATGGGACTCTCTGCACTTCCTGGACTTGGGTGGCTATTTCCTTTCCCATGTTAGGGAAGTTTTCGACTATAATCTCTTCAAATATTTTCTCGGGTCCTTTCTCTCTCTCTCCTCTTTCTGGGACCCCTATAATGTGAATGTTGTTGTGTTTAATGTTGTCCCAGAGGTCTCTTAGGCTGTCTTCATTTCTTTTCATTCTTTTTTCTTTATTCTGTTCCTCAGCAGTGAATTCCACCATTCTGTCTTCCAGGTCACTCATCCGTTCTTTTGCCTCAGTTATTCTGCTATTGATTCCTTCTAGTGTAGTTTTCATTTCAGTTATTGTATTGTTCATCTCTGTTTGTTTGTTCATTAATTCTTCTAGGTCTGTTAGACATTTCTTGCATTTTCTCGATCTTTGCCTCCATTCTTATTCCGAGGTCCTGGATCATCTTCACTATCATTATTCTGAATTCTTTTTCTGGAAGGTTGCCTATCTCCACTTCATTTAGTTGTTTTTCTGGGGTTTTATCTTATTCCTTCATCTGGTACATAGCCCTCTGCTTTTTCATCTTGTCGCTCTTTCTGTGAATGTGGTTTTTGTTCCACAGGCTGCAGGATTGTAGTTTTTCTTGCTTCTGCTGTCTGCCCTCTGGTGGATGAGGCTATCTAAGAGGCTTGTGCAAGTTTCCTGATGGGAGGGACTGGTGGTGGGTAGACCCGGCTGCTGCTCTGGTGTGCAGAGCTCAGTAAAACTCTAATCTGCTTGAATGCTGATGGGTGGGGCTGGGTTCCCTCCCTGTTGGTTGTTTGGCCTGAGGCGACCCAACACTGAAGCCTACCCCGGCTCTTTGTTGGGGCTAATGGCGGACTCTGGGGGGGCTCACGCCAAGGAGTACTTCCCAGAACTTTTGCTGCCAGTGTCCTTGTCCTCACGGTGAGACAGAGCCACCCCCCGCCTCTGCAGGAAACCCTCCAACACTATCAGGTAGGTCTGGTTCAGTCTCCCCTGGGGTCACTGCTCCTTCCCCTGGGTCCCGATGCACACAGTACTTTGTGTGTGCCCTCCAAGAGTGGCGTCTCTGTTTCCCCCAGTCCTGTTGAAGTCCTGCAATCAAATCCCACTAGCTTTCAAAGTCTGATTCTCTAGGAATTCCTCCTCCCATTGCGGACCTGCAGGTTCGGGAGGCTGACATGTGGCTCAGAACCTTCACTCCAGTGGGTGGACTTCTGTGGTATAAGTGTTCTCCAGTTTGTGAGTCACCCACCCAGCAGTTATGGGATTTGATTTTATTGTGATTGTGCCCCTCCTACCATCTCATTGTGGCTTCTCCTTTGTCTTTGGATGTGGGGTATCTTTTTGGTGAGTTCCAGTGTCTTCCTGTTGATGATTGTTCAGCAGTTAGTTGTGATTCTGGTGTTCTCGCAAGAGAGATTGAGAGCACGTCCTTCTACTCTGCCATCTTGAACCAGTCTCTGGTGTTTGTTTTTAAAAGAGGAGCCCATATTTACTACACACAATGCAGGTCTCCTTGATTGTAACTTAAGCCCATTTGCAAAAAGTGGACCTTATTATGACCTCATGTTTCCAGGAATTCATGGTGATGAAGCAATGAATGGAGCAAAGAGGGCAATGGTACTTAGTGCTGTGTGGATGTGTACACAATATGTATACACATATCCAAACATGGGCATACACAGTCACAAGTATAGATATACACATATACGTTTACACAAAGTGACACACACATAGATATATACATGTATATACATTAACAAAAAATAATTTATAAACTAATTTATAATAATTTGTAGCCAGGCCACACACATGCCTGGCTACGTGTGACACTGACAAACACACACAAGCATTGAAATAACAAACTTATGTATAGTGATCTAGTCATAACAATGACTTACACACATATGCAAAGATATACAGTTATACAGAGTCAGACACACTAATGTGCCCACATGTGATACACATAAACATTTATATATACATCCAAGCACACTATGCATAAACACACACTCACATTGATACACACAAGCCTTGATCAAAACAGACCATGCAGACTCAGGTACAGGCATACTCACTTATAAATATACCTCATGTTGATACACACACATACAAACTTAAACAAAGTGACACATTAACTAACGCACATGTTTGTGTACACTGATACACATATTGACACAAATGCAGTGACATCCCCACTCATGTACTCACAGACACACTCAAATGCCAGTGTGTATGCAACACTGACATACATCAATCATTGACATAGTATATAAATATAACATAAACTGATACCTAATATATTGATATACACAGTCATTATACAATCACCTATTTATACATATTCATTTTTAACATACATATTTATTAATATATTATACATTAATTATATATTAATATATTGATGAGTATGTATGCTAATACCTGAATGTATGCTTCAACATAAATACGTTTATGGCTGCACGATACATGCTACTGGATTTATATCATAAACACATATGCAGCTCTCTCAACTTGACACTTGCTTATTTTCATATTCAGAGACACACTGATATACACACTCATATTTTTACATTCACACACATGTACAAAATATACATACTAACATGCACATGCTGGCCTATACAGTTGACACATACAATGGGTATGATGTCAGCACATTATGACACATGCTTACACACGGTGACATCACACATACACACAGGCACATTTTCACACACTAACAATACAGACTGACACATGTTCACACTCATGAATTGATATATTGATGTGCATATACACACACGACAGAGACACTGACATATTTTTGACATGTATTGAAATAAGCACACATACTCAGATGAAGTTGACAAACATATTGATAACACTTGTATATAGTTAAGTGTACAAATGTATCTACTCTGAGCTTTTGTTGCTGCCACTTGTGCTTGAACGTGTATTAATGGATATAATTGTGTGTTATGCGCCCATGCAAATACTAAAGGCCAAATCCCTAATCTGTGCAACTTAGAAGATATATCTTCTAAATACAATAGGGGAAAGAAGTAGCCTACCTAAAGTCTTATGGATAGGTCTTCTTTTTTTAGATGGAGATGTCAGTGTGCCTTTTCAAACAAGCTCCTTCTAATCCTGGAAGTGTCCTCAATCGTCTACTCAGTGATCTTCAGAAGTACACCTTGTGTTTCCAACATGCACTTAGCCCCTCATCCTCCAGCTGTAGACATAAAGTAGGAGACACAGAGGGCAAATGTCACAAACTGCCCTCTGGGAACTGCTACAGATTCTATGCCGATCAACTGAAAATGGATTACGTGGCCAAAGGACCTCAAGGCCAACATCTGGAAATGACAGCGTCCAAAAACACCAGCAATAACCAGAGTCCTTCCACCCCACCAGCCAAATCTCCTAGCAATCAGAGGGCAGTTATTTCCCCTGATGGAGAATGTTCTACGGATGACCCTTCCTTCTATGTCAACCGACTATCTCCTCCGGTGATCCAGATGGCCCGTAAGAAAATCAAGGAGAAGTTGGAAGGTGGAAGCAAATGTCTTCATCATTCAATCTATCCACCCTGTGGGGACAAAGGGAAAAACAGCCCTCGTAGTGCTGTGAGCAAGATCACTTCTGAAACGGCCCATGATGCTGTGGAAGTGACCTCTGCAGAAAGGCGGGGCACCGGGGAGGAGTGTAGGGAAGGTGGCCAAAAAACCTTTCTGTATAGTGAATTATCCAACAAGAGCAAAGGTGGAGACAAACAGATGTGCCAAAGAGACAACAAAGAATTTGCAGATTCGATCAGCAAAATGTTCATGGTTTACACAAATCAAGTGGCATCTGACACGATGGTCTCTGTTATGCAGAACTTGAAAGTTCATAGCTCTGGGAAGCTAATTCCAGCTTGTGTGGTCCTGCGGAGGGTGCTGTTAAAACACACCAAGGAAATTGTGTCCAATTTGATTGACTCGTGCGTGAAGAACCTATATAATAACACCAGGGTCCTGATGGCCAACTCAGACTTTGTCTCAACTGTCAAGAGGAATCTGTTCAACCATGGGAAACAAAACACTGCTGATATCATAGAGGCCATGCTGAAGCGTCTTGTCTGTGCTCTTCTTGGGGAAAAAAAGGAAACTAAGTCTCAGAGTTCGTCACATGCATCTTTGAAAGCTGGGTGCCATGATCCCAAATGCAAGAACCAAAGTCTCGAATTCTCAGCTATGAAGGCTGAGATGAAGGGGAAGGACAAAGGCAAAATGAAACCAGAGGAGTGCAAGTCATTGACCAGTGCCGAGAAAGTCAGTGAACATACCCTCAAGGAGAGCCTGACAATGTGGAACCAAAATCAAGGCAATCAAGGCAAGATGGCTGGCAAAGCATGCGCCAATAAGGAGGAAAAGAGAGAGAAGATCAGCCTTTCCATGGATTCACTGGCAAAGGACTTGATTTTCTCTGCCCTTAGGCTGATCCAATACTATCTGACCCAGCAGGCCAAGGGCAAAGATGCATTTAAAGACTGTCCTGGTTCTACCACTGGCTATATGACTCAGAGTGACCAATACAAAAAGTGCAGAGGTAGCCAAAGTGCCAAGGCACTTTCAATGAAACATCTAGAATCTCGTGGAGCACCTGAATCATCCACCTCTCTAAAGGAGAATCAACACCTGGACTCCCAGAGGCTGGATATGTCAAACATCGTTCTGTCACTGATTCAAACACTGCTTAGTGAGAGCTCCTTCAACTGCGGAGATCTATGTGAAGGTGAGAACAAACGTTCTGAGTCCAGGACAGACAAAGGAGCCACCATGTCCAAGAGGCCTGACAAAGGGGAAGAACAATGCCAGGACAATCAAGAACTTGACTTTATCAGTGGGATGAAGCAAGTGAACCGACAATTTATAGATCAACTGGTAGAATCTGTGATGAAGCTGTGCCTTATCATGGCTAAGTATAGCAACAATGGGGCAGCCCTTGCTGAGTTGGAAGAACAAGCAGCCTTGGCCAACAACCCCAACTACCAGGCCGGTGGCCCCAGATGTAGTCACGATGCTGCGATGTCACAGAACTATGAAGACTCTCCTGGACCTGAAGTCATTGTCAATAATCAGTGCTCAACAAGTAGCTTGCAAAAGCAGCTCCAGGCTGTCCTGCAGTGGATTGCGGCCTCACAATTTAACATACCCATGCTCTACTTCATGGGAGATGATGCTGGACAACTGAAGAAGGTAAGCAATGCAACAAGGAACAAGAAGAAAGAGGGTTGGAATGGGTAGGGGCAGGGAGGAGGTATTGTACTTAGAGCCCAAGAAGCAGTCCATTTTTTTGAGTCTGTTCTTTATCATGTGACTCATGAATTACTCTCACCTCATAAAGACACAGAAGTGATGAACCATTAATTACGTGGGGCTCTGGACACCTCAAGGCCTGTGTACTTCCAAGAGGAGGAGAGTGAGATTAGCTCATTTTATCAGTGATCCTTTCAACAAACTATTTGGTAAAACATCAGGGAGCAATTTTTAAGTCTTATGTTTTGCACACATGCACGCACACACACACACACACACACACACACACCCCACGGCTGTGTTTCCTACATTAGATGGATTCCAGAGAAATAAAATACTAAACCAAATTATCCTCCCTATTTCCAATCTCATGTACTTTTTTTTAGGGAGGCAGGGGAATGGCAACCCCTAACTTTGACCTAGAAATCAGTACAGATTAACTGAAGGATCCCAGTACCTGATGAGAAGTATTAGTGAACACAACTGATTCCAGAGTTTGTTTTTTGAAGCTCAAAAAGAAAGGACCTTTGGCATTTTAATCTATGCCATTAGAGGAGGGTCCAGAAAAAAGGAAAGCCATGTCAGCAGCCTCCAGTCCTGGACCTGTGGCAGCCTTTAATCCTAGAATCATAGGCAGGAAGGTGGGTGGGGTGTAGTTGACTTTCTCCATCTGGGCCCTGGCTCCAAAAGCATCACGTGGCTCAAGCTATCTCTGCTCTCTCCACAGCTTCCTGAAGTTTCAGCTAAAGCAGCAGAGAAGGGGTACAGTGTAAGAGATCTTCCTCAAGAGGTTATGAAGTTCACCAAGGAACAACCACGGGATGAAGCCGTGGGAAACAGGCTAGAAAACAACTGCTAGACTGGCTGCTCACTAACCTGCGAGCCAACAATTCCTTCCCCTCCTCTCCGTTTACTCCCCACCCCCAGCAGCATTCTATCCCAGCTGGAGCACCCTCTACCATCAGGCCAGTGAACTGCACGCTGCACGACTGTATTTTCCAATACATCTGAGCAGTTGGACTGTGCAAATACAGGGCATCCAACAAACTGGGCAAGAACGTGAATAAAAACCCTTCTTTTTAATTGTGTCATTGTTTTCTTGGTCAGATACATCCGAGGCAAGGGAGGGGAATGCGTCCAATTTCAAGGACTGGTGATACAGTGTTGGACTTGTGTCCGGATCTCACCCTGGGTTATTTTCTAAGCACCCAAGACACAGGGATATAACCCATGTCCAAGTTCCTAAGTCATCCGGTTTATCCAAATCTCAGTTCACAAGCTATTTAGAGTTTTGCCACCTGTGGTCTCCCTGTTTCTCCCAGAATTGCACAGTTAACTTGATAATCCCCCTTCTAATCCCAAGGATGCAGCTTTCTTGGTCACTTTTAAGAGTTTGTAGATGGGCTAGCTTAGATGAAAAACAAACCGAAGAAAGTATATTACCCACGGGCACACATACACTCCCAGTGTTCACTGCACATGGCTAAACACTATCCAAAACTACAATGGGATCTGACCCTCCCCCACACATAATAAAGCTTCCTTATAGGTCATTTCCTTCAATTGATGAGATTTCCTTGTTTTCCAGCAGTCTGAGAGAAAAATTTGCAGAGAACAAAGCTACAGAATGGTAAATTCTTCACAGCCACCTTATGTGAATCCCAGTGTCTCCTTTGAGACTAGCACTGAATTCCTAGATTTGTTCTATCCTTCTCAGAAGTCTATCACAATGCTATAATTCATTACAAATCAGATCAAGACAGTGGTTTCAGCCCTGTGGTCCTCTGTTAGCTAGTTTGCTGTGGCATACCTTGGCACCTTTGAGGTGCTTGTGGCTCAGTAGAACAAGCACAGGATGTGGCTTCCTTCTCGACTCAAAAGTTAAAGCTTTGGCCTCTTACTAGTTGCATGGCCTTAGAGTCACCTAGGTAGACTCTGAGCCTTTCCCTTTATCTGTAAAATGTAGACAAAAATTACCCTCCCTGTTTAGAGGTTAAACTAGAGGAATAGATGTAATGATGCTTTGCAAGGAGAATCTTGTTACAAATTAGATATGGGATTGAAGTTGTACCTCTCAAAGCCCATCCTAACACAGTTGCAAGTGCCCTTGATATATTTCCAAACTGAAAGCAAGATTCTCTGAGTGTGGGACCCAGAAAGGCACATTTTGGGGGAGGTAAGAAGCATAGAGACAAACTTTGACAACTTCTCCACAATGCCTGGACCAGTCAGATAGAAGTAAAGGTAGGCTCCTTCAAAGCCAGGATTTTAAAACTCCCCAGCCCTGATAAAGCTAATCAAACCTTTTCTAGTCGCACCTCGACCCCATGAAAAGCTTTGGAGTTAAGCCACCACAGAACCTTCTCTTTGTCCTTGAAGAAAATCCTTAATAAACAAATCCCGGGACCAGGTCTGCATTTCTGATGACTCAGGACTCCCTGAGCACAGCTGGGTCCCATAGCAGTTTACTTCCTTGATTAACTCGGCTCTCGACTTACTCCTGATTTTTATTATGAGGTGGCCTTGGGGATTCTTCGGAACGTGGAAATAGAGCAAAGGAAGTTATATATTCTGTTAAATGAGGGCCATTGGGGCAAAATGGTCTCTAAGGGCCCTTCCAGCTCTGACATTTGAGGATTCTAAGAGTTTCTCTTCCATAATTTCTCAGGGAAACTTGTGTGGATGAGGTAAGATCAGGGTGAGGAAACTTGATTTTTGCCAGAGCTAACTGATAGACTCCAGCAGAGAAAGGAATGCTTTGGGCCAGACAGGGCCCTGACAAGGGTCTGGAGGAGCTCAGCAGTCCTTGGGGTTTATTCCTGGAGGGTGAGACCCTGACCTTTCACCCCTCTAAATGGGGAAGTGATCCCAGGCATCCTATGAGCAATGTGGCCATGCTCACTGCCAGCAGCTGGAAATGGACAAGGGCTGCTGCTGAGCTGAAAGCCCCACACACAGTAGGAAAGGGACGACAGGAGCAGAAGGAGAAGGAAAACAGGATTATCTCCTGGCAGGCAGTGTCACTGGTTTGATATCGCTGACAATTTTAGTCTTTCTGAACATCAGGCCTCCATTTCACAAGAAAGTTGTGAGCAAAACTCATCTGGGAGGTTACCACAGGGCCAGGCCTAGGCTGAGGTGAGGCAAGAGAGACATTTTCCTCAGGGGCAAAACTTAAGGGGGCAGCAGAAAAAACCTGGTAATCAAAATCAATAGTTTTTTTTTTAAATTGAAGTATAGTTGATTTACAATGTTGTGTTAATTTTTGCTGTACAGCAAAGTGACTCTGTTATACATATATACTTTTTCATATTCTTTTCCATTATGGTCTATCACAGGATAATGAATATAGTTCCCTGTGCTATACAATAGGACCTTGTTGTTTATTCATCCTATATCTATAATAGTTTGCATCTGCTAATCCCAAACTCCCAAAATCAATAGCTTTAATGTACCATTTAAGAAATCAAAATTAATGCAGAGTATCAAAATGTCAAATATTGTGATACAGAGGATTAGTAATAGTGCCAGGCCAAAACATAATGGAGCATGAGGTAAAAGGAAAAATTGGTAAGACATTTTATGGGAGGACCACTTTATGGGAGATTGCCAAGGCAGTACTTAGAGAATGTATTGCCCTGAAAGCCTTCATCAGTACAAAAAAGCAACAATGAATTAAATCCCTGCCTAGAGAACTTCGGGAGGGAACAAATAACAAATCAAACAAGTTTAGGAAAGGGGAAATAAAATTTGGAGCAAGGAAACAAAAGACAGAGAAAGCAAAGTTTCACTTAAACCTTAAAAAACAATCAGGGGTGAGGAGAGGGGTATTGCAGTGTTCTCTCTCTTGCTTAACTTAAGAGTATATCTTTCCAAAGAAAGCTCAGATTAATTCTGGTTGAAAACAGGAACCACACAAGGTTGCCCCGGTTAAAATTCTACTTTACAATAGTTCTAATAATGGAAGAAGAAAAGTAAAAAGTAGAAATATAGGAGTAGTAAAAATAAAAATGCCACCTTTGCAAATGATATCTTTGTACATCCATGAAAATCAAATCCCCAAGTATGAGAGGTAGTGAATGAGCTTTGCAAAGGTATAGGATAGAATTTACTTGTGAGCTGTAAGAATTTGCCATCAACTATAAAACAAGTGCAGCTGCTTTCTCCTCACTGACTCAGAGACATGTAAAAGGTCCAGCAGTTCCACTGCACTAAGGTCTCTGTGGTATCAGAACATGAAAAAAATCTGGAAGAATTGATTGAATTTCTGTATCCTAGAGCCACCCAGCCAGAAAGAGGAGAGTCTAATTACCACAGTGACAATAATATTAAACACCTAGGTACTAAGGAAGGCAAGAAATGACATTTACAGAGAACTTACTGAGTGCCAGACACTACCAGGTGCTTTAGTTCTTTTAAAAACCTTGTGAGATGGTTTGTTATTAGCTGCTTTTTACAGCTGTGAAATTAGAGGGTCAGGTTTAAAGGCCTTTTTAAAAAGTTATACATCAGTAAGTGGGAGAGTTGGGATTCAAATCCAGGTTTGCCTCATGCCAAACACTATGCTTTTTCCGTTCTATCACACTGTCTTCCCATTAATTCAGAATCCATGTTTATTAAACAACTATAATACATGAATGAGAAAAAGAAGAACAGGTAAATAGAAAAATAGACCATGCTCCTAACTAGTAAAACTAAGTAAAATAAAACACTTTCTAATTCAACATATAGGTTTCATATAAAGCCAATTTAAATCTTTATGGGGTAGTCTCAAAGTATCTCCCCCAAGATAGTTATTACTTACCAAGGGGAAAGAGTAACTTTACAATGGATGAGCCCACCAGTAACACCTTAATTATGTGATCAAGGTTAACACCATCAGTAAAGACACATTGGTATCATGTACCTCCTGATATAATGTCAACAGAAGGGCATTCTTGCCAAAAACCCATAATCCCAGTCTAATCATGAGAAACTACCAGATAAACCTAAATTGAGGGACATTCTACAAACTAGCTGACCAGAATTGATTCCAAAGGGTCATGAAGGGAACATTTTAGAGTTGTGGAAATGTGAACTATGTATCTTGATAGGGGATATGTATACATTTAACATAGGTGTATACATTTCTCAAGACTGATCAAACTGTACACTTAAAATTAGTTAACATTATTCTATCTAAATTAGAACAATAAAGTTTATTTTTAAATATATTTAAACTTAATACCTGTAGGGAAAAAAAATCCCCTTCCCCTGTTCACAAGTTTCTTTGCTCCTCTGCCTCTTTCCAGAAAGTCTCCAATTCAGCAAGTCTTTCTGACTTCAGGCTCTCAGCCACCTTTAACTTGCAGCCCTCCCTCCTGTCCCTTCCACTTGTTTGTGGTGGCCCAGAGCAGGACCTTGGGAGCTCCTTCTTTATGAGAACTTCCCTCCCAGATCCCAGCTACGTATCCAAGGGGAAAAGGTTTTCAGCTCACCCCCATTCTTGTCATAAAAGTCTCCTTCTCAGAAAAAACTTCCTTCATCACCCTATCTGCCACAGTTACTCTTTATTACATGACCCTGCTTTATTTTCATCACACTGATACATCCTCTTTATCATAATTTACTTGCCTATTGACTGTCTCTTCCCTCTAGAATGGTAACTCCAGGAGCACAGGGACCTGCCTGTCTTGTTCACTACTGTATCCTCAGTGCCCAGCACTGTGCCTGGTACATGGTAGCCATTCAATAAATATTTATTGAATGAATAACTATCCACCTATTTCAGTGTTCCCTGACGGGGACAAATAACATTAAATGGGGAGTCAGAAAATTTGTCTTTAACCATGGCCACTTAATATCACTTCATCACTTGATATAGTAGCCAAGTATGTTTCCTCACCTCAAAAATCAGGATGCTAATCAATATCTTTCAATATCTACCTCTCTGGAGGTGTTGTGCAAAGAGGCAACAAGCAAGGTGAAAATGTTTAAAAATATACCTAAATGTGCCCATTAAAGCTTCAATGCAAAATAATAATAATAAATCTCTAACATTTACTGAGCTTTTACTATATGCCAGACATTCATCTAAGTGCTTTCCACTATTTTGCCCTTTAATCCTCCCAACAACTCTATGAGGTAGGTACTCCTATTGTCCCACTTTGCAGATGAAGCAACTGAGGCCTAGAGAAGCTGAGGAACTTGCACAGTTAGAAGTGGTAGAGTTGGTATTCAAACCCAGATAATCCTGGCTCCAAAGCTCTCACTCTGTACTGCTTCATAGAATACCGGGGCCTTGTCCATAAAGTCACTTGTCAGGATAAGTCCTGGTGTAGTGCAGAATGGAGTAGACACATCTAGGAGGCGACAGGAACCTCTGGAGTGGGATGGATGGTTGGCTGGAAGGAATCCAGGCTGGTGGAAAAGCAGAGATTTCCAAAGGGTACTGCAGGCATAGGCCAGGGCCCAGAAGAAGGCCAAAAGCTACCCCCAAAGCAGCAGTCATCTCAACAAACAAGCAGACACAGCTCCTGGGACTCATGGAACAGGGAGTATCCCCAAGTTCAAGTAGAGGTGATGCTCAGAATGCATCCTCAGGGGACAAACTGGTAACTCACATTTGCTCACAGTCCCCAGGGCCACGACTGACGGAGGGTGGGTCCTGGGGGTTAGGGGGGAGGGGAACCAGCGTGAAAAAAAACCTCCAGACAAGCTGGCAGGCATGTGCCCTGGGGGGAATAAGGGTGGTCCCTGATGGTGTCCATTCAGTGTTCCCCAGAGCCAGGCTGCACGAGGCAGAGGGGACGGAGGCATTATGGAACACTTGGGGTGCTCAGGGCCTTTGTCAATGAGTATGAAAGTTATTTCAATATTTTAACAGCCAGTAGGGTTGTACTGGTGCCTAAAGTCTGAATGCCAGCCCTAGGTTGGAAATTCTTTACTTTCTCCTATCTTTCTCAAGCCTCAGGGCCTGGCTGAAAACTGAATTTGAGGTGTCATCTGAGGTGAATCCAGCTGAGGAAAGGGTGGAAGGGAGGGAACCCACAAGTTGCTCCTTCTGGCTCACACAGCTCCATCCTCACTTTGATCACGCTGTATTATAACGTCCTGTTTACATGTCTGCCTTTCCTCTAGACTGGAAGTAGCATGTAATAAATGGATGCGACATATATATGGAATCTAAAAAAAAAAATGGTTCTGATGAACCTAGGGGCAGGACAGGAATAAAGACGCAGACGTAGAGAATGGACTTAAGGACACGGGGAGGGGGAAGTGTAAGCTGGGACGAAGTGAGAGAGTGGCATGGACATATATACACTACCAAATGCAAAATAGATAGCTAGTGGGAAGCAGCCTCATAGCACAGGGAGATCAGCTAGGTGTTTTGTGACCACCTAGAGGGGTGGGATAGGGAGGGTGGGAGGGAGGCGCAAGAGGGAGGAGATATGGGGATATATGAATACATATAGCTGATTCACTTTGTTATACAGCAGAAATTAACACACCATTGTAAAGCAATTATACTCCAATAAAGATGTTAAATAAATAAATAAAAATTTATTTATTTATTTATTTATTTGGATGGATGGATGGATGGATGCGAAGGGCCTCCCACCTACTGGGCAGCCAGCCAACTGATGTTTGTTGAGCAACAGCTAACGTGGATTGTGTGCTGATTCTGTGCCATGTCTCTCATCTGATCCTCACAGCACCCCTCTTGGTAGCCCCACTTTGCAACTGAAAAAAATGAAAGCAAAAAAGGTCAGAAATTTGCCCACAACTGGGATTAAGCCCAAGCAGCCTGATTCTGGAGTCTGTACTCTTAACTACTGTGCTTGATTTAAGTGGCTGGTGGGTGGCCATACGTGTGCAAAAGTTCAGAGATGAATAAAGCGTGGCTTGTTTAGGAAGTGGGGAGACATATGTAGCTGGAATACAGAGTGTGTGAAGGGGAGGTGATGGGCGACAAAGCTAGAAAAGTCAGCTGGCATCCGATTGCAAAGGGCCTTGTATATCATGTTTAAAATTTTGGACTCACTTCTAAGGTCAATGAAAAACCATTTGAAAGGTTGGAAGCCCGGCAGTTTCAGGGTGAGATTTACGTTCTGGAATGTTCACTCGATCTGCTGTGAGATGGATAGATTGGAGGGAGTGCTGCTCAACTGTTATTTACTTCCTTTGTTTATTTCTGGTTTTTTCCTCCCTTTCATTTTTCATTTTTAAAATGCCAACCTCACTGGACTTTACTGACAGGTAAAAGGATTTATCCACATCAGGGCCAGCACATCTCTTGGAGGGCAGGTGGGGGAGGTAAAGGATGACTGTCAGGAAAACCCCAGCTGTGATGGAGCCAATTGGTAAAGGGGAGAGTGGTAGGTTTCCACTTGCCTTCCCTATGGCTGCACTTTGTCTCACCGCCTGTATTTCACACTCTCACTCACCAGATGCTAAGAACAGTCGACTCCAGATTCCATGCTCCCCCCAACCCCCAAATGACAAATGGGTGTATTTTTTCTGACCCTGAAGGGGTTTCACACAACACCTCCCAGGAAATATAAATCCTTTTCCAGAACCCGGCAGGAGGCAGAAGCAAAGTCAAACAGACTGACCTGCTAACCTTCCTCTTGGGGTTTGATAGCATCTGTCTCCCAGAAACCTTGCTTTTGAAAAACAGATTTCTCCTGTCAGATTTCAGGTGCCTGTCAGCCAGCCCTGTGGCAAAGACTGTCTGCGGGAGGGAAGAGGGGGCTTGCCAGGGAAATCTCCTCTGGCAACGAAGGGCCCACTTCTGAACTGATATAGCAACTTACTTCTCATCGTGATGCAGCTTCTAGACCAGGCACACCTAGAATGATTTGTCATATATCTTTATCTGCCTTTGAGTATACTCTTGGGGTTTCCATCCTACTTCCCTGGCCCTTCCTTCTCAGTCCCTCATGGAATCCTCTTTCTCTGCCCATCTGATAAATGTTGGAGTACCCCCAGATTCACCCTCACCTCATCTTCTCACCACTCCCACTCCCTAGCTGCACCTGCTTTACAAAGGAAGGCCTAGCTGCAACATTGCCAAAGAGAACTAGTGCCGAGGTTTGGGTCCTGAAGGAAACCAAGAACCAGAGGAGGTAGAGCTGGGTCTGAGATGAAGTTCCACAGTGGTGCTTCTTTACTGGGGAGGGGGGTGGCCCAGAACTTTTAAAATGCAGATCCCTAGGTCCTGCCCAGGGAAGGTCTTCGTTCGTTAGTTTGAGGGAGCAACACAGGCATGTGTATTTTGAAAAATCTTCAAGAGACGGTCTATCACTCCTTTTTATTTTGAAAATAATTAAAACCTACAGAAAGTTATAAGATTAGCACAATGAGTACCCATATACCCTTTATCCAGTTTCACCAACTATTAATATTTTGCAATCTTGCTTTATCTATCTATCTAGCACACAACTGACTAAAATGGTGAAACATGTGGGGATACATGTTTATGTATTTTAAAAAAATGGTGAAAGTATGATTATTATTCCATAACATAATAATTATTATTTTGCTGAACCATTTGAAAGTTAGCTGCAGACATCAGGATATTCAAGTACCTCAGTGTGTATCTCCTAGGATCAAGGACATTCTTCCACATAAAATTCATACTCATTTTCCTTAAATATCCCAATAATGACTTCCGTAGACATTCCCCTCCATCCCATCCAAAAGCCACTTATTGCATGGAGTTATCCTTTAGTCTCCTGTCATCTAGAACAGTTCCCCGGCCTTTTTGCTGGTCTTTTATGACACTGACATTTTTCTAGTCCAGGCCAATAGTTCTGAAGAATGTCTGAGAGATTCTGATCTACAGCCAAGGTAGAGAACAACTTAGAGAATACTTTAGTTTGGAGAGATCATAACCAGTCAATGAACTGAAGGGCAGGCCTAGGGCGAAAAATAGAGACTCAGGAACTGTGTGAAAACTGAAAGGAGGTCAGGAGGGAAGTGAAGAAGTGTGGTGGTTGGGCAGATTGGATGGCTTAAAAGTAAAAGGTCACAGCAGCTATTCTTCCCAGGGTTACAAATACTGAAATACACCCAGCAGTGATTCACCCGGTGATTTCTTCAGTCCTCTCACCTGTCTCCTGTGCCCCAAGCCCTTATGATGATCTGTCATGGCATTTATTGAACATATACTCTGCGTCAGGCACTGTTCTAAACACATTATATGTATTACCTCATTGAACCTTTACCACCACAATCTCTCTAGGAGGCAAGAACCGTGATTGTCCCTATTTTTTAAATTTTTAAAATGAAGTATAGTTGATTTACAATATTGTGTTAGTTTCAGGTGTACAGCAAAGTGATTCAGATATATATAGATATATAGAGATATATAGAGATATAGATAGATAGATATATAGATACATATCAGATCCTTTTTTCCCTGACCAGGGATTGAACCCAGGCCCTCTGCAGTGAAAGAGTGGAGTCCTAACCACTGAACCACCAGGGAATTCCCCCAGATCCTTTTCTGTTATAGGTTATTACAAGACATTGAATATAGTTCCCCGTGCTGTACAGTAAATCTGTTGTTTATCTACTTTATATATAGTGGTGTGGATCTGTTAATCCCAAACTCCTAATTTATTAAATTAGGAGTGATTGTCCCTATTTAATGGATGAGGGAACTGAAGCCCAGCGGGGTGGTAACTTGTTCAGGGTCACACAGCTAGTAAGTAGGGTCCCAGAATTTGAATCCAGGCAGTCCTGTCTCTAGAGCCTTCACTTTTTTTTTCATTTTATTTTTAAAACTATTATTCAATAAAATTGACTTTTTCTTCGTTTGATTTTCAGTTCTAGGATACAGAACAGTTCCATCATCCCCCAAAACCGCCCTGGCGCTATCCCTTTATAGTCACCCCTCACCCCCTCCTATGAAGGATGTTGTCATTTTTTGTTTTGTTCCTTCTGGAGGCTGTGTTGCCAATGTCAGGGTTTTTTAAATTGTGCACCGTTAAGCAGGTCTTTCCTATGCATTCGCCAACCAGTAGTCAGTTGGGTCCTCACGAAGAACCGTTAGTTCAGTTTTCCATCTGCGTTATGCTAATTAGGAGCAGTTTAATGCGCCCAGGGGTCAAGAGGAAACAGCTCTATCGGGCGGCTTTCCTGAGCTCCTCATACTTCGTTATCTTTCCAGTACTTCCTCGTTCCCCAGGCTTCCATGTTTGGTTCTCTGGGCTAGAAAGAACGCATGTCCAGGATTGCGCTGGGACTGGGAGGGGACAAGTGGGAGGGGACAAGGAAGGGGGTGACAGAGACAAAAAGAAAGCCCCGGGTTTGGGCCTCTCCCTCTTAGAGCTTCAGGTGCATTGAAGAGAGAGGAAGGGTCTTCTCCTTCAGAGTTTTTGGCTTCTGCCATTTCCCATACCCGGCCGTGGGACTACCTGGTGACCGGGGAGTGAGGGAACAGAAAAAAGAGGAGGGAGAAGAAAGCACCCGTGTATTTTCTGCACTCTATCTGGGGCTTAGGATTTCCCTTTGCTGCTCCTCCATCCAGAACTAGAGGCTTCCTCCTGGATCTCCTTTTGCACCACTCTGCTCACTTGCAGTTTTCAGAATGTGTTGAGTTTGTGGTGGGAGATGCTGGAGGAACAAAAGTGGTAAACTTACCACCAGTTCGGTGTTACTTTTATTTCTAGTGTTCTCTGATTTGTCTGCTGATATATGCCGAGTTCTTAAAGAGTTGCTCATGCTTTCTGTACAAGTTTTAGAGTCAAGTTCGGTAGTTGATAAAGAGAGGTGTGTGTTTACTCGATCATATCCAGAATCAAAAATCAACCCTCACTTTTAAACCCCATGCCACACTGCCTCTCCACATAAATGTCCCATAGACACTATGAGCTCATCATGTGCCAACCGGATTTCATTACCCATTCATTCACCTAGTCTTACCTCTTCCAATGATCCCTATCTCAACCATCACACCATCATTTGCCCAGTTGTCCAAGCCCAAATCCCAGGCATTGTCTTTGACCCCTCCCCCTCTATACTGTCCACATCCAATCATTCATTGATCCTTGCTTCTCCCTCCTTATTTCCACGATCTTAAATTATTCAGGTCTTTATTCTTTACCACCTGGATTATTGCTACAGTCAGCTAATTGGTGTGACAGGCTGATATTTTTATTTTTTTATTCAACTTTCTACTTTGTATTGGCTATATACACAAAAACACACAAAATTATAAGCCCAATATATTATTATTTTTATGCATTTTTATGGAAGTATAGTTAATTTACAATGTTGTGTTAGTTTCAAGTGTACAGCGAAGTTATAACTATATATATATATATATATATATATATATATATATATATATATATATATATTCTTTTTCAGGTTCTTTTCCATTATAGTTTATTACAAGATATTGACTATAGTTCCCTATGCTATATAGTAGGTCTTTATTGTTTAACTATTTTATATATAGTAGTGTGTATATGTTAATCTCAAACTCCTGATTTATCTCTCCCCCTCCCTGCTATCCCCTTTGGTAACCATAAGTTTGTTTTCTATGTCTGTGAATCTATTTCTGTTTTGTAAATAAGTTCATTTGTATCATTTTTTTTAGATTCCACATATAAGTGATATCATATGATATTTGTCTTCTCTGTCTGACTTACTTCACTTAATATATGATAATCTCTAGGTCCACCAATGTTGCTGCAAATGGCATTATTTCATTCTTTTTTATGGCTGAGTAACATTCCATTGTATATATGTACCACATCTTTATCCATTCATCTGTTGATGGACATTTAGGTTGCTTCCATGTCTTAAGCCCAATATATTATTGATAAATTACCACAAGCTGAACTTACCCTGGTCAAGAAACAGAACATTACCAGCATCCAAAAGGCCCTCTTTCGTGCTTCTTCTCAAATACTACCCCTTCCCTTCTCCCTGTAGGTGACCGCTATACTACTGGCTCTCAACACCACAGCTAGGCTCTGCCATTTTAAAAACTTTATGTATAAATAGAATCATACTGTATGATTTTCTTGTGCCTAATTTCCTTAGCTCATCATTATGTTTGTGAGAATCAATCATGTTGTTGTGTGTTGTTTTATTCTCACTGCTGTATAATATTCCATTGTATGTTAAATCATACATTTTATGGTTGATGGATATTCGGGTTATTTCCAGTTTGGGCCTATTAAGAATAGTGCTGCTACGAATACTCTTATACATGTCTTTTGGTGGCCATAAGCGCTCATTTATACTTGATGTATACCTATAGATTATATTTCTGACATGCATATGTTCATCTTTAACAGATACTGCTAAATTATTTTCCAGAGAGGTTGTACCAGTTTATACCTCCACTAGTGGTGTACGAGAGTTCCTGTTGCTCTCTAGTTGGATAATATTTTAGGAGATTAATATGCTTATATATATATTTTTTCACCCCATATATTCCTCCTTTTATTTTCTTCCATTAAGCAGGTTCTGGCCCTCTTGGTCACCAGGAGGTTTGTAGAAGGGCAGAAAACTGACATTTCCCACAGTACTGGCTGGCTTTTGTTCACAAGAGCCTTGAGCCCCAGAGGGAGGAAAAAATCTGCAGTAAAGAAAAAACATCTTGGAATAAATAGAAAGGGAAGAGGATTTTCCCAGATTAAAAAAGAGATTTCTCCAATATAAAGGAAGGAGAGAAAGAGCTCTGTGGATTCCAGAGTGGCAGAGCCTGGCCTGGCTTCTGGGTAGCGTATGGGGAAGGCCCTAGTGAGAAGTGGTGAGGTACGGAATCTAGGAAGTTGGGACCGGAAGCAAAAGTTTTTCACAAAAGCATCACAGTGCTGCCGGACCTGAAGGGCCCTGCACAGGGGTCAATGTGTATGTCAACATTTACCAGTGTGAGCAGATGGCGTGATGACTAGAGGGCCATACTGCCATGTGCTGGTGCATATAGAATTCCAGAACCTAGGCACAAATCAGAGTCAGGGGTCCCGAGAATAACTTGGGCTGAGTTTCCCTCCGGACTTATGGGACTGGGAGCTCAAAATGGAATTAACTCTGATTTATAAAGAGCAGTGATATTTCTTATCCATTGGAGTTGTGGAATGAGGTTTGTACCTCCAACACTGGTCTGGTATTCCCCAGGGCTACTGCTAGCACATATAGCATCTTTGTGAAGATTAGGAAACAGGCATTGCCTCTGGGCTAACCAGTTAAGGAAAGGCTCACTTTCCTCTGAGCTGGCAGTGTTGGGCCAGTACTTGGCATGATAAGTGGAAGGTGGACTAGATTTCAGCCCCCTTTCATGCTTCTTGTACCATACAACCTGCGCAATTATACATAGCACTCCTGAGGAGTCCCTGTCGCGATCCACCCTTCCCATCATCACCAGAGTTCTTGCTCTGAAGCGCACATCAGACCATGGCACTCCCTAGCTTGAAACCTTTCAGTGGCTCCCCATCACTTAGATCTGCACTGACAAATACACTAGCCACTAGTCACATGTGGCTCTTAAGCATTTGAAGTGTGGCTAGTTCAAATTGAGATGCACTATAAATGTAAAATACATGCCAGATCTCAATGATTCAGTACTAAAAAAGAATGTAAAATATGTCATTAATAATTGTTTATATTGATTACATGTTGAAATGATATTTTTATATATTTGCTTAAATAAAATATAATATTAAAGTTGATATTGTCTGTTGCTTTTTTCTTTTTTTAATGTGGTTAACAGACAATTTAAAACTGCATATGTGGCTCACATTATTTTTTTTCCTTCTAGTTTTATTGAGATATATTGGCATACAGCACTGTATAAGTTTAAGGTGACAGCATAGTGATTTGACTTACATACAGCATGAAATGATTACCACGATAAGTTTAGTGAACGTCCATCATCTCATATAGATGCAAAATGAAAGAAAAAGAAAAAATTTTCCCTTGTGGTGAGAACTCTTAGGATTTACTCTCTTAACATACAGCAGTGTGAATTATCTTTATCATGTTGTACATTACATCCCTAGTACTTATTCATCTTATAACTGAAAGTTCGTACATTTGACCACCTTCATCCAATTCCCCCTACCCCCACCTCCCTCTTCTGGTAACCACAAATCTGATCTCTTTTTCTCTGAGTTTGTTTGCTTGTTTGTTTTTGAAATATAATTGACCTACAACACTGTGCTAGTTCCTGGTACACAACATAGTGATTTGGTATTTCTATACATTTGAAAATGATCACCACTCACATTATATTTTTAATAGACAGTACTGGTCTAGGTAAAGTCCAAACTCCTGACTTTGACACAAAAGCACATCATATTCTTGTCTTTGCTTCTTCTATAGCCTTATATACCCTCCAGTCTTCCTCCTTTCTCCCCACCCCTCCAACACATGCATACACACACTCATTCGTCTGGCTTACAACCACTTTAAATCCGTTTTCATTCCTTTTCCTACCTTTTGCTTTTGCACAAGCTTTTTCCTTCTCCTCAGATGCACTTGTCTCCCCTGGGTCTTAGGTTCCTCGTGTCTCAAATTTTAAAAGAGCAATAGATAATCTCTAGCATTCCTTCCAGGCCAGTGGTTCTGTAACTTGGCCTCAAAGTAGTACACAGTGGTATAGATCATTCAATAGTCATTGACATTTGCATTCAATGTAAGAAATAATAATATATACTGTGCACTAGTGGCCCACTGTGTTCCAGGCTCAGTTCCAATTGCTTTCCATACCACTTAACCTCATTAGCAATCCTATGAGATGAGTACCATCATTATTCCTGTTTTACACATGGGGAAAACCAGGTTCAGAGAAGTTAAGCGATTTGCCAAGGATACTGGAGACTTCAGAGTTTCCGCTCTTAACATCTATACTGTGTTTGAGAAGCTGGGAATTGATAGCAATTTCAGTTGAAGGAATCCACACAGTGAAAGAATGGATCAGGAAAAGATGACAAGCTGCCCAGATCTCTTATCCTGTTCTTGCTCTTTCAGCATTCAGCTGCCTCGTCCTTCTCTGACACTGGAAGACTGGTGTCTCTACCTCTGTCACTGTCTGATTTTCCTTCCAGGCTTATATTCCCATAGAACCTCAATCATGGAGGCCCAGCCTACAGCTCAGGATGGCTGCCCATGGACACCATTGGACGCTTCCTCTCTGCCCTTGCTCAGCTGTCCCAAGAGTCCAAACGGTCTGGTCAGAAGGGGATTCTCAATATTTTTCAGGCCCCTCTCTTCAGGTTCAGGGATTTCCCCGAATTCTCTGGAATTAGGTTGCCTCATCAGCAAGAAATGCATTTATCGAATAATCCCACGAAGTCATAGGTAAACACAGAGGAAATGTGCAAATAAAAGAGCAGAAGCACATTCATCTAATCGGGTCTCTCTTCAACACACACTCACACTCTTCTCACCCACACACACTTTTTAAAAAAAATCATTCTACAAACAACCTAACAGCAACATTAAAGAGGAGTTGTGGGAGAAATCATTTGAAGTGATTTAATAGAAAAGCTGTGGAATGTGTCAGACCTGGGTTCTGCTCCTGGCTTTGCTATGTGACCTTCAGAAAGATAACCTCTGTCTGAGTCTTCTGATAAACTGTTGAGCCCCCTCCATCCCTTCAATCCCCCACCATGTATCCAACCATCTAGCCCTCCTGCTTTGGATTCTTCCACAAACACAGGCATTCAGCTTGCTTTTCTCTCCTTCAGGAGCTGTCAGCCTTTGCCCTTTGTCTTGAGGTTCAGCTTTCGCAGGATTGACTGAGATGTGGAATCCAGGCCTGCAGTCCCCCCTTCTTTGCTGCCCCCAGAGACAAGGGGCCATGGCCTGGCACCCGGGAAGCTTTGACTAATCTGATACTCATGATTTTCATTCAAAGGTTTTGCTGTCAGCCCCTTCAGGGAAACAGAGAGGGGTTAACAAAAATCACTAAAACTGGAATATTGACAAAATTTCCAGGATCTTAGAAAGTACTCCGGGTCCCTGTCCCTGTTGTTTTGTCCCTAGGTCTCTTGCTAGATGCTTCCTTGAAGCCCCAGAAGCCTTCTGTTCAGTTTTATCTCTCAGGATAGAGCTCAGCGATCCTCTCATCTGTCGCTGACTAGCTGTGTGATATTGAGCAGGTCATTTACCCTGGCCTCAGGGGATGTACTATCTCCTACTAATATTTCCCCTTATGTTTTCTTCTTCTTTTTAATCTTTCTCTCTCTCATTGCTCCCCTCACCTGGAGCACTCTCCCCAACTCCCACCCAGGCTCTGTACTGCTGGCAGCTTAATCTTTAGGTCTCAGCTGAGGTAATGCCTCCTGAGAGAGGCCTTCTCTGTATACCAAATCTAAAGTAGGCCCCCTGCTCATTACTTTCTCTTGATATTTCTTCTTCCTGTTAGTTATCACAATTTGAAATTATGTATTTACTTTTCTGCTTATTTATTATCTGTCTCATCCCTAGACTGGGAGCCTTAGGAAGGCTGGCACCGTGTGCCTTGTTCCCTGTCTGGGTACCTATATAGAGATGGTAGTTATTCACGCAAAACTACTGTGGCTGAACTCTGGGAGGGCACTTTCATTTTGTGTTACCTGTGCTTTCTCTGGTTCTCACAAGCAATCCAGTTGCATCAAGGCTTTTATTTTTAAAAAATTAGAGGCAGAGAACAGAATCTACTGAAGACGCGGAGAGACTAAGGGAAGGGTCATATTTTCCTATCTCTCCCCTGCTTCTCTCCCAAGCCCTGTCCTCTGTTTTCCCCACACTCCAAATTCCTCTCTGTCTCCTATCAGAATTGCCCTCTCTCCTCCACCTTTGCCTCAGTTTGATGCCCTCAGGAGACTTTCTTTTTCTGCAGGTAATTAAATTATGTATAAAAGGACATTACTGAGAAGGTTAAACAAAGCCTCCTTTGTTGCTTCCCCCGCCCCCCATCCCATTTTTCCCAACACCCACCAGAAGCTAATGGTATTATGAATTTAACGTGTAAAGTTTTGATTCAAGATTGTGGCCTTCCTGAGGACAATGACCACTCTTTCATCCTCCAGATCCTCTGCCCCAAGCACAGGGCTCAGTAAGTATTTGAGGAATGAAAGGAGGAGTGGACTTTCTGTTCTGTCTTGAACACTAATTATTGACTGACTTCCCAAGGAGGGGGAAGCTGTCCTGTGAGGGACACAAGGGCAGTGCCTACCCTTCAGGTACTTATGATCTGAAGGAGGAGAGAAAAGAATGCATAAGATAGCATATTCTCCAGGTCAAATGAAGGAACCAACTAGCATTGTTGGAGTTCAGAGGAAAGACTACCCTGGAGGCCTCAGAGCTAAGGTAGGATTTAAGTTGGGTGTTAAAGAAAAGAAGGTCTTAATTAATCAGAGAGTGAGTGGGGAGAACATTAGGAGAAGAAAGCAACCCAAGTGAATCTGTGGGGTAAGGAATATAAATACCTCCCTGGGCACACCAGTGTCTAGTAGGTTTCTTCCTGACATACCATCATCTACCATTAGCTGCCAGTCTGCAGCTGGAGTCCCCAAGGCAGCCTGTTATTCTAAAGCAGCTTCTCTGGTCACCTTTTGGGGATTTGTGAATGCCATCTTACAGGTTACTAGTTTCATAAATAGCCCTAAATTATATTCTGGATACGTTATATGAATCCAATGGGTGTGCACTGAGGTATAAGATGGGCTGCTGCACTGGTAGGGCCTATACAGAAGTTTTCGTAAGTATTACTTTATATTTTATTTAACAAACATTTATATAGCATTTACTAGTGCTAGGCATTGTGCTAAGCACTTTAAAATATTAACTCATTAACAGATACCAACCTCATATTGACCTATGAGGTAAGTGCTATTATTATCCTCATTTCAGAGATGAGTAAACTGAGGCACAGAGAGGTTAAGTCACTTACTCATGGTCACACAGCTGATAAGCAGCAGAGCTGGGATTCAATCCTTTCTTATTTTTTTTTTTTTGGTTTTTATAACAGCTTTTTTGAGATATAACTCATGTGACATACAATTCACCCCTTTCCAGTGAATAATTCAGTGGTTTTCAGTTCATTCACCAGGTTGTACAACCACCACCTAACTTCTTCACCACCTCAAAAAGAGACCCTGTCCCCGTTAGCAATCACTCCTCATTCCCCCACCCCAGCCCCTGGCAACTGCTGATCTCTTTCTACCTCTTCTGGACATTTCACATAAATGGAGCCACACACTATTGTGGACTTTTGTGTCTGGCTTCTTTCACTCAGCATAAAGTTGTTTTTTTTTTTTTAAATTGAAGTACAGTTGATTTGCAATGTTTCACGTGTACAGCAAAGTGATTCGGTTATATATATATGTATTCTTTTTTCAGATTCTTTTCCATTAGAGGTTATTACAAGATATTGAATATAGTTCCCTGACAGTAGGGCCTTGTTGTTAGCGTAAAGTTTTTAAGGTTCATCCATATTGTAGCTTGTGCCATAAAACTTCATTCCTTTTTATGGCTGAACAACAGTCCATTGTACATAGGGACATTTTGTTTCTCTAGTCATCATGGACATTAGATTTTTTTTTCATAATCCTTGATTTGTCTATTTTTCTATACTAATCCACCTGTCTGTCCAATAGAACTTTCCAATGATGGAACGTTCTAGATCTGCACTGTCTAATGTGGGAGCCACCAGCTACATGTGGCTACTGAGCACTTGAGACGTGGCTAGTGTGGCTGAAAAGCGCCTTATTTAATTATACTTGAGTTTAATTACTTCAAATGTAAATCGCTCCTGTGGGATGGACCACAGTCTATAGCTGCAGAGGAGCTATGATAGGTTGATCAGAATCGGAGGCTCGATTCACGAGTCACTCTGAGACTGTGCAGCCAAGAAAGGACACTCCAAACAACCTGAAAAATAACCCCCCCCAGCTCTAGGAGATCTGCTCCCTGCACGGTCACGATGAAATACTGCACAGGGGTCTCGGCCCCTGGTCCAGCCAATCACAAAAGGGATCCAAATTCTGGAAGAAGTCACACATTGGCCCTAACCAGAAGGCTGAAGCTACCTATCATGATGTTGCAATTGCTACAGACCCGAGTGGCCGAGGAGGAAGGGAAACAGAGGTAAAAAACTGCTGGATTACTTATGCCTGACTCCCGGCCAGGCCCAGGAACAGGGGTGAGGAAATAGGAGGGCGTTCCCTTGTGTGATGAGTTATTTACATCCACTCCCCCAACAGCAGCTGCCTGTGCTCCCACAGCACAGCAAGGGCTCCTTGGCCTGAGAACAAGGTTGGTGGAGCTGGGACTTCTTGTTCCTCAGAGACAAAGCGAACCCAGAACTGACCAAAGTGAGGCACAGATGTGCACCTGAGGCCAGCACAGGGGACAGTCACGGCTCGGAGAAGACAGAACAAGCCCCTCGGTATGAAGTGCCCAGGGAGCCTGGCAGCTCTCCAAGGGGATACCCGTCTGCAATCTAAGATCCAAAGGTTTTTACGCAAGTTGGCACTCAAGTTCATTTGGAGGCAAACCTGACCCACACCAGCGTGTGTGACTGTTACCGCTTTGACGCTAAAAGTCACTGAACGCAGGCTCTGCCTCAGCCCTTGTCAACACCACATACCTAAAACCCAAAATTCTGAGTTCTGTAATGCACCCAGCCCCAAGGTTTTCAGGAAAGGGACTAGGCCAGTATCGGGTCCTCCCAGCTACATTCAAAGCTCTCCAAAAAGGGTTTATGTGTTTTCCTCAGGATAGCTCCTCCAGATACCAAGAAGGACTGCTGTTTCAATGGAAGGATTCGGGAAGGGGGTGTACTCCTAGTGTATCCTTGGCCTTCAGGGACTGCTGCAGGCAGACACCGCAGAGAAGAACACAGGTGGAGTGCCTGCATATCAACCCTGGAAGATGCACCTGCGTGCCTCCCACAGGCCGGAGGAGGCATGGGAAGGCAATTCTTGGAACTCATAGGGTAGTGCTTCCAGGAACGTCCGCCAACACTAGGTTTACATGCAGGGTGGCTTTCTTTTCAGGATGATATGAATGATAAGCCTTGTGTTCTAAGTCAGGCCCCAGACACTCAATCTTCCTGAACTCCCGTAAGGTGTACAGGATAAAAAGGATTTCACCTAAACGGTATCAGTCACTAGAAACAGTTCTTCATTCAACAAAAATATAAGGTGTGTACACTGTGTGCCAGGTACCAGGGCAGTCCTAGGACACGGTGAGTCCTAGACCCTGCACTCACAGGAAGAGACAGATGGCAGAGGCCAGGAGCCATCATGGATGCAGTGAGAGCAGCAGACGCACAGACAGTGCCGGCCCGGGGCCTGTGGGTGCAGGGTTTCCTCCCTGAGCCAGGACAGGGTGTGGAGGGGCAGCATGGAGCCTGGCTGTGGGTTACTGGCTAGCAATCCTCTCTCTCCGGAGCTTTACTCTGCTCACCTGTCTTTTCCTTGATCTCACAGAGCACACTGAAGAGAGCAGGCTTCATCCCATGGCAATTCAGAGCATGCTTTCTGGCCCGCGCCTCCTCCAGGCTCCGGTCGGTGATGGCCATGATCTGCTGCAGGACGTCGCCCGTATCGGGGCGCGGCGGGGTCCTGGGCGCGCGGCGCGGGGCGGGGACGGCGGCGCGGGGCGCGGCGGGCGCTTAACCAGGAGCCGCCGAGCCTGGAGAGCTCGAGCGGACATCGTAGCCAACTGCCGCCATGTGTGCGGCGCGAGCGCGCGCGCGCACGCGGCGCGCCCTCAATCAAGTCTTAACCATTATGCTCTAGTGCCTCTCTCTACAAAAATCCTGGATGGATGGTTGAATTAAGATCCTTTAAATCTTATTAAAGGAATCTTGAGACTATTCTTTTTGTTTCTTTTTAATAAACTTTATTTTAGAATAATTTTAGATTTACATAGAAGCTGCAAAGATAGTACCAAAAATTCACCCTGTTTCCCCTTATATTAGCATGTTACATAACTGTGGCCCTTGTGTCAAAATTAAGAAACCAACATTGTTACATTACTGTAAACTAAACTACAGAATTTATTTATATTATACCAGTTTTTCCACTTATGTTCTTTTTTGTTCCAGGCTTCAATCCAGGCTACCATTTTGTATTTAGTTATCATGTCCCCTTAGTCCCCTCTGGTCTGTCAGTTTGTCATTCTCCTTGGTTCTCATGACCTTGACAGTTTTGAAGAGTACTGGACAGGTATTTTTGTAGAATGTCCCTCAATTTGGGTTTGCCTGATGTTTTCCTTATAACTAGACTGGGGGTGACTGGTTTGGGGGAAGAACACCACCGAGGTGAAGTGCCCTTCTCATCTCATGGTATCAGGGAGGGCATGACATCCTCATGACATCACTGGTGGTGTGAAATTTCATCACCTTTCTAAGTTAGTGTCTACCAGATTTCTCCATCAGAAAGTTACTACGTTTCCATTTCTATACACATCTCTATTCTGTACACATACTGGTTAGAAGTGAGTTATTAAGTCCAGCCCATACTCGAGGGGGAGGGTGTTAAGCTCCACCACCTAGAGGAAGGGAATACATATATTATTTGGAATCATTCTGTATGAAAGATTTTTTCCCTTCTCCTCTATTTATTTGTTCAATCATTTATTTTTATCAGTATGGACTCGTGTGTTTCATACTTTGGGTTATTATTTGGATTATTATTGACTATTTAAAAAATATATATCCTTCCTGTACCTTTAAAAGGTTATTGGCTTGAAAATCCAGAATTCCTTATTGTGGATTTGTTTGAAGTAGGGACTATCTGAATTAAGTTTGAGGGAGTGTATGTGTGCATGCAGATGAGGAAATTGAAATTAAGTGATGTTATGTAAATTGACCATGCTTATATAGTATGTGATGGAATCTCATACAGGAATGGTGTCTACAGAATCCTAATAGTAGGTCTCCATCCTCTGCTTAAGCACCTCTTGTGACATGAAGCTCATTACCTCATAAGACAGCTCTTTTGATGTTGAGTCTGCTCTACTTCTAGTGGGATTGCAGTCATCCAGGTAGTGAGATTGCAAGAGAGGAACGGAAATGGTGGCCATGGAAAGAGCAGAATATGATAGAGCAGTTGGCAAGAAAAGGGATTTGATTAGAGGAAGTGGTGACTGAATCTAGGATGAAGCAGCTAAAAACTGATGTATCTCGGGACTTCCCTGGTGGCACAGTGGTTAAGAATCCGCCTGCCAATGCAGGGGACATGGGTTTGATCCCTGGGCCAGGAGGATCCCACATGCTGCGGAGCAACTAAACCTGTGCATCACAGCTACTGAGCCTGCGCTCTAGAGCCTGTGAGCCACAACTACTGAGCCTGCATGCCACAACTACTGAAGCCTGTGCGCCTAGAGCCCGTGCTCTGCAACAAGAGAAGCCACCTCAATGAGAAGCCCACGCACCGCAACGAGAGTAGCCCCCACTTGCCGCAACTAGAGAAAGCCTGCATGCAGCAACGAAGACCCAATGCAGCCAAAAATTAATTAATTAATTAATTAATTTAAAAAAATACTGATGTGTCTCCCTGGATTTCAGGGAAGTATTGGGTTGGCAAAAAAGTTCGTTCGGGTTTTTCCATAATATCTTACTTTTTGGCCAACCAATAGTTGTCTACCAGGCTGACAAAATATATACAGAGAGAACTTGTAGTGACTACCCCCCCAACACCCCATGCCCATCTAGACCCTGTTCTTGTTCTTCTCCCCCAGTGGACAACCTTCAGTTATTGTATTACTCCTTTGCCCATCCCCAATACATCCATTCTTAGATATAAACTATATTCGTTATATATATATATATATTTCTTGAGCACCTACTATATATGCCAGGAACTATTCTAGGTACCACAGATGAGTTGGAATGATTTCACAGACCTCACATCATCACAGTTCTGGAAGCTAGATGTCTGGCCTCTTTTACAAGAGCACTAATTCCACTTGAGGGGTCCACATTCATGACCCATTTACCTCCCACAGGCTCACTTCCAAATACCATCACATTGAGATTAGGGTTTCAATACATGAATATGGGTGGGGGGACACAAACATTCAATCCACTGCAGTAAGTAATGCTCATCAGAGTGTCTTGTGTTGGGTGGAGCTGGCTGGGCCTTCATCCCTCCTGTCTCCCTCAGTCACTGCTTGTGTGCTGTCCTGGGAAAGCTATTATATTAGCCTTGACCCTCTTAGGGTACTTGGCTGCATCTGAAAAAAAGTAAAATGACAAAGACAGATTAACAGGAGAAAAGTATGCAAATTCATTTAATATAAATTTTACATGACACAGGAACCTTCATAAGGAAATGAAGACCTGAGGAAACAGACCTGAGTAGTTTTATTCTAGGTTTGATGAAGCCTAGACAGTCATAGAGAAATATGATAGGGTCAGAGAGCATGTGGTAAGTGTAGTAAACTGGGGGAAAGTTAGCAAGGCCTGTTTGTTCAGATCTTATTAGGGTTCCTTTGTCTTCAGAGATAAGAATGCTCCTTTCCTCTGGGTATACGGAGGGCACCTCTCACATGAGGGTATATGAACTGTTTCAGGGGAGAGGGCAGGAGGGTCAGAGTGACCTCCCTGCTTCTGCTGTTTTCTCCACTTCCTTCAGCTTAAAGTTTTCAACATGCCAAGGTGCCATATTTGGGAGCAGCATGTCCTGAACTCCATCAAGTCCTCCTATCAATGATCTAAGCTTCCACCTCATGAAATTAGAAAAAGACAAACAAAATTAAGCCAAGCTGAAGGAAGGAAATAATACAGAAAAGAAATCAAGAAAACAGAATAACAAGAGGAAAAAAAAATCAATGAAACTAAAAACTAGTTCCTTGGAAAAATCAATGAAACTGATAAAACTCTAGCCAGAATGACCAAAAACACAAACAAACAAAAATCAAAGAGGAGACAAATTACCAATATCAGGAGTGAAAGAGAGACAGGGGGAAATGGGGAGGTCATGTGTAATGGATACAGGGTTTCAGTTTTGCAAAATGAAGAGTTTTGGAGATGGATGATAGTGATCATTCACAGAAATGTAAATGTACTTAATGCCACAGAACTGTACACTTAAAAATGGTTTAAAAGGTAAAACTTGTGTTATGTATCTTTAACCGCAATTTTAAAGTAAATAAATAATTGTTTAAATGAAGCAATGGTTGTTACCAGGACCCCAAAGCAGAATGTTTCGTGCAGGAGGGGGAGGCTGCTTACCCACAACTGCTGCAAATGCTTGTCCTGCAAGTACTGGAATTCCAGGTGCCCAAGACCCTGACCGACCTGAGCTGAGCAGCCTGGAGGGGCTGGTGCCTCTTTGGGGAATTCATCACCGGATTCTCAGCCTCATGATTCCCAGCAGACACATCTGGTGGTCTCTGGTCATCCTGAGTCCTTTGTCCCTATGACATAGACCAATTTGTGCAACTATAAGCCTTACCTGGGGCCTAGATAAGTATCTTTTCTCTAAGGAGCCCTGGCTGAGGGGGGCTGACACCAGTCTTCAGCATGACTTCTGACCCAGCCACACAGTTCCTGACAAAGGTCTGTGATCCAAAGCCTGAGCAATAAAAAGAGATTTCCAAACACCTTTAATGCGTAAACTTGAGTCTAAACTGACCAGATGTCAGGGATTTATCTTCTTCCATAAGAAAAAAAACAAAACAAAAAACAACTCCCTACATTCCCTCATTCCCTGCATTTTCTGTCATCCTTTGAGTGCCTCTTCACCTATATTTCTGAATCAAAGACAGTCATCAGGTGACTTGGGGGAAAGAGCAAACATCAGCCAGTTTTCCCTGGCTTTCAGCTCATTGAAAACACTCCAAAGTTGATACAACCTAAGAATTTCTGCTCCCATGGGCCATCTTTTGTCCTTTACAAAAGGTTATTGTCAAGGCTAGGGGACACCAGGGTTTGTAAGTCTATGGGCAACACACAACTTCAGTGCTCCGTAAACTCTTCCATTGGGAAGGGAAAAAAATGAATTTCCAAGATTTTGTAGGAATTTGCCATAATATTGGTTTCAGAACTCAATAAAGAGACCTTAATTGGATTAAGTGTATGTTTATATTTTAATCACCCATTAATTAAGAAAAAGTAGAAAAGTACATTTTTTTTTGGCCACACTGTGAGGCTTGCAGGATCTTAGTTCCCCAACCAGGGATGGAACCCATGTCCCCTGCAGTGGAAGCGTGGAGTCCTAACAACTGCACCACCAGGGAATTCCCAAAAAGTAGATTTTTTTTGTTTTTTGTGTTTTAAAATTTTTTATTGAAGTGAAAAAAAATAGATTTCCAAAAAATCTCCTGGAAATCAGGTAGCTAATATGAAACATTCAATGGAAGACTTGAAAAAACAAGCTGAGCAAATCTTTCAGAAAGTTGAATAAACAGACAAAAGGAGTGAAACAATTTTTTTAAGTCTTAATAAAGGTGATCTAGAATTAGATTTTAAAACTTTCCAGATACTTAGATACTGAGAACAGAGGAAAAGGCAGAGAAAAGTATCAAAGAAATAATGCAAGAATGTGCCTTAGAAATGAAGGCCATGTGTATCCAACACAAATGAATAACGACTTAGACAAAGGGATATTACTGTAAAATTTCAGAATACCAAGTAAAAATAAAAATAAATAGTAGATCCAAAAAAAAAAAGAAGACAACCCAGGGACTTCCCTGGTGGCACAGTGGTTAAGAATCCGCCTGCCAAGGCAGGGGACACGGGTTCGATCCCTGGTTCAGGAAGATCCCACATGCTGCAGAGCAACTAAGCCCGTGTGCCCACAACTACTGAGCCTGTGCTCTAGAGCCCATGTGCCACAACTACTGAAGCCCATGTGCCCTAGAGCCCGTGTACCGCAACTACTGAGCCCGCATGCTACAACTACTGAAGCCCACTCACCTAGAGCCCATGCTCCGCGACAAGAGAAGCCACTGCAATGAGAAGCCCACGCACTGCAACGAAGAGTAGCCCCCGCTCACCACAACTAGAGAAAGCCTGCACACAGCAATGAAGACCAATGCTGCCAAAAAAAAAAGACAACCCAATAAAACATGTACAAGAAATGTGAACAGACAAGAATAAATGTGGATGAAAAATTAGCACATGAAAATAGGCTCAACATGTTGAAATGCAAATTCAAACCACAAGGAGATGCCACGCACTCCTTTTAGAATGGCTAAAATTAAAAAGACTGACCATCCCAAGAGTTAATGAGGATGTGAAGCAACCCTCATACACCGCTGGTGAGAATGCAAAATTTTACAGCCAGTTTGAAAAATATTTTGGTGGTTTGGCACTAAAGCGGTAAAAATAAATAAATAAATAAACTCCAGATGAATTAAAGAGAAAGAATTTATGGGACAAGCAGAGCAAAGAATCATATGTATGGTGAATGTGAATTAAGACAGAAGACAATATTAAAAGCAAATAGATGGTTATAATGAGAAGCACATAGGGGTTCTAAGAGTCCTGGGTTGAAAACTAGCTGCACTGGGGGCTAGTGATTTGACCTTGAACAAGATACTTATCTTCCCTTATCTTCCATTACTTGACCTATAAAATGAGGATAACAGAGCAGTGAGGTTTTTTTTTAAAAAAAGGGTAGTAACAGAGAGATTGAAATGTACTTATAGTGAAGCAGTACCTAGAGCACTCACATCATCCCCTGGGAGAAGCCATTCCTGACCACCTGGGTTACAGGGCTCTCCTCTGTATTCTGAGCATCCCCTGGCTCTCCCCTGCCATGGCTCTCATCATACTTGTTCTATCAATCATTATCTTCTGGATGGTTCTCTACTCATTAACTCTGAGCTCTTTGAGAACTTATATCCTGCCTGAATCAATCACTCCTATGTCCTCAGAGCCTGCCTAGCCCAGAGCAAGGAGTTTGATTCCCAGCAGGGGCTCAGACAAGACTGTTTTTTGTCTTTGGTTTTGCGTTTGGTTTGGTTCGGTTTAGCTTGGTTGATTGGGGGGTTTTGTCTGAGTGATGACGACACTAGATAATCAAGTTTAGAGGATGATGAAGTTCAGGACACGCTACCCCAAAATATGGCACCTTGACATGTTGAATATTTCCAGCTGAAGGAATTTAAGAAACGGCAGGTACAGGCAGGATTTTCTGACCTTTCTCTGAAACAGGTCATAAGACCCTCATGTGAGAGGTGCCCTCCCTCTACCCAGAGGAAAGGAGCATCCTTATCTCCAAAGACACAGGGACACTGACAAGAATCTGAACAGACAGGCCTTGATGGTTCCCCTAGTTTATTACACTCGGCTCACATTCTTTTTTATCTTATCACATTTTTCCAGGACTTCCCACTCTTCATCAAATCTAGCATAAAACGCTCAGGTTTAACCACTTCTTCAGGTCTTGTAAAACTTATATTAAACAAATTAATATGCTTTTCTCTTGTTATCTGTCTTTTGTTACAGCAGCCCCAGCCAAGAACTTCGAAGGGTAGAGAAAAAAGATATTTTTCCTCCCTACACCATTATTAAACCAGCATTTGGTTATGGAAATAATACATTATAAACAAGAGATCATAGGAAATATCTCTTTGCAAACTTCTGTTCTCTTAAAGGGGGATGTGCAGGAAAGGGTTACCTCAGTGGGCCTGGGTTGCTCAAATCCTGCACATATCAAAGAAAAGCCTGCCTCCAGGATTGGCCCTTGGATGGCTCCTGAGAGATAATTTCTGAGCCCTTCGAATATTTTGCCTGATAAGAGTTTTTGCATGTTTGAGACCTTGGGCCATGCTGTACCAGCGGGATCAAATAAGTTTATCCTAACAATATGATTTATGATGAATGTCTGGTTTTGCTCTGGGGAGATATGGTCTGAGTAACTGAGATCAGTCACATGAACTCTGCATGCCTATGTGACTGACTCCCAAAAAAAAAAATGGACACCAAGGCTCAGATGACCGTCCCTGGTCGGCAACATTTCACATGTATTGTCCCACACCATTGCTGGGAGAATATACAAGCATGTCCCCATGCAACTCTACTGGGAAGGGACCCCTGGGAAAGGAATCTTGCACCTGTTTTCTCCTGGACTCCATCCCATACACCTTTTCCCTTTGCTGATTCTAATCTGTATCCTTTCACTGTAATAAACCAAACCAGGAGTATAACAGCTTCTGAGTCCTGTGAGTCCTTCTAGCAGATCATCAAGCCTGAGGGTGATCTTGGGAATCTCTGGCACAGGGAGCTTTTGCCCTTTACCCACACTCTTGCCAGAATCATCTAGTACCAGTGTATTGCCCACTGTTATATTTATAATGAACCTTGGTCACTGCTACTTTCTCAGATCAGCCCCCAGGGGCTGCATTGGCTAATTCGCTAAAGCCTTCCCATATACAAAGGGGCTAAGGAAGAGACTAGGCTCTCAATAAATACTTCTTGAATAAACACAACACTGCCAATCTGGTTATTTTAGTTTTAAGTGTAAGGCATAGATGTCACTCAGCCTTATGTCAACAGAATCAAGTATGTGAACCCAGGGATCAGTGGGTGTGGGAAGTCCAGTTGGCCTCCTTCACCCTCACGAGTCTCCTCTCCTTGTTTTCCTCCTGCTTTGCGGCCACCCCACTCATCACTTTTCTTCTAGGTTCCTTCCCTGTGTTCCTCCTTTGCACTTCAACTGCTCTTCTGTTTATGTGTCTTCTCTGCCCCACCAGTGTAATATCCCCCATGGCAAACACCATATGTATCCATATGCTACCTCACTCATTTCACCACGGCAATCATTTAGTGTAAATATTTTAATTCCTATTTTAAAAATGGAGAAACAGACCCAAAGGATATAGACACCTTTCCCACCATCACACAGTGCGTGTCAGAGGCAGGATCGAAACCAATGGCTATTTCATGCCATGGCCTGTAAGCAGACAGAGTAGGTAGGACCCAAGTCGTTTGGCCTCAGCCAGTTGCCCTGCTCCCTTTCCCTCTTCTACCTACATTCTAATCCTTTCATCCAACTCTACAGCTTAGGGACTTCTCACATATTTTGTAGCAAATTGGGATACCCTACGTTTAGTCTTTTTATTTGAACCATAGATTTTCAGTCCTTTTGGGTCAGGAAATATCTTTAAACCTGTATTAAGAGGGAGAAATAATTGCAGTTATTATTCCTTAAGCAGGATGGATTCTGAGCAGGGTCTTTTCTTCAGAACTGTTTTTTGGGGTGTTAAGATAAAAATGCGAGCTCAGAGATGTAACTTGCTCTCATTGTATATATTAATAGGGGTATAAGGCTGGAATCAGGCAGTTGGGGGCTTCTGAGTGTGATCTGTGACTGTCAGGCCAGTGGAGGATTTTGCAGAGGAAATAAAGAGATTTGTGGCTGCTCCCTCCCCACCTCTGAATAACTTTGAAGGATAGGCGTGTTTGCAGGGGATGTTGTGGCATTTTGCCATGAGGCTTGTGGCGTAAGTTTTTTTCTCTGTCTCTCCACAATCTGTCCCCAAAAGGTTTAGTGTTCTAGTTATATTTTTCTGTAGCACTATAAGATAAGCATGTTACTATTTTTAAATGTTTATTTTTAATATCAATGATTTCGTCTGGAATACTATCTGGGGCAACGCTTCATCTGCAGTATGTGGTCTGTGTTTCACATATTGGGAAACCCTTCCTTCAAGAGAAAAACAAAGCCTTTTAAGTCAAACAATTTTATATATTTTTTAAATTTATATTAAATCTGTTAAAAACATCAGATTATAACTGAAGTCATTATATACACCATCAGTTCTGTACTCAACACTTCAGGAGCCTTTGCTCTGAGAAAAGAGCAAGGGTTTTGAACTTAGAACTCGAACCCCCAATCTGCTTTTTACTGGAGTCAGAAATTCTCAATTTTGTGAAAACTCTGACTTCCTTTGTGAGGATCTGATGAGGTCATACATGTACAGAATCTAGCACACAAAAATGGCTAACAGTACATACTCTATAAATGTGAGTTTTTATAGTAAATCCTATCATTATTAGATAAAAGAACTCAATAAATGAAGCTATGGTCATAATTTTACATAGCTCCAGGGTTGGTCAGCCATTCGTGACCATACAGGACAGATCAAAATCATCTAGGCAAGTTAACAGAGCCGTGACTTTTAACTTTCTGTGTAGAGGAGATTGGTATCAGCATAGAAACAGGAGCAGGTAGCTTTCAGAGTGACAGCATCATTAGAGGTATCTTGCAGGGAAGATGGGCACCTCACAAAGTTTGAAGGGATGGCAACCTGGAGCTGCCCCTTCTGTCTCTACCTTTTAAGTAAAGTCCTATCTTCAAAGAGAAAGGCAATTCAGAAACAGCTGATCACAGGAGAGCCTGGCCCTACATTACTCACAGCCTTGAAGCTCTAGAGAATAGAAGAAGAGGTTTTACATCCCAGCTCATTTTGTATGAAGCTAGCATAACCTTGATACCAAAGTCAAAGAAAGAAAGTACATGAAATAAAAGTATAGGCTAGTGTCACTCATGAGGACACACATAATCCTAAACAAATTATTAGGACATAGATTACTCATGACCAAACTGTGTTTATTTTAGGAATATAAAGTTGGCTTAAACGTAGAAGCTTATCCATTTAATTCAACCCATTAACATATTAATAGAGGGAAAAATCTTATGATCATCTCAATAAATGCACTTTAAGTGTTTGGTGAAATTCAACATGTAATCAAGATGAACACTCTAAGCAAACTAATAATAGAATAGAATGACTTTGATAAAGTATATCTACCAAAAGAAAAGCACAGTAAACACCATGGTGAAATATTGAAAATTTTCCATTTCTCATCAGGGAAAAACAAGGATGTCCACTATTACCAGTTCTGTTCAACATTATTTTCCTGGGTGTATCTACCTAATGCTGTAAAATGAGAAAAGGAAATAAAAGCTATAATGTTTAAAATGGCAGGAACCAAACTGTTATTATTATTCAAAGATGATATGATTATGTATGTTGAACACTGAAAAGGATCTAAAGATAAACTTTAGGACTTAATAAGCATATTTTAGCAAAGTTGCTGGGTAGAAAAAACAATACACAAAAATTAGGTCTCTATATACCAGATCAAACAAAATATAAAATTTCCAATAAAAGGTACAATTTTCAATAGCATCAAATACCTAGGAATAAATTTAACAAAAGACACACAAGACTTCTTTGGACAAAACTGCGAAACTTTACTGAGAGAATTTGAACAAGTCATGTTTCCAACACAAGAACAAGTCATGTTTCCAACACAAGAGCAGCCTGCATGGTTACAGTTTGTCTTCATTTAAACCTGTGGTTGCCCTTCACCTGTAAGATAACATAACATTTGGGAATATTAGTTAGAACTTTATTCAGATGACGCTAAAGGGATACAGAGGACACTACAGTCTTAGTTTTATAAAATGGACTAAACCCAGAACCCTAAGGGTGACCCTTGGCTTATATACAGTTAAACCTCTGTAGAGACTTTGAAGGTAGACTTTCAGGCACATTAACAATATTTGTAAACACACCACTATTTCTAGTGGTACAGAGAAACAAAGAGACTGTTCAAGTTCAGAACTGATTAAACCCAATGCTTCCATTCAGAGGTAGTTTTAAGTAGAAAGCAACTTTTTTTTATACTTTTAGTAAAAATCCAACCAAACAACAAATAAAAAACCTAAGAAACAAAAGAAACTTTTTAAAAGTTCATTTAAATGTTTTGACTTGAAAAAAATATTCTTAATATAGGATATCTAAAACAGTAATGTCACTCTTAGAATTGCTTAAATGAAAAACAGAAAAGCTAGTATTGCATTTGTTTTGGCTCTACTGTGGAAAAGTACAAAACTTTCTATGAGCCAGTTTAGCCCTTACATAGTAGTAGGTTAACCACTTGTCCTTGTTTTCATCCATACTCCTGCTATAATTATGAGTAGTGACTCTCTACACACCTAAAAGCATTCCAGTTTGTATAATAAATTATATGGTTACACTAGTTTTAAGCCATTACCATCAAAAGTAACATCATATTGTGAAGGAAAATAGTGCCATGTCTCACAGTCCGGAAGAAAAAAAAGGACAGAAGCGGGGTGGAGAGAAAGGAAAAAAACCTGGAAAGCCAAATATCTAGATAGACAGATAGATAATATAGTCAATATCTGTTAGTGTCTTTTTTTTTTTCACTGTATATTTATTTATTTATTAACATTTGTATTGACTTGCTTTACAATGTTGTGTTAGTTTCTGCTTTATAACAAAGTGAATCAGTTATACATATACATATATCCCCATATCTCTTCCCTCTTGCGTCTCCCTCCCTCCCACGCTCCCTATCCCACCCTTCTAGCTGGTCACAAAGCACCGAGCTGATCTCCCTGTGCTATGCGGCTGCTTCCCACTAGCTATCTATTTTACATTTGGTAGTGTATATATGTCCATATATACACTACCACTCTCTCACTTTGTCCCAGCTTACCCGTCCCCCTCCCCGTGTCCTCAAGTCCATTCTCTAGTAGGTCTGTGTCTTTATTCCCGTCTTGCCCCTAGGATCTTCTGATGATTTTCTTTCTTTTTTTTTTTTTAGATTCCATATATATGTGTTAGCATACGGTATTTGTTTTTCTCTTTCTGACTTACTTCACTCTGTATGACAGACTTTAGGTCCATCCACCTCACTACAAATAACTCAATTTTGTTTCTTTTTATGGCTGAGTAATATTCCATTGTATTGTGTATACTTAGCCTTTTGTCTGTTTTCTGCAAGATTATTTAAACTAGTGGATCTTCTACTCACAAATATTTTCTAAAAGAGCAATCTCATTGATTTATTAGTTGTATTATTTTTCCTTTTCCTAATGATTCATACCTGTCTTTTATTATGAATCCCCTTCCTTTTCCCTTAGATTTATTTTGTTGCCTTTTTATTATTTTTTTATATTGGATACTCATGTACTTTTATTATTTTTTTTAATAGCATATATATTTAAGGCTATGATCTTCCTATGAGTATATTTTAGCCATGTTCAATAGGTTCCTGAAAGTAGCCTGAAAACTATCTTTTAACGTAGAGTCTGGAATGGGCCAGGAATGTAAAGTGAAAATATTTAGAAGACTAATGCAGGGTAATTCCTTCTCTAAACATCAAGTGCTTCCTTTAAATTCAGAAGCTGTGTGATTAATGGTCAGTAATTTGGAAAACACACATGTAAAACACACTTAAATTGATTACTCAGGAAGTACTTCAGTTATGGCCTTTGAAATTCAATCTTACCAATTTGATGCCTCACGGTGCAAAATTTTCATGCATTTGACATGGTTAGAGGTGATTGTATCATGCTGTCCACATGTTATTAGGAACAGTAGCTCACTAAGACTGACTGTGGGAACAGGGAGCGTGCTCAGCACAGGTATCTTACTAACAGTCACCTTGAGCATCACTGACTACATGCACTCTCTCTACTTGATCAGCCACAGAGACCAGAAACTAGACTGTCTCTTGATATTTTATTATTCAGTCACCTGAGGCTTCATTCGGGGAAGGATTTAAAATGCAATTGTTCACATTTTTGTCAATTATACACCAATGAAACTGGAAGAAAAAATAAAATGGAATTGTTCTTTAAGAGCCAGAGAATTCAGAAATCAACAGAATCTGAGGACAGGCATTCAGAACTCCAACAGAAAAACAAACATCAAGCAAAATGTTAGTTCATTTTCTTAGTAGTGATGAAACCGCAATTCAAATGTAATTTGACTCATGTCAGGATTTGATGATTTATGATAAACAAAATCACATAAAGCAGCTTATCTTTGTATTCTATGCAACAGAACCAGAGTAAGTAAAAATGAGAATTGAAAATAATTTTTAAATATCTGACTTGAAGTCACTATTTTTTTTAACATCTTTATTGGAGTATAATTGCTTTACAATGGTCTGTTAGTTTCTGCTTTATAACAAAGTGAATCAGTTATACATATACATATATCCCCATATCTCTTCCCTCTTGCATCTCCCTCCCTCCCACCCTCTCTATCCCACCCCTCTAGGTGGTCACAAAACACCGAAATGATCTCCCTGTGCTATGCAGCTGCTTCCCACTAGCTATCTATTTTACACTTGGTAGTGTATATATGTCCATGCCACTCTCTTACTTTGTCCCAGCTTACCCTTCCCCCTCCCCGTATCCTCAAGTCCATTTTCTGGTAGGTCTGTGTCTTTATTCCCGTCTTGACCCTAGGTTCCTCATGACCATTTTCCTTGTTTGTTTTTTAGATTCCATATATATGTGTTAGCATACAGTATTTGTTTTTCTCTTTCTGACTTACTTCACCCTGTATGACCGACTCTAGGTCCATCCACCTCACTACAAATAACTCAATTTCGTTTCTTTTTATGGCTGAGTAATATTCCACTGTATATATGTGCCACATCTTCTTTATCCATTCATCTGTTGATGGACGCTTAGGTTGCTTCCATGTCCTGGCTCTTGTAAATAGAGCTGCAATGAACACTGTGGTACATGACTCTTTTTGAATTATGGTTTTCTCAGGGTATATGCCCAGTAGTGGGGTGAAGCAACTGACAAAGGATTAATCTCCAGAATATACAAGCAGCTCATGCAGCTCAATATTAAAAAAAAAAAACAACCCAATCCAAAAATGGGCAGAAGACCTAAATAGACATTTCTCCAAAGAAGATATACAGTTTGCCAACAAACACATGAAAGAATGCTCAACATCATTAATCATTAGAGAGATGCAAATCAAAACTACAATGAGATATCATCTCACACTGGTCAGAATGGCCATCATCAGAAAAATCTAGAAACAATAAATGCTGGAGAGGGTATGGAGAAAAGGGAACCCTCTTGCACTGTTGGTGGGAATGTAAATTGATACAGCCACTATGGAGAACAGTGTGGAGGTTCCTTAAAAAACTAAAAATAGAACTGCCATATGACCCAGCAATCCCACTACTGGCCATATACCCTGAGAAAACCATAATTCAAAGAGTCATGTACCAAAATGTTCATTGCAGCTCTATTTACAACAGCCAGGACATGGAAGCAACCTAAGTGTCCATCAACACATGAATGGATAAAGAAGATGTGGCACATATATACAATGGAATATTACTCAGCCATCAAAAGGAACAAAAGTGAGTTATTTGTAGTGAGGTGGATGGACCTAGAGACTGTCATACAGAGTGAAGTAAGTCAGAAAGAGAAAAACAAATACTGTATGCTAACACATATATATGGAATCTAAAAAAAAAGAAAAGAAAAAAAATGATCAGAAGAACCTTGGGGCAAGACGGGAATAAAGATGCAGACCTACTAGAGAATGGACTTGAGGATATGGGGAGGGGGAAGGGTAAGCTGGGACAAAGTGAGAGAGTGGCATGGATATATATACACTACCAAACGTAAAATAGCTAGCTTGTGGGAAGCAGCCACATAGCACAGGGAGATCAGCTCAGTGCTTTGTGACCACCTAGAGGGGTGGGATACGGAGGGTGGGAGGGAGAGAGATTCAAGAGGGAAGAGATATGGGGACATATGTATATGTATAACTGATTCACTTTGTTATAAAGCAGAAACTGACAGACCATTGTAAAGCAATTATACTCCAATTAAGATGTTAAAAAATAAATAAATAAATAAATAAAAATAAAAAATTAAAAAAAATAAAACTTACCATCTTAACCATTTTTAAGTGTACAGTTCAATAAGGGGTTATTTTTGCATCATTAGCAGGAACTAGGAATGGACTTTACATATTTGTTTTCCTGTATTATGAAACCTTTATTTTAAATGGTCTACGCATAAACCATAATAAATGTATAATTTCTGTATTTTGCTATAGTGTACTATAAGCAGTGAGCATCAGCTATTTACAAAGCCTGAAGTCTACGCCATGTATAGGATTTCAATTACAATTAAAATGTAATTTTCTGAAGGGTTAGCTCAGTGGATTTGCAGGCCCATGACAAATCTTATAGTTGTGACACCCACCCTCTATTGGGGTAGCCAGAAACTTATTTTGTTAAAATAAACAAAAGTTATATTTAGGTCCAAAGGTCCTATATGTAATTTTCCATAAATACATCCCATGTAGAACAAAGTACCAAAAATAACAGCAAAATTATTTACGAATAACAGTCAAATATACAATGAGAATAAAGGAAATGGGGTAGAAAGAAATGAAAGGGCATTGTTACCAGTCATATTCTACAAACGTTTAATAGTGGCCTGAGTTATGTAAATGTTTTGCTTCAAAATACTATATATATCCAGGAGAAATAATGTCTGTCTCATGTTAATCTTAGAATAATTAATCTTTTGATTTTCCTAACCATAGAAGGATTTAACCACCTTTTAAAAACCACTTTAAAAAAATCATACTAAACCAGCTACCTGTATGCCAGTATCCTGAACTACCCAGCTTTTATCAAACTTACCATGTAAAAATATCAATTACAGAAACAATGGCCATCATGCATGACTCATTTCTGGAGCCTCTATCCTACTACATTGAACTGGGGCAATACTGAGCTACATTACAGTACAGACATTTGAGTTTTGAGCAAAATCATTCACCTTTTTTACAGCAACATTCATGGTAGGAAGACACAAACTTTGGAGTGAAATACAGATTTTGTATTCAAAAGTCAAGTGCTCTTTGATAAACCCAATCCTTTAGCCTCAATTTTCTCATTCATAAAATGGGGGAAATTTATTATAGTGAGGGATTGCCCTAAGCTGCAAATTATACTCTCTTCACTTCTCCAGCCAATTTTCAGGCCATGTTTGAGATCCCTTTCTATTGTTTTCTTTCCTTCTCTTACTGGTATATCATAATGCATGAGACATCACATACACACACACACACACACACCCCCAACAGGCATTCTTCTTCCCTTTCCCTTCACCTTGAACTGAAGATGCTCCTTCATCCTTTTTCTCTTGACCAGGTGTAATGTCCTGAGTTTTAGTTAGTGGCTTCTCTCGTTGAGGTTGCTTATCACGGGGCTGCTGGAACTATGGGTGTGTGTGTGCAAATGAAAAGTTTTGTTACTAACACACGTCAACAATATAAATATACAAAATACAAAGATACATTTGATCATAAATAAATCTAAAGACATTTTTCCAATACTATTCAGTACACTTATTCTTTTTTTTTTTTTTTGAAGCAGAGAATGTTGTATTGCAAGGCCATGCAAGGAGACGAGGTGGCTCATGCCCTAAAAAGCCTCGAGCTCCCAGCATACTTATTCTTAATAAAGTTACTCTTCCCACAGAGAGGCTACTCCAAGAAAACAGTTACCCACAAGGACTTTGGAAGCTATTTTAATCCATGTCGGGATGGCTGTATGCAATCTGTTAATAAGCATGAGAAGGAAGTCATCAGTCAAATTCCCCAGGAACATAACAGCATTCATCCAGGCAACACCAGAATGTAATCCTCCTGGATAAATGTTCCTTATCACATGGAAAACCTTTATCACTGTATCTATATTAGTTCAACAACATTTTCACAAAAATTAATTTCTACTAATAAAAAACATCAAATGTTAAAACACTTACAACCACAGACCCAACTGCCCTGGGATAGCCTTGATCATAACCTCTTTCTTTAGGTCTGTATGTTGACTTTATTCTCCGACTCATATTTCCCACTGAAAACAGAACATTGTCATTTGGAAAATGCACTTAAGAGGATAAATATATTTGAACACTTCCATGGCCAAATGATGATGTATACTATTTTTGTAATATTGAACACATTTTCAAAATAAGTCTCAAGGTAATTTAATTGTGTGTGCTTTCCAATCACACCAAATCTGGCAACTTGCAAAAGCAATTGTTTATGTCATGGCCAAGATGACAGAAAAATCACCTTAAAACACATGGTAAAAGACAAGAACACATTTCTGATGAGTTTTGGATTCACAACTTGATTCACCATTATGGAGACATTTAGTGAAACACTACTGGAAATTTAAAACCTGAGTGACTATTGCTTTCGTCACGCTCTCGTTTACCAAGCCCTGCCCCCCCCAATAAAATGTTATTGGAACACAAAGCCACACCCACTCGTTCACACATTGTCTACGGCTATTTTTGCACTTGCAGAGTTGAGCGCCTGCAATAAAGACTCTTATGAGGCACTCTCCTTCCTTGGCACCCTGTTCCGGGCACTACAAATCTCGGGATGCAGTTACAACCCCACAGCGGTCTTAGGTTTTCTAGGCCTTTCCTTTACCTCCCGCCCCACCCCCATGCCCCGGGCCCCACTGCGGACTCCGGATTCTGTGCTCTGTCTGCAGTTCCAGGGCCTCCAGGACCCAGATACCGCAAATAACGCCCCCATGACTCGCTCTACCTTCATCTGACCCCCTTGACCTCCGCCGCCCACCGCCCTCCCTTTGCTGCCATCAGGACCGAGAGCTACGGGGGCTGTGACAGAAGACCAGGGAAGACCAGAGAAGGACGACGACCTCGAGGACCTTCCTCCTCAGAGGCCATAGATCACATCGCCTGACCCGCCTGAAGCCCGCTGGGCTCCCCCTCACACGCACGCACACTTAAACTCCAGGCAGGACAGACCTGTGGACCTACCTGGTGAGTCTCAGCCAGGCAGAAAGAACGGAGACGCTAAGACGCGATGTGCACAGCTCCGCACCCAGACCACGTTGCACACGCTGCACACGGGCCGACAGGAAGACACACAGCCCTGAGCATGCGCACTGCATCTCGCGTGTGCTGCATGGGCTGGTTTCCCCACCCCTCCACGGGACCCCACAGAGAACTCCCGATCTGTACTCATCTGCAGTTCTGGTCACTCCAGGGTTCAGATACCTCAAGTAACGCCCCCAAGCCTCTCCCAACCAACTTTCAACTGCCCGTCTCCCATTTGTGGCCCACCGTTTTCCATTATCCCAGCCCCCACTATGACAAGGGCTGTGGTGGCTGCCTGTGAAACGAGGTAGAATGCCTGCTAAAACCGAAATGACAATATACTCCATAGGATTTGCATAAGACCAGGCCTCAGAACCTAATATTCAAAATGTCCAGCATATGATTCAAAATTACTCAGAATACTCAAAAAACTAAAAATAGAAATATCATATGACCCAGCAATTCCACTCCTGGGTATATATCCAAAAGAAACAAAAACATTAATTGGAAAAGATACATGCACACCAGTGTTCATAGCAGCATTGTGTGCAATTGCCAAGACATGGAAGAAACCAAAGTGTCCCCCAACAGATGAATGGATAAAGAAGAGGTGAGATATATATACAGTGGAATACTGCTTAGCCATAAAAAAGAATGCAGCAACATGGATGGACTTGGAGGGCATTATGCTAAGTGAAATAAGTCAGACAGAGAAAAATACTGTATGATATCGCTCATATGTGTAATATAAAAAATGCAACGAACTAGTGAATACGACAAAAAAGGAGCAGACTCACAGATACAGAGAACAAACTAGTGGTTACCAGTGGGGGGAGGGGGCAATATAGGGGTGGAGGAGTGGGAAGTACAAACTGTAGGGTGCAAGATAGGCTCAAGAATGTATTGTACAACACAGGGAATATGACCAATATTTTGTAATAACTGTAAATGGAAAATAACCTTAAAAATTGTATTAAAATTTTTAAGTGAAAAAATTGCTCAAAATATGAAAAAACAGGAAAATCTGAGCTCACATGGGAAAGACAATCAATAGACACCAATGCAGAAAAGACTAAGATGCCAGGATTATCTGACAATGTCTTTAAAGCAGCTGTTGTTAAAAAAAAAAAAAAAAACTTAAGCAAATCAGTCGTGAACACTTCTGAAATAAATGTAAAGACAGGAAGTCTTGGCAAAGAGAGAGAGATAGAGAGGGAGTATTTCAAGAAACAGATGACAATTTTAGAAGTGAAAAATATGATAACCAAACAAAAATCTCACTGCATGGGTTCAATAGCAGAATGGGGATGAGAAAATAGTGAACTTGAAGATAGATCAATAGAAATTAGTCAATCTGAACAGTTCCGAAAAAAAGAGTTCGAAAAAAATAAACAGACCTGTGGGAAAATACTAAAACATCTATAATTCTTATACAAAACATATATAATTTTTCCTTCAGAAAACCGGAAATGAAAGAGTTATAGAGATTAAAAATAAGAAGAAGAGGGCTTCCCTGGTGGTGCAGTGGTTGAGAATCCGCCTGCTAATGCACGGGACACGGGTTCGAGCCCTGGCCCAGGAAGATCCCACATGCCGCAGAGCAACTAAGCCCGTGCACCACAACTATTGAGCCTGCGTGCCTAGAGCCCGCGAGCCACAACTACTGAAACCCGTGAGCCCAGAGCCCATGCTCCGCAACAAGAGAAGCCACCGCAATGAGAAGCCCACACACCGCAACAAAGAGCAACCCCCACCTGCCGCAACTAGAGAAAGCACGCGCAGCAACGAAGACCCAACGCAACCAAAAATAAAAACAAATAAATAAAAAGAAGAAGAAGAAGGCTCAAGTGACTCTATTAATATCTGACAAAGTAAACCACAGAAGAAAGAAAATTACCAGCGATAATGAGATGTTACAAACTGATAAAAATTAACCAAGAATACATAATGATCTATAACGTATATGCAATTGTGTTGGGGGCCCCCAAGACCACCCCAGGTTTATTATTCGCAAAGAGGATTCATAGAATTCAGCATATAGCTGTACTCATGGCTAAGATTTGTTACAACTTAAGGATACTAAGCAAAATCAGCAAAGGGAAAATGCATAGGGCGACGTCCAGAGGAAAGCAGCAGAAGCTTCTAAGGGTCCTTTCCCAGTGGAGTCACACAATTCATTCCTCCAGCAACGAATTGTGACAACATGTATGCAGTGTTGTCCACCAGGGCATCTCATTAAATACTCAATGCTTTCTCCCAAAGATAGGAAATGAGGCAAGAATGTCCATTCTCCCACTTGTTATTTAACATTGTATTGTAAGTCCTAGCCAGTTCAGTAAAGCAGGAAAAAGACATAAATGGCTTACAGATTGGGAAGGAAGAACTAAAACCATCCCAATTCTCAGGTGACGTGATTATCTGCATAGAAAATCCCATGGAATTTATTTTTTAAATATTAGAGCTAGGACTTCCCTGGTGGCGCAGTGGATAAGAATCCGCCTGCCAATTCAGGGGACACGGGTTCGAGCCTGGTCCGGGAAGATCCTACATGCTGAGAAGCAACTAAGCCCATGCTCCACAACTACCGAGCCTGCGCTCTAGAGGCCACATGCCGCAACTACTGAGCCCATAGGCCACAACTACTGAAGCCCTCACGCCTAGAGCCTGTGCTCCACAACATGAGAAGCCACCGCAGTGAGAAGCCCGCGCACCGCAATGAAGAGTAGTCCCCGCTCACCACAACTAGAGAAAGCCCGCGTGCAGCAACAAAGACCCAACGCAGCCAAAAATAAATTAATTAATTTAAAAAATATTAGAGCTAATAAGTAAATTTAGCAACATTGCAGAATATAAGTTCAACACACAAAAATCAAGCTTATTTCTTTATACTAGCAATAGACAATCAAAACCAAAATTTAAAAACACACACGCAATACAATTTTACAACAGCTTCTCAAAAAATCTAACAAAATGTGTACAGGATCTGTGGATGTTGAAAACTACAAGAAGCTGATGAAAGAAATAAAAGAAGACCTAAATAAATGAATATAGTGTTCATGGGTTGACAGATTCAATGTAGTTAAGACATCAATTGTCCCCGAATTGATCTTTAGATTTAATGCAATTCCAATCAAAATCCCAGTAGGAATTTTTTTGTAAATACAGAATAATTGATTCTAAAATGTATGTGGAGGACATTCCCTGGCGGTCCAGTGGTTAGGACTCTGCTCTTTCACTGCTGAGGGCCCAGGTTCAATCCTTGATTGGGGAAATAAGATCCTGCAAGCCGAGCAGCACAGCCAAAAAAATTTTTTTTTAATTAATAAAAAATAAAGAAAAAATGTATGGGAAAAAACAAAGGAACTACAACTGTCAAAATAATTTTGAAAAGGAGGAACAAAATTGGAGGACTAACATGGATTTTAATAATTACTATAAAGCTACGATAATCAAGACAGTGTAGTTTTGGCAAAGGGATAGATACACCTTTGTAAAATATCAATTGGTCATATTTGTGTGTGAAGGTGTGACTATGAAGGGACGGCACAAAAGAGTTCTGTAGGGTGATGGGACAGTCATATATCCTGAGTGTGGTGGTGGTTACATGAATCCACACATGGGTTAAAACTCACAGAACCCCCAAGGTCAATTTTACTGTATGATTTTTTTAAATTAATTAATTAATTAATTAATTTATTTTTGGCTGCATTGGCGAGCGCAACTAGAGAAAGCCCGCACAGCAACAAAGACCCAGTGCGGTGCACGGGCTTCTCACTGCGGTGGCTTCTCTTGTTGCAGAGCATGGGCTCTAGAGTGCAGGCTCAGTAGTTGTGGCACACGGGCTTAGTTGCTCCATGGCATGTGGGATCTTCCTGGACCAGGACTCGAACCCGTGTCCCCTGCGTTGGCAGGCCGATTCTTAACCACTGCGCCACCATGGAAATCCCTGTATGATTATTTTTTAAATAAATTTTTAAGACTTTGTCAATCAAGCAGGTGAGAATTCTTGCTTTCTGTAAGACTGTTTTAACACAGGTGTACCTATGCCTAAACAGCAGTTCTGTTTTCTTTTGAGCTACATATAAAGGGAATCCTGTTATGTCCTCTCGTATCTGACTTCTTTCACTTAACATTTTGTCTGTGTGGTTTAGTTCATTCCATCTCATAATTGTGTAGTATTCCATGGTATCCATATAACACAACTTATTTATGCATTTCCTATTGATGTATAATTGTCTTGTTTCCAGGTTTTTTACTATTAAAAATAGTTTTACTACATGAACATTCCTGTATCTCTCCCAGGTTTACATGCATGTGCAGGAATGCTCACCACAGCTAGTATAAGATGGCAAAAAAGTAAATCAAACACTACCTAACCACCCAATAGGGAATGACTGAATATACTCTGGCTATAATAGATGATGGCACATCATCAAAATCACTTCAAAACCTGTGAGCCACTGTTTGGATAAGTTACACAAGTGCTCACCAGGGGCTGTTGTGGTGATAGCTCATGTCCCTGAGACTGCAGATGGGTCTCAGTAACCTTTAGGGCAGGGAGCTCACTGAGCTCATCTTGGGGCTCCCGAGGGCAGAGATAAGGACAAACAGGAAGGAGCCTGTGACACAGGCTGCTGGCTGCCCCAGAGCACTCCGGAGAGGGCCTCAATGGGTCCTGGCCCAGGGTTCTGATCTCAGAGCTTCTGCACCTGCCTGCCTGCCCCGAGCACTTCCAGGAAGGCAGCCCTGGGCCAGGCCTGAGGCGGCCACTTCAGTCCTGCCCCACCAGTTCTGACCCCCTTCTCTTCCTCCTCCTGGGCAAATCTGCTCTCTCATCTCTACAGATCACCCTCCATTCATGAGCACCCCCTGCATTACACTGGGAGTGTAATAGTGCCCACTGTGTAGGTGAGGAGACAGGCCCAGAGAGGGCAGGGGCTGGGTCTGCAGCCCCACAGCAGGTCAGCAGGCAGGTTGTGGGTTGTGGTCCTCGCCCTGCAGCAGCGCATCCCCTGAAGCCACACGGAGCTTTTCTGCTGCTTCTCCCTCCAGGTCTGTGTCTCCCCAGACAAGCAGCCCTGGTGCTCCACTCACCCCAGCCAGGGGTTCTAGACCAGCATTCAGGCCCAGGGAGGGGACTGGGTGGAGGCAGAGCTGGCGGCTGGCCAGGATCTGAATGGGGACTTGGGGGCCTTTTCCTAAACCCCAGGCTCTGCTGGGGCTTCCCCCAGTGCCTTCAGCATCCGTGGCTGTGCCTTCTGGCTATAGCCGAATCTGCCCCAGGATCCAGGCTGCAGAGCCAGTCTGTCTTGGTGAAAAAAAGCATATGATGCAAGCTTTCAATGAGAAAAAGAAGATTAAAACTATGACAACTTCCCTTTAGCCCTGGAAATGAGCTTCTGGTAGGAGGCAGTAGAGCAGGAGGGAGAGGAAGGCACTAACAGAAGGCCCTGAACTTGGACCAGGGTCCTCCAGGAGGAACAGGCAGAGCTGACCCTAGGTACCCCCAGCTGTCCACACACAGAGAGGGAGCCTCTGAGGGACACTCAGGCCTGGGGCTCACGCACCCAGAGGCCTGTGACCATCTCAGGTGTGAATGTGAAAGCCTCTGTCGCTCCTCTGTCTTTTTTGAAGACTTCCCAGACTTGGAGATGAGACGCCCCTGCTGGCGAATGCAGGTATCGCTGTAACGTGGACAGTGCGTGGCTGAGCTGTGCCTGGTGACACCAAGACCTCCCATGGGGCCAAGGCTTCAGTCAGGCTTCCATGGATGAAAGGAAAAGGCTGCTTTAACTTAGCAGGCTGCTCAGGTTTGGACCTGGGCTCACCCTGCACCACAGACATCCAGAACGGGAAGTGGGGAGGTTGTAGGATGTGGTCCAGTAACAGCCAGGCTGAGGGCTGAGAGCTCAGGACAGAGAGCAGAGGCCACTGTGAGATCAAGATACTGGGCCTAGTAATGAGGAGAAGGAGGGAGAGGAAGATCAGGAAGGCCTCTGCAAAGGACTGGGCTCAGGGCTGATGAAAACATGGACACTCAGGGCCTCAGTTTGCCCACCTGTACACTGGTGATAAAAGTTGAATTTACATGGTGCAGTTGGTGTGAGAAAAGCACGGTTCATGTAAAATGATCAGCCAGTGTCTGGCACAGAGTAACTGCGAGGTTAATGCTGATGGTATTGTTATTTTTATTATTACAATAATCACTCAATCTTAATTAACTGTTGACATGCTCTTCTCTCCCGTGGGGTGGGCACCTTGCTCCCTTCAAGGTAATTTTCTTCTTTTTGTGGTATCTTCGTGTGCTTTGGTATCAGGGTGATGGTGGCCTCATAGAATGAGCTTGGGAGTGTTCCTTCCTCTGCAATTTTTTTGGAAGAGTTTCTGAAGGGTAGGTATTAACTCTTCTCTAAATGTTTGATAGAATTTGCCTATGAAGCCATGTGGCCCTGCACTTTTGTTTGTTGGAAGATTTTTAATCAGAATTTCAATTTCAGTATTTGTGATTAGTCTGTTCATATTTGGTGTTTCTTCCTGGTTCAGCCTTAGAAGGTTTTATCTTTCTAAGGATTTATCCATTTTTTCTAGGTTGTCCATTTTATTGCCATATAGTTGTTAATAGTACTCTCTTATGATCCTCTGAATTTCGGTGGTGTCCATTGTAACTTCTCCTTTTTCATTTCTAATTTTATTGATTTGAGCCCTCTCCCTTTTTTTCTAGATGAATCTGGCTAAAAGTTTATCAATTTTGCTTATCTTCTGAAAGAACCAACTTTTAGTTTTATTGATCTTTGCTATTGTTTTCTTCAACTCTATTACATTTATTTCTGCTCTGATATTTATGACTTCTTTCCTTCTACTGGTTATGGGTTTGGCTTGTTCTTTTTTCTCTAGTCCCTTTAGGGGTAAGGTTAGATTGTTTATTTGAGATTTTTCTTGTTTCTTGAGGTAGGATTGCATTGCTATAAACTTCCCTCTTAGAACTGCTTTTCCTGTGTCCCATAGGCTTCGGTTTTTTGCGTTTTCATTGCATTTTTCTCTAGGTATTTTTTGATTTCCTCTTTGATTTCTTCAGTGATCCATTGATTATTTAGTAACATATTGTTTAGCCTCAACGTATCTGTGGGTTTTTTTTTTTTTTGGCTTATAACAATGAACACTTATTTGATCACAATGCTGTGGATGGTCAGTTTTGACTATGCTCACCTGGGTAGTTCTCTTTTTTTTATTTTTTTAACATCTTTAGTGGAGTATAATTGATTTACATTGTTGTGTTAGTTTCTGCTGTAAAGCAAATTGAATCAGCTATACGTACACAAATATCCCCATACCCCCTCTCCCTTGCGTCTCCCTCCCAACCTCTCTATCCCACCCCTCTAGGTGGTCACAAAGCACCAAGCTGGTCTCCCTGTGCTATGCGGTTGCTTCCTACTAGCTATCTATTTTACATTTGGTAGTGTATATATGTCAATGACACTCTCTCATTACACTTTCCCCTCCTGGTGTCCTCAAATCCCTTCTCTACGTCTATGTCTTTATTCCTGTCCTGACCCTAGGTTCTTCAGAATCTTTTTGGGTTTTTTTTTTAGATTCCATATATATATGTTAGCATGTGGTATTTATTTTTCTATTTCTGACGTACTTCACACTGCATGACATACTTTAGGTCCATCCACCTCACTACAAATAGTTCAACTTCCTTTCTTTTTGTGGCTGAGTAATAATCCATTGTACATATGTGCCACATCTTCTTTATCCATTTATCTGTCAATGGATACTTAGGCTGCTTCAATGCCGTGGCAATTGTAAATAGTGCTGCAATGAACATTGTAGTACATGACTCTTTTTGAATTATGGTTTTATCAGGGTATATGCTCAGTAGTGGGATTGCAAAGTCATATGGTAGTTCTATTTTCAGTTTTTTTAAGGAACCTCCATATTGTGCTCCATAGTGGCTGTATCAATTTACATTCCCACCAACAGTGCAAGAGGGTTCCCATTCCTCCACACCCCCTCCAGCATTTATTGTTTGTAGAATTTTGATGGTGGCCATTCTGACAGGTGTGAGGTGATACCTCATTGTAGTTTTGATTTGCATTTCTATGATTACTGATGCTGAGCATCCTTCCATGTGTTTGTTGGAAATCTGTATATATTCTATGGAGAAATGCCTGTTTACCTCTTCTGCCCATGTTTGGATTGGGTTCTTTGTTTTCTTGATATTGAGTTGCATGAGCTTCTTGTAAATTTTGGAGATTAATCCTTTGTCAGTTGCTTCATTTGCAAAAATTTTCTCCCATTCTGAGGGTTGTCTTTTCATCTTGTTTAGGTTTTCCTTTGCTGTGCAAAAGCTTTTAAGTTTCATTAGGTCCCATTTGTTTATTTTTGTTTTTATTTCCATTTCTCTAGGAGGTGGGTCAAAAAGGATCTTGCTGTGATTTATGTCATAGAGTGTTCTGCCTATGTTTTCCTCTAAGAATTTTATAGTGTCTGGCCTTACACTAGGTCTTTCATCCATTTGGAGTTTATTTTTGTGTATGGTGTTAGGGAGTGTTCTAATTTCATTCTTTTACATGTAGCTGTTCAGTTTTCCAAGCACAACTTGTTGAAGAGGCTGTCATTTCTCCACTGTATACTTTTGCCTCCTTTATCAAAGATAAGGTGACCATATGTGTGTGAGATTATCACTGGACTTTCTATCCTGTTCCATTGATCTGTATTTCTGGTTTTGTGCCAGTACCATCCTGTCTTGATTTCTGTAGCTTTGTAGTATAGTCTGAAGTCTGGAGCCTGAGTCCTCCAGCTCTGTTTTTCTTTCTCAATATTGCTTTGGCTCTTCAGGGTCTTTTGTGTTTCCACACAAATTGTGAAATTTTTTTGTTGTAGTTCTGTGAAAAATGCCATTGGTAATTTGACAGGGATTGCATTGAAGCTGTAGATTGCTTTGGGTAGTATAGTCATTTTCACAGTGTTGATTCTTCCAATCCAAGAATATGGTATATCTCTCCATCTATTTGTATCCTCTTTAATTTCTTTCATCAGTGTCATACAGGTCTTTTGTGTTCTTAGGTAGGTTTATTCCAAGGTATTTTATTCTTTTTGTTGCAATAGCAAATGGGAGTGTTTCTTAATTTCTCTTTCAGATTTTTCATCATTAGTGTATAGGAATGGAAGAGATTTCTGTGCATTAATTTTGTATCCTGCCACTTTACCAAATTCATTGATTAGTTCTAGTAGTTTTTGGGTAGCATCTTTAGACTTCTCTATGAAGAGTATCATGTCATCTGCAAACAGTGATAGTTTTACTACTTCTTTTCAGATTTGGATTCTTTTATTTCTTTTTCTTCTCTGCTTGCTGTGACTACAACTTCCAAAACTATGTTGAGTAATAGTGGTGAGAGTGTGCACCCTTGTCCTCTTCCTGATTTTAGAGGAATTGATTTCAGTTTTTCACCATTGAGAACGATGTTGGCTGTGGGTTTGTCATATATGGCCTTTATTCTGTTGAGGTAAGTTCCCTCTATGCCTACTCTCTGGAGGATTTTTATCATAAATGGGTGTTGAATTTTGTCAAAAGCTTTTTCTGCGTCTATTGAGAGGATCATATGGTTTTAATGCTTCAATTTGTTAATACGGTGTTTTACATTGATTGATTTGTGTATATTGATGAATCCTTGCATTCCTCAGTTTAACCCCACTTGATCATGGTGTATGATCCACTTACTGTGCTGTTGGATTCTGTTTGCTAGTATTTTTTTGAGGATTTTTGAATCCATGTTCATCAGTGATATTGGCCTGTAGTGTGCTTTTTTGGTCACATCTTTGGTTTTTGTATCAGTGTGATGGTGGCCTCGTAGAATGAGTTTGGGTGTGTTCCAACCTCTCCTATATTTTGGAAGAGCTTTAGAAGGATAATTGTTAGCTCTTCTCTAAGTGTTTGATAGAATTCACCTGTGAAGCCCTCTGGTCCAGGGCTTTTGTTTCTTGGAAGATTTTAAATTACAGTTTCAATTTTACTTCTTGTGATTGGCCTGTTTATATTTTCTATTTCTTCCTGGTTCAGTCTCAGAAGGTTGTGCTTTTCTAAGAATTTGTCCATTTCTTCCAGGTTGTCCATTTTAGTGGCATATAGTTTCTTGTAGCAATCTTTTATGATCCTTTGTATTTCTGCCTTGTCAGTTCTTATTTCTCCTTTTTCATTTCTATTTCTATTGATTTGAGTCTTTTCCCTTTATTTCTTGGTGAGTCTGGCTAATGGTTTATCAATTTTGTTTGTCTTCTCAAAGAACAACTTTTACTTTTATTGATCTTTGCTATTGTATTATTAATTTCTTTTTCATTTATTTCTGTCTGATTTTTATGATTACTTTCCTTCTGCTAACCTTGTGGTTATTTTCTTCTTTCTCTAACTGTTTTAGGTGTAAGGTTATGTTGTTTATTTGAGATTTTTCTTGTTTCTGGAGACGGGATTGTATTGCTATAAGCTTCCCTCTTAGAACTGCTTTTGCTGCATCCCATAGGTTTTGGGTCATCGTGTTTTCATTATCATTTGTTTCTCGGTAGTTTTTTAATTTCCTCTTTGATTTTTTCAGTGATCTCTTGGTTATTTAGTAATTTATTTTTTAGCCTCCATGTGTTTGTATTTTTTACAGATTTCTTCCTGTAATTTATATCTAGTCTCATAGCGTTTGGTCAGAAAAAATACTTGAAAAGATTTCAATTTTCTTAAATTTACCATGGCTTGATTTGTGACTCAAGATATGCTCTATCCTGGAGAATGTTCCATGAGCACTTGGGAAGAAAGTGTATTCTGTTCTTTTTGGATGGAATATCCTATAAATATCAGTTAAGTCCATCTTGTTTAATGTATCATTTAAAGCTTGTGTTTCCTTGTTTATTTTCATTCTGGATGATCTGTCCATTTTTGAAAGTGCGGTGTTAAAAAGTCCCCCATTATTATTCTGTTACTGTCGATTTCCCCTTTAATGGCTGTTAGCATTTGCCTTATGTATTGAGGTGATCCTTTGTGGGCGCATAAATATTTACTGTTGTTATGTATTGTTCTTGGATTGATCCCTTGATCATTATATACTGTCCTTCTTTGTCTCTTGTAATAGTCTGTATTTTAAAGAGTATTTTTCTGATATGAGAATTGCTACTCCACCTTTCTTTTGATTTCCATTTGCATGGAATATCTTTTTCCATCCTCTCACTTTCAGTCTGTATCTGTCCCTAGGTCTGAAGTTGGTCTCTTGTAGACAGCATATTTATGCATCTTTTTTGTTTGTTTATTCAGCCAATCTGTGTCTTTTGCTTGGAGCATTTAATCCATTTACATTTAAGGTAATTATCCGTATGTATGTTCCTTTTACCGTGTTCTTAATTGTTTCAGGTTTGTTATTGTAGGTCTTTTCCTTTTCTTGTGTTTCCTGCCTAGAGAAATTCCTTTAGCATTTGTTGTGAAGCTGGTTTGGTGGTGCTGAATTCTCTTAGCTTTTGCTTGTCTGTAAAGGTTTTGATTTCTTCATCAAATATGAATTAGATCCTTGCTGGGTAATCTTGGTTTCAGGTTTTCCCCTTTCATCTCTTTAAATATGTCTTGCCACACCTTTCTGGCTTGCAGAGTTTCTGCTGAGAAATCAGCTATTAACCTTATGGGGATTCACTTTTATGCTCTTTGTTGCTTTTCCCTTGCTGCTTTTAATTTTTTTTGTATTTTTTTTTTGATAGTTTGATTAATATATGCCTTGGCGTGTTTCTCTTTGGTTTTCTCCTGTATGGGACTCTCATTGCTTTTTTGGACTTGATTGACTATTTCCTTTCCCATATTAGGGTAGTTTTCAACTGTAATCTCCTCATATATTTTCTCAGTCCCTTTCTTTTTCTCTTCTTCTTCTGGGACCCCTATAATTCAAATATTCATGTGTTTAATATTGTCCCAGAGGTCTCTGTGACTGTCCTCATTTCTTTTCATTCTTTTTTCTTTATTCTCCTCTGCGGTATTTATTTCCACTATTTTATCTTCCAGGTCAATTATCCGTTCTTTTGCCTCAGTTATTCTCCTATTGATTCCTTCTAACGAATTTTTAATTTCATTTATTGTGTTGTTTATTATTGTTTGTTTGCTTTTTAGTTCTTCTAGGTCCTTGTTAAACATTTCTTGTATTTTCTCCATTCTATTTCCAAGATTTTGTATCATCTTTACTCTCATTACTCTGAATTCTTTTCCAGGTAGACTCCTTATTTCATTCTCATTTGTTTGGTCTGGTGGGTTTTTACCTTGCTCCTTTATCTGCTGTGTATTTCTCTGTCTTCCCATTTTGCTTAACTTACTGTGTTTGGGGTCTCTTTTTCACAGGCTGCAGGTTCGTAGTTCCCATTTTTTTTGGTGTCTGCCCCCAGTGGCTAATTTTGTTTCAGTGGGTTGTGTAGGCTTCCTGGTGGAGGGGACTAGTGCCTGTGCTCTGGTGGATGAGGCTAGATCTTGTATTTCTGGTGAGCAAGACTGCATCCGTTTGTGTGTTTTGGGGTGTCTGTGAACTTATTATGATTTTAGGCAGCCTCTCTGCTAATGGGTGAGGTTGCATTCCTGTTGCTATTTATTTGGCTTGTGATATCCAGCCCTGTAGCTTGCTGTTCATGGAGTGGAGCCTGGTCTTAACATTGAGATGGATATCTCTGGGAGACCTTTCACTGTTTGATAGTACACAGGGCCAGGAGGTCTCTGGTGGACCCATGTCCTGAACTCGGCTCTCCCACCTCAGAGGCTCAGACCTTACACCTGGCCGGAGCACCAAGACCCTGTCATCCACACGGCTCAGAAGAAAAGGGAGAAAAAACAAAAATAATAAATAAAATTTTAAAAAAGTTAATAAAATAAAAAATATTATTAAAAATACAGAAATTAAAAAGTAATAAAAAAGAAAAAAAAGAAAGAATGAAAGAAGAGAGCAACCAAACCAATAAAGAAATCCACCAATGATTACAAGCAATAAAAACTATCCTAGAAAAAGAAAAATCAACGGACAGACAGAACCCTAGGATAAATGGGTAAAGCAAAGCTATACAGGCAAAATCACATAAAGAAGCATACACATACACACTCACAAAAAGAGAAAAGGAAGAAAAAAAATATATATATAAAGGAAGAGAGCAACCAAACCAACAAACAAATCTACCAATGATAATAAGCTCTAAATACTAAGCTAAGATAACCATAGAACCAGAAACAAATTAGATACCGAATGCAAACCCCAAGTCTACAGTTGCTCCCAAAGTCCACTGCCTCAATTTTGGGATGAGTCCTTGTCTATTCAAGTATTCCACAGATGCAGGGTACATCATGTTGATTGTGGAGGTTTAATCTGCTGCTCCTGAGACTGCTGGGAGAAATTTCCCTTTCTCTTCTTTGTTTGCACAGCTCCTGGGCTTCAGCTTTGGATTTGCCCCAGCCTCTGAGTGTAGGCCGCCCAAGGGCGTCTGTTCCCCGCCCAGACAGGATGGGGTTAAAGTAGCAGCTTATTAGGGTGCTCTGGCCTACTCAGCCTGGGGGAAAGGAGGGGCACGGAATGCGGGGCGAGCCTGGTGCGGTAGAGGCAGGCATGACGTTGCAACAGCCTGAAGCATGCCATGTGTTCTCCCGGGGAAGTTGTCCCTGTATCACGGGACCCTGGCAGTGGCAAGCTGCACAGCCTCCCAGGAGAGGAAGTGTGGATAGTTACCTGTGCTTGCATATGGGCTTCTTCATGGTTGCAAGAACAGCCTTAGTGTTTCATGCCGTTCTCTGGTGTCCGCGCTGATAGCTGCAGCTTGCGCCTGTCTCTGGAGCTCATTTAGGCAGTGCTCTGAATCCCCTCTCCTTGCACACCATGAAACAATGGTCTCTTGCCTCTTAGCAGTTCCAGACTTTTTCCCGGACTCCCTCCCAGCCAGCTGTGGCTCACTAGCCCTCTTCAGTCTGTGTTCATGCAACCAACCTCAGTCCTCTCCCTCCGTTGATGTATTCCTGATTTGCTTGTGAGGAGAGGTGACCTCCATGTTCTCCTATTCTGCCATCTTGACTCCTCCCACTCTATCCTTGGTTCTGGCAGGCTCTGTCCTTTCTTGACTTGCTGGGGTGTTGAGAAAACTCACGGGACAACAGGGCTGAAAGATGAGGGGCAGCTCTGGTCTCTGTTGAGTAAGGATCGTCGACCCAAAGGAGATCACAGCTGTAGCCTCACCTGCTTCCTGTTGGCCTTTTGCCTGATCCGCGTGCTCAATTTCTCTGGCCATATGATGGTCAGGATCCAGGGGTAAGCCAGGAACTTCTTGTAGTATAGCCCAGTCTCCTGACGCGTGATCCTGGGGGCATATGGGGTTTTGCCTGGTGGGATCCCTTCTGAGTGTGATGGCCATGTGGGCTTGGGCAGGGTCGGGGGTTGCACTGCTCTCCCTTTGGGCTCCTGGGTAGCTCAGTGATGGTGGAAGAGGGAAAAAAAGGTGGACTTAGACCTTAAAACTAATGCCAGAATGATTTAAGATTTTGGGGGCTATTGAGATGGAATTAATGTATTTTGCATGTAAGAAGAACATGAATTTTGGGGGACCAGGTGCAAAATGCTTTAGACTGAATTACTGTGTTCCTCCTCAAATTTATATGTTTAAATCTAATTCCCAATTTGATGACATTTAGAAGTGGGGCCTTTGGGAGGTGAATAGGTTGTGAGGGGAGAGTCTTTATGAGTGTGATTAGTGCCTGTCTTAGTCTATTCATGCTACACAACAGAAATACCATAGTCTGGGTGAATGTAAACAATAGAAATTTATTTCTCACAGTTTGGGAGACTGGAAGTCCAAGATCAAGGTGCCAGCATGATCGAGTTCTGGTAAGGACCCTCTTCTGGGTTGCAAAAAGCTGGTTTCTCGTTGTATCCTCACAAGGCAGAAGGGATAAGGGATCTCTCTCGGCGTCTTCTATAAGGGCACTAATTCCATTCCTGAAGGCTCTGTCCTTATAACCTAATCACCTCTGAAAAGCTCCAACTCCTAATATCATCTCATTGGGCCTTAGAATTTCAAAATACAAATTCTGGAGGGACACAAAAATTCACAAAGTAGCAGTGCCCTTATAAAGGAGACCCCAGAGAGCTCCCTTGCCCCTTCCACTGTGTGAAGATACTGTGAGAAGATGGTCATCTATGAAGAAGGAAACAGGCTCTCACCAGACACCAAATCTGTTGGTGCTTTCGTTGTGGACTTCCCAGCCTCAGGAATTGTGAGAAATAAGTGTTTGTTGTTTAGGCCATCCAGTCTTTGGTATTTTTGTTGTAGCAGTGTGAATGGACTAAGACAGATGTCAATTTTGCCTAACATTAATATAACTACTCTAGCTTTCTTTGACTAGTTTTGAAATGGTATATCTTCTATTATTTTCTCTTAAAAAGATTTCCCAGCTTTATTGAGTTAATACTGAAATATAACACATGTAAGTTTAAGGCGGACAACATGATGATTTGATACATGTACATATTGTGAAATGATTGCCATAATAAAGTTAGTTAACACCTCCATCCCCTCACATTAGTACCATTTCTGGACCAGTGGTAACTTTTAATATTTACTCTCTTAACAACTTTTAAGTATATAATACAGTATTGTTAATCATAGTGCTCATACTGAACACTAGATCCCCAAAACTCATTCATCTTATAACTGGAACTTTGTACACTTTGACAAACATCTCCCTATTTCTGCCACCCTCTAACCCCAGGCAACCATCATTCTGCTCTATGTTTCTTTGAGTACAGCCTTTTTAGATTCCACATATGAGTGAAAACATACAGTATTTGTCTCTCTCTGTCTGATTTATTTCACTTAGCATAATGCCTTCAAGGTCCATCCATGGTGTCACAAATGGCAGAATTTCCTTCATTCTCATGATTGAATATATATATACATATATATATTATATATCACATCTTTACCCATTCATCCATTGATGGATTTTTTAGGTTGTTTCCATACCTTGGCAACTGTGAATAATGATGCAATGAATATGTAAATGCAGATATGTCCTTAAGATCTTGTTCTCATTTCTTTCAGGATATATAAACAGAAGTGGAAGTGCTGGGTCATACGGTAGTTCTAGTTTTAATTTTTTGAGGAAACTCCATACTGTTTTTCATAGTGGCTGCACCAATTTTCATTCCCACCAACTGTGCACAAGGTTTCCCTTTTCTCTACATCCTCACCAACACTTGTCTTGTCTTTTTGATGACAGTCATTCTAATAGGTGTGAAGTGATATCTCATTGTGGTTTTGATGTGTATTTCCCTGATGATTAGTGATGTTGAGCACCTTTCATGTACCTGTTGGCTATTTGTATGTCTTCTTTGGTATAAAGTGTCTATTCAGTTCCTCTTTTCCATTTGCATGTAAAATCTTTTTCCATCCTTTCACTTTGAACCTATGTGTGTCCTTAAAGTTTCAGTAGTTTCTTGTAGGCAGTATATAGTTGTCTTGTTTCTTAAAACCATTTGGCCACTCTGTGCCTTTTGATTGTATAATTTAATCCATTTATATTTAAAGAAGTTATGTGGCAGAGTAGAAGGACATGTGCTCACTCCCTCTTGCGAGAGCACCAGAATCACAGCTGACTGCTGAACGATCATCTACAGGAAGACACTGGAACTCACCGAAAAAGATACCCTACAACCAAAGACAAAGGAGAGGCCACAATGAGATGGTAGGAGGGGCACAATCACAATAAAATCAAATCCTATAACCACTGGGTGGGTGACTCACAAACTGGAGAACAATTATACCACAGCAGTCCACCCACTGGAATGAAGGTTCTGAACCCCATGTCAGGCTTCCCAACCTGGGGGTCCAGCAATGGGAGGAGGATTTCCCAGAGAATCAGACTTTGAGGGCTAGCGGGATTTGATTGCAGGACTTTGACAGGACTGGGGGAAACAGAGACTCCACTCTTGGAGGGCACACACAAAGTAGTGTGTGCATGAAGACCCAGGGGGAATGAGCAGTGACCCCATAGGACACTGAACCAGACCTAGTTGCTAGTGTTGCAGGGTCTCCTGCAGAGGCAGAGGGTGACTGTAGCTCATGGCAGGGACAGGGACACTGGCAGCAGAAGTTCTGGGAAGTATTCCTTGGCATGAACCCTCCTGGAGTCCACCATTAGCCCCACCAAAGGGCCTGTAGCTTCCAGTTCCGGGTCACCTCAGGCCAAACAACCAAATGAGAGGGAACTCAGCCCCACCCAACAGCAGAAATGTGGACTAAAGTTTTACTGAGCTCTGCCCACAAGAGCAACACCAGCTTTACCAACCACCAGTCCCTCCCATCAGGAAGCCTGCACATGCCCCTTAGAGAGCCTCATCCACCAGAGGGCAGACAGCAGAAGAAAGAATAACTACAATCCTGCAGCCTGTGGAATAAAACCCACATTCACAGAAAGATAGACAAAAGGAAAAGGCAGAGGACTATATACCAGATGAAGGAACAAGATTAAACCCCAGAAAAACAATTCAATGAAGTGGAGATAGGCAACGTTCCAGAGAAAGAATCAAAATAATGATAGTGGAGATGATTTGGACATCAGAAAAAGAATGGAGGCAAAGACCGAGAAGATTCAAGAAATGTTTAGCAAAGAGCTAGAAGAATTAAAGAGCAAAAAAAAAAAAAAAAAAAAAAACAGAGATGAACTTTACAATAACTGAAATGAAAAATACACTAGAAGGAATCAGTAGCAGAATGGCTGAGGCGGAAGAACGGATAAGTAACCTGGAAGATAGAATAGTGGAATTCACTGCCACAGAACAGAATAAAGAAAAAAGAATGAAAAGAAATGAAGACAGCCTAAGAGACCTCTGGGGCAACATTAAATGCACCAACATTCACATTATAGGGGCCCCAGAAGGAGAAGAGAGAGAGAAAGGACCCAAGAAAATATTTGAAGAGATTATAGTTGAAAACTTCCTTAACGTTGGAAAGGAAACAGCTACCGAAGTCCAGGAAGCACACAGAGTGCCAGGCGGATAAACCCAAGGAGAAACACACTGAGACACATAGTAATCAAATTGACAAAAATTAAAGACTAAGAAAAATTATTAAAAAGAACAAGGGAAAACCGACAAATAACAAACAAGGGAACTCCCATAAGGTTAACAGCTGATTTCTCAGCAGAAAATCTGCAAGCCAGAAAGGAGTGGCACGATATATTTAAAGTAATGAAAGGGGAGAACCTACAACCAAGATTACTCTACCCAGAAAGGATCTCATTCAGATTCGATGGAGAAATTAAAAGCTTTACAGACAAACAAAAGCTAACAGAATTCAGCACCACCAAATCAGCTTTACAACAAATGCTAAAGGAACTTTTCTAGGTAGGAAACACAAGAGAAGGGAAAGATCTACAATAACAAATCCAAAACAATTAAGAAAATGGTAATAGGAACATACATAATGATAATTACCTTAAATGTAAGTGGATTAAATGCTCCCACCAAAAAACATAGACTGGCTGAATGAATACAAAAACAAGACCCATATACGCTGTCTTCAAGAGACCCACTTCAGACCTAGGGACACATACAGACTGAAAGTGAGTGTATGGAAAATATATATTCCATGCAAATGGAAATCAAAAGAAAGCTGGAGTAGCAATTCTCATATCAGACAAAATAGACTTTAAAATAAAGACTATTACAAGAGACAAAGAAGGACAGTACATAATGATCAAGGGATCAATCCAAGAAGAAGATATAACAATTATAAATATATATGCACCCAACATAGAAACACCTCAGTACATAAGGAAAATGCTAACAGCTATAAATGAGGAAATCGACCATAGCACAGTAATAGTGGGGGATTGTAACACCTTACTTACACCAATGGACAGATCATCCAGACAGAAAATTAATAAGGAAACACAGCTTTAAATGACACAATAGAGAAGATAGATTTAATTGATATTTATAAAACCTTCTATCTGCAAACAGCAGATTACAATTTCTTCTCAAGTGCACACAGAACATTCTCCAGGATAGATTACATCTTGGGTCACAAATCAAACCTCGGTAAATTTAAGAAAGTTGAAATCATATCAAGCATCTTTTCTGACCACAATGCTATGAGATTAGAAATCAATTACAGGGAAAAAAACGTAAAAAACACAAACACATAGAGGCTAAACAATACATTACTAAATAACCAAGAGATCACCGAAGAAATCAAAGAGGAAATCAAAAAATACCTAGAGACAAATGACAATGAAAACACGATGACCCAAAACCTACGGTAATCAGCAAAAGCAGTTCTAAGAGGGAAGTTTATAGCAATACAATCTTACCTCAAGAAACAAGAAAAATCTCAAATAAGCAATCTGACCATACAGCTAAAGGAACTAAAGAAAGAAGAACTAACAAAATCCAAAGTTAGTAGAGGGAACAAAATCATAATGATCAGAGCAGAAATAAATGAAATAGAAATAAAGAAAACAATAGCAAAGATCAGTAAAGTAAAAGCTGGTTCTTTGAGAGGATAAAACAAAATTGATAAAACTTTAGCCAGACTCATCAAGAAAAAGAGGGAGAGGACCAAAATCAATAAGATTAGAAATGAAAAGGGAGAAGTTACAACGGACACCACAGAAATACGAAGCATCCTAAGAGACTACTACAAGCAAATCTATGCCAATAAAATGGACAACCTGGAAGAAATGGACAAATTCTTAGAAAGGTATAACCTTCCAAGACTGAACCAGGAACAAATAGAAAATATGAACAGACCAATCACAAGTAATGAAATTGAAATTGTGATTAAAACCTTCCAACAAACAAAAGTCCAGAACCAGATGGCTTCACAGGTGAATTCTATCAAACATTTAGAGAAGAGCTAACACCCATCCTTCTCAAACTCTTCCGAAAAATTGCAGAGGAAGGAACACTCCCAAACTCATCCTATGAGGCTAACATCACCCTGATGCCAAAACCACACAAAGATACTACAAAAATAAAATTATTACAGACCAATATCACTGAAAAATATGCATGCAAAAATTCTCAACACAATACTAACAAACAGAATCCAACAACACATTAAAAGTATCATACACCATGATCAACTCAGATTTATCCCAGGGATGCAAGGATTCTTGAATATACGCAAACCAATTAATGTGATACACTATATTAACAAACTGAACAATAAAAACCATATTATCATCTCAATAGAGGCAGAAAAGGATTTTGAAAAAATTCAACAGCAATTTATGATAAAAACTCTCCAGAAAGTCGGCATAGAGGGAAACAACCTCAACATAATAAAGGCCATATATGACAAACGCACAGCAAATATCATTCTCAGTGGTGAAAAAAAGAAAACATTTCCTGTAAGATCAGGGAAAAGACAAGGATGTCCACTCTCGCCACTATTATTCAACATAGTTTTGGACGTTCTAGCCATGGCAATCAGAGAAGAAAAAGAAATAAAAGGAATACAAATTGGAAAAGAAGAGGTAAGACTTTCCCTGTTTGCAGATGACATGATACTATACATAGATAATCCTAAAGATGCCACTAGAAAACTACTACAGCTAGTCAGTGAATCTGGTAAGGTTGCAGGATACAAAATTAATACACAGGAATCTCTTGCATTCTTATATACTAACAATGAAATATCAGAAAGTGAAATCAAGGAAACAATCCCATTCAGCATTGCGACAAAAAGAATGAAATACCTAGTAATAAACTTCCGTAAGGAGGTAAAAGACTTGTACTCCAAAAACTATAAGACACTGATGAAAGAAATCAAAGATGACAGAAACAGATGGAGATATATAACATGTTCTTGGATTAGAAGAATAAATATTGTGAAAACAACTATACTACTCAAAGCAATCTACAGATTCAATGCAATCCCTATCAAATTACCAATGGTATTTTTACAGAACTACAACAAAAAATCTGAAAATTTGTATGGAGACACAAAAGACCCCAAATAGCCAAAGGAAGCTTGGGGGAAAACAATCGAGCTGGAGGAATCAGACTCCCTGACTTCAGACTATACTGCAAAACTGCAGTAATTAAGACAATATGGTACTGGCACAAAAACAGAAATATAGATCAATGGAACAGGATAGAAAGCCCAGAGACAAACCCATGTACCTATGGTCAACTAATCTATGACAAAGGAGGCAAGGATATACAATGGAGAAAAGACAGTCTCTTCAATAAGTGGTGCTGGGAAAACTGGACAGCTACATGTAAAGGAATGAAATCAGATCACTCCCTAACACCATACACAAAAATAAACTCAAAATGGATTAGAGACCTAAATGTAAGACTGGACACTATAAAACTCTTAGAGGAAAACATAGGAAGTATACTCTTTGGCATAAATCACAGAAAGATCTTTTTAGACCCACCTCCTAGAGTAATGGAAATAAAAGCAAAATAAACAAGTGGGACCTAATGATACTTAAAAGCTTTTGCACAGCAAAGGAAACTATAAACAAGAGGAAATGGTTACCCTTAGAATGGGAGAAAATATTTGCCAATGAATCAATGGCCAAAGGATTAATCTCCAAAATGTATAAACAGCTCATGCAGCTCAATATTAAAAAAAAAACAAACAACCCAGTCAAAAAATGGGCAGAAGACCTAAATAGACATTTCTCCAAAGAAGACGTACAGATGACCAAGAGGCACATGAAAAGCTGCTCAACATCACTAATTATTAGAGTAATGCAAACCAAAAATTCAATGAAGTATCACCTCATACGGGTTAGAATGGGCATCAACAGAATTGATATAGCCACTATGGAGAACAGTGTGGAAGTTCCTTAAGAAACTAAAAATAGAATTACCATATGGCCCAGCAATCCCACTACTGGGCATATACCCAGAGAAAACCATAATTCAAATAGCACATGCACCCCAATGTTCATTTCAGCACTATTTACAATAGCCAGGTCATAGAAGCAACCTAAATGTCCATCGACAGACAAATGGATAAAGAAGAAGTGCTACATGTATACAATGGAATATTATTCAGCCATAAAAATGAATGAAATTGGGTCATTTGTAGAGACGTGGATGGAATTATAGACTGTCATACATAGTGAAGCAAGTCAGAAAGAGATAAACAAATATCGTGTATTAAAGCATATATGTGGAATCTAGAAATATGGTATAGATGAACCGGTTTGCAAGGCAGAAATGAGACACAGATGTAGAGAACAAACGTCTGGACACCAAGGGGGAACGTGGGGGCGGGGGGAGGTGGTGGTGGTGCTGGTTTGAATTGGGAGATTGGGATTGACATATATACACCAATATGTATAAAATAGATAACTAATAAGAACCTGCTGTATAAAATACAGTAAAATAAAATTTAAAAAATTAAACTAGTTATGTTATGCAAGGACTTACTAAAGCGATCTTATTGTTTTCTGTTTGTTTTGTATTTCCTTTTTCCTCCCGTCTTCTTTTGCTGTCTTTCTCTGTGGATTCATAATTTTTCATGGTGGTATGCTTGTATTCCAAACACTTTTATCTTTTGTCTATCTACTGTCAGCTTTTGTTTTGTAGTTACCATAAGGTCTACATAAAACACCTAGATATAACAGTCTATTTTAATCTGATAACAACTTAACTTCTATTGCATACTAAAACTCTATCATTTTACTCCTCTCCTCCATAATTTATGTTTTAATGTCATAATATACTTCTTTGTATATTGTGTATCCATTACCAAATTATTGTAGCTATAGTTATTTTTAGTACTTTTATCCTTTAAACCTTCATACTAGAGTTAAGTGATTAACACACCACCATATTACTGTATTTGAGTATTTTGAATTTGACTATATATTTACCATTACCAGTAAGTTTTATATTTTCATATGTTTTCATGTTTCTAATTAGTTTCCATTCATGTCAGCTTGAGGAACTCTTTTTGGCATTTTTTGTAGTGATGATGAATTCCCTAAACTTTTGTGTTTTTTAGGGAGTCTCTATCTTGCCTTCATTTCTGAAAGAGAGATTTACCATGTAAAGTATTCTTGGTTGGCAGTTTTTTTAATTTCATCACTTTGAATATATCATCACCCTCTTTTGGCTTACAAGGTTTCTGCTGATAAATATGCTGATAACCTTGTAGTGGTTCTATTTTATGTGAAAAACATTTTTTTTCCTCTTGCTGCTTTAAAAATTCATTGTCTTTTATTTTAGGTATTTTTATTTTAATTTGTCTTAGATAAAATTGTTTGAGTTTGAAATTTTCAAGTGACCTACTACTTTCATGAACTTGGATGTCTATATCTCTCCTCAGATCTGAGTTTTCAGACATTATGTCTTTTTTTTTTTTTTTTTAAACATCTTTATTGAAGTATAATTGCTTTACAATGGTGTGCTAGCTTCTGCTTTACAACAAAGTGAATCAGTTACACATATACATATGTTGCCATATCTCTTCCCTCTTGCATCTCCCTCCCTCCCACCCTCCCTATCCCACCCCTCTAGGTGTTCACAAAGCACCGAGCTGATCTCCCTGTGCTATGCGGCTGCCTCCCACTAGTTATCTAATTTACATTTGGTAGTGTATATATGTCCATGACACTCTCTCACCCTGTCACATCTCACCCCTCCCCCTCCCCATATCCTCAAGTCCATTCTCTAGTAGGTCTGTGTCTTTATTCCCATCTTGCCACTAGGTTCTTCATGACCTCTTTTTTTTTTTTTCCCTTAGATTCCATATATATGTGTTAGCATACTGTATTTGTTTTTCTCTTTCTGACTTACTTCACTCTGTATGACAGACTCTAACTCCATCCACCTCATTACAAACACCTCCATTTCATTTCTTTTTATGGCTGAGTAATATTCCATTGTATATATGTGCCACATCTTCTTTATCCATTCATCCGATGATGGACACCTAGGTTGCTTCCATGTCCTGGCTATTGTAAACAGAGCTGCAATGAATATTTTGGTACATGACTCTTTCTGAATTATGGTTTTCTCAGGGTATATGCCCAGTAGTGGGATTGCTGGGTCATATGGTAGTTCTATTTTTAGTTTTTTAAGGAACCTCCATACTATTCTCCATAGTGGCTGTATCAATTTACATTCCCACCAACAGTGCAAGAGTGTTCCCTTTTCTCCACACCCTCTCCAGCATTTATTGTTTCTAGATTTTTTGATGATGGCCATTCTGACCGGTGTGAGATGATACCTCATTGTAGTTTTGATTTGCATTTCTCTAATGATTAATGATGTTGAGCATTCTTTCATGTGTCTGTTGGCAATCTGTATCTCTTCTTTGGAGAAATGTCTATTTAGGTCTTCTGCCCATTTTTGGATTGGGTTGTTTGTTTTTTTGTTATTGAGCTGCATGAGCTGCTTGTAAATCTTGGAGATTAATCCTTTGTCCGTTGCTTCATTTGCAAATATTTTCTCCCATTCTGAGGGTTGTCTTTTGGTCTTGTTTATGGTTTCCTTTGCTGTGCAAAAGCTTTTAAGTTTCATTAGGTCCCATTTGTTTATTTGTGTTTTTATTTCCATTTCTCTAGGAGCTGGGTCAAAAAGGATCTTGCTGTGACTTATGTCATAGAGTGTTCTGCCTATGTTTTCCTCTAAGAGTTTGATAGTGTCTGGCCTTACACTTAGGTCTTTAATCCATTTTGAGTTTATTTTTGTGTATGGTGTTAGGGAGTGTTCTAATTTCATACTTTTACATGTACCTGTCCAATTTTCCCAGCACCACTTATTGAAGAGGCTGTCTTTTCTCCACTGTATATGCTTGCCTCCTTTATCAAAGATAAGGTGACCATATGTGCGTGGGCTTATCTCTGGGCTTTCTATCCTGTTCCATTGATCTATATTTCTGTTTTTGTGCCAGTACCAAACTGTCTTGATTACTGTAGCTTTGTAATATAGTCTGAAGTCAGGGAGCCTGATTCCTCCAGCTCCATTTTTCGTTCTCAAGATTGCTTTGGCTATTCGGGGTCTTTTGTGTTTCCATACAAATTGTGAAATTTTTTGTTCTAGTTCTGTGAAAAATGCCAGTGGTAGTTTGATAGGGATTGCATTGAATCTGTAGATTGCTTTGGGTAGCAGAGTCATTTTCACAATGTTTATTCTTCCAATCCAAGAACATGGTATATCTCTCCATCTATTTGTATCATCTTTAATTTCTTTCATCAGTGTCCTATAATTTTCTGCATACAGGTCTTTTGTCTCCTTAGGTAGGTTTATTCCTAGGTATTTTATTCTTTTTGTTGCAATGGTAAACGGGAGTGTTTTCTTAATTTCACTTTCAGATTTTTCATCATTAGTATACAGGAATGCAAGAGATTTCTGTGCATTAATTTTGTATCCTGCTACTTTACCAAATTCATTGATTAGCTCTAGTAGTTTTCTGGTAGCATCTTTTGGATTCTCTATGTATAGTATCATGTCATCTGCAAACAGTGACAGCTTTACTTCTTCTTTTCCGATTTGGATTCCTTTTATTTCTTTTTCGTCTCTGATTGCTGTGGCTAACACTTCCAAAACTATGTTGAATAATAGTGGTGAGAGTGGGCAACCTTGTCTTGTTCCTGATCTTAGTGGAAATGGTTTCAGTTTTTCACCATTGAGGACAATGTTGGCTGTGGGTTTGTCATATACGGCCTTTATTATGTTGAGGAAAGTTCCCTCTATGCCTACTTTCTGCAGGACTTTTATCATAAATGGGTGTTGAATTTTGTCGAAAGCTTTCTCTGCATCTATTGAGATGATCATATGGTTTTTCTCCTTCAATTTGTTAATATGATGTATCACGTTGATTGATTTGCGTATATTGAAGAATCCTTGCATTCCTGGAATAAACCCCACTTGATCATGGTGTATGATCCTTTTAATGTGCTGTTGGATTCTGTTTGCTAGTATTTTGTTGAGGATTTTTGCATCTATGTTCATCAGTGATATTGGCCTGTAGTTTTCTTTCTTTGTGACATCTTTGCCTGGTTTTGGTATCAGGGTGATGGTGGCCTCGTAGAATGAGTTGGGGAGTGTTCCTCCCTCTGCAATATTTTGGAAGAGTTTGAGAAGGATAGGTGTTAGCTCTTCTCTAAATGTTTGATAGAATTCGCCTGTGAAGCCATCTGGTCCTGGGCTTTTGTGTGTTGGAAGATTTTTAATCACAGTTTCAATTTCAGTGCTTGTGATTGGTCTGTTCATATTTTCTATTTCTTCCTGGTTCAGTCTCGGCAGGTTGTGCATTTCTAAGAATCTGTCCATTTCTTCCAGGTTGTCCATTTTATTAGCATAGAGTTGCTTGTAGTAATCTCTTATGATCGTTTGTATTTCTGCAGTGTCAGTGGTTACTTCTCCTTTTTCATTTCTAATTCTATTAATTTGAGTCTTCTCCTTTTTTCTCTTGATGAGTCTGGCTAATGGTTTATCAATTTTGTTTATCTTCTCAAAGAACCAGCTTTTAGTTTCATTGATTTTTGCTATTGTTTCCTTCATTTCTTTTTCATTTATTTCTGATCTGATCTTTATGATTTCTTTCCTTCTGCTAGCTTTGGGGTTTTTTTGTTCTTCTTTCTCTAATTGCTTTAGGTGCAAGGTTAGGTTGTTTATTCGAGATGTTTCCTGTTTCTTGATGTAGGCTTGTATTGCTATAAACTTCCCTCTTAGAACTGCTTTTGCTGCATCCCATAGGTTTTGGATCGTCGTGTCTCCATTGTCATTTGTTTCTAGGTATTTTTTGATTTCCCCTTTGATTTCTTCAGTGATCACTTCGTTATTAAGTAGTGTATTGTGTAGCCTCCATGTGTTTGTATTTTTTACAGATCTTTTCCTGTAATTGATATCTAGTCTCATAGCGTTGTGGTCGGAAAAGATACTTGATACGATTTCAATTTTTTTAAATTTACCAAGGCTTGATTTGTGACCCAAGATATGATCTATCCTGGAGAATGTTCCATGAGCACTTGAGAAAAATGTGTATTCTGTTGTTTTTGGGTGGAATGTCCTATAAATATCAATTAAGTCCATCTTGTTTAATGTATCATTTAAAGCTTGTGTTTCCTTATTTATTTTCATTTTGGATGATCTGTCCATTGGTGAAAGTGGGGTGTTAAAGTCCCCTACTATGATTGTGTTACTGTCGATTTCCCCTTTTATGGCTGTTAGTATTTGCCTTATGTATTGAGGTGCTCCTATGTTGGGTGCATAAATATTTCCAATTGTTATACCTTCCTCTTGGATCGATCCCTTGATCATTATATAGTGTCCGTCTTTGTCTCTTGTAATTGTCTTTATTTTAAAGTCTATTTTGTCTGATATGAGAATTGCTACTCCAGCTTTCTTTTGATTTCCATTTGCATGGAATATCTTTTTCCATCCCCTCACTTTCAGTCTGTATGTGTCTCTAGGTCTGAAGTGGGTCTCTTGTAGACAGCATATATATGGGTCTTGTTTTTGTATCCATTCAGCCAGTCTGTGTCTTTTGGTGGGAGCTTTTAATCCATTTACATTTAAGGTAATTATCGATATGTATGTTCCTATTCCCATTTTCTTAAATGTTTTGGGTTTGTTATTGTAGGTGTTTTCCTTCTCTTGTGTTTCTTGCCTAGAGAAGTTCCTTTAGCATTTGTTGTAAAGCTGGTTTGGTGGTGCTGAACTCTCTCAGCTTTTGCTTGTCTGTAAAGGTTTTAATTTCTCCATCAAATCTGAATGAGATCCTTGCTGGGTAGAGTAATCTTGGTTGTAGGTTTTTCTCCTTCATCACTTTAAGTATATCCTGCCACTCCCTTCTGGCTTGCAGCGTTTCTGCTGAAAGATCAGCTGTTAACCTTATGGGGATGCCCTTGTGTGTTATCTGTTGTTTTTCCCTTGCTGCTTTTAATATGTTTTCTTTATATTTAATTTTTGATAGTTTGATTAATATGTGTCTTGGTGTGTTTCTCCTTGGATTTATCCTGTATGGGACTCTCTGTGCTTCCAGGACTTGATTAACTATTTCCTTTCCCATATTAGGGAAGTTTTCAACTGTAATCTCTTCAAATATTTTCTCAGTCCCTTTCTTTTTCTCTTCTTCTTCTGGGACCCCTATAATTCGAATGTTGGTGCGTTTAATGTTGTCCCAGAGGTGTCTGAGACTGTCCTCAGTTCTTTTCATTCTTTTTTCTTTATTCTGCTCTGCAGTAGTTATTTCCACCATTTTATCTTCCAGGTCACTTATCCGTTCTTCTGCCTCAGTTATTCTGCTATTGATCCCATCTAGAGTATTTTTAATTTCATTTATTGTGCTTGTCATCGTTTCTTGGTTCCTCTTTAGTTCTTCTACGTCCTTGTTAAATGTTTCTTGCATTTTGTCTATTCTATTTCCAAGACTTTGGATCATCCTTACTATCATTATTCGGAATTCTTTTTCAGGTAGACTACCTATTTCCTCTTCATTTGTTAGGTCTGGTGTGTTTTGACCCTGCTCCTTCATCTGCTGTGTGTTTTTCTGTCTTCTCATTTTGCTTATCTTACTGTGTTTGGGGTCTCCTTTTCACAGGCTGCAGGTTCGTAGTTCCCGTTGTTTTTGGTATCTGTCCCCAGTGGCTGAGGTTGGTTCAGTGGGTTGTGTAGGTTTCCTGGTGGAGGGAACTAGTGCCTGTGTTCTGGTGGATGAGGCTGGATGTTGTCTTTCTGGTGGGTTCGTCCACGTCTGGTGGTGTGTTTTGGGGTGTCTGTGGCCTTATTATGATTTTAGGCAGCCTCTCTGTTAATGGATGGGGCTGTGTTCCTCTCTTGCTAGTTGTTTGGCATAGGGTGTCCAGCACTGTAGCTTGCTGGTCGTTGAGTGAAGCTGGGTCTTGATGTTGAGATGGAGATCTGTGAGAGATTTTCGCCGTTTGGTATTACGTGGAGCTGGGAGGTCTCTTGTGGACCAGTGTCCTGAAGTTGGCTCTCCCACCTCAGAGGCACAGCCCTGATGCCTGGCTGGAGCACCAAGAGCCTTTCATCCACACGGCTAGAGCCTCCAGAAGGAGCTAGCCCTGCCAATATCTTGACATTTGCCCAGTGAATCTGATTTTGGAATTTTATCTCCAGAACTTCCTTTACTCGCTCTCCAACGTCAGTCGGATAGGGAGAGATCCGAGGGACCCGACGGAGGACTTGCACTTGCCCCAGGCCGATGTCACCGCAGAAACCCACTGGTAGTTTGAAAGGGATTGAATTAAATCTGTAGATTGCTTTGGGTAGTATAGTCATTTTCACAATGTTGATTCTTCCAATACCAAGAATCTCTTCACTTGTTTGTATCATGTTTAATTTCTTTCATCAGTATCTTATAATTTTCTGCATACAGGTCACTTGTGTGATTAGGTAGGTTTATTCCTAGGTATTTTAATTATTTTGTTCCAGTGATAAATGGCAGTGTTTCCTTAAATTCTGTTTCAGAGTTTTTATCATTATTGTATAGGAATGCAAGAGATTTCTCTGCATTAAATTTGTATCCTGCTACTTTACCAAATTCATTGATTAGTTGTAGCAATTTTCTGGTAGCCTCTTTAGGATTCTCTATGTATAGTATCATGTCATCTGCAAACAGTGACAGGTTTATTTCTTGTTTTCCAATTTGGATTCCTTTTATTTCTATTTCTTCTCTGATTGCTGTGTCTAAAACTTCCAAACTGTGTTGAATAATAGTGGTAAGAGTGGGCAACCTTGTCTTGTTCCTGATCTTAGAGGAAATGGTTTCAATTTTCCACCATTGAGAATGATGTTGGCTGTGGGTTTTTCATATATGGGCTTTATTATGTTGAGGTAAGTTTCCTCTATGCCTACTTTCTGAAGGGTTTTTATCATAAAAGGGTGTTGAATTTTTTCAAAAGCCTTTTCTGTATCTATTGAGATGATCATATGATTTTTCTCCTTCAAATTGTTAATATGTTTTATCACATTGATTGATATGTGTTTATTCAGTAATACTTGCATTCCTAGGAGAATACACACTTGATCGTGGAGTATGATCCTTTTAATGTATTGTTGGATTCTGTTTGCTAGTAATTTGTTGAGGATTTTTGTATCAATGTTCATCAGTGATATTGGTCTGTAGATTTCTTTCTTTGTGACATCTTTGTCTGGTTTTGGTATCAGGGTGAGGGTGGCCTCATAGAATGATTTTGGGAATGTTGCTCCCTCTGCTACATTTTAGAAGAGTTTGAGAAGGATAGGTGTTAACTCTTCTCTAAATATTTGATCAAATTCGGCTGTGAAGCCATCTGGTCCTGGGCTTTTGTTTGTTGGAAGATTTTTAATCAAAGTCTTAATTTCTGTGCTTGTGATTGGTCTGTATACATTTTCTATTTCTTCCTGGTTCAGTCTTGGAAGGTTTTGCTTTTCTAAGAATTTGTCTACTCTTCCAGGTTGTCCATTTTATTGGCATATATTTGCTTGAAGTAATCTCTCATGATCCTTTGTATTTCTGCACTGTCAGTTGTTACTTCTCCTATTTCATTTCTAATTGTGTTGATTTGAGTCTTCTCCCTTCTTTTCTTGATGAGTCTGGCTAATGTTTTATCAATTAAGCTTATCTTCTCCAAGAACTAGCTGTTAGTTTTATTGATCTTTGCTATCATTTCCTTCATTTCTTTTCCATTTATTTCTGATCTGATCTTTATGGTTTGTTTCCTTCTGCTAACTTTTGGGTTTCTTTGTCCTTCTTTCTCTCATTGCTTTAGGTGTTAGTTTAGGTTGTTTATTTGAGATGTTTCTTGTTTCTTGATGTAGGTTTGTATTGTTATAATCTTCCCTCTTAGAACTGCTTTTGCTGCATCCCATAGGCTTTAGGTCGTCGTGTTTTCATTGTCATTTGTTTCTAGGTATTTTTTGATTTCCTCTTTGATTTCTTCAGTGATCTCTTGGTTATTTAGTAGTGTATTGTTTACCCTCCATGTGTTTGTATTTTTACAGATTTTTTCCTGTAATTGATATCTAGTCTCATAGTGTTGTGGTCAGAAAAGATACTTGATACGATTTCAACTTTCTTAAATTTAGCAAGACTTCATTTGTGACCAAGATATGGTCTATCCTAGAAAATGTTCCATAAGCACTTGAGAAGAAAGTGTATTCTGTTGTTTTTGGATGGAATGTCATAAATATCAATTAAGTAAATCTTGTTTAATATATCAGTTAAAGCTTGTGTTTCCTTTTTTATTTTCATTTTGGATGATCTGTCCATTGGTGAAAGTGTGGTGTTAACGTACCCTAATATTATTGTGTTACTGTCGTTTTCCCCTTTTATGGCTGTTAGCATTTGCCTTATGTATTGAGGTGATCCTATGTTGGGTGCATAAACATTTACAATTGTTATTATATCTTCTACAATTGTTATATCTTCTTAGATTGATCTATTGATCATTATGTAGTGTCTTTCTTTGTCTCTTGTAATAGTGTTTATTTTAAAGTGTGTTTTGTCTCATATGAGAATTGCTACTCCAGCTTTCTTCTGATTTCCATTTGTGTGGAATAACTTTTTCCATCCCCTCACTTTCAGTCTGTATGTGTCCCTAGGTCTGAAGTGAGTCTCTTGTAGGCAGCATATATACGGGTCTTGTTTTTGTGTCCATTCAACCAGTCCATGTCTTTTGGTTGCAATTTTAATCCATTTTCCTATAAGGTCATTATCCATATGTATGTTCCTATTACCATATTATTAATTGTTTTGGGTTTGTTATTGTAGGTCTTTTCTTTCTGTTGTGTGTCCATCCTAGAGAAGTTCCTTTCGCATATGCTGTAAAGCTGGTTTGGTGGTGCTGAATTCTCTTAACTTTTGCTTGTCTGTAAACGTTTTAATTTTGCCATCAAATCTGAATGAGATCCTTGCTTGGTAGAATAATCTTGGTTGTAAGTTTTTCCTTTCATCACTTTAAATATGTCCTGCCACTCCCTTTTGGCTTGCGGAGTTTCTGCTGAAAGATCAGCTGTTAATCTTATGGGGATTCCCTTGTATGTTATTTGTTGCTTTTCCCTTGCTGCTTTTAATATTTTTTTCTATTTAATTTTTGATAGTTTGTTTAATATATGTTTTGACATTTTTCTCCTTTGATTTATCCTCTATTGGACTCTCTGCACTTCCTGGACTTGATTGACTATTTCCTTCTCCATATTAGGTAAGTTTTCAACTATAATCTCTTCAAATATTTTCTCAGTCCCTTTCTTTTTCTCTTCTTCTTCTGCTTCCCCTATAATTCGAATGTTGGTGCGTTTAATGTTGTCCCAGAGGTCTTTGAAACTGTCCTAAATTGTTTTCATTGTTTTTTTCTTTATTCTGCTCTCTGGTAGTTACTTACAGTATTTTATCTTCCAGGTCACTTATCCGTTCTTCTGCCTCAGTTATTCTGCTTTTGATTCCTTCTAGAGAATTATTAATTTCATTTATTGTGTTGTTCATCATTGTTTGTTTGCTTTTTAGTTCTTCTAGTTCCTTGTTAAACCTTTCTTGCATTTTTTCCTTTGTATTCCCAAGATTCTGGATCATCTTAATAACATTACTCTGAATTCTTTTCAGGTAGACTGCCTATTTCCTCTTCATTTGTTTGGTATTGTGTGTTTTTACCTTGCTCCTTCATGTGCTGCATATTTCTCTGTCTTCTCATTTTTCTTAACTTACTCTGCTTTAGGTCTCCTATTCGCAGCCTGCAGGTTCATAGTTCCTGTTGTTTTTGGTGTCTGCCCTCAGTGGGTAAGTTTGGTTCAGTGTGTTGTGTAGACTTCGTGGTGGATGGGACTGGTGTCTCTGTTCTGCTGGATAAGGCTGGATCTTGTCTTTCTGGTGGGCAGGACCACGTCTGGTGGTGTTGTTTTGGGTGTCTGTGAACTTATTATGATTTTAGGCAGCCTCTCCACTAATGGGTGGGGTTGTGTTTCTGTCTTGCTAGTTTTTTGGTATTGGGTTTTCTGCACTGGAGCTTGCTGGTCGTTGAATGGAGCTGGGTCTTAGCGTTGAGATGGTGATCTCTGGGAGAGCTTTCACCATTTGATATTATGTGTGGCTGGGAGGTTTCTGCTGGTCCAACGTCATGAATTCGGCTCTCCCACCTAAGAGACTCAGGCCTGACACCTGCCTGGAGCACCAGGACCCTGTCAGCCACACGGCTCAGAAGAAAAGTTAAGGAAAAACAAAGAAAAATAAAGTAAAATAAACTTATTAAAATAAAAATAAAAAATACTAAATATAAAAAAGTAATTAAAAAAGAAAGAAAGAGAGACGAGAGCAACCAAAGCAATCAACATATCCACCAATGATAAAAACTGCTAAAAACCATACAAAGTAAAAACAAAACAAAACAAAACAAAGGCACAGAAAGAATCCTATGACAAACTTTAAAAGCAAAGCTATACAGACAAAAGCACACAAAGAATCACACACATGCACTGTCACAGAAAGAGAAAAAGGAAAAAGAATCATATATATATAAAAGGAAGGGTGCCATCAAATCATTAAACAAATCTACCAATGATAATAAGCTCTAAATACTAAACAGAGATAAACATAAAACCAGAAACAAATTAGGTGCAGAAAGCAAACTCCAAGTCTACAGTTGCTCCCACAGTCCACTGCCTCAATTTTGGGATGATTCGTTGTCTATTCATGTATTCCACAAATGCAGGGTGCATCAAGTTGACTGTGGAGATTTAATCTGCTGCTCCTGAGGCTGCATGGAGAAATTTCCTTTTCTCTTCGTTGTTCGCACAGCTCCTGGTGTTCAGCTTTGGATTTGGCCCCGCCTCTGTGGGTCCGCCTCTGTAGGTTGCCTGAGGGCATCTGTTCCCTGCCCAGACAGGACCGGGTTAAAGTAGCAGCTGATTAGGGGGCTCTGGTTCACTCAGGCCGAGGGGAATGAGGGGTAATGAATGTAAGCCGAGCCTGTGGTGGTAGAGGCCAGTGTGACTTTGCAACAGCTTGAGGTACACTGTGTGTTCTCCTGGGGAAGTAGTCCCTGGATTACGGGACCCTGGCCATGGAAGGCTGCACAGGCTCCTGGGAGGGGAGTTGTGGATAGTGTCCTGTGCTTGCACACAGGCTTCTTGGTGGCTGCAGTAGCAGCCTTAGCATTTCATGCCTGTCTCTGTTGTCTGCCCTGATAGCTGCAGCTGACACCCGCTTCTGGAACTTGTTTAGGTGGTGCTCTGAATCCCCTCTCCTTGCGCACCCTGAAATGGTCTCTTGCCTCTTAGGCAGTTCCAGACTTTTTCCCGGACTCCCTCCCAGCTAGCTGTGGTGCACTAGCCCCCTTCAAGCTGTCTTCACACAGCCAACCCCTGAGTACTCTCCCTGAGATTTGACTGCTGAAGCCTGAGACTCAGCTCCCAGCCCCCACCCGCCCCAGCGGGTGAGCAGACAAGCCTCTCAGGCTGGTGAGTGCTGGTCAGCACTGATCCTCTGTGCAGGAATCTCTCCTTTTTGCCTTCTGCACCCCTGTTGCTGTGCTCTCCTCTGTGGCTCCAAAGCTTCTCCCCTGCCCACCCCTGGTCTCCACCAGTGAAGCGGCTTCCTAGTGTGTGGAAACTTTTCTTCCTTCATAGCTCCCTCCCAGAGGTGCAGGTCCCATCCCTATTCTTTTTTTTTCTGTTTTTCTCTTTGGCACTACGCAGGTACGTGGTGTGTTTCTTGCCTTTTGAGAAGTCTGATGTCTTCTGCCAGCATTCAGTAGGTGTTCTGTAGGAGTTGCTCCACATATAGATGTATTTTTGATGTATTCGTGGGAAGGTGATCTCCCCGTCTTACTCATCTGCCATCTTGAAGGCCCCCCTATTTCTTGTTTTTATATAATACCCATTCTAACAGATGTAGGGTGATATCTCATTTTGGATTTGATTTGCATTTCCTTGATGATTAGTAATGTTGAACATTGTTTCATATATCTATTAGCTATCTGTATGTGTTTCTTGGAAAAAAATTCCTATTCAGACCTGCTGCCCATTTTTTAAAAACAGATTGTTGTATTGCTCTTGAGTTGTATGAGATCTTTATATATTTAGATATTAATCCTTTTTCAGATATATAATTTGCAAATATTTTCTCCCATTTTGTAGGTTGCCTTTTCATTTTGTTAATAGTTTCCTTTGCCATGCAGAAGCTTTCTAGTTTGATGTAGTCCTATTTGTTTATTTTTGCTCTTAATGCTTCTGCATTTGAAGTCAGATATAAAAAATCACCACCAGGAGCTCACCACCTGTTTTCTTATAGGCGTTTTATGGTTTCAAGTCTTACATTCAGTTCTTATATCTAAGTCTTTAATCCATTTTGAGTTAATTTTTGTGTATGGTATAAGACAATGATCAATTTTTGTTCTTTTGTATGTGGCTTCCAATTTCTCTGAACATTATTTATTGAAGAGACTGTCATTTCCCAATTGTATATTCATGGCACTTTTGTCATAAATTAATTGACCATATATGTGTGGATTTAGTTCTGGGCTCTTGGTTATTTTCCATTGATCTATGTGTATATTTTTATGCCAATACCATAATCTATTGATTACTAAAACTTTGTAATAAAATTTTAAGTCAGTGAGTGTGATGCCTTCATCTTTGTTCTTTTTTCAATATGTTTTTTGTTTATTCTTTTGTGGTTTCATAAAAATTTTATGATTCTTCTAGTACTGTGAAAAATGACTTTGGTATTTTAATATGATTGCATTGAATCTGTGTATTTCTTTGGATAGTATGGATATTTTAACAATATTAATCCTTACAATCAATAATCATGGTATATATTTCCATTTATTTTTATCATCTTCAATTTACTTCATCAATGTCATAGTATTGAGTGTACATGTTTTTACCACCTTGGTTCAATTTATTCCTAAGTATTTCATCGTTTTTGATGCAATTGTAAAGATGATATTTTTAATTAATTTCTCTTTCTGATAATTTGTTATTCGTGTATAGAAACACAGGAGATTTTGTATATTGATTTTGTATGTTGCAACTTTACTGAATTCATTTAATAGTTCTGTCAGATTTTTTGGTGGCATCTTTATGGTTTTTTATATATAATATAATCTCATCTTCAAATAGTGACAATTTTACTTCTTCCTTTCCCATTGGGATACCTTTTGTGTATATTTCTTGCCTAATTGCTGTGGCTAGAACTTCCACTACTATGTTGAATGAAAGTGGCAACAATGGGCATCTATATCTTAAATCTTTTTTTAAAATTAATTTTTATTGGAGTATAGTTGCTTTACAATGCTGTGTTAGATTCTGCTGTACAGCAAAGTGAATCAGGTCTACGTATACATAGACCTCTTTTTGGATTTCCTTTTTGGAAATCCTCTTTTTGGATTTCCTTCTAATTTAGGTCACCACAGAGCACTGAGTAGACTTTCCTGTGCTATACAGTAGGTTCTCATTGGTTATCTATTTATTATATAGTAGTGTATATATGTCAAATCTAATCTCCCAATTCATCACACCCCACTTCCCCCCTTGGTATCTATAAGTTTATTCTCTCCATCAGTCCCTATTTCTCCTTTGCAAAAAAGTTCATCTGTATCATTTTTTTCTAGATTCCACATAAAGCCATATTATATGATATTTGTTTTCCTCTTTCTGACTTACTTCACTTTGTATGACAGTCTCTAGGTCCATCCACGTCTCTGCATATGTCACAATTTCATTCCTTTTTTTGGCTAATATCCCATGGTATATACGTGCCACATCTTTATCCATTCATCTGTGGATGGACACTTAGTTTGCTTCCATGTCCTGCTATTGTAAATAGTCCTGCAAAGAACACTGTGGTCCATGTCTCTTTTTGAATTATGGTTTTCTCAGAGTATATGACCAGCAGTGAGATTGCTGGGTCATATGGTAGTTCTATTTTTAGTTTTTTGAGGAACCTCCATACTGTTCTCCATAGTGGCTGTATCAATTTACATTCCCACCAACAGTGCAAGAGGGTTCCCTTTTCTCTACACCGTCTCTAGCATTTATTGTCTGTAGATTTTTTGATGATGGCCATTCTGACCGGTGCGAGGTGATACCTCACTGTAGTTTTGATTTGTATTTCTCTAATGATTACTGATGTTGAGCAGCCTTTCATGTGTTTGCTGGCATTCTGTATATCTTTGAAGAAATGTCTACTTAGGTCTTCTGCCCATTTTTGGATTGGGTTGTTTGTTTTTTTTATACTGAGCTGCATGAGCTGTTTGTATATTTCAGAAATTAATCCTTTTTCAGTTGCTTCATTGGCAAATATTTTCTCACAATCTGAGGGTTGTCTTTTCATCTTGTTTATGGTTTCCTTTGCAGTGCAAAAGCTTTTAAGTTTCATTAGACCCCATTGGTTTATTTCTGTTTTTATAACCATTTCCCAAGGAGGTCGGTCAAAAAGGATCTTGCTATGATTTATATCATAGAGTGCTCTGTCTTTTTTTTTCCTCTAAGAGTTTTATAGTGTCTGGCCTTACATTTAGGTCTTTAATCCATTTTGAGTTTATTTTTGTGTACAGTGCTAGGGAGTGTACTAATTTCATTCTTTTACCTGTAGCTGTCCAGTTTTCCCAACCTAACATGTTGAAGAAGTTGTCTTTTCTACATTTTATATTCTTGCCTACTTTATTAAAGATCAGGTGACCATATGTGCGTGGGTTTATCTCTGGGTTTTCTATCCTGTTCCATTGATCTATATTTCTGTTTTTGTGCCAGTACCATGCTGTCTTGATTACTGTAGTTTGTAGTATAGTCTGAAGTCCAGGAGCCTGATTCCTGCAGCTCCGTTTTGCTTTCTCAAGGTTGCTTTGGCTATTCGGAGTCTTTTGTGTTTCCATACAAATTCTAAAATTTTTTGTTGTAGTTCTGTGAAAATGCCATTCTTAGTTTGATAGGGATGGCATTGAATTTGTAGATTGCTTTTGGTAGTATAGTCATTTTCACAATGTTGATTCTTCCAATCCAAGAACATGGTATATCTCTCCATCAATTTGTGTCATCTTTAATTTCTTTCATCAGTGTCTTATAGTTTTCTGCATAGAGGTCTTTTGTCTCCTTAGGTAGGTTTATTCCTAGTTATTTTATTCTTTAGGTTGCAATGGTAAATGGGAGTGTTTCATTAATTTCTCTTTCATATTTTTCATCATTCGTGTATAGGAATGCAAGAGATTTCTGTGCATTAATTTTGTATCCTGCTACTTTACCAAATTCATTCATTAGTGCTAGTAGTTTTCTGGTAGCATCTTTAGGATTCTCTATATATAGTATCATGTCATCTGCAAACAGTAACAGTTTTACTTCTTTTCCAATTTGTATTCCTTTTACTTCTTTTTCTTCTCTGATTGCTGTGGCTAAAACTTCCAAAACTATGCTTAATTATAGTGGTGAGAGTGGGCCATCTTGTCTTGTTCCTGATATTAGTGGGAACGGTTTCAGTTTTTCACCATTGAGAACGAAGTTGGCTGTGGGTTTGTCATATATGGACTTTATTATGTTGAGGTAAGTTCCCTCTGTGCCTAGGTTCTGGAGGCTTTTTATTGTAAATGGGTGTTGAATTTTCTTGAAAGCTTTTTCTGCATCTATTGAGCTGATCGTATGGTTTTTCCCCTTGAATTTGTTAATATGGTTTATCACATTGATTGATTTGCGTATATTGAAGAATCCTTGCATTCCTGAGATAAACCCCACTTGTTCATGGTGTCTGATCCTTTTATTGTGCTGTTGGACTCTGTTTGCTGTTTTGTTGGGGATTTTTGCATCTATGTTCATCAGTGATATTGGCCTGTAGTTTTCTTTTTTTGTGACACCTTTATATGGTTTTGGTATCAAGGTGATGGTGGCCTCGTAGAATGAGTTTGGGAGTGTTCTTCCCTCTCCTATATTTTGGAAGAGTTTGAGAAGGATAGGTGTTAACTCTTCTCTAAATGTTTGATAGAATTTTTCTATAAAGCCATCTTTTCGTGGGCTTCTGTTTGTTGGAAAATTTTATTTTTTTAACATCTTTATTGGAGTATAATTGCTTTACAATGGTGTGTTAGTTTCTGCTTTATAGCAAAGTGAATCAGTTATACATATACATATGTTCCCATATCTCTTCCCTCTTGCATCTCCCTCCCTCCCACCCTCCCTATCCCACCCCTCTAGGTGGGCACAAAGCACTGAGCTGATCCCCCTGTGCTATGCGGCTGCTTCCCATTAGCTATCTATTTTACGTTTGGTAGTGTATATATGTCCATGCCACTCTCTCACTTTGTCACAGCTTCCCCTTCCCCATATCCTCAAGTCCATTCTCTAGTAGGTCTGTGTCTTCATTTCCGTCTTACCACTAGGTTCTTCATGACCTTTTTTTCCCCCTTAGACTCCATATATATGTGTTAGCATACTGTATTTGTTTTTCTCGTTCTGACTTACTTCACTCTGTGTGACAGACTCTAACTCCATCCACCCCACTACAAATAACTCAAATTCGTTTCTTTTTATGGCTGAGTAATATTCCATTGTATATATGTGCCACATCTTCTTTATCCATTCATCCGATGATGGACACTTAGGTTGCTTCCATGTCCTGGCTATTGTAAAAAGAGCTGCAATGAACATTTTGGTACATGACTCTTTTTGAATTATGGTTTTCTCAGGGTATATGCCCAGTAGTGGGACTGCAGGGTCATATGGTGGTTCTATTTTTAGTTTTTTAAGGAACCTCCATACTGTTCTCCATAGTGGCTGTATCAATTTACATTCCCACCAACAGTGCAATAGTGTTCCCTTTTCTCCACACTCTCTCCAGCATTTATTGTTTCTAGATTTTTTGATGATGGCTATTCTGACCGGTGTGACATGATACCTCATTGTAGTTTTGATTTACATTTCTCTGATGATTAATGATGTTGAGCATTCTTTCATGTGTCTGTTGGCAATCTGTATATCTTCTTTGGAGAAATGTCTATTTAGGTCTTCTGCCCATTTTTGGATTGGGTTGTTTGTTTTTTTGTTATTGAGCTGCATGAGCTGCTTGTAAATCTTGGACATTAATCCTTTGTCAGTTGCTTCGTTTGCAAATATTTTCTCCCATTCTGAGGGTTGTCTTTTGGTCTTGTTTATGGTTTCCTTTGCTGTGCAAAAGCTTTTAAGTTTCACTAGGTCCCATTTGTTTATTTGTGTTTTTATTTCCATTTCTCTAGGAGCTGGGTCAAAAAGGATCTTGCTGTGATTTATGTCATTGAGTGTTCTGCCTATGTTTTCCTCTAAGAGCTTGATAGTGTCTGGCCTTACATTTAGGTCTTTCATCCATTTTGAGTTTATTTTTGTGAATGGTGTTAGGGAGTGTTCTAATTTCATACTTTTACATGTACCTGTCTATTTTTCCCAGCACCACTTATTGAAGAGGCTGTCTTTTCTCCACTCTATATGCTTGCCTCCTTTATCAAAGATAAGTTGACCATATGTGCATGGGTTTATCTTTGTGCTTCCTATCCTGTTCCATTGATCTATGTTTCTGTTTTTGTGCCAGTACCAAACTGTCTTGATTACTGTAGCTTTGTAATATAGTCTGAAGTCAGGGAGCCTGATTCCTCCAGCTCCATTTTTCTTTCTCAAGATTGCTTTGGCTATTCGGGGTCTTTTGTGTTTCCATACAAATTGTGAAATTTTTTGTTCCAGTTCTGTGAAAAATGCCAGTGGTAGTTTGATAGGGATTGCATTGAATCTGTAGATTGCTTTGGGTAGTAGAGTCATTTTCACAATGTTGATTCTTCCAATCCAAGAACATGGTATACCTCTCCATCTATTTGTATCATCTTTAATTTCTTTCATCAGTGTCTTATAATTTTCTGCATACAGGTCTTTTGTCTCCTTAGGTATGTTTATTCCTAGATATTTTGTTCTTTTTAATCACAGTTTCCATTTCAGTGCTTGTGATTGGTCTGTTTATATTTTCTCTTTCTTCCTGGTTCAGTCTCGGAAGGTTGTGCTTTTCTAAGAATTTGTCCATTTCTTCCAGGTTTTCCATTTTATTATCATATTGTTGCTTGTAGTAATCTCTCATGATCCTTTTGTATTTCTGCAGGGTCAGTTGTTACCTCGCCTTTTTCATTTCAATTCTTTTGATTTGAGTCTTCTCCCTTTTTTTCTTGATGAGTCTGGCTAATGTTTTTTCAATTTTGTTTAACTTCTTAAAGGACCAGCTTTTAATTTTATGGATATTTACTATTGTTTCCTTCATTTGTTCTCATTTATTTCTGATCTGATGTTTATAATTTCTTTCCTTCTGCTAACTTTGGGGTTTTTTTTGTTTTTCTTTCTCTACCTGCTTTAGGTGTAAGGTTCGGTGGTTTATTTGAAATGTTTCTTGTTTCTTGATTTAGGATTGTATTGCTATGAACTTCCTTCTTATAAACTGCTTTTGCTGCATCCCATAGGTTTTGCGTCGTCATGTTTTCATTGTCATTTGTTTCTAGGTATTTTTTGATTTCCTCTTTGATTTCTTCAGTGATCTCTTGGTTATTTAGTAGTGTATTGTTTAGCCTCCATGTGTTTGTAATTTTTACAGATGTTTTTTCCTGTAATTGATATCTAGTCTCATAGCACTGTGGTCGGGAAAGATACTTGATATGATTTCAAGTTTCTTAAACTTACCAAGTCTTGTTTTGTGACCCAAGATATGATCTATCCTGGAGAATGTTCCATGAGCACTTGAGAAGAAAGTGTCTTTTGTTACTTTTGGATGGAATGTCCTATAAATATCAATTAAGTCCATCTTGTTTAATGTATCATTTAAAGTTTGTTTTGCCTTATTTATTTTCATATTGGATGATCTGTCCATTGGTGAAAGTGCGATGTTAAAGTCCCCTAGTATTATTGTGTTACTGTCGATTTCCCCTTTTATGGCTGTTAGCACTTGCTTTATGTATTGAGGTGTTCCTCTGGTGGGTGCATAAATATTTACAATTGTTATATCATCTTCTTGGATTGATCCCTTTATCATTATGTAGTGTCTTTCTTTGCCTCTTGTAGTAGTCTTTATTTTAAAGACTATTTTATCTGATATGAGAATTGCTACTCCAGCTTTCTTCTGATTTCCGTTTGCATGGAATATCTTTTTCCATCCCTTCACTTTCAATCTGTATGTGTCCCTAGGTCTGAAGTGGGTCTCTTGTAAACAGCATATATATGCGTCTTGTTTTTGTATCCATTCAGCCAGTCTATGTCTTTGGTTGGAACATTTAATCCATTGAAATTTAAGGTAGTTATCAATATGTTTGTTCCTATTACCCTTTTCTTAATTGTTTTGTGTTTGTTATTGTAGGTCTTTTCCTTCTCTTGTGTTTCCTGCCTAGAGAAGTTCCTTTTGCATTGGTTGTGAAGCTGGGATTGTGGTGCTGAATTCTCTTAGCTTTTGCTTATCAGTAAAGATTTTAATTTCTCCGTCGAATCCGAAAGAGATCCTTGCTGGGTAGAGTAATCTTGGTTGTAGGTTTTTCCCTTCATCATTTTAAATATGTCCAGCCACTCCCTTCTGGCTTGCAGAGTTTCTGCTGAAAGATCAGCTGTTAACCTTATGGGGGTTCCCTTGTATGTTACTTGTTCCTTTTTCCTTGTTGCTTTTCATATTTTTCTTTGTTTTAAATTTTTGACAGTTTGATTAATATGCGTCTTGGCGTGTGTCTCCTTGGATTTATCCTGTAATGGGCTCTCTGCACTTCCTGTACTTTACTATTTCCTTTTCCATATTAGGGAAAATTTCAACTGTAATCTCTTCAAATATTTTCTCAGTCTTATTTTTTTTTCCTCTTCTTCTTCTGGGACCCCTATAATTTTAATGTTGGTGCATTTAATGTTTTTCCAGAGGTTTCTGAAAGTGTCCTCAATTATTTTCATTCTTGTTTCTTTATTCTGCTCTTTAGTAGTTATTTCCACTCTTCATGTTCCTGGTCACTTAACCTTTCATCTGTGTCAGTTATTCTGCTATTGATTCCCTCTAGAGAATTTTTAATTTCATTTATTGTGTTGTTCATCACTGTTTGTTTTCTCTTTAGTTCTTCTAGGTCCTTGTTATACATTTCTTCTATTTTCTCCATTCTTTTTCCAAGATTTTGGATCAACTTTACCACGATTACTCAGAATTCTTTTTCAAGTAGACTGCCTATTTCCTCTTCATTTGTTTGGTCTGGTGGGTTTCTACCTGCTCCTTCATCTCCTGCATTTCTCTGTCTTCTCATTTTGCTTAACTTACTGTGTTTGAGGTCTCCTTTTCACAGGTAGCATGTTCGTAGTTCCCTTTGTTTTTGGTGTCTGCCCCCAGTGGGTAAGGTTGGTTCAGTGTGTTGTGTAGGCTTCCTGGTGGAGGGAACTGGTGCCTGTGTTCTGGTGGATGAGGCTCGATGTTGTCTTTCAGGTGGGCAGGACCATGTCCAGTGGTGTGTTTTGGCGTGTCTGTGAACTTGTTATTATTTTAGGCAGCCTCTGTGTTAATGGGTGGTGTTGTGTTCCTTTGTTGCTATTTGTTTGGTATAGGTTGTCCAGCACTATAGCTTGCTGGTCATGGAGTGGAGCTGGGTCTTAGTGTTGAGATGGAGATCTCTGGGAGAGCTGACCATTTGATATTACGTGTGGCCAGGAAGTCTCTGGTGGACCAATATCCTGAACTCGGCTGTCCCACCTCAGAGGCTCAGGTCTGACACCTGGCCAGAGCACCAAGACCCTCTCTCTCCAGGGACATTAACTCCTCTGTGCTTCTGGATTGTGTGCTGAGCTGTACATGTACATGTACAGGGTTACCAAACCTCTACCTCTGCAGGAAATCACAGAGCAGGAGATGAGTGGTTTGCATCACAATCTGCATAAAGCTCTGCCATGTTGGATATGCATGTGTTGGTGAGAGCCCACAAATTTCTGGTTGCCTCAGCAGCAGCTTTTCTTTTCCTTAATGTAAGCCTAGTTTCACTTGCTCATGAGATGCTGTGTGCAGAGGCCTTGAACCCAGCACTTCAGACCACAGTCCCCAGTGCAAAACAGCTACGCCTAACATTTCAACTTGGGGGACAGTGTGCAGAAGCTGGTTTTGGTATCAGGGTCATGGTGGCCTCGTAGAATGAGTTTGCTTGTTTTATTTCCTCTGCTTTTTTTTGGAATAGTTTCAGAAGGATATGTGTTATGTCTTCTCTAAATGTTTGATAGAAGTCACCTGTGAAACTTTCTGGTCCCGGACTTTTGTTGGTTGGGAATTTTTAAATCACAGTTTCAATTTCTGTACTTGTGATTGGTTTGTTCATATATTCTATTTCTTCCTGGTTCAGTCTTGGGAGATTGTAACTTTGTAATAATTTGTCCATTTCTTCTAGGTTGTCCATTTTATTGTCATATAATTGCTTGCAGTAATCTCTTATGATCCATTGTATTTCTGAGATGTCTGTTGTAACTTCTTCTGTTTCATTTCTAATTTCATTGATTTGAGTCCTCTTCGTCTTTTTCTTGATGAGTCTGGCTAAAGAATAATCAAGTTTGTTTACCTTCTTAAAGAACCAGGCTTTAGTTTCATTGATCTTTGTTATTTACATCTCTCTTTCATTTAATTCTGCTCTGATAGTTATGATTTTTTTCCTTCTACTAACTTTGTTTTTTGTTTGTTCTTCTTTCTCTATTTGCTTTGTATGTAAGGATAGGTTTTTCATTTGAGATTTTTCTTATTTCCTGAGGTAAGATTGTATTGCTATAAACTTCCCTCTTAGATCTGCTTTTGCTGTGTCCCATAAGTTTTGGATTATTGTGCTTTCTTTTTCATTTGTCTTTCGGTATTTTATTTTTTGATTTCCTCTTTGATTTCCTCAGTGATCTATTGGTTGATTAGTAGTACATTGTATAGTTTCCACGTGTTTGGGCTTTTTTTACATTTTTTTTTCTTGTAGCTGATTTCTCATATCATAGCGTTGTGATCAGAAAAGATGTTTGGCATGATTTCAGTTTTCTTAAATTTACCAAGGCTCACTTTGTGGCCCAGCATGTGATTAATCCTGGCGAGTGTTCCATGTGCACTTGAGAAGCACGTGTATTCTGCTGTTTTTGGATGGAATGCTCTGTAAATATCAGTTAAGTCCATCTGGTCTAATGTGTCATTTAAGGACTGTGTTTCCTATTTGATTTTCTATCTGGATGATCTGTCCATTGATGAAAGGGGGGGCAGTGTTAAAGTTCCCCATTATTATTGTGTTACTCTCAATTTCTCCTTTTATGGCTGTTAGTATTTGTGTTATAAATTGAGGTGCTCCTATGTTGAGTACATAAATATTTACAATTGTTATATCTTCTTTTTGGGTTGGTCACTTGATCATTATGTAGTGTCAGTCTTTGTCTCCTGTAACAGTCTTTATTTTAAAGTCCATTTTGTTTGATATGAGTATTTCTACTCCAGCTTTCTTTTGACTTCCATTTGTGTGGGATACATTATTCCATTCCCTCACTTTGTATGTGTCACTAGGTCTGAAGTGGGTCTTTTGTAGATAGCATATATATGGGTCTTGTTGTTGTATCCATTCAGCTAGTCTATGTCTTTTGGTTGTAGCAATTAATCCATTTACATTTCAGTAATTATCAATATGTATGTTCCTATTGCCATTTTATAAATTGTTTTTTGTTTGTTTTTGTAGGTCTTTTTTCTTCCTTTCCTCTTTTGTTCTCTTCTCTTGTGGTTTGATGATCATCTTTAGTGTTGTGTTTGGGTTGCTTTTTCTTTTTTGTGTGTGTATCTGTTGTACTTTTTGCATTTGCTGTTCCATGAGGTTTTGATATAGCAGTCTATATATGTACAATGTTGTTTTAAGTTGCTGGTCTCTTTCCAGCCTAGAGAAGTTTCTTTAGCATTTGTTACAAAGGTGGTCTGTTGGTGCTGAATTCTCTTAGCTTTTGCTTGCCTGTAATACTTTTGATTTCTCTGCCAAATCTGAATGAAAGCCTTGCTGGGTAGAGTATTCTCGGTTGTAGGTTTTTCCCTTTCATCACTTTAAATATATCATGCCAATCTGTACTGGCCTGCAGAGTGTCTGCTGAGAAGTCAGCAGATAACGTTATGGGGGTTCCCTTGTATTTTATTTGTTGCTGTTCCCTTGCTGCTTTAATATTTTTTCTTTGTGTTTAATTTTTGTTAGTTTGATTAATATGTGTCTTGGCATGTTTCTCCTTGGATTTATTCTGTATGGGACTCTCTGTGCTTCCTGGACTTGACTGATTATTTCCTTTCCCATGTTGGGGAAGTTTTCAACTATAATCTCTTCAAATATTTTCTCAGGCCCTTTCTCTCTCTCTTCTCCTTCTGAGACCCCTGTAATGTGAATGTTTGTGTGTTTAATGTTGTCCCAGAGGTCTCTGAGACTGTCCTGATTTATTTTCATTCTTTTTTGTTTATTCTGTTTTCTGGCAGCGATTTCCACCATTCCATCTTCCAGGTAACTTATCCGTTCTTCTGCCTCACTTATTCTGCTATTGATTCCTTCTAGTGTATTCTTCATTTCAGTTTTTTGCTTCATCACTGTTTGTTTGTTGTTTAGTTCTTCTAGGTCTTTGTTAAAGTTTCTTGTATCTTCTTGATCCTTGCCTCCATTTTTTTCCCCAGATCTTGGATCATCTTCACTAATATTATTCTGAATTCTTTTCCTGATAAGTTGGCTATCTCCACTTTACTTAGTTGTTCTTCTGGGGTTTCATCTTTTTCCTTCATCTGGGACATATTCCTCTGCTGTCTAATTTTGACTAACTTTCTGTGATTGCAGTTTCTCTTCCACAGGCTGCAGGATTGTAATTCTTTTGGTGAATGAGGCTGTCTAAGAGGCTTGTACAGGCTTCCTAATGGGAGGGGCTGATTCCTGCCCAGTGGTGGTTGGAGTTGGATTTTGTCCATCTGGTGGGCAGGGCTATGCTCAGGGAGACTTTAATACACTTGTCTGCTGATGGGTGGGCTGTGTTCCCATGCTGTTGGTTGTTTGGCCTCAGGTGACCCAGCACTGCAAACTACAGGCTGGTGGGTGTGTCTAATGGCGGCCTCAGGGATGGCTTATGCCAATGGGTACTTCCAGAACTGCTGTTGCCTGTGTTTTTGTCCCTGCAGTGAGCCACAGCTGCCCCCACCTCTGCAGGAGACCCTCCAATACTAGCAGGTAGGTCTGAACAAGTCTTTTATGGGGTCACTGCTTTTTTTCCTTGGGTCCTGGTGCACACAAGACTTTGTGTATACCCTCCAAGAGTAGAGTTTCTGTTTCCCCCAGTCCTGTAGAAATTCTGTGATCAAACACCACTGGTCTTCAATGCCAGATTCTCTGAGGACTCCTCTTCCCATTGCCAACCCCCCAGGCTGGAAAGCCTTATGTGGGGCTCAGAACTTTCTCTCCTGTGGGATAACTTCTGTGGTATAACTTCTGTGGTATAATTGTTTTCCAGTTTGTGGGCTGCCCACCCAGTTGGTATGGGATATGATTTTATCTTGATTGCATTCCTCCTACCATCTCATTGTGGGTTCTTCTTTGCCTTTGGATGTAGACTATCTTTCTTGGTAGGTTCAGGCATTTTGTTGTTGATGGTCATTCAGCAGTTAGTTGTGATTTTGGTGTTTTCATTGGAAAGGGTTGAGCACACGCCTTCTATTCTTCCATCTTGAGCTAATCTCTGGGTAGAATATTCTCAGTGGAGGTTTTTCCCTTTCGTCACTTTAAAGATATTATGCCACTCCCTTAAGGCCTGAAGTTTCTGCTGAAAAAAAAATCAGCTGAGAGACTTAGGGGAGTTCCCTTTTATGTAATTTGTTGCTTTTCCCTTGTTGCTTTTAATGTTTTCTTTTTATCTTTAATTTTTTGTCAATTCAATTAATATGTGTCTTGGCATATTCCTCCTTGAGTTAATCCTGTATGGAACTCTCTGTGCTTCCCGGACTTGGGTGACTGTTTACTTTCCCATGTTAGGAAAGTTTTCAGCTAATATCTATTCATATCAGCCCCTTTCTTTCTCTCTTTACCTTCTGAGACCCCTATCATGAAAATGTTAATGTGTTTGGTGTTGTTCCAGAGGTCCCTTAAACTGTCCTCATTTCTTGTCATTCTTTTTTTCTTTTTATTCTGTTCCATGGCAGTGATTTTCACCAATCTGTCTTCCAGCTCACTGATCCATTTTTCTGTGTAATTTATTCTGCTATTGATTCCTTCAATAGCAGAATAAATAGTGTATTTTTCATTTCAGTTATTGTGTTCTTCAACTCTGTTTGGTTGTTCTTTACTTTTTCTCTTTTTTAAAAAAACAATTTTTGTAACTTCTCTCTCTGCATTCATTCTTTTCCTGAGTTCTTGGATCATACTTATGATCATTACTCTGAACTCTTTCTTGGATAGATTCCCTATCTCCACTTCACTTAGTTGCTCTTCTGGGGTTTAATCTTGTTCTGTCTTCTGGAACATCCTTTGCCTCTCATTTTGTCTAAATTTCTGTGTCTGCAGACTCCACTCTGCAGGCTTCAGGATCATATTTTTCTTGCTACTGTTGTCTGCCTCCTGGTGGGTGAGGCTGGTCTAGAGGTTTGTGCAGGCTTCCTGGTGGGAGAGACCATTGCTTGCCCACCAGTGGATGGAGCTGGCTCTTGGCTCTCTGGTTGGCAGGGTCATGTCAAAGGACATGCCTAGAGGTGGCTCTGGGCTCAGGAATTCTTTAGGCAGCCTGTCTGCTGATTGATGGGTCTGTGCTCCTGCCCTGTTGCTTGTTTGGCCTGAGGCATCCCAGCACTGGAGCCTACAAACTGGTGGGTGGGGCCACGTCTTGGTGCTAGTGACTGAAGCAAGATGTCAGCCTCCAGTGAGAATTCATGCAGATGGATACTCCCCAATATTTCCACCATCAGTGTCTATGTCCCCATGGTGAGCCACAGCTGCCCCCTGCTTCCCCAGGAGACACTTCATGACCAGCAGGTAGGTCTGGCCCTGGTTCCTGAGAAGTTACTGCCTTTGCCCTGGGTCCTGGTGCATGCAAGATTTTGTGTGCACTCTTTAAGTGTGGATTGTCTGTTTCTCCCAGTCCTGTGGAAGTTCTGCAGTTAAGCCCCATTGGCCTTCAAAGAGAAATTACCTGGGGGTTCCCCTTACTGATGTCAGATCCCCAGGGTGGGAACCTGACGTGGGTCTCAGAGTTTTCACTCCTGTGGGAGCAATTCTGTGATATAATTATTCTCCAGTTTGTGTGTCACCCACCAGGGGAGTATTGGATTTGATTGTACTGTGAGTGCACACTTCCTACCGTCTTGTGGTTTCTTCTTTATGTCTTTGGATGTAGAATATCTATTTTGGTAGATTTCAGTCTTTTTTATTGATGTTTATTCAGCAATTAGTTGTGATTTTGGTGTGCCCATGAGAGGAGGTCAGCTGAAGCTCCTTCTACTCCACCATCTTGTCTCTCTCTGTTTTATCTGCATACTTTAAAAACTGCTGCCTGAGGGTCTGGCTTTCAATCAGTCTGAAACTAGGTGCTAAATAAAATTCCCCCCCTTGGAACACTGACAGATCTTGGCACACCCTCAACAAGAGGACCATATAAGTATAAGTCAGGTGATATAGACAACCACCCAGAATTGAGAAACTTAGAGCTAGGGCAGTTTTGAATGATAAGTATCATCACCTACACAGGCTGCTCCTTCACGCGTGAAAGAGGTAGCAGTTTTGCCTAATACTTAGAAACAAACACAGAGAGCCAAGCCAAATGAGGGAAAAGAGAAATATGTTTCAAAGGAAATAACACAACAACACCTCAGAAAATACCCTACAGATATGAGGATAAGTAATCCATGTGATTAAAAATTCCATGCAATGATCATAAAGATGCTCACTGAAATCAGTTGAATAGATAAACCCAGAGAGAACTTCAAGAAAGAGTTAAAATATATAAGTAAGAACCAATGAGAGCTGAAAAATACAATAACTGAAATGAAGAATACACTAGAGGGAATCAACAACAGATTAGATGATACAGAATGGATCGGTGATCTGGAAGACAGGATAGTGAAAATCTTCTGATCAGAAAAACAAAAACACAAAAAATTAAATAAGTGAGATAGTTTAAGGAAATTCTGGGACAACATAAAGTGTACTAAGATTCCCATGATAAGTGTCCCAGAAGGAGAAAAAAGAGAAAACGGGGTAGAAAAATTATTTTTAAAATTAATGATTTAAGGTTTTCCTGGTGACACAGTGGTTGAGAATCCACCTGCCAATGCAGGGGACACGGGTTCGATCCCTGGTCTGGGAAGATCCCACATGCTGCGGAGCAACTGGGCCCATGAACCACAATTACTGAGCCTGTGCTCTAGAGCCAGCGAGCCACAACTACTGAGCCTGCGAGCCACAACTACTGAGCCTGCATGACACAACTACTGAAGCCCACATGCCTAGAGCCCGTGCTCTGCAACAAGAGAAGCCACCACCATGAAAAGCCCACTCACCGCAACGAAGACCCAACACAGCCAAAAATAAATAAATAAAATAAATAAATTATTTAAAAAAATAAAATGATGATTTAAAATTTCCTTAACATGGGGGAGGAAACAAACATGGAAGTCCAGAAAGTACAGAAAGCCCCAAATAAGATGAACCCATGGAGATCTACACCAAGACATAGTATGATTTAAAAATGTCAAATTTAAAGCTAAAGAGAGAATTTTAAAAGCAGGAAGAGAAAAACAACTAGTTATGTATAAGGAAATCCCAATAAGACTATCAGCATATTTGTCAGCAGAAGCTATGCAGGCCAATGGAAGTTGCATGATATATTCAAAGAACTTAAAGTAAAAAAAAAGAAACATAACCAAGATTGCTCTATCTGGCAAGTTTATCATTCAAAATTGAAAAAGAGGAATAGAGTTTCCCAGACAACCAAAAATTAATGGAGTTTATAATCACTGAACTGGCCTCACAGGAAATGTTAAAGGGACTTTTTAAAGCAGATAAGAAAAGGCCATAACTTGAAATAAGAGAAAAATCCCATTTAAAATTGCATAAAAAAAGAATAAAATTCATAAGAATAAATTTAATGAAAGAGGTGCAAGACACATACTCTGAAAACTATAAGACATTAAGGAAAGACATTGAAGATGACACAAATAAATAGAAAGATATATTGTGCTCCTAGTTTAGTAGAATTAATACTGTTAAAATGTCCATATTTCCCAAAGCAATCTACAAATTCAATGCAATTCCTATCAATTTACCAATGGCATTTTTCACAGAACTAGAATAAAGAATATAAAAATTGTTATGGAACCACAGAAGATCCTGAACAGCCAAAACAATATTGAGAAAGAAAAACAAAGCTTGAGGTATCACTCTCCCTGACTTTAAACTATACTTCAAAGCTATAGTAATCAAAGCAGTGTAGTATTGGCACAAAAACAGATCAATGGAACAGAATAGAGAGCCCAGAAGTAAACCCATGCACATATGATCAATTAATCTATGGCAAAAGAGAAAGGAGTATACAATGGAGGAAAACGTTCTCTTCAACAAATGATATTGGGAAAACTGGACAGATACTTGCTAAGGAGTGAGATGGTTCCACTGTCTTACACCATATACAAAAGAAAATTCAAAATGGTTTAAAGACTTGAGTACATATATGTATGCAAAGACTTGAATGTAATATGTTGATATATATACACTACTATGTATAAAATAGGTAACTAATGAGAACCTACTGTATAGCACAGGGAACTCTACTCAATGCTCTGCAGTAACCTAAATGGGAAGGAAATCTAAAAAAGAGGGGATATATGTATATGTATAACTGATTCATTTTGCTGTACAGCAGTAACTAACACAACATTGTAAAACAACTATACTCCAATAAAATTAATTTTTAAAAAAAAGTCTTGAATGCAGGACCAAAAACCATAAAACTCTTAGAAGAAAACATAGGCAGTAAGCTCTTTGACATCAGTCTTAGTGATATTTTTTGGGCCTTTTTCCTCAGACTAGGGCAACAGTATCAAAAATAAACAAATAGGAACTCTACTCAATACTCTATAATGGCCCAAATGGGAAAAGAATCTTAAAAAAGAGTGGATATATGTATATGTATAACAGATTCACTTTGCTGTACACCTGAAACTAACACAACATTATAAATCAACTATACCCCAATAAAAATTTATAAAAATGAACAAACAATATAAAATAAAAACAACTCATAGATAAAGAGAACAAATTAACAGTTACCAGAGGGGAAGGGGATTGGGAGGTGGGTGAAATGGGTGAAGGGGATTGACTGTATGGTGATGGATGGCAACTAGACTTGTGATGGTTATCACCTTGTAGTGTATATAAATGTTGAATTATAATTCTCTACACCTGAATCTTATATAAGTTTTAAAAAGATTAAAAAATTCTACACTGTTAAAAATAAAATAAAATAATAAAAAAATGGGGCTACATCAAACTAGAAAGGTTTTACACAGTGAAGAAAACCGTCAACAAAATGAAAGGGCAACCTACTGAATGGTTTTGTAAATCATGTCTCCTGTAGAGGGTAATATACAAAATACATAAAGAACTTATATATCTTGGGACTTCCCTGGTGGCACAGTGTTTTAGAATCCACCTGCCAATGCAGGGGACATGGGTTTGATCCCTGGTCCGGGAAGATCCCACATGCCGTGGAGCAACTAAGCCCGTGCACCACAACTACTGAGCTCACGAGCCACAGTTACTGAAGCCCACACGCTCTAGTGCCCGTGTGTTGTAACTACTGAAGCCTGTACACCTGGACACCGTAGTCCTCAACAAGAAAAGCCACCACAGTAAGAAGGCTGTGCACCGCAATGAAGAGTAACCCCCGTTCGCTGCGACTAGAGAAAGCCTGCATGCAGCAGCAAAGACCCAACACAGCCAAATAAATAAATAAATAAATAAATAAATAAATAAATTTTAAAAAGAACTTATATATCTTAATATAAGAAAAAAACAACAACAAAAATAACAAGTAGAAAATGGACAGTGGACCTGAATAGACATTTTTCCAAAGAAGACATATGTATGGTCATCATGTCACTGAGCCTAAGCTCATACTGCTCACCACACAATAGGCCTATATGGGCAAAGAATAGTGACTTTATTCAGAAATCCAGCAAACTGAGAAGACAGTGGACTAATGTCCTAAAGAACCATCTTAACTCAGAATAGAATTCAGGCTTCTTTTATGTTAAGGGAAAGGGGAAGTGGGAAGGTTCAAGATTAAAAGGTAAAAGCCAAGTGCAGACTTCTTGGAGTCACCTGGCCTTCAAGGGAAGCATGACATTTCTTTGTTCTTGTGGTTTCTCATGTAGGCTGGCACTCAAGGCTTCTGCAAAAGCTTCAAGTTGTTAGCAGTTATTTTTACTTTACCATTCTTATTTTTGCTTATTAGCAAGATTTCTGGGCTGAAAGTGAACTTACCTACAACAAGTAGTAACCATATCTAACCCAGGACTGTGAGATGGAAACTTTCTTCAGGAAACTTAATGAGCTATTTGAACACAAACAACTTTTTTCTAATATTTAACTCTTTATGTGCAGGGCTAAAGTTATAGAAAACATAAGCTGAAGAATGAGGGAGGCAGTTTCAAAATGATGTTAGTTCTGTTCTTCCTATGTTACAATCATGCACATTTAAAGATGCTCAATATCACTAAACATCAGGGAAATGCACATCAAAACCACAATGAGATATTACCTCACTCTGTCAGAATGGCTATTATAAAAAAGACAGGAATAACAAGTGTTGATGAGGATGTGGATAAAAGGAAACCTTCATGCACTGTTGGGGGGAATATAAATTAATTCAGCCACTATGGAAAACAGTATGAATGTTCCTCAAAAATTAGAAATAGAACTACCATAAAATCCAGCAATTCACTCCTGGGTGTTTATTCGAAAAAAAGGAAAACACTAATTTGAAAAGATATATGCACCCCTATGCTCATTGCAAACTTATTTATCATAGTCAAGATATGGAAGCAACCTAAGTGTCCATGGATGGATGAATAAATAAAGAAGATATGAATAGCATTCCATTGTATATATACACAATAAAATGCTATTCAACCATCCATAAAAAATGAAATACTGCCATTTGTGTCCACATGGATGGACCTAGAAGGTATTACACTGAATGAAATGTCAGAAAGACAATACTTGGAATCTTAAAAACGATGTATAACTGATTCACTTAGCTGTACACCTGAAACTAACACAACCTTGTAAATCAACTATATTCCAATAAAAATAATAGAAAAGAAAGAATGACATGGTCATTGTGGATATGATAAAAACTGGTTGGAACTGATTGGGCCCAAGATGGCAGAAGGTTTGACTTCCAGCACACCTTGAGCCTCATTATATGCTCATTGTAATACATTAGCATATGTTAAATGACACACCAACAGGTGCCATGACAGTTCAGAGGCTGACCATAAAAGGCCAAAAAGTGGGTGGGTCCCTATTACTGGAAATCCTCAACCCTTCCTAGAAATAGTTGGAATAATCCTCCCACTCTTTAGCCTATGAAATTACCCAGCCCATAAAAACTAACCACACCATATTTTGGAGCCGCTCTAGCCTTTTGAGATGGACCACATTCTGTCTATGGAATGTGTATCTTCCAGGGCCTCTCACCTTCTGAGATGGCCCACACTCTATCTGTGGAGTGTGTATCTCTCTCAATAAATCTACTACTTAGTTAACTAAAAACAAACAAACAAAAAAAAACAAAAAATGAAACAAATGAACACACAAAACAAAACAGAAACACACTCACAGATACAGAAAACAAACTGGTGGTAGCCAGAAAGGAAGAGGGATTAGGAGTGGGAGAAATAGTTGAAGGAGTTTAAGAGGTACAAACTTCCAGTTCTAAAATAAATGTCATGAGGATGTAATGAACAGCATAGGGAATATTGTCAATGATAACTTTTTATGGTGACAGATAGTAACTAGACTTATAATGGTGATGATCTTGAAATGCATATATGTATTGAATCACTATGATATATATCTGAAATAAATATGATATTGCATGTCAATTATATTTCAATAAAAAAGAAACACACTTACATATAAAGAATCATATAAAGACAAAGCAATGGAGAAAATTATACCATGCCAACTCTAATCTAAATAAAGCTGCAGTGGCTATACTAATTTCAGACAAAGAAAACTTCAGAACAAGTAAAATCATATGAATAAAGAGGGGTATTATATAATAATAAAGAGGTAATTTCTCCAAGAGGACATAACAATCCTTAATGTGTACATTCCAATCAGCAGAGTGTCAAAATACGTGAAGAAAAAATCTGATAGAACTTCGAGGAGAAATAGATGAATCCACTATTATACTTGGAAACTTCAACAACTGTCTATCAGAAATGGAAAGATCCATTAGACAGAAAATCAGTAAGAGCACAGTTGAACTCAATAGCACCATCAGTCAACTTGATTGATTAATTCACCCACCAATAGCAGAATATAGATTCTTTTCAAGTTCACATGGAACATTAATCAAAATAGATCACATACTGGATTATAAAACACACCTTAACAATTTTCAAACAATGGAAATTATATAATCTATGCTTTCAATCCACAATGGAATTAAAGGAGAAATCAATAACAGAAGGATAATTGGGGGAAAAAACCCCCAAATACTTGGAGATTAAACAACATGCTTCTAAATAAAAAATGGTTCAAAGAACAAATCTCAAGGGAAATAAAAAACTACTGTTAATTAAATGAAAATGAAAATACAACTTATCAAAATTTGTGAGAATAAATTAGGAAGTATTACCTCTGCTTCTATATTCTGAAAGAAATTTTAGATAATTGGTATAATTTCTTTCTTAAATGTTAGATGGACTTCTCCAGTGAAAAATTCTGGGCTGAGTGCCTTATCTTTTGAACATGTATTAATTATAGGTTCAATTTCTTTAATAGATATAAACCTATTCTTTTTGCCTATTTATTCTTGTGTGAGTTTTTGCAGATTGTGTCTTTCAAGGGGTTGGTTCATTTTATCTAGGTTATCAAATTTATGGACATAGAGTTGTTCACAGTATTCCTTTATTATCCTTTTGATGCCCATCGAATCTCAATGTGATTTCTTTAATTTATGGTTGCCAATAAAAAGTCAAATAACAATCAAGCTAAGAAGAAAGAAAAGAGAATTTTACTCAAGCCAAACTGAGGATTATAACTCGGGAAACAGATTCTGAGAAGTCCTGAGAACTGCTCTATTGATCAGGAGTTAGAGATGCAGTTTTATACATTTTTGAGACAAAGAAATTATGTAGCATATTGACAGGTTAGCATTGTGCACATAGTTCAATCAACAAAGTTTTTTTCAATTATGCATGTACAGACAAGACTTTGGTCAATGGGACCCCTTGTATGAGATGAAAAAGAAATATATTAATCATAGAATTACAACATTATAACGCTGGCATCTGAGAAAAGGGTCCAACTTCTTCTCAAAGGTTGATTTCATCCTCCTGCTTTAAGGAGGTCTGGTTAATGTATAATGTAGATGCACATTGCACATTGGAAAAGGCTTTCTACAAAGGGGGCATGTCATTTTGTTTTTTGTTTTCTTTCTGTCTTAGCTTGATTGTCCTGCCATAGACTATTTGTGATTTTCCTCATCATGGTATCAGTATTTTGTGTCTGATGGGAAGGCAGTTTCATGTGCACAGTCTTTTGACTGCACTGGATCACATAAGAATGAACATGTAATGCTTACATATCAAGAGATAAAGAGCTGTGCCACTGCTGTGCTTACCATCTTGTGTGGGAATATTTTTCCCAGTTTAATGCTCAATATGTGTTCCTTTTTTCTGCTCACACATGTGCATCAATGACCCTCAGACATGCCCTCAGTTTTCAGTACTTTTGATTCCACAGGGGGAACATTGGGTCTTTTTCTTGCAGCAAGAGAGGAGTGTACATAGCCAAGTGTCCTACACCAGCTGCCGGGGTGGGGAGTACCCAATAACCATATGGGAACCTCGTACATTATTGGATCTGATCTTGCTCTGTCTCTTCTCTATGAAAGTAAAGTGTTGTTCCAACCAGTGATTGACTGTTTTGTGTTTTCCTTGGCTGCTCTGATCCAATGCGCAGAAGCATTAGGAGTCTGCCCCTGGGATTAGTAACCAGTGTTCAGGGTGCTGATGTCCTGTGACAGATAGCTGGTGCAAGATACACTACTTAGCCATATCATTTTTTTTAACTTAGGTTGGCTAGTGGCTTATAGATTTTATTGATCTTTTCCAAGATCCATTTCACTGATTTTTTTCTATTGGTTTATTTTCAATGGCATAGATTTTTGCTCTAATTTTTAGTTTTTATTTCCTTCTGCTTACTTTTAATTTAATTTAGTCTTCTTTTTCTAGTTTCCTAAGGTAGAAGCTTAAATTATTGATTTTTAGTGTTTCCTTTCTTTCTAGTGTATACATTCAAAGCTATAAATTTCCTTCTAATTTTCACTGAATTGTACAAATTTTGATATTGTATTTCCATTTTCATTTAGTTCTATTTTATCTTTTATTTTATTTGTACATTATTCTTTTATTCTACTTTATCTTATTGTGGAAAGATCATTTAATGTGAGATCTATCCTCTTATATGTTTAGTGTACTATATATTATTATTGATATAGGTACAATGTTGTTCAGCAGATTTCTAGAGCTTATTCATCTTGCTTGACTGAAATGTAATGCCTATTATTAGCAATTCCCTATTTCCCCCTCCACCTAGCCCCTAGAAACAACCATTCCACTCTTTGATTCCATGATTTTTTTTTCTTTTTTTTGTCAGTTTTTTTTTTAACATCTTTATTGGAGTGTAATTGCTATACAATGGTGTGTTAGTTTCTGCTTTACAACAAAGTGAATCAGCTATACACATACATATATCCCCATATCTCCTCCTTCTTGCGTCTCCCTGCCTCCTACCCTCCCTATCCCACCCCTCTAGTTGGTCACAAAGCACCAAGCTGATCTCCCTATGCTATGCGGCTGCTTCCCACTAGCTATCTATTTTACATTTGGTAGTATATATAAGTCCATGCCACTCTCTCACTTCGTCCCAGCTTACCCTTTGCCCTCCCCGTGTCCTCAAGTCCATGGAATCAGGCAGTACTTGTCTTTCTGTGACTTGCTTATTTCATTTAGCATAGTGTCTATAAGGTTCATCTATGATGTGTCACATATTGCAGAATTTCTTTCTCTTTTAAGGCTGAATAATATCCCATTGTACATATATACCACATTTTCTTTATATATTCTTTCGTCAATAGACATTAAGTTGTTTTCACAGCATGGCTATTGCAAATAGTGTTGAAATGAACATAGGAATGCTAGTATCAATTTGATATTCTGCCTTCAATCCTTTTGGGTAAATATTCAGAAGTGAGATTGTTGAATTGTGTAGTAGCTCCAGTTTTAATTTTTTGAGGACTCTCCATACTATTTTCCATAGCAGCTGCACCATTTTGCATTTCTACCAACAGCATTCAAGGGTTCAAATTTCTTGTTACCTCTTATCATTTGTTTTTAGGAATATAGTTTTATTTATAGAAGTAATAAAAGGAATATACCACACAAATATTTTACACGCAAAACATCTTAGAAACACAAAGATGGAAGTGAATTTTTATAGTTTATTCACACTGAGTCTAGAATACTAGGTGACCTATTGTCACCTTTAAAAAATGGAATCTTGTCACATCTCTTGAATACAAATTTAATTTACCTTTTTGATAATAGCCATCCTAACAGGTATAAGGCAATATGTCATTGTGGTTTTGATTTGCATTTCTTTGATAGTTATTGATGTTGAGCACCTTTTCATGTACCTGTTGGTCATTTGTATATCTCCTTTGGATATTGTTTGTTCAGTGCCTTTGACCATTTTTAACTGGATTCTTTCTTTCTTTCTGTTTTGCTATTGAGTTGAATGAGACACTTACAATTTTGGACATTAACCCCTTATCAGATATATGGTTTGCAAATATTTTCTCCCATTTCATGGGTTGCCTTTTCATTTTTTGATTTTTACTTTTGCTGTGGAGAAACTGTTCGTTTGCTGCTGTCCAACTTGTTTATTTTTGCTTTTGTTGCTTATGCTTTTTATGACATATCCAAAAAATTATTGCCAAGACCAATGTCAAGGAGCTTTTTTCCTGTGTTTTCATGAAGGAGTTTTACAGTTTTGGGTCTTGTGTTTCTCTTTACTCTATTTCGAGTCAATTTTTGTGAATGGTGCAAGACAGGGGTCCAATTTCATTCTTTTGCATGTGAATATACAGTTTTCCCAGCATCATTTCTTGAAGTCTATCATTTCCCTATGGAGTCTTCTTGGCTCCTGTTTTGAGTTGGTCTTGCCTATCAATAATTATGTTATTGACTAGAAATGCCTGGGAGTACTGACCTGGGCCCATACTATATGTGGCAATCGCCCACAGATATTTCCCCATTTGGAGCCAATGTTGTGGCTGGACTGGCCCTTATGGTTCTTATAATTACTGAGAGACACACTTCAGCAGCAACCATCAGGGAACTTTGAAAAGCCAAGGTCTATTACTTACAGGTCCTGGAGAGTACCCAGAACACCAGGGACCACAAAGCAAGGTCATGAAAAGAGAGAGAGAAAGAGCAAAAACCTGGGGTTCTGTTTTTACTGGGCTTGAGAGTGGGGTACTTAGGCTTTCTTGGGGCTACTCTTTTCTTCTTCCAGTTTTATTGTGATATAATTGACATACAATACAGCAGTGTATAATTTTAATGTATACAGCATGATGTTTTGACTTATATACATCATGAAATGATTACCACAATACATTTAGTGAACATCCATCATCTCTTATAGATACAAAATTAAAGAAATAGAAAAAAAATATTTTTCCTTGTGTGAGAACTCAGGATTTACTCTGTAAATCTGTCCAGCAGTGTTAATTATATTTATCATATTGTACATTACATCCAGAGTACTTATTTATCTTACAACTGAAAGTTTCTACCTTTGACTACTTTCATTCAATTCACCCTCCATCCACCCACCACTCCTGGTAATCACAAATATGATCTCTTTTTCTACAAGTTTGTTTGTTTGTTTTGAAGTATAACTGAGCTACAGTACAATGTTAGTTCCTGGTATGCAACATAGTGATTCAATATTTCTATACATTTCAAAATGTTCATCATGATAAGTCTAGTTACCATCTGTCAACACACAAAGATATTACATAATTATCCACTATATTACCCATACTGTACATTTCATACCAATGGCTCAGTTGTTTTATAAGTGGAAGTTTGTACCTCTTAATCTTCCTCACTTATTTTCACTCCTCTGCACCTTAATTTTTAACAACCACCAGTTTTTTCTCTGTATCTATGGCTCTATTTCTGTTTAATTAGATTTAGCTATGATCATTTGTTTTTTACATTGAAAATACAAGTGAAAATATAGAGTATTTGTCTTTCTCTGTCTGACTTGTTTCAATTAGCATAATACCCGCTTAGTCTAACCATGTTGTTGTAAATGGCAAGATTTTTTTTAACATATTTATTAGAGTATAATTGCTTTACAATGGTGTGTTAGTTTCCGCTTTATAACAAAGTGAATCAGTTATACATATACATATGTCCCCATATCTCTTCCCTCTTGCATCTCCCTCCCTCCCACCCTCCCTATCCCACCCTTCTAGGTGGTCACAAAGCACCGAGCTGATCTCCCTGTGCTATGCGGCTGCTTCCCACTAGCTATCTATTTTATGTTTGGTAGTGTATATATGTCCATGCCACTCTCTCATTTTGTCCCAGATTACCCTTCCCCCTCCCCGTATCTTCAAGTCCATTCTCTAGTAGGTCTGCATCTTTATTCCCGTCTTGCCCCTAGGTTCTTCTGACCATTTTCTCTTATTTTTTTAGATTCCATATATATGTGGTAGCATATGGTATTTGTTTTTCTCTTTCTGACTTACTTCACTCTGTATGACAGTCTCTAGGTCTATCCACCTCACTACAAATAACTCAGTTTTGTTCCTTCTTATGTTCCTTTTTACGAGTAATATTCCATTGTATATATGTGCCATATCTTCTTTATCCGTTCATCTGTTGATGGACACTTAGGCTGCTTCCATGTCTTGGCTATTGTAAATAGAGCTGCAATGAACATTTTGGTACATGACTCTTTTTGAATTATGGTTTTCTCAGGGTATATGCCCAGTAGTGGGATTGCTGGGTCGTATGGTAGTTCTATTTTTAGATTTTTAAGGAACCTCCATACTGTTCTCCATAGTGGTTGTATCAATTTACATTGCCACCAACAGTGCAAGAGGGTTCCCTTTTCTCCACACCCTCTCCAGCATTTATTGTTTCTAGATTTTTTGATGATGGCCATTCTGACTGGTGTGTGATGATATGTCATTGTAGTTTTGATTTGCATTTCTCTAATGATTAATGATGTTGAGCATTCTTTCATGTGTTTGTTGGCAATCTGTATATCTCCTTTGGAGAAATTTCTATTTAGGTCTTCTGCCCATTTTTGGATTGGGTTGTTTGTTTTTTTGATATTGAGCTGCATGAGCTGCTTGTATGTTTTGGAGATTAATCCTTTGTCAGTTGCTTCATTTGCAAATATTTTCTCCCATTCTGAGGGTTGTCTTTTCGTCTTGTTTATGGTTTCCTTTGCTGTGCAAAAGCTTTTAAGTTTCATTAGGTCCCATTTGTTTATTTGTGTTTTTATTTCCATTTCTCTAGGAGCTGGGTCAAAAAGGATCTTGCTGTGATTTATGTCATAGAGTGTTCTGCCTATGTTTTCCTCTAAGAGTTTGATGGTGTCTGGCCTTACATTTAGGTCTTTAATCCATTTTGAGTTTATTTTTGTGTATGGTGTTAGGGAGTGTTCTAATTTCATTCTTTTACATGTAGCTGTCCAGTTTTCCCAGCACCACTTATTCAAGAGGCTGTCTTTTCTCCACTGTATATTCTTGCCTCCTTTATCGAAGATAAGGTGACCATATGTGTGTGGGTTTATCTCTGGGCTTTTTATCCTGTTCCATTGATCTATATTTCTGTTTTTGTGCCAGTACCATACTGTCTTGATTACTGTAGCTTTGTAGTATAGTCTGAAGTCAGGGAGTCTGATTCCTCCAGCTCCATTTTTCTTTCTCAAGATTGCTTTGGCTATTCAGGGTCTTTTGTGTTTCCATACAAATTGTGAAATTTTTTGTTCTAGTTCTGTGAAAAATGCCAGTGGTAGTTTGATAGGGATTGCATTGAATCTGTAGATTGCTTTTGGTAGTAGAGTCATTTTCACAATGTTGATTCTTCCAATCCAAGAACATAGTATATCTCTCCATCTATTTGTATCATCTTTAATTTCTTTCATCAGTGTCCTATAATTTTCTGCATACAGGTCTTTTGTCTCCTTAGGTAGGTTTATTCTAGATATTTTATTCTTTTTGTTGCAGTGGTAAACGGGAGTGTTTTCTTAATTTCACTTTCAGATTTTTCATCATTAGTGTATAGGAATGCAAGAGAGTTCTGTGCATTAATTTTGTATGCTGCTACTTTACCAAATTCACAAATGGCAAGATTTTATTCATTTTTATGGGTGAATAGCATTCCACTGTGTGTGTGTGTGTCTATCTATCACATCTTTATTCATTCATCTCTTGATGAGTACTTTGGTTTCTTCCATATCTTGGCTATAAGTTTGCAATGAACATAGGGGTGCATATATCTTTTCAAATTAGTGTTTTCCTTTTCTTTGAATAAATACTTGAGTGAATTGCTGGATTGTATTTTTAATCTTCTGAGGAATCTCCATAATGTCTGTACTAATTTACATTCCCACCAACAGTGCACAAGGGTTTCCTTTTCTCCACATCTCCTCCAATATTTTTTTTTCTTGTCTTTTTGATAATAGCCCTTCTGATAGGTGTGAGCTGATATCTCATTGTGATTTTGACATGCATTTCCCTGATGATTAGTGATGTTGAGGATCCTTTCATGTGTATGATGTTTATCTGTAAGTCTTCTTTGGAAAAATATCTATTCATATCCTCTACCTATTTTTTAATTAGGTTGGTGTTTTTTTGATTTTGAGTTGTATGAGTTCTTTGTATATTTTAGATATTAACCCCTATTGGATATATCATTTGCAAATATCTTCTCCCATTCAGTAGGTGGCCTTTTCGTTTTGCTGATAGCTTCCTTCATTGTGCAAAAGTTTTTTAGTTTGATGTAGCTCCTTTGTTTATTTTTGCTTTTGTTTTCCTTGCCTGAGGAGACATATCCAACAAAATGTTGCTGAGACTGATGTCAAAAAATGTAATGCCTATGTTTTCTTCTAGAAGTTTTATGGTTTCAGGTCTTACATTTAACTGTTTAATAGATATTGAGTTTATGTTTGTATGTGATGTGATAAAATTAGTCCAGTTTAATTCTTTTGCACATAGCTATCCAGTTTTCCCAGCACCATTTATTGAAAGTGGCTGTCTTTTCCCTATTGTATATTCTTGCCTCCTTCTTTATAGTTTAATTGCCCATGTAAATGTGGGTTCATTTCTGGGCTCTATATTCTGTTCCACTGATCTATGTGTCTGTTTCTGTGCCAGGACCATACTATTTTAATTACTATAGCTGTGTAATTAAAACATGTGTGATACCTCCAGGTTTGTTCCTCTTTCTTTCAATTGTTTTGCCTAATGGTAGTCTTTTGTTTCCATACAAATTTTAGAATCATTTGTTCTAGTTCTAAGGGAAATGCCATTGGCCTTTTGAAAGGGATTGCCCTGAATCTGTGTACTTCCTTGGATAGTATGGTCATTTTAGCAATATTAGTTGTTCCAGTTCATGAGCAGAATATATCTTTCAACCTGTTCGTGACACCTTCAATTCCTTTCATCAGTGTCTTATAGTTTTCCAGGTTCAGGTCTTCTACCTCTTTAGCTAAATTATTCCCAGGTATTTTATTCTTTTTGATATGATTGTAAAAGGGCTGGTTTCCTTAATTTCACTTACCGATAGTTGGTTGTTAGTGTTTAGCAACACAACAGATTTCTGTATATTAATTTTGTATCCAGCAACTTTACTGAATTCACTGATGATTTCTAGTAGTTTTTTGGTTGTGTCTTTAGGAGTTTCTATGTTTAGTATCATGTCTTATGCAAACAGTAACTGTTTTACTTCTTCATTTCAAATTTGCATTCATTGTATTTCTATTTCTTTTTTGTGGTCTGACTGCTGTGGCTGGGACTTCCAATACTGTGTTGAATAAAAGTGGTGAGAGTTGGCATCCTTGTCTTGTTTTTGATCTTAGAGCTTTTCACCATTAAGTATGATGTTAGCTGTGGGTTTGTCATATATGGCCATTATTATGCTGAGGCATATTCCTTCCATAACGACTTTGTTAAGAGTTTTTATTATAAAATTTTGAATTTTGTCAAAAGCTTTTTCTGCATCTATTCAGATGTTCATATGATTTTTATTCTTCAATTTTTTAACGTGGTATATCACATTGATTGATTCACAGATATTGAACCATCTTTGCAACATGGGGATAAATCCCACTTGATCATGGTGTATGACCCTTTTAATACATTGTTGAATTACAATCCCTAATATTTTGTTGATGATTCTTGTGTCTATGCTTATTAGTGATATTGACCTGTAATTTAGTTTTTTGGTGTATCTTTGTCTGGTTTTGGTATCTGGGTTATGCTGCCCACATAGTTTGGAAGTGTTTCTTCCTCTGCAATTTTTTGGAATAGATTAAGAAGGATAGGTGTTAACTCTTCTGTAAACTTTTAGTAGAATTCACTGTGAATGCATCTGTTCCTGGACTTTTGCTTGTTGGGAGTTTTTATTTTTGGTTTATTTGTTTTATTTTGTTTTTTACTGGTTGATTTTCATTACAGGTAATTGATCTACTCATATTTTCTATTTCTTCCTGATTCTGTCTCAGGAGATTTTTCATTCCTAGGAATTTCCCATTTCTTCTACATTGTCCATTTTATTGTCATATAATTGTTCATAGTATTTTCTTATGAGTCTTTAAATTTCTGTGCTTGTAACCTCATTTTTCATTTCTGATTATATTAACTTGGGCCCTCTCTCTTTTTTTCTTGATGAGTCTGGCTAAAGATTTATCAATTTTGTTTATCTTTTCAAAGAACCAGCTCTTAGTTTCATTGATCTTTTTATCATTATTTAGTCTTTGTTTTTTTATATCTGCTCTGATCTTTATAATTTCTTTTCTTCTACTAACTTTGCATTTTGTTTGTCTGCTTCTTCTAGTTTATTTAGGTATACGGTTAGGTTGTTTATTTGAGATTCACTTTTGTTTCCTGAGGTAGGCTTGTATCATTTTTTTTTCAGGGTGGCTCTGCAAGCACCAAGAGTGCAGTGAGACACTGTGCAACCCTGCCATGCAGGCAGGCCAGGGGCAGCAACATGGGGCCACGGCAACAGTGTGCATGGGGTGGTGGCCTGCCTGGGGCAGTGGGCACTGCACTCTCAGGCTGCTCCACCCACTGGCCAGAGCCTCCCGCCCACCTGCCCTCCCCTGCACCATACCAACCCAGCTTGTTTTGTTATAACATCCCTCTTAGAACTGCTTTTGTTGCATCCAGTAGATTTTGGATCATTGGGTTTTTTTGTTTTTATTTGTCTCTAGGTATTGTTTTTTAATTTCTTCTTTGATTGATGAACTGATCCATTGGTTGTTTAGGTGCATATTTTTTAGCCTCTTTGTGTTTGTGTTTTTGCAGAGTTTTTTTTTTTTGTAGTTAATTTCTGGTCTCATAGCTTTGTGGTCAAGAAAGCTGCTTGGTATGATTTCAAACCTTAAATTTACAGACACTTGTTTTATAGCCTAGCATGTGATCTGTCCCAGAGAGTGTTCCATGTGCACTTGAAAAGAGTGTGTATTCTGGTGCTTTTAGATGAAATATTCTGTATATATTTATTAAGATCATAAGTTCTAATGTGACAGTTAAGGCCAATGTTTCCTCATTGATTTTCTGTCTGGATGATGTATCTATTGACATAGGTGGGGTGTTAAAGACCCCTATTATTGTTGTGTTATTGTCAATTTCTCTTTTTATGTCTATTAACATTTGCTTTATGTAATTAGTTGCTCCTATGTTGGGTGCATATATATTTACAATTGTTATATCTTATTCTTGGATTGATCCCTTGATCATTAGGTAATGTCCTTCTTTGTCTCTTGTTACAGTCTTTGTTTTAAAGTCTATTTGTCTGATATAATTATTGCTACCCCAGCTTTCCTCTCATTTCTATTTGCAGGGGATATTTTTTTCCATCCCCTTTCTTCAGTATGTGTGTCTTTAGATGCTTAACTTTGATGAGTCAGTAGTAAAGGTGTGGTTCAAGAACTGTCACATCATGTGGAGAAAGCAGCAATGGAATACTAAGCAATGGCTGTTACCAGTACCACCAAACCAGACTGTTTCAGTAAAGGAGGAAGAGACTCCCCAATCCAAAACTGCTGCAAACACTTGCCCTGCAAGTCCTGGAATTTCAGGTGCCTATGTCCCTGACTGACCTGAGCTTCCTGGTCAGAGCAACCTGGAGGGTTTGATGCCTCTCTTTGGAATTAATCATGGGACTCTCAGACAGCCTCATTATGCCCAGCAGACACATCTCTGAGTGTGTGGGGGGGGTGGGTTTCTGGTCCTCTGGAGGTCTTTATTCCTGTGACATAGATTGATTTGTGTAATTATATCCCTTAGCCAGAGAAGATGATCTCAGTAGCCTAGATATATATCTCTTCCTCAAGGGGCTTCTATTGAGGAGGGCTGACAAATTTTCATTATGGCTTCTGACCCAACCACACAGCTCCTGATTAAAGCCTGAGCAGCAGAAAAATACCTCTAATCACTGTCAATGGGTAGACTCAAACATAGATAGATCAGACCTCATGGGTTTATCTTTTTCTGTAAGAAGAAAATCTCCACCTTTCCTCATTGCCCATGTTTTCCATCTTCCCTTTGAGTGCTTCCTCACACAAATTTCTGAATCAAACACAGTCATCAGGTGATTTTGGAAGAATAGCAGTAATCAGTCAGTTTTTCCTAACTTTCAACTTTCCCCAAATTGAGCTTAGTTCATTGAAAGCACTCCAAACCAAAGTCAGTACAAGTTCAGAATGCCTGTTCCCTATGGGCTTTTTTTGCCTTTAAAAAAAAAATTTAGATTGTTCACAAGGCAGGGTTTATAAACCCATGGGCAACATACAACTTCTGTGCTCTGTAAACCTTTCCATTAAGGAGGAAAAATGTGTTTCCAAGATTTTGCCATAACTTTGGTATCGACAAGGACAGCTTAATTCATTAATTTATGTATTTATAGTTTAGCTATAAATTAAGAAAATGTAATAAAGTAGATTTTTAAAAATTCTTAGGAATCAGGTGGCTAATAAAAAATATTCAGTGGAAGACTTGGAAAAACCAAGTCAAGAAAATCATGCATGGAGTTGAATAAAGAGACAAAAGGAGTGAAACTTTTTAATGTCTTTATAAGACTTTAATGTCTTATAGATTTAGATTAAGGATATTTCCAAATACTGAGAATGGAGAAAGAGGTAGCAGAAGTTATCAAAGAATAAAACGCAAGAATGCCCCTAAAAATGTAGGGCATGATTACTGAGTCCAAGTGAATAAAGGCTCAGACAAAGGTGTATTACTGTAAACTTTCAGATACCAAGAATAAATAAATAGTAATTCCTAAAAAAACCACAAGACTAACAACCCAATAAAACATGTCCAAGGCATTTGAGCAGACAAGAATATATATATGGCAAATAAATGTGTGAAAATGTGTTCAAATGTTGAGATGCACATTAAAACTCCAAGGAGATATCACTACACACCTACTGGTATGGCTAAAATTGAAGACTGATCACACCAACTGTTCACAAGGGTATGGAGCAACTGGAACCCTCATTTACTACTGGTCAGGATGCAATATTGTACAATCAACTTTGAAAACTTTTTCAGCAGTTTGGCAATAAAGTTTTGTAAGAATAAACTACAGATGAATTAAAGAAAAATAATTTATGGGAAAAGCAGAGCAAGGAAAACTACACATGATGAATGTGAATTAAAACAGAAGACAATATTAAGAGCAAACAGATGGTTATAATGAGAAGTGCACATGGATTCCAATATCAGTATATTGAAAACTGTCTGCTCTACTGGTTAGAGACTTGACCTTGAAAAACTTACTTATCTTCTCTGATCTTTAGTCGTGTATAAATTTGAGATACTTGAATGGAGAGATTTATATTTTTTAATGAAAAGGAGGCGGATGGATAAAGGTTAAAATTTGTTTATGGTGAAGCAGTACTTAGAACACATGCATCATCCCCTGGGAGAAACCATATTTGACCACCTGGATTACAGGGCCCTTCACTATGTTCTGCACATCCCCTGTTTCACCCCTGCCATAGCTTTCATCACACATGTTTTTTCATTGTTTTTTGGATGGTTTTCTGATCATTAGACTTTGAGCTCTTTCTTTGAGAACTCATATCCAGAATGAACCATTTTTAAGTTCTTAGAGCCTGCCTAGCTTAGAGCCCAGAGGCTGATTCCCAGCAGGTGATTAGAGATTTTTTTTGTCTGCATGTTTATGACACATGCAACTCACTTAACCAAGTATAACCATGATAACAACAGCAGTCTACTGAAAATAATACTTTGCAAGTGAGATATCATAGGAAATCTCTCTTCCAATCTTCTGTTTGAAAGGTTTGTGGCCTTCATTACACACTGTCCAGAAGTGTCCAGTAGAAGCATATTCCATACCTTTATGTTCATAATGAATCTTGGACACTTTGCTCAGATCAGCCCTCAGTTAAGGACTGTGTTAGCTAATTCACTGATTTTCCTCTGTACAAAGGGACTGAAAACACTCCTGGCCATCAACAAATACTTTTTGAATGACCATGACACTGCTAATCTGGTTATTTTAGTATTTAAATGTGAGGCTTAAATGCCAATCAGCCTTGTATCAGCAGAGTCAAGTATGTGAACCCAGTGATCAGTGGACATGGGAAATCCAGTGGACCTATTTTCACTCTCATAATTAGTCTTTTCTGCTTGGCTAACTCTTGATTCTAGGCTACCCCATTCACTGTTTTTATTGTTGTTTTGTGGGTCCCTTACCTGTGTTCCTTCTTTACTCTTGAAGTGTTTTTCTATTTATGTGTCTGTTTCTCCAACTAGAGTGTGCTATCCCTCATGGCAAGTACTGTGTGACATTGGTCTTTTCATTTCCAGCATTCCAGATACTTCCTGAAACATGGAGGCATTAATTCATGTTTAATTAATTAATTAATCCTTTATAATGACTCTGGTAGGAAAAGAATCTCCTCTGTTTTGGAGTCATTATTGTATATGTTATGTTTGTTGGCACCATACATATGTGACCTCTTGTTTTGTGCCAGACACTGTAGGGGAGTGGCTCTGCCTTGGTGCTCTGGTGACCTTGCATGTCCCCACTTAGGCCATGGACGCAAGACTATACTGCAGGCTGACCTGAATCTGGCAGAACACCTTGTGATTCCTCTGGGAGCAAGGAGAGATAAGCAGCCTGGTGGGAGTTGCCACTAGGCAGTCTCTCACCTGCTTCCCTATCTTGCTGGAGGCTGACATAAGGTCCTTATTCATCCATCTCCCTCTTTTCAGTTGAGTACAGGATGTTCCTCCTTGCTCCACCTTAGAGTACAGCTATGGTCTACAGAACTGCTCAGTGTCTTAGGGTACAGCTGTGGGCTCCTCACCAGCACAGAGACTCACCACCTGTGATGTCTATCACTGAGCATCTCCGATTCTGCATCATGCTGTGGGACTAGGGACATAGGGAGTTGACACAATGCTGATCTTGCTTTTGCTGCCATAAGAAACTTTTAAGATCTATTTGGGGTAGTTGTCTCCTTACCAGTCAAATCAATGGACATGTGGTAACTCAATCTAAAAACTTCAGTAGCGCACTTTATGGCCCTGTTAGCCACCACAGTGCTGTTTAGGGAATGCCTAACCACTTGACAGAGACTCTGGTATTGAGTTGTGTGGAGCACAAATTTAAGCCCATAGCAGGACTTTAAGGCAGCCTTTGCCAGGCCTCTGTCATTTGTAAAACAACTTTAAAATTGATGCCATGTCTGATAACTACATAACTTATTTAAATCAAATCAGTTTCTTAGCTCAAATTCATTTATAAAGTTAACCTCTTATCCCAACTTGAAATTCAAAAGCAATATCATTTGCTACAGACGTAATTGCAAAAAGTAAAAACATGAAAATTTAAACAAAAACACAGAATATAATTAATGGATCATATCCATTTGTACTGTAACGCCTCCTCTCTCTCCATATGTGTGTGTGTGTGTGTGTGTGTGTGTGTGTGAGCTCACTTTTTCTTCATAGCAGTACTTTACTGTAAATATTATATTATAATTTCTATCTTAGAAATAGATAAATACACCCAAAGAATTTAAGTATTTTCCATCATCACACAGCCAGTATGTCAGAGCCAGGATTGAAACCCATGGCTATTTCATGCCATAGCCTTTATGGAGAAGAGTAGGTAGGACCCAAGTAATTTTCCCTCAGCAAGTCCCTCTGGTTCATTTCACTTTTTTTCTACCTAATCCTTTCAGCCAGTTCTACAACCTAGGAACCCCTCACATATTTTGTGGCAAATTAAGATACTCTAAATTTAGACTCATTTTTCAATTGGACCACAGATTTTCAGTCCTTTTTTGGATCAGGTAAATATTTTTAAACTTCTGTAAGAGGGAACAATAATTGCTGTTTATAATCCCCTGCCATTCCATAAGCAGAGTAGATTCTGAATGTAGTACTTTGTTGCAGAAGTGTTTTATTGAGGTGTAAGGGGCTCAGAGATGTAATGTAAAAACTTAATGTAATTTATCACATTAACCAATTAATGGAGGAATAAGGTCCTGTGATTTCAAGAGATGCACTGTAAGTGTTTGATGAAATTTTACATATATTCAAGTTTAGTATACTTAGCAAAACAGGAACAGAATGGGACTTCCTTATTTTGATAAAGTGTACCTATGAAAAAGTACAGTAAACATTATATTGAAATGTGAAAAATTTTCCATTTCTGATCAGGATAAAGACAGGGATATCCACTACTAAATAGTATTGGATGGTCCTGTCCAATACCATAAATGAGAAAAGGAAATAAAAGGTATACTGTTTAAAATGGCAAAACCAGAACATTATTCAGAGATGATATGATTGTGTTATTTTTAAAATCCAAAAGGATCAAGAGATAAACTTCTGGAATTAATAAGCATATTTAGCAAAGTTGCTGGAAAATATATCAGTTCACATTTTTTCTCTATATACAGTCCCAAATACTTAAAAACTTGCAAAAAAGATACAATTTTCAAAAACATCAAATACCTAGGAATAAATTTAATAAAATTATGCAAGAATTCTTTGAAGAAAGTTGTAAAACTTTATTGAGAGATGGTTAACAGTCAAATTTCCAACTTAGGGACAGAGTACTTGGCTTCAGTCTACCTTTGTTTAAATCCGTGGTTGTCCTTCACCTATAATAAAAAGAATATCGAGGCAGATTACTTTGCAGAACTTTATTTAGATGACTATAGCTATACAAAGGACACTACAGTTTTGACGGATTAAAGCCAGTCCCTAGGGGTGACCCTTTGGCTTACATCCAGTTAACCTCTGTATAGATATTGAAGGTAAACTTTTAGTCATATAAACAGCAATTTTAATCACATCACTTTTTTAGTGCAATAAGGAGACAAAGAGACTGTTCCAGTTCAGTGCAAATTTAACCAAATTAAATTATTTAAAGGTAGGTATAGGTAGAAAGGGAAAAATAACATACTTTCAGTAATAATCCAACCAAACAAAAAACCTAAGGAAAAATGTTTTCAATGTTTTGACGTGAAATAATATTTTGAATATAAGATGTGCTTGGAACTACCTAAGCAAAGTAAACAGAAAGGCCATTATTGCAATTGTTTTGTCTCTATTGTGGAAAAATGCAAAAACGTTTCTTTGGGATAGTTTAGTCTTTATGTAGCTGTTTTAAGTAGGGTAAACATTTGTCCCCATTTTCACCCATACTCTTGTCTCTTTACACACTTAAAAGCATTTCCGTTTATACAAAAAAATTACATGTCCACACTAGTTTTAAACCATTACCACCATAGGTGACATCAAAATATAAGCTGATGTTTATTATAATGTGTTATATGAAAAGCAGGCCTTTATAAAATATCTGAAAATTATTAGTTGTTGACTAAATGACTTATACTCAAAAGTGAGAAAATACTTTTGGATCTTATAACGCAATATAAATTTGACCCAATTTGTTCCCATCTTTGATGGCTTACTATGACAGTCACTGTGGTCTGAACTGCCTTTCTAATAAACTTTGTATGTGAAGTCTGTTATTAAAATAGCAGTAATGTTACCTCTATATTAAAAAATATATAATATTGTGGAAAATAGAAACCCCATAATTTGCATCTTAATGGATAACAAACCTGCTTCTGGCATTTTAATGGGCTCTAGACTTGGTAGAATCTCCTCCTTGACATCAGGACCATCCCCAGGCTCATCCACAGTCTTCAACAGAGCCAGTTCCTGTCGATCAGCTTCCATAGCAGGCCCTTAAAAATAAAAAGGTCATTATTTTAAGAAGTAAAACCATGAAATATGAATAAGGAAATAATAGTCATTCCCTTATCATTATGAAATAAAAGCCTATATGCTCGTATGGTAATAAATGTGATGCATAAGAATCCCAAGAGCATTAGCTTCAGGAGTCTGTTGCCAGAAAAAAGGAAAACAGGTTGTTCAAATATTACCCTTTCCTTCCTTACTCCAGGCTACCCCCAGAAAACTTAATTGTCCCTTTTGTACTTAGCTGTTATTGTACTTGTGTATTAAATCAGTGGTTTGTTAGGGTCTTTCTGACTAGATTATAAGTTTCAGACAGAAATTAGGTCTCTCATTGGCACTGAGACTCCAAGCACTTAGTATATTACATGGCATGAGCAGCCACTAATAAATGTTGTGTGGGAAAAAGTCTTAAAAAAAAATGAAGATATCAGCAAAATGGCAGGTTAGGTAGTCCCAAACTCTCATTTTCCCATAGAAACATAAAAAAAAAAACACACCCAGAAACTGGCTGAACAAACTATATAGGAGCTCTGGAAAGCACTCAAAGGTTAACATATGAAAGCTCAATAAAGAAAAAGCCACTTTCAGAATGTTAGGAAAGTTTTGTGACATTTTTATTTGTCTTCACTCCACATTTTCCCCAGAGTAGTAGCAAGAATTGTTTGAGATATTTTTCTAATGTTTCTTTCCTCTTGTTTCCGGTGTGTCATAATGCATGATGTACAAATACACCTCCACCACCCATAGACCCACAAGGACTCTTATTCCCTCTCTTTTCACCTTGAGCCACAGGTGCTCCTTCACCTTCAATGTCCTGAGCAGGTATAGTATCCTGATTCTCAGATGGTGGTTCCTCTAGTTGAGGTGGTTTATCACTGGGCTGCTGAGCCTAGGGGTGTGATTTTGTGCACAAATTTTAAAAATCAATAATTTATGAATGTATATAATACATACATATATTTAATCATAAGTCTAAATATATTTTCCAACAGTAATATACACACACACACACACAATTTTTTCCTTAATAAAATTGTTACTCTTCTCGCAGACACTAGCTGTTTTAATCTACACTGGAATGGATGTGTGTAATCCATTATTGATAAGCATAGGGCAAAAGATAGGAAACTTAAGAGCACACCTATCCAGTCAACAAGAGAATGTAATCGTCCTGGGTCAATGTTTCTTTCATGAGATTCCATTACATTTTTTATCAATATGGAAGACCATATGAGTTTATATATACTAGTTCAACAACAATAAATAAATAGATTCTGGTAATAGAAAACATCAAATGTTGAAGCACTCACAACCAGAGGCCCAACCACCTGGGAAGACTCTCTTCTTCCTGCAGATTTGGATCTTTTTCTTACATGCCCACTCATATTTCTCACTGAAAAAGAAATATTATAATTTGAAAACTACATGTAAGAGGATAGCTATATATGAACACTACGGCAAAATGGTTATTTGTACTTTAATACCAAATAAGCCTTTGTTTATGTGTGTGAGCAACAAACAGGCGTAGAAATCACCTTAAGACACATGGTAAAAGAATGGGGGCTTTCCTAATGAGGTTTCATTTCACAACTGGACTCATCATGAAAACACTAGAGAATTAGAACTTGAGTGAATACTGGTTTTGCCATACCCCCATTTACTATGCACATGCCTGCAACCCCCAAATAAAGTTTTGTGGGAAAGCATAGACAGGTTCATTCTTTTACATAATGTCTATGGCTGTTTTCTCAAAGAACGACTTGCCCACTTCTCCCTTGGCACCCTGTTCAGGGCACTACAAATCTCGGTATGCAGTCACAACCCCACAGTGGTCTGGCTTCTAGGCCTTTCCTTTACCATCTGCCCTGCCTCCTGCCTGGGGCCCCACTGCAGACTCCGGATTCTGTGCTCTGTTGTCAGTTTCAGGGCCTCCAGGACCAAGATACCTCAAATAGCACCCCTAAGACTCACCCCTCCTTCATCTGACCCGCTGCCCTCCACCGCCCACCACCCTCCCTCTCCCGCCACCAGTACGAGAGCCATGGCAGCCACGACACCTGTGAGGAGAAGGACGACGACCTCAAAGACCTTCCTCCACAGATGCTACAGATCACACCATTCAATTCGCCGGAAGCCCGTTGGCTTCCCCTCATACTCACCCCTAACTCCTGGGAGTACTGCTATGAGGATCTACTGGCTGAGTTTCACTGAGCGAGAACCTCTGCTGGCACAGCAATTGGCACAGAAGACGGACGGCAAGGCGCATGCGTGTCAACGGACTAGCTTGCGCCACAAACGACGTGCACAAAAACGTGCATGCATAGCAGTGGGCATGTGCAAGGAGTAGGTCTTGTGTGGCACAGCCTGAGGATTTCCCACTGCTGCAGAGAAAACTGGAAGTTCAAGCCCTCCTAAGGACCAAAATGGTCTTCAAAGAACTTTTGTTTTTCCTACCAACCTTTCTTCCATGTCCAGTAACTTTGGGGAAGATCAGCCCCAGGCTACTCTTAGAGAAGGATGTGCCTTAGAAAAATCCACCGTGATAGAAATAAATATTAAGGATTTTAATACCTCTTTTAGATATGCTTTATTCAATAATTTCCTTTACTGCTTCTTGAGTTTTCTGTCATGCTTGCAATGAGCTTGCCCACTCCAACAGAATAGACACAATTAGTCTTTTTTGGTTGCATTATTGTGTATTCAAACCCTTGATTGACCTGGACAAAGTAGAGTTAGGGATTAACCATAATTTCTTGAACCCTCATTTCTCCCACAGATTTGAAATGGCTCTTTCATTATCGTCCACATTCCCGTTCATTCTGTAATTCACTCCTTTCAATTTTCTTCCATTTCACTCTTTGTCTATACTTGTACCACTACCATCCTATTTTAATGGCTATAGTTTAATTATATTTGAAACACTAATACTCCCTCTCATTACTTCCACTTCTCCTGGCTTTTCTACCACTCTTGTCTTTCAGATGAACATTATGATCATCTTATCCAAAATATTCCGGTTGAGATACTAACTGGTATTGTATATAACTTACAAGTTTATTTAGGGAAAAATGCCATTTTTAAAATGATTTTATATTAACCTCATAGAACAATTTTTTTTAAATGAAGGATTTACAATATTACATTAGTTCCAGGTGTGCAATGCAGTGATTCAATATTTTTATAGATTATTTATGCTCCATTTAAAGTTACTACAAAATAATGTCTATATTTCCCTGTGCTGTGCAATAGATCTATGCTGCTCACTTATTTTATAAAAGGTAGATTGTCTCTGAATTCCCCACTGTATTTTGCCCCTCCCCCTTCCCTCTCCTTATTGATAACCATTAGTTAGTTCTCTATATCTCTAAGTTGTTTTGGTTTCACATATACATTCATTTCTATTATCTTTTAGATTCCACATATAACAGATATCATGCTTACCTTTCTCTATCTGATTTATTTCACTAAGCATAATACTCTCTAGGTCCATCAACATTGCAGCAAATGGCAGTACTTCATTATTTTTTATGGCTGAGTAATATTCCATTGTATGTATTGATATATACCACATCTTCTTAATCCAATTGTCTGTTGATGGGCACTTGAGTTGCTTCCATGTCTTGGCTATTGTAAATAATGCTTCTATGAATATTAGGGTGTATGTATATTTCCAAATTACTGTTTTCATTTTTCTTCCAGTTATATACCCAGCAGTGGAATTGCTAGATCATATGGTAGTTCTATTTTTTGATTTTTGAGGAACTTCCATAATGTTTTCCATAGTAGCTGCACCAATTTACATTCCAACCAAAGATATACTAGGGCTCTCTTTTCTCCACATCCTCACTAATATCTGTTATTTGTAGAGTTTTTGAGGATAGCCTTTCTGATAGGTATGAGGTGATATCTCATTGTGGTTTTGATTTGCATTTCTCTGAGAATTAGCAATGTTGAGCATTTTTTCATGTGCCTATTGGTCATTTGTATATATTCTTGGGAAAAATGTCTATTCAGGTCTGCCAATTTTTAATCAAGTTGTTTTTTGTTTTGATATTGAGTCCTATGAGCTGAATATATATATTGGATATTAAGCCCACATTGGTTATATCATTTGCAAATATAGTCTTCCCATTCAGTAGCTTGTGTTTTCAGCTTGTTCTTGATTTCCTTTGCAGTGCAAAGCTTTTAAGTTTAATTAGGTATCATTTATTTATTTTTGCTTTTGTTTCTTTTGCCTTAGGAGATATATCCAAAAAAAATGCTACAGTTTATGATAAAGAGTGTTCTCCCTACATTTTCTTCTAAGAGTTCTATGGTTGCTTGTCTTACATTTAGGCCTTTAATCCATTTTGAGTTTATTTTTCTATAGGTGTGAGAAAATATTCTAATTTCATTGTCATAGATTAATTGACCATAATTGCATGGGTTAATTTCTGGGTTCTCTATTCTGTTCCATGGATTTATATATCATATTTGTGACACTACTATACTGTTTTGATTACTGTAGCTTTGTAGTATAGTTGGAAGTCAGGAAGCTATATACATCTTGCTTTGTTCTTTTTGCTCAAGATTGCTTTGGGAATTCATAAATCCATATACATTTTAGGATTATTTGCTCTAGTTCTGTGAAAAATGCCATGGGTATTTTTAATAGTGAGTTCATTAAATCTGTAGATTGCTTGTGGTAGTATGGACATTTTAACACTAATTCTTCCAATCCATGATGACAGGTTACAAATCCATTTCTTTGCATCATCTCAATTAATCATCTTAATCATCTATTTTTTTTTAATAGTGTTCAAATTATAGGTTTTTCACTTCCTTGTCTAAGTTTATTCCTCAGTATTATTCCTCAGGTTGTTTCCTTAATTTCTCTTTCATTTTTAAAATTTTTCTTTTGCTTAATTTTTTTAAGTTTTATTGAAGTATAGTTGATTTACAATGTTGTGTGAATTTCTTCTGTACAGCAAAGTGACTCGGTTTTATATATATATATATGTTTTCATATTCTTTTCCATTATGGTTTGTCACAGGACCTATTTTTTTAATTTAATTTTTATTTTATACTGGAGTATAGTTGATTTACAATGTTGCATTAGTTTCAGGTATACAGCAAGGTGATTCAGTTATACATATACATATATCCATTAGTTTTAAGATTCTTTTCCCACATGGGTTATTACAGAATATTAAGTAGAGTTCCCTGTGCTATACAGTAGGTCCTTATTGAATATATATTTTATGCATAGTAGTGTGTATATGTTAATCCCAAACTCCTAATTTAACCCTCCCCCCAATTTCCCCTTTGGTAACCATAAGTTTGATTTCTAAGTCTCTTTCTGTTTTCTAAATAAGTTCATTTGTTTCATTTCTTTTAGATTCCACATGCAAGTGATATCATATGATATTTGACCTTCTCTGTCGACTTACTTCACTTAATATGATAATCACTAGGTCCATCCATGTTGTTGCAAATGACATTATTTCATTTTTTTCATGGCTGAGTAATAGTCCATTGTATATATGTACCACATCTTCTTTATCCATTCCTCTGTCAGTGGACATTTAGGCTGCTTCCATGTCCTGGTGATTGTAAATAGTGCACCTATGAACATTGGGGTGCATGTATCTTTTTGAATTACAATGTTATCCAGATATATGCCCAGGAGAGGGATTGCTGGATCATATGGTAGTTCTATTTTTAGTTTTTTAAGGAACCTCCATACTGTTGTCCATAGTGGTTATACCAATTTACATTCCCACCAACAATGTAGGAGGGTTCCTTTTTCCCACACCCTCTCCAGCATTTAAAGTTTGTAGAATTTTTGATGATAGCCATTCTGACTAGTGTGAGGTGATACCTCACTGTAGTTTGGATTTGCATTTCTCTAACAATTAGAGATGTTGAGCATCATTTCATGTGAATTTTGGCAATGTATCTTCTTTAGAGAAATGTCTGTTTAGGTATTTTGCCTATTTTTTATTGGGTTGTTTGCTTTCTTGATATTGAGCTGCATGAGCTGTTTATATTTTGGAGATTCATCCCTTGTTGGTCGCTTTGTTTGCAAATATTTTCTGCCATTCTGTGGGCTGTCTTTTCATTTTGTTTACGGTGTCCTTTGTTGTGCAAAAGATTTTAAGTTTAATTAAGTCCATTTTGTTTATTTTTGTTATCATTTTCTTTACTCTAGGAGGTGGATCCTAAAAGATATTGCTGCAATTTATGTCAAAAAGTGTGCTCTCCCTATGTTTGCTTTTAAGAGTTTTATAGTATCTGGCCTTACATTTAGGTCTTTCCTTCATTTTGAGTTTATTTTAGTGTATGGTGTGAGGGAGTGTTCCAATTCCACTCTTTTACATGTAGCTGTCCAGTTTTCTCAGCATCACTTATTGAAGTGACTGTCTTTTCTCCATTGTATATTCTTGCATCCTTTACCATAGATTAATTGACTATAGATGTATGGGTTTATTTCTGGGCTTTCTATCCTTTTCCATTGATCTATATTTCTGTTTTTGTGCCAGTACCAGACTCTTTTGATGACTATATCTTTGTAGTATAGTCTGAGGTCAGGGAGCCTGATTCATGTAGCTCCGTTTTTCTTTCTCAGGTTATTCAGGATCTTTTGTGCTTCCCTACAAATTAAAAAATTTTTGTTCTACTTCTGTGAAAAATACCATTGGTAATTTGATAGGGATTGTATTGAATCTCTAAGTTGCTTTGGGTAGTATAGTCATTTTCACAATGTTGATTCTTCCAATCCAAGAACATGGTATATCTTTCCAACTGTTTGTGTCATCTTCAATTTCTTTCATCATCGTCTTATAGTTTTTGGAGTACAGGTTTTTTCCTCCTTAGGTAGGTTTATTCTTTTTGATGTGATGGTAAATAGTTTCCTTTATTTCTCTTTCGGATTATTTGTCATTAGTGTATAGAAATGCAAGAGATTTCTGTGTATTAATTTTATATCCTGCCACTTTACCAAATTTATTGATGACCTCTAGTAGTTTTCTGGTAGCATTTTTAGGATTTTCTATGCCATCTTCAAACAGTGACACTTTTACTTCTTCTTTTCCAATTTGGATTTCTTATTTCTTTTTCTGCTCTGATTGCTGCTGCTAAGACTTCCAAAACCATGTTGAATAAAAGTGGTGAGAGTGGACATCCACTGTAGGTTCCTCATCTTAGATGAAATGTTTCCTCTATGCCAACATGCTGGAGAGTTTTTGTCATAAATGAGTGTTGAATTTCATCAAAAGCTTTATTTGCATCTATTGAGATGATCATATGGTTTTTATTCTGCAGTTTGTTAATGTGGTATGTCACATGTATTGATTTGCAGATATAGAAGAATACTTGCATCCCTAGGATAAATCCCAATTGAGCATGCTGTCTGATCCTTTTAATTTAATGTTGGATTCGGTGTGCTAATATTTTTTTGAGAATTTTTGGGCCTATGTTCATCAGTGATATTTTCCTGTAATTTTCCTTTTTCATGGTATCTTTTTCTGATTTTGGTATCATGGTGATGGTGACTGTACAGAATTAGTTTGGGATTATTCCTTTCTCTTCGATTTTTTGGAAGAGTTTCAAAAGGATAGGTGTTAACTCTTCTCTAAATGTTTGATAGAATTTGCTTTTGAAGCAGTCTGGTCCTATAATTTTGTTTGTTGGAAAATTTTTAATCACAGTTTCAATTTCAGGACTTGTGATTGGTCTGTTCATATTTTCTTTATCTTCCTCATTCCATCTTGGAAGGTTGTACATTTCTAAGAATTTGTCCATTTCTTCTAGGTTGTCCATTTTATTGGCATATAGTTGCTTGTAGTTAGTCTCTTATGATGCTTTGTATTTTTGTGGTGTCTGTTGTTACTATTTTTTCATTTCTAATTTTATTGATTTGAGCCCTGCCACTTTTTTTCTTGTTGCGGCTGGCTAGAGGTTTATCAATTTTGTTTACCTTTTCAAAGAATCATCTTTTAGTTTAATTGATCTATTCTAATGTTTTCTTTATCTCTACTTCATTCATTTCTGCTCTGATCTTTATGATTGTTCCCTTCTGCTAACTGATTTTTGTATTTTTTTTTCTCTACTTGCCTTAGGAGTAAGGTTAGGTTGTTTATTTGAATTTTTTTTCACCTGAGGTAAGATTGTATCACTATAAACTGCCCTCTTAGAACTGCTTTTGCTGCGTCCCACAGGTATTGGATCATCGTGTTTTTGTTGTCATTTGTCTCTAGGTATGTTTTGATTTCCTCTTTGATTTCATCAGTGATCAATACGTTGTTTAGTAACATATTGTTTACCCTCCACGTGATTGTGATTTTACAGTTTTCTTTCCTTGTAGTTGATTTCTAATCTCATAGCGTTGTGGTTGACAAAGATGTTTGATATGATTTCAACTTTCTTAAGCTTACTGAGGCTTGCTTTGTGGCTGAGCATCTGATCTATCCTGGAGAATGTTCCATGTGCACTTGAGAAGAATGTGTATTCTGCTGCTTTGGGATGGAATGTTCTACAAATGTAAATTAAGTCCATCTGCTCTAATGTGTCATTTAAAGGCCTGTGTTTCCTTATTGATTATCTGTCTGGATTATCTGTCCATTGATGTAAGCAGGGTGTGAAAGTCCCCTACTATTATTGTGTTACTGTAGATTTCTCCTTTTATGGCTGTTAGCATTTGCCTTATATATTGTGGTGCTCCTATGTTGGGTACAGAGATATTTGCAATTATTATATACTCTTCTTGGATTAATCCCTTGGTCATTATGTAGTGTCCTTCTTTATCTCTTGTAACAGTCTTTATTTTAAACTCTATTTTGTCTCATATGAGTATCTCTACCCCAGCTTTCTATTGATTTTCATTTGCATGTAATACCTTTACATCCCCTCACTTTCAGTCTGCATGTGTCCCTAGATCTGAAGTGGGCCTCTTGTAGACAGCATATATACGGTTCTTGTTTTTGTATCCATTCAGTGAGTTTGTTTTTTTGGATGGAGCATCTAATCCATTTACATTTAAGGTAATTATCAATATGTATGCTCTTGATTGAGCCTCCTAGATAGCCTCATCCACCAGAGGGCAGAGAGCAGAAGCAAGAAGAGCTACAATACTGCAGCCTGTGGAACAAAAACCAAATTCACAGAAAGAGAGACAAGATGAAAGGCAGAGGGCTATGTACCACATGAAAGAACAAGATAAAACCCAAAAAAACAACTAAAGAAAGTGGAGATAGGCAATGTTCCAGAAAAAGAATTAAGAATAATAATAGTGAAGATGATCCAGGACCTCAGAAAAACAATGGAGGCAAAGTTCGAGAAGATGCAAGAAATGTTTAACAAAGACCTAGAAGAATTAAAGAACAAACAAACAGAGATGAACAATAAAATAACTGAAATGAAAACTACACTAGAAGGAATCAATAGCAGAATAACTGAGGCAGAAGAACGGATAAGTGACCTGAAAGACAGAATGGTGGAATTCACTGCTGCAGAACAGAATAAAGAAAAAAGAAAGAAAAGAAGTGAAGACAGACTAAGAGACCTCTGGGACAACATTAAACTCAACAACATTCGCATTATAGGGGTCCCAGAAGGAGAAGAGAGAGAGAAAGGACCTGAGAAAATATTTGAAGACATTATACTCGAAAACTTCCCTAACATGGGAAAGGAAATAGCCACCGAGGTCCCGGAAGCACAGCAAGTCCCATACAGGATAACCCAAGGAGAAACAAGCCGAGACACATAGTAATCAAATGGGCAAAAATTAAAGACAAAGAAAAATTATTGAAAGCAGCAAGGGAAAAATGACAAATAACATACAAGGGAACTCCCATAAGGTTAAAAGCTGATTTCTCAGCAGAAACTCTACAAGCCAGAAGGGAATGGCATGATATACTTAAAGTGATGAAAAGAAGAAACTAAAACCAAGATTACTCTACCCGGCAAGGATCTCATTCAGATTCGATGGAGAAATCAAAAGCTCTACAGACAAGCAAAAGCTAAGAGAATTCAGCACCACCAAACCAGCTCTACAACAAATGCTAAAGAAACTTCTCTAAGTGGGAAATACAAGAGAAGAAAATGATCTACAAAAACAAACCCAAAACAATTAAGAAAATGGTCATAGGAACATACATATCGATAATTACCTTAAACATGAATGGATTAAAAGCTCCAACCAAAAGACACAGGCTTGTTGAATGGAAACAAAAACAAGACCCATATATATGCGGTCTACAAGAGACCCACTTCAAACCTAGGGACACATACAGACTGAAAGTGAGGGGATGGAAAAATATATTCCATGCAAATGGAAATCAAAAGAAAGCTGGAGTAGCTATACTCATATCAGATAAAATAGGCTTTAAAATAAAGAATGTTACAAGAGACAAAGAAGGACACTACATAATGATCAAGGGATCAATCCAAGAAGAAGATATAACAATTATAAATATATATGCACCCAACATAGGAGCACCTCAATACATAAGGCAACTGCTAGCAGCTATAAAACAGGAAATCGACAGTAACACAGTACAAGTGAGGGACTTTAACACCTCACTTACACCAATGGACAGATCATCCAAAAGGAAAATAAATAAGGAAACAGAAGCTTTAAATGACACAATAGACCAGATTCATTTAATTGATATATATAAGACATTCCATCCAAAAACAGCAGATTACACTTTCTTCTCAAGTGAGCACGGAATATTCTCCAGGATAGATCACATCTTGGGTCACAAATCAAGCCTCAGTAAATTTAAGAAAATTGAAATCATATCAAGCATCTTTTCTGACCACAACGCTATGAGATTAGAAGTGAATTACAGGGAAAAAAACGTAAAAAACACAAACACATGGAGGCTAAACAATACGGTACTAAATAACCAAGAGATCACTGAAGAAATCAAAGGGGGAATCAAAAAATACCTAGAGACAAATGACAATGAAAACACGACGATCCATAATCTATGGGATGCAGCAAAAGCATTTCTAAGAGGGAAGTTTATAGCTATACAAGCCTACCTCAAGAAACAAGAAAAATCTCAAGTAAACAATCTAACCTTACACCTAAAGGAAGTAGAGAAAGAAGAACAAACAAAGCCCAAAGTTCGCAGAAGGAAAGAAATCATAAATATCAGAGCAGAAATAAATGAAATAGAAACAAATAAAACAATAGCAAAGATCAATAAAACTAAAAGCTGTTTCTTTGAGAAGATAACCAAAATTGATAAAGCATTAGCCAGAGTCATCAAGGAAAAGGGGGAGAGGACTCAATTCAATAAAATTAGAAATGAAAAAGGAGAAGTTACAACAGACACTGCAGAAATACAAAGAATCCTAAGAGACTACTACAAGCAACTCTATGCCAATAAAATGGACAACCTGGAAGAAATGGACAAATTCTTAGAAAGGTATAATCTTCCAAGACTGAACCAGGAGGAAACAGAAAATATGAACAGACCAATCACAAGTAATGAAATTGAAACTGTGATTAAAAATCTTCCAACAAACAAAAGTCCAGGACCAGATGGCTTCACAGGTGAATTCTATCAAACATTTAGAGAAGAGCTAACACCCATCCTTCTCAAACTCTTCCAAAAAATTAGAGAGGAAGGAACGCTCCCAAACGCATTCTGTGAGGCCACCATCACCCTGATACCAAAACCAGACAAAGATGCTACAAAAAAGGAAAATTACACACCAATACCACTGATGGATATAGATTCAAAAATCCTCAACAAAATACTAGCAAACAGAATCCAACAACATATTAAAAGGATCATACACCACGATCAAGTGGGATTTATCCCAGGGATGCAAGGATTCTTTAATGTACACAAATCAATCAATGTGATACACCATATTAACAAATTGAAGAATAAAAACCATATGATCATCTCAATAGATGCAGAAAAAGCTTTTGACAAAATTCAACTCCCATTTATGAAAAAAACTCTCCAGAAAGTGGGCATAGAGGGAACCTACCTCAACATAATAAAGGCCATATATGACAAGCCCACAGCAAACATCATTCTCAATGGTGAAAAACTGAAAGCATTTCCGGTAAGATCAGGAACAAGACAAGGATGTCCACTCTTGCCATTATTATTCAACATAGTTTTGGAAGTCCTAGCCATGGCAATCAGAGAAGAAAAAGAAATAAAAGGAATACAAACTGGAAAAGAAGAAGTAAAACTGTCGCTGTTTGCAGATGACATGATACTGTACATAAAGAATCCTAAAAATGCCACCAGAAAACTACTAGAGCTAATCAGTGAATTTTGTAAATTTGCAGGATACAAAATTAATGCACATAAATCTCTTGCATTGCTATACACTAATGATGAAATATCTGAAATAGAAATTATGGAAAAACTCCCATTTTCCATTGCAACAAAAAGAATAAAATACCTAGGAATAAACCTACCTAGGGAGACAGAAGACCTGCATGCAGAAAACTATAAGACACTGATGAAAGAAGTTAAAGATGATACCAACAGATGGAGAGATATACCATGTTCTTGGATTGGAAGAGTCAATATTGTGAAAATGACTATACTACCCAAAGCAATCTACAGATTCAATGAAATCTCTATCAAATTACCAATGGCATTTTTTACGGAACTAGAACAAATCACCTTAAAGATTGTATGGAGATACAAAAGACCCCGAATAGCTAAAGCAGTCTTGAGGGAAAAAAACGGAGCTGGAGGAATCAGACTCCCTGACTTCAGACTATACTACAAAGCTACAGTAATCAAGACAGTATGGTATTGGCACAAAAGCAGAGACATAGATCAATGGAACAAGATAGACAGCCCAGAGATAAACCCACGCACCTATGGTCAACTAATCTATGACAAAGGAGGGAAAGATATACAATGGAGAAAAGACAGTCTCTTCAATAAGTGGTGCTGGGAAAACTGGACAGCTACATGTAAAAGAATGAAATTAGAACACTCCCTTACACCATACACAAAAAGAAACTCAAAATGGATTACAGACCTAAATGTAAACCCGGACACTATCAAACTCTTAGAGGAAACATAGGAAGAACACTCTTTGACATAAATCACAGCAAGATCTTTCTTGATCCACCTCCTAGAGTAATGGAAATAAAAATAAAAATAAAAAAATGGGACCTAATGAAACTTCAAAGCTTTTGCTCAGCAAAGGAAACCATAAACAAGATGAAAAGACAACCCTCAGAATGGGAGAAAATATTTTCAAACGAATCAATGGACAAAGGATCAATCTCCAAAATATATAAACAGCTCATGCAGCTCAATATTAGAGAAACAAACAACCCAATCCAAAAATGGGCAGAAGACCTAGGTAGACATTTCTCCAAAGAAGACATACAGATGGCCAAGAAGCACATGAAAAGCTGCTCAACATCACTAATTATTAGAGAAATGCAAATCAAAACTACAAAGAGGTACCACCTCACACTGGTTAGAATGAGGATCATCAGAAAATCAACAACAAATGCTGGAGAGGGTGTGGAGAAAAGGGAACCCTCTTGCACTGTTGGTGGGAATGTAAATTGATACAGCCACTATGGAGAACAGTATGGAGGTTCCTTAAAAAACTAAAAATAGAATTACCATATGACCCAGCAATCCCACTACTGGGCATATACCCAGAGAAAACCACAATTTAAAAAGATACATGCACCCCAATGTTCATTGCAGCACTATTTACAATAGCCAGGTCATGGAATCAACCTAAATGCCCATCGACAGACGAATGGATAAAGAAGTTGTGGTACATATATACAATGGAATATTACTCAGCCATAAAAAGGAACGAAATTGAGTCATTTGTTGAGACGTGGATGGACCTAGAGACTGTCATACAGAGTGAAGTAAGTCAGAAAGAGAAAAACAAATATAGTATATTAACGCATGTATGTGGAACCTAGAAAAATGGTACAGATGAACCGGTTTGCAGGGCAGAATTTGAGACACAGATGTAGAGAACAAACGTATGGACACCAAGGGGGGAAAACCGCTGTGGGGTGGGGATGGTGGTGTGCTGAATTGGGCAATTGGGATTGACATTTATACACTGATGTGTATAAAATTGATGACTAATAAGAACCTGCAGTATAAAAAACAAACAAACAAAAATAGAAAAAAAATGTATGTTCTTATTGCCATTTTATTAATTCTTTTGGGCTTTTTTTTTTAACATCTTTATTGGAGTATAATTGCTTTACAATGGTGTGTTAGTTTCTGCTTTATAACAAAGTGAATCAGTTATACATATACATATGTTCCCATATCTCTTCCCTCTTGCATCTCCCTCCCTCCCACCATCCCTATCCCGCCCCTCTAGGTGGTCACAAAGCACTGAACTGATCTCCCTGTGTTATGTGGCTGCTTCTCACTAGCTATCTATTTTATGTTTGGTAGTGTATATATGTCCATGCCACTCTCTCACTTTGTCACAGCTTACCCTTCCCCCTCCCCATATCCTCAAGTCCATTCTCTAGTAGGCCTGTGTCTTTATTCCCGTCTTACCCCTAGGTTCTTCATGACCTTTTTTTATTTCTTAGATTCCATATATATGTGTTAGCATAAGGTATTTGTTTTTCTCTTTCTGACTTACTTCACTCTGTATGACAGACTCTAGGTCCATCCACCTCACTACAAATAAATCAATTTCGTTTCTTTTTATGGCTGAGTAATATTCCATTGTATATATGTGTGGGGCCTGTTTTTGTAGGTTGTTTTTCTTCCCTTCCTCTTTTGTTCTCTTGTGCTTTGATAAGTATCTTTAATGTTGTGTTTGGATTGCTTTTTCTTTTTCTGTATGTATACCTATTGTAGATTTTTGGTTTGTGGTTCTTATGAGGTTTTGATAAAGTAGTCTACAAATATATATATATATATATATATATATACAAGATTTTTTTAAGTTTTTGGTGTCTTAATTACAATTTCCAATATCTTGCATTTGTATTCTCCTCTTCTCACCATTGCTGGTTTTGATATCATATTTGTGTGTGGATCATTTCCTACCTTTACCGTATATTTGCTTTTACTGCTTTTACTGGTGACCTTTCCCATTCGTAATATTCTTGTTTCTAGTTGTGTCCTTTTCTTTTCTGCCTAGAGAAGTTCCTTTAGGATTTGTTGTAAAGCTGGTTTGGTGGTACTGAATTCCCTTAGTTTTTGCTTATCTGTAAAGCTTTTGCTTTCTCTGTCAAATCTAAGCGAGAACCTTGCTGGGTAGAATATTCTCGGTTGTAGGTTTTTCCCTTTCATCATTTTAAATATATCAAGCCACTCCCTTGTGGCCTGCAGAGTTTCTGCTGAAAATTCAGCTGATAACTTTATCGGGATTCCCTTGTATGTTATTTGTTACTTTTCACTTGTTGCTTTTAATATTTTCTCTTTGTCTCTAATTTTTGTCAGTTTGATTAATGTGTCTCGTCATGTTCCCCCTTGGGCTTATCCTGTATGTGACCCTCTGCACTTCCTTTACCTGAGTGAGTGTTTCCTTTCCCATGTTATGGAAGTTTTCTGCTATAATCTCTTCCAATATTGTCTCAGCCCCTTTCTCTGTCTCTTCTTTTTCTAGGAACCCTATAATGTGAATATTGGCATGTTTAATGTTGTCCCAGAGGTCTCTGAGACTGCCCTTGTTTCTTTTTTTTTTTAATATATTTTTGGCTGCATTGGGTCTTCTTTGCTGCACACGGCCTTTCTCTAGTTGCAGTGAGTGTGGGCTACTCTTCATTGTGGTGCACGAGCTTCTCATTTTGGTGGCTTCTCTTGTTGTGGAGAATGGGCTCTAGGCATGTGGGCTTCAGTAGTTGTGGTGTGCGGGCTCAGTAGTTGTGGCTCATGGGCTGTAAAGTGCAGGCTCAGTAGTTGTGGCACATAGGCTTATTTGCTCCACGGCATGTGGGATCTTCCCTGACCAGGGCTCGAACCTCTGTCCCCTGCATTGGCAGGAGGATTCTTAAATGCTGCGCCACCAGGGAAGCCCTGTCCTTGTTTCTTTTCATATTTTTAAAATTCTGTTCTGCAGGAGCAATTTCCACCACTCTGTCTTCCAGCTCACTTATTCGTTATTCTGCCTCATTTATTCTGCTATTGATTCTTTCTTGTGTATTTTTCATTTCAATTATCATATAGTTCATCTCTGTGTGTTTGTTCTTTAAATTTTGTAGTTCTTTGTTAAACATTTCTTGTATCTTCTCGGTCTGTGCCTACAATCTCTTTCCGAGATCTTGGATCATCGTTATTATCATTACTCTCAATTTGTATCTCCACTTCACTTAGTCGTTCTTCTGGGTTTTTATCTTGTTCCTTCATTTGGAACATATTTTTCTGCTGTCTCATTTTGTCTAAATTTCTATGTGTGTGGTCTCGTTTCTGCCGGCTACATGGTTGTAGTTCCTCTTACTTCTGGTTTCTGCCCCCTGTTGGGTGAGATTGGTCCAGGGACTTGTGCAAGCTTCCTGGTGGGAGGGACTGTTGCCTTCCCACTGGTGGTTATAGCTGGGTTTATCCTTCTGGTTGGCAGGGTCATGTCAAGGGATGTGTTTAAAGGTGTCTGTGAGCTCCGTACCACTTTATACAGGCTGTCTGCTGATGGGTGGGGCTGTGTTTCCACCCTGCTGGTTGTTTGGCCTGAGGTGTCCCAGTACTGGAGCCTGCAGGCTGTTGGATGTAGCCAGGTCTTGGTGTCAAAATGGCAACCTCCAGGAGAGCTCACACCAATCAATATTCCCTGGGGCCTTTCCACCAGTTTGCTTGACCCCTCAGTGAGCCACAGCCAACTCCTGTCTCCCCAGGAGATCTTCCAAGGCCCACAGACCGGTCCAGCCCAGGCTCTTATGGAGTCAGAGGTTTGTGCTGAGTCCCAGTGCATGTCAAACTTTGTGTGCACCCTCCAAGAATGGAGTCTCTGTTTCCCCCTGTCCTGTGTAACTTCTGTACTCAAGCCCCACTGGCCTTCAATGCCAAATGCTCTGGGGTCTCCTCCTCCCAATGCCAGACTCTCAGGCTGGGGAGCTTGACGTGGAGCTCAGGTCTCTCACTCCTGGGGTAGAAACTCTGCAATATACTTATTTTCCAGTTTGTGGGTTGCCCACCTGGTGGGTATGGCGTTTGATTATATTGTGAAAGTGCCCATCCTACCATCTTGTGATTTCTTCTGTATCGTTGGATGTAAAATATCTTTTTTGGTATGTTCCAGTCTTTTTTGTTGATGGTTGTTCAGCAGGTAGCTGTGACTTTGATGTTTTTGTGAGAGGAGGTGAGCTCAAGTCCTTCTACTCAGTCATCTTTTCAGTAATTGAAGGGCTGCTTTTAGTTTGGATGCTTGCTGCATCTTTCCTCAGTGTGTGCTGGCCATTATCCCCTTGATATGGGGTGTGCAGTTGCAGCGGCCCTTGCACACTCACAGGATGGCAGGGGCAGTGATTACGGCGTGTTCACAGGTGTCCCAGCAGCAGTTGTGGTCTGCCCACCCCCAGACAGTGGGAGCAGCGATTGGCACCTGCTCCCAGGTCTCTTAGCAGCAGCAGTGGCCCGTGCACTCCTGCAACAGCAGGGCTAGCATTTAGTGCCTGCTCATGGCACGTGTGCTCTCCTGGTACAGTGGTGGCAGCACTTGGCTCATGTTCATGGGTGTCTTAGTGGGGGAGGGGGGCGGTGTCCTCCTGTACAGTGAGGGCAGCACTTGGTGCCTGCTCGCGGGTCTTGTAGCAGCAGCAGCGGCCCGCACACTCTGGAGACAGTGGGGGCAGCACTTGACCCCTGCTTGCAGGTCTCATATTAGTGGCCCAGGATGGTGGTGGTGTCTCATGCCCACTCACAGAGCACGTGTAGGCAGTGTCCTGTTGCCTGAGAGTGTGCAAAGGGAAAGAAGTGCCTATGGCAGTCCCACCCTTCTCTTTGTGGGACCCCAACAATGGAGTCTTGCCTCTCTAGCCAGGCCCAGGCTTCTTCCGAGTATACCTCAGTTGCCACACTCCAGCCTCTTCAACCTGTCTCCACACAGCCAACCCTGGTCCTGTCCCTGGGTCTGACCTCTGAAGCCCGAGCTTCACCATCTAGCCCCTGCCCACATTGGCAGACAAGTGTCTCAGTCTGGGGAGTGCAGGGCGGTGGTACCCACTATCTGTGCTGGTCGGTCTCCATTTTGCCTACTGAAAACCAGTTGCTGCACTCTCCTCCAAGACTCCAAAGCTCCCCATCCATCCAGGCTGGTCGTCCCACCAATGAGGTGACTTCCCTAGGTGTGAGAACCTTTCCTCCTTCACAGCTCCCTCCCTGGGGAGCTGGTCCCATCTAGATTCCTTTCTTTCTCTCTCTCTTTTTTTTCCCTTTTGTCCTACCCATTTACATGGAAGTTGTCTTGCTCTTTTGGAAGTCTGAGGTCTTCTGCCAGCATTCAGTAGATGTTCTGTGTGAATCGTCCTACTCCTCTGCCATCTTGATCACTCCTTGATTTCTCTTTCTGATATTTCATTATTAGTGTCTTGGAGGAGTGTGCTTGTGTGGGAGAATCCTTATACAATCTGTGTGCCCAGTGGTTTAGTGGGAGAGCTGGATCTGACATGAGCATGAGTCACATCTTTCCCCAGGGTGTTCTAACAGCTAGCACCTTGGTAGGAGCTGTGTCTGGAGATGGAGAAGCTACAGCCAGAGCCAAATGTGAGCTGGAACTTCTGTGCTGCTCAGTGACCAACACCACCCTATTTGAGTTGGTCCCAAGCTGTTGAATCAGAATATATGTAGGTCAGGTCTGAGCCGGTTCCCTTCCCTCTAAGTGTGTGCTCTCCCCACCTTGAAACACTGGCACCTTTGCCCCAGAAGGAAGCAGTGCTGGGGCAAGTGGTTCTTGAGCATGTGTTCTGCATGGATCTGGGCACTGGCTGTTGCAGCCTCGGTCCCAGCCCCAGTCAAAATCCCAAGCCACTCCTGATGTGCTGCCTCTGTAAGCACCAGTAATGGCTACCACTGTCCCCATTCAGATGCCATTCCAAGTCTGCATCCATTCTGTCCCATACAACTGAACTCTTCTTTGCCCTGAGCAGCCCTTGCCCTAGTGTGGAGCTGTGCTATAAAGCAAGCAGGGCCAGAGCAGACACTTGGCTCAGGCTGGGGTGCATTGTGAGGCAGTCATGAGAAATGGGCCAGAGTCTGATGCAGTTTCAATCTACTTTCTCCATCTTATTTTTTTAATGGAATAGTATGGAACCTTTTAAAAGAAGACCATATTAACTTGAAAAATGTTAATGATATACAATTAATTTTTTAAAAAGACCCAGAGGGGTCGGGGCAAGATGGCGGAAGAGTAAGACGCGGAGATCACCTTCCTTCCCACAGATACATTAGAAATACATCTACACGTGGAACTGCTCCTACAGAACACCCACTGAACACTGGCAGAAGACGTCAGACCTCCTAAAAGGCAAGAAACTCCCCACGTACTTGGGTAGGGCAAAAGAAAAAAGAAATAACAGAGACAAAAGAATAGGGACGGGACCTGAACCAGTGGGAGGGAGCCGTGAAGGAGGAAAGGTTTCCACACACTAGGAAGCCCCTTCGCGGGCGGAGACTGCGGGTGGCAGAGGGGGGAAGCTTCGGAGCCACGGAGGAGAGCGCAGCCACAGGGGTGCGGAAGGAAAAGCAGAGAGACTCCCGCACAGAGGATCGGTGCCTAGCAGCACTCACCAGCCCGAGAGGCTTGTCTGCTCACCCGCCGGGGCGGGCGGGGCCTAGGAGCTTTGGTCGGATCCGGATCGCAGGGAGAGGACTGGGGTTGGCGGCATGAACACAGCCTGAAGGGGTTAGCGCACCACAGCTAGCCGGGAGGGAGTCCAGGAAAAAGTCTGCAGCTGCCGAAGAGGCAAGAGACTTTTTCTTGCCACTTTGTTTCACGGAGCGCAAGGAGAGGGTATTCAGAGAGCTGCCTAAACGAACTCCAGAGACGGGCGCGAGCCGCGGCTATCAGCGCGGACCCCAGAGACGGGCATGAGAGGCTAAGGCTGCTGCTGCTGCCACCAAAAAGCCTGTGTGCGAGCACAGGTCACTCTCCACACTGCTCCTCCTGGGAGCCGGTGCAGCCCGCCACGGCCAGGCTCCCGTGATCCGGGGACAACTTCCCTGGGAGAATGCACGGTGCGCCTCGGGCTGGTGCAATGTCACGCTGGCCTCTACTGCCGCAGGCTCGCCCTGCATCCATATCCTTCCCTCCCCCCCCCCCGCCTGAGTGAGCCAGAGCCCCCGAAGCAGCTGCTCCTTTAACCCCGTTCTGTCTGGGCGGGAAACAGATGCCCTCAGGCGACCTACATGCAGAGGCGGGTCCAAATCCAAAGCTGAACCCCGGGAGCTGTGCGAACAAAGAAGAGAAAGGGAAATCTCTCCCAGCAGCCTCAGAAGCAGCGGATTAAAACTCCACAAAGCTGGGATTAACCAAGCTGGCAGAGTAGAAGGACGTGCTCTCACTCCCTCTTGCGAGAGCACCAGAATCACAACTGGCTGCTGGACAATCATCGACAGGAAGACACTGGACTTCACCAAGGAGGATACCCCACGTCCAAGGACAGAGGAGAAGCCACAGTGAGACGGTAGGAGGGGCGCAATCAGAGTAAAATCAAATCCCATAACTGCTGGGTGGGTGACTCACAGACTGGCGAGCACTTATACCACAGAAGTCCACCCACTGGAGTGAACGTTCTGAGCCCCACGTCAGGCTTCCCAACCTGGGGGTCTGGCAAAGGGAGGAGGAATTCATAGAGAATCAGACTTTGAAGCCTAGTGGGAATTGATTGCAGGACTTCGACAGGACTGGGGGAAACAGAGACCCCACTCTTGGAGGGCGCACACAAAATAGTGTGTGCATCGGGACCCAGGGGAAGGAGCAGTGACCCTGGGGGAGACTGAACCAGACATAACTGCTGGTGTTGGGGGGTCTCCTGCAGAGGCGGGGGCTGGCTCTGTTTCACCGTGGGGACAAGGACACTGGCAGCGGAGGTTCTGGGAAGTACTCCTTGGCATGAGCCCTCCCAGAGTCTGCCATTAGCCGCACCAAAGAGCCCAGGTAGGCTCCAGTGTTTGGTTGCCTCAGGCAAAACAACCAACAGGGAGGGAACCCAGCCCCACCCAGCAACAGTCAAGTGGATTAAAGTTTTATGGAGCTCTGACCGCCACAGCAACAGTCAGCTCTACCCACCTCCAGAGCCTCCCATCAAGCCTCTTAGATAGCCTCAACCACCAGAGGGCAGACAGCAGAAGCAAGAAAAACTACAGTCCTGCAGCCTGTGGAACAGAAACCACATTTAGAGAAAGATAGACAAGATGAAAAGGCAGAGGGCTATATACCAGGTGAAGGAACAAGAAAAAACCCCAGAAAAACAACTAAATGAAGTGGAGATAAGCAACCTTCCAGAAAAAGAATTCAGAATAATGATAGTGAAGATGATCCAGGACCTCGGAATAAGAATGGAGGCAAAGATTGAGAAGATGCAAGAAATGATTAACAAAGACCTAGAAGAACTAACGAACAAACAAACAGAGATGACCAATACAATAACTGAAATGAAAACTACACTAGAAGGAATCAATAGTAGAATAACTGAGGCAGAAGAACGGATAAGTGACCTGGAAGACAGAATGGTGGAATTCACTGCTGCGGAACAGACTAAAGAAAAAAGAATGAAAAGAAATGAAGACAGCCTAAGAGACCTGTGGGACAACATTAAACGCAACAACATTCGCATTATAGGGGTCCCAGAAGGAGAAGAGAGAGAGAAAGGACCAGAGAAAATATTTGAAGAGATTATAGTCGAAAACTTCCCTAACATGGGAAAGGAAATAGCCACCCAAGTCCAGGAAGTGCAGAGAGTCCCATACAGGATAAACCCAAGGAGAAACACGCCGAGACACATAGTAATCAAAGTGGCAAAAATTAAAGACAAAGAAAAATTATTGAAAGCAGCAAGGGAAAAACGAGAAATAACATACAAGGGAACTCCCATAAGGTTAACAGCTGATTTCTCAGCAGAAACTCTACAAGCCAGAAGGGAGTGGCATGATATACTTAAAGTGATGAAAGGGAAGAACCTACAACCAAGATTACTCTACCCGGCAAGGATCTCATTTAGATTTGATGGAGAAATCAAAAGCTTTACAGACAAGCAAAAGCTAAGAGAATTCAGCACCACCAAACCAGCTCTACTACAAATGTTAAAGGAACTTCTCTAAGTGGGAAACACAAGAGAAGAAAAGGACCTACAAAAACAAACCCAAAACAATTAAGAAAATGGTCATAGGAACATACATATCGATAATTACCTTAAACGTGAATGGATTAAATGCTCCAGCCAAAAGACACAGTCTTGCTGAATGGATACAAAAACAAGACCCATATATATGCTGTCTACAAGAGACCCACTTTAGACCTAGGGACACATACAGACTGAAAGTGAGGGGATGGAAAAAGATATTCCATGCAAATGGAAATCAAAAGAAAGCTGGAGTAGCTATACTCATATCAGATAAAATAGACTTTAAAATAAGGAATGTTACAAGAGACAAGGAAGGACACTACATAATGATCAAGGGGTCAATCCAAGAAGACGATATAACAATTATAAATATATATGCACCCAACATAGGAGCACATCATTACATAAGGCAACTGCTAACAGCTATAAAAGAGAAAATTGACAGTAACACAATAATAGTGGGGGACTTTAACACCTCACTTACACCAATGGACAGATCATCCAAAATGAAAATAAATAAGGAAACAGAAGCTTTAAATGACACAATAGACCAGATAGATTTAATTGATATTTATAGGACATTCCATCCAAAAACAGCAGATTACACGTTCTTCTCAAGTGTGCACGGAACATTATCCAGGATAGATCACATCTTGGGTCACAAATCAAGCCTCAGTAAATTTAAGAAAATTGAAATCACATCAAGCATCTTTTCTGACCACAACGCTATGAGATTAGAAATGAATTACAGGGGAAAATACGTAAAAAACACAAACACATGGAGGCTAAACAATACGTTACTAAATAACCAAGAGATCACTGAAGAAATCAAAGAGGAAACCAAAAAATACCTAGAGACAAATGACAATGAAAACACGACGACCCAAAACTTATGGGATGCAGCAAAAGCAGTTCTAAGAGGGAAGTTTATAGCTATACAAGCCTACCTAAAGAAACAAGAAAAATCTCAAGTAAACAATCTAACCTTACACCTAAAGAAACTAGAGAAAGAAGAACAAAAAAACCCAAAGTTAGCAGAAGGAAAGAAACCATAAAGATCAGAGTGGAAATAAATGAAATAGAAACAAAGAAAACAATAGCAAAGATCAATAAAACTAAAAGCTGGTTCTTTGAGAAGATAAACAAAATTGATACACCATTAGCCAGACTCATCAAGAAAAAGAGGGAGAGGACTCAAATCAATAAAATCAGAAATGAAAAAGGAGAAGTTACAACAGACACAGCAGAAATACAAAGCATCCTAAGAGACTACTAAAAGCAAATTTATGCCAATAAAATGGACAACCTGGAAGAAATGGACAAATTCTTAGAAAGGTATAACCTTCAAAAACTGAACCAGGAAGAAGCAGAAAATATGAACAGACAAATCACAAGTAATGAAATTGAAACTGTGATTAAAAATCTTCTAACAAACAAAAGTCCAGGACCAGATGGCTTCACAGGTGAATTCTATCAAACATTTAGAGAAGAGCTAACACCTATCCTTCTCAAACTCTTCCAAAAAATTGCAGAGGAAGGAACACTCCTAAACTCATTCTATGAGGCCACCATCACCCTGATACCAAAACCAGACAAAGACACTACAAAAAAAGAAAATTACAGACCAATATCACTGATGAATATAGATGCAAAAATCCTCAACAAAATACTAGCAAACAGAATCCAACAGCACATTAAAAGGATCATACACCACGATCAAGTGGGATTTATCCCAGGGATGCAAGGATTCTTCAATATACGCAAATCAATCAATGTGATACACCATATTAACAAATTGAAGAATAAAACCCATATGATCATCTCAATAGATGCAGAAAAAGCTTTTGACAAAATTCAACACCCATTTATGATAAAAACTCTCCAGAAAGTGGGCATAGAGGGAACCTACCTCAACATAATAAAGGCCATATATGACAAACCCATAGCAAACATCATTCTCAATGGTGAAAAACTGAAAGCATTTCCTCTAAGATCAGGAACGAGACAAGGATGTCCACTCTCACCACTATTATTCAACATAGTTCTGGAAGTCCTAGCCACGGCAATCAGAGAAGAAAAAGAAATAAAAGGAATACAAATTGGAAAAGAAGAAGAAAAGCTGTCACTATTTGCAGATGACATGATACTATACATAGAGAATCCTAAAACTGCCACCAGAAAACTGCTAGAGCTAATTAATGAATATGGTAAAGTTGCAGTATACAAAATTAATGCACAGAAATCTCTTGCATTCCTATACATTAATGATGAAAAATCTGAAAGAGAAACTATGGAAACACTCCCATTTACCATTGCAACAAAAAGAATAAAATACCTAGGAATAAACCTACCTAGGGAGACAAAAGACCTGTATGCAGAGAACTATAAGACACTGATGAAAGAAATTAAAGATGATACCAACAGATGGAGAGATATACCATGTTCTTGGATTGGAAGAATCAACATTGTGAAAATGACTATACTACCCAAAGCAATCTACAGATTCAATGCAATCCCTATCAAATTACCAATGGCATTTTTCATGGAGCTAAAACAAATCATCTTAAAATTTGTATGGAGACACAAAAGACCCCGAATAGCCAAAGCAGTCTTGAGGGAAAAAAACGGAGCTGGAGGAATCAGACTCCCTGACTTCAGACTATACTACAAAGCTACAGTAATCAAGACAATATGGTACTGGCACAAAAACAGAAACATAGATCAATGGAACAAGATAGAAAGCCCAGAGATAAACCCACGCACCTATGGTCAACTAATCTATGACAAAGGAGGCAAAGATATACAATGGAGAAAAGACAGTCTCTTCAATAAGTGGTGCTGGGAAAACTGGACAGCTACATGTAAAAGAATGAAATTAGAATACTCCCTAAAACCATACACAAAAATAAACTCAAAATGGATTAGAGACCTAAATGTAAGACTGGACACTATAAAACTCTTAAAGGAAAACATAGGAAGAACACTCTTTGACATAAATCACAGCAAGATCTTTTTTGATCCACCTCCTAGAGTAATGGAAATAAAAACAAAAATAAACAAATGGGACCTAATGAAACTTCAAAGCTTTTGCACAGCAAAGGAAACCATAAACAAGACGAAAAGGCATCCCTCAGAATGGGAGAAAATATTTGCAAACGAATCAACGGACAACGGATTAATCTCCAAAATATATAAACAGCTCATGCAGCTCAATATTAAAGAAACAAACACCCCAATCCAAAAATGGGCAGAAGACCTAAATAGACATTTCTCCAAAGAAGACATACAGACGGCCACGAAGCACATGAAAAGATGCTCAACATCACTAATTATTAGAGAAATGCAAATCAAAACTACAATGAGGCATCACCTCACACCAGTTAGAATGGGCATCATCAGAAAATCTACAAACAACAAATGCTGGAGAGGGTGTAGAGAAAAGGGAACCCTCTTGCACTGTTGGTGGGAATGTAAATTGATACAGCCACTATGGAGAACAATATGGAAGTTTCTTAAAAAACTAAAAATAGAATTACCATATGACCCAGCAATCCCACTACTGGGCATATACCCAGAGAAAACCGTAATTCAAAAAGACACATGCACCCGAATGTTCATTGCAGCACTATTTACAATAGCCAGGTCATGGAAGCAACCTAAATGCCCATCAACAAACGAATGGATAAAGAAGTTGTGGTACATATATACAATGGAATGTTACTCAGCCATAAAAAGGAACGAAATTGAGTCATTTGTTGAGACGTGGATGGACCTAGAGACTGTCATACAGAGTGAAGTAAGTCAGAAAGAGAAAAACAAATATAGTATATTAACGCATGTATGTGGAACCTAGAAAAATGGTACAGATGAGCCAGTTTGCAGGGCAGAAGTTGAGACACAGACGTAGAGAACAGACATATGGACACCAAGGGGGGAAAACTGCAGTGGGGTGGGGATGGTGGTGTGCTGAATTGGGCGATTGGGATTGACATGTATACACTGATGTGTATAAAATTGATGACTAATAAGAACCTGCAGTATAAACAAACAAACAAAAAAACTAAAAAAATAAAAAACTCCACAAACAACTTGATGTGCCTGCATCTGTTGAATACCTGAATAGACAACGAATCATCCCAAATTCAGGAGGTGGACTTTGGGAGCAGGATATATTAATTTTTCCCCTTTTCCTTTTTCTGTGAGTGTATATGTGTATGCTTTTGGGTGAGATTTTGTCTGTATAGCTTTGCTTTATACTAGCTTTATTTTATTTTATTTTATCCTCTTTCTTTCTTTCTTTCTATTTTTTCTCCCTTTTACTCTGAGCCGTGTGGATGAAAGGCTCTTGGTGCTCCAGCCAGGCATCAGGGCTGTGCCTCTGAGGTGGGAGAGCCAACTTCAGGACACTGGTCCACAAGAGACCTCCCAGCTCCACGTAATACCAAATGGTGAAAATCTCTCAGAGATCTCCATCTCAACATCAAGACCCAGCTTCACTCAATGACCATCAAGCTACAGTGCTGGACACCCTATGCCAAACAACTAGCAAGACAGGAACACAGCCCCATCCATTAGCAGAGAGGCTGCCTAAAATCATAATAAGGCCACAGACACCCCAAAACACACCACCAGACGTGGACCTGCCCACCAGAAAGACAAGATCCAGCCTCATCCACCAGAACACAGGCACTAGTTCCCTCCACCAGGAAGCCTACACAAGCCACTGAACCAACCTTAGCCACTGGGGACAGATACCAAAAACAACAGGAACTACGAACCTGCAGCCTGTGAAAAGGAGACCCCAAACACAGTAAGATAAGCAAAATGAGATGACAGAAAAACACGCAGCAGATGAAGGAGCAGGATCAAAACACACCAGACCTAACAAATGAAGAGGAAATAGGTAGTCTACCTGAAAAAGAATTCAGAATAATGATAGTAAGGATGATCCAAAATATTGGAAATAGAATAGACAAAATGCAAGAAACATTTAACAAGGACGTAGAAGAACTAAAGAGGAAACAAGCAATGATGAAAAACACAATAAATGAAATTAAAAATACTCTAGATGGGATCAATAGCAGAATAACTGAGGCAGAAGAACGGATAAGTGACCTGGAAGATAAAATGATGAAAATAACTACTGCAGAGCAGAATAAAGAAAAAAGAATGAAAAGAAATGAGGACAGTCTCAGAGACCTCTGGGACAACATTAAACGCACCAACATTCGAATTATAGGGGTCCCAGAAGAAGAAGAGAAAAAGAAAGGGACTGAGAAAATATTTGAAGAGATTATAGTTGAAAACTTCCCTAATATGGGAAAGGAAATAGTTAATCAAGTCCTGGAGGCACAGAGAGTCCCATACAGGATAAATCCAAGGAGAAACACGCCAAGACACATATTAATCAAACTATCAAAAATTAAATATAAAGAAAACATAATAAAAGCAGCAAGGGAAAGAAAACAAATAACACACAAGGGAATCCCCATAAGGTTAAGAGCTGATCTTTCAGCAGAAACCTTGCAAGCCAGAAGGGAGTGGCAAGACATATTTAAAGCGATGAAGGAGAAAACCCTACAACCAAGACTACTCTACCCAGCAAGGATCTCATTCAGATTTGATGGAGAAATTAAAACCTTTACAGACAAGCAAAAGCTGAGAGAGTTCAGCACCACCAAACCAGCTTTACAACAAATGCTAAAGGAACTTCTCTAGGCAAGAAACACAAGAGAAGGAAAACACCTACAATAACAAACCCAAAACATTTAAGAAAATGGGAATAGGAACATACATATCGATAATTACCTTAAATGTAAATGGATTAAATGGTCCCACCAAAAGACACAGACTGGCTGAATGGATACAAAAACAAGACCCATATATATGCTGTCTACAAGAGACCCACTTCAGACCTAGAGAAACATACAGACTGAAAGTGAGGGGATGGAAAAAGATATTCCATGCAAATGGAAATCAAAAGAAAGCTGGAGTAGCAATTCTCATATCAGACAAAATAGACTTTAAAATAAAGACAATTACAAGAGACAAAGAAGGACACTATATAATGATCAAGGGATCGATCCTAGAGGAAGGTATAACAATTGTAAATATTTATGCACCCAACATAAGAGCACCTCAACACATAAGGCAAATACTAACAGCCATAAAAGGGGAAATCAACAGCAACACAATCATAGTAGGGGACTTTAACACCCCACTTTCTCCAATGGACAGATCATCCAAAATGAAAATATATAAGGAAGCACAAGCTTTAAATGATACATTAAACAAGATGGACTTAACTGATATTTATAGGACATTCCACCCAAAAACAACAGAATACACATTTTTCTCAAGTGCTCATGGAACATTCTCCAGGATAGATCACATCTTGGGTCACAAATCAAGCCTTGGTAAATATAAGAAAATTGAAATCATATCAAGTATCTTTTCCGACCACAACGCTATGAGACTAGATATCAATTACAGGAAAAGATCTGTAAAAAATACAAACACATGGAGGCTACACAATACACTACTTAATAACGAAGTGATCACTGAAGAAATCAAAGGGGAAATCAAAAAATACCTAGAAACAAATGACAATGGAGACACGATGACCCAAAACCTATGGGATGCAGCAAAAGCACAGCTAAGAGGGAAGTTTATAGCAATACAAGCCTACCTCAAGAAACAGGAAACATCTCGAACAAACAACCTAACCTTGCACCTAAAGCAATTAGAGAAAGAAGAACAAAAAAACCCCAAAGCTAGCAGAAGGAAAGATATCATAAAGATCATATCAGAAATAAATGAAAAAGAAATGAAGGAGACAATAGCGAAGATCAATAAAACTAAAAGCTGGTTCTTTGAGAAGATAAACAAAATTGATAAACCATTAGCCAGAGTCATCAAGAGAAAAAGGGAGAAGACTCAAATCAATAGAATTAGCAATGAAAAAGGAGAAGTTACAACAGACAATGCAGAAATACAAACAATCATGAGAGATTACTACAAGCAACTCTATGCCAATAAAATGGACAACCTGGAAGAAATGGACAGATTCTTAGAAATGCACAAACTACCGAGACTGAACCAGGAAGAAATAGAAAATATGAACAGACCAATCACAAGCACTGAAATTGAAACTGTGATTAAAAATCTTCCAACACACAAAAGCCCAGGACCAGATGGCTTCACAGGCGAATTCTATCAAACATTTAGAGAAGAGCTAACACCTATCCTTCTCAAACTCTTCCAAAATATTGCATAGGGAGGAACAATCCCCAACTCATTCTACGAGGCCACCATCACCCTGATACCAAAACCAGACAAAGATGTCACAAAGAAAGAAAACTACAGGCCAATATCACTGATGAACATAGATGCAAAAATCCTCAACAAAATACTAGCAAACAGAATCCAACAGCACATTAAAAAGACCATACACCATGATCAAGTGGGGTTTATTCCAGGAATGCAAGGATTCTTCAATATACGCAAATCAATCAACGTGATACATCATATTAACAAATTGAAGGAGAAAAACCATATGATCATCTCAATAGATGCAGAGAAAGCTTTCGACAAAATTCAACACCCATTTTTGATAAAAGCCCTGCAGAAAGTAGGCATAGAGGGAACTTTCCTCAACATAATAAAGGCCATATATGACAAACCCACAGCCAACATTGTCCCCAGTGGTGAAAAACTGAAACCATTTCCACTAAGATCAGGAACAAGACAAGGTTGCCCACTCTCACCACTATTGTTCAACATAGTTTTGGAAGTGTTAGCCACAGCAATCAGAGAAGAAAAAGAAATAAAAGGAATCCAAATCGGAAAAGAAGAAGTAAAGCTGTCACTGTTTGCAGATGACATGATACTATACATAGAGCATCCTAAAGATGCTACCAGAAAACTACTAGAGCTAATCAATGATTTTGGTAAAGTAGCAGGACAGAAAATTAATGCACAGAAATCTCTTGCATTCCTATACACCAATGATGAAAAATCTGAAAGTGAAATGAAGAAAACACTCCCATTTACCATTGCAACAAAAAGAATAAAATATCTATGAATAAACCTACCTAAGGAGACAAAAGACCTGTATGCAGATAATTATAAGACACTGATGAAAGAAATTAAAGATGATACAAATAGATGGAGAGATATACCATGTTATTGGATTGGAAGAATCAACATTGTGAAAATGACTATACTACCCAAAGCAATATACAGATTCAATGCAATCCCTATCAAACTACCACTGGCAGTTTTCACAGAACTAGAGCAAAAAATTTCACAATTTGTATGGAAACACAAAAGACCCTGAATAGCCAAAGCAATCTTGAGAACGAAAAATGGAGCTGGAGGAATCAGGCTCCCTGACTTCAGACTATATTACAAAGCTACAGTAATCAAGACAGTTTGGTACTGGCACAAAAACAGAAACATAGATCAATAGAACAGGATAGAAAGCCCAGAGATAAACCCATGCACATATGGTCACCTTATCTTTGATAAAGGGGCCAAGCATATACAGTGGAAAAAAGACAGCCTCTTCAATAAGTGGTGCTGGGAAAACTGGACAGGTACATGTAAAACTATGAAATTAGAACACTCCCTGACACCATACACAAAAATAAACTCAAAATGGATTAAAGACCTAAGTGTAAGGCCAGACACAATCAAACTCTTAGAGGAAAACACAGGCAGAACACTCTATGACATAAATCACAGCACGATGCTTTTTGACCCAGCTCCTAGAGAAATGGAAATCAAAACACAAATAAACAAATGGGACCTAATGAATCTTAAAAGCTTTTGCACAGCAAAGGAAACCATAAACAAGACCAAAAGACAACCCTCAGAATGGGAGAAAATATTTGCAAATGAAGCAACTGACAAAGGATTAATCTCCTAGATTTATAAGCAGCTCATGCAGCTCAATAACAATAAAACAAACAACCCAATCCAAATATGGGCAGAAGACCTAAATAGACATTTCTCCAAAGAAGATATACAGATTGCCAACAGACACATGAAAGAATGCTCAACATCATTAATCATTAGAGAAATGCAAATCAAAACTGCAGTGAGATATCATCTCACACCGGTCAGATTGGCCATCATCAAAAAATCTAGAAACAATAAATGCTGGAGAGGGTGTGGAGAAAAGGGAACCCTCTTGCACTGTTGGTGGGAATGTAAATTGATACAGCCACTATGGAGAACAGTATGAAGGTTCCTCAAAAAACTAAAAATAGAACTACCATATGACCCAGCAATCCCACTACTGGGCATGTACCCTGAGAAAACCATAATTCAAAAAGAATCATGTACCAAAATATTCATTGCAGCTCTATTTACAATAGCCAGGACATGGAAGCAATCTAAGTGTCCATCATTGGATGAATGGATAAGGAAGATGTGACACATATATACAATGGAATATTACTCAGCCATAAAAAGAAATGAAATGGAGGTATTTGTAGTGAGGTGGATGGAGTTCGAGTCTGTCATACAGAGTGAAGTAAGTCAGAAAGAGAAAAACAAATACAGTATGCTAACACATATATATGGAATCTAAGGGGAAAAAAAAAGGTCATGAAGAACCTAGTGGCAAGACGGGAATAAAGACACAGAACTACTAGAGAATGGACTTGAGGATATGGTGAGGGGGAAGGGTAAGATGTGACATGGTGAGAGAGTGGCATGGACATATATACACTACCAAATGTAAAATAGCTAGTGGGAAGCAGCCGCATAGCATAGGGAGATCAGCTCGGTGCTTTGTGACCACCTAGAGGGGTCGGATAGGGAGGGTGGGAGGGAGGGGGATGCAAGAGGGAAGAGATATGGGGACATATGTATATGTATAACTGATTCACTTTGTTATAAAGCAGAAACTAACACACCATTGTAAAGCAATTATACTCCAATAAAGATGTTAAAAAAAAAAAGACCCAGAAAACTGTAGTACCATACATGTAGCAGAAGGAAGGAAAGAAGGAGAAGAGAGAGATCCATTTTTTTCAGGAGTAAATGAGTATGTGCATGCTCTTCACAAGCAGTGTCTTGGATTCCTACTGCTCTCCTGCTGGTCCAACTGGTTTTCTAACCAGCTAAGGGAACTTGGCTTCCCAGTGTCAGACCCCAGGTCTTGGGCACCCAATATGTGACTCTAACAGCACACTCCCCAGGGAAGATACCCGTCCTCTTCTTTGTCCCATTCCAGGGGTAAAGGTCCCATCCTGATTGCTTTTCTTCCCTTCCTATCTGATTTTGTGTGGATCTTTATTATAGCCTTGGTTGTACAAGATTTTTACTGATGGTCTCCAGGTAGTTTTCAGTGACAATTGCTCTACATGTAGATGTATTTTTTTAACACCATTATTGGAGTATGATTTCTTTAAAATGTTGTGTTAGTTTCTGCTATATAATAAAGTGAATCAATTATATGTACACATATATCCCCATATACCCTCCCTCTTGTGCCTCCCTACCACTCTCCCTATCCCACCCCTCTATGTGGTCACAAAGCACTGAGCTAATGTCCCTGTGCTATGCAGCTACTGCCACTAGCTATCTGTTTTACATTTGGTAGTGTATATATGTCAATGCTACTCTCGCATTTCGTTCCAGCTTACACTTCCCCCTCCCCGTGTCCTCAAGTCCATTTTCTAGGTCTGCACCTTTATTCAGGTCCTGTCCTTAGGTTTATCAGAACCATTTTTTTTTAGATTACGTATACATGTGTTAGCATACTGTATTTGTTTTACTCTTTCTGACATACTTCACTCTGTATGACAGACTCTAGGTCCATCCATCTCACTACAAATAACTCAATTTCATTTCTTTTTATGCCTGAGTAATATTCCATTTTATATATGTGCCACATCATCTTTATCCATTCATCTGTCAATGGACATTTAGGTTGCTTCCACATCTTGGCTGTTGTAAATAGTGCTGCAATGAACATTGTGGGACATGTCTCTTTTGGAATTATGTTTTTCTTAGGGTATATGCCCAGTAGAGGGATTTCTGGGTCATATGGTAGTTCTATTTTTACTATTTTAAGGGACCTCCATGCTGTTCTCCATAGTGGATGAATGAATTTATATTCCCACCAACAGTGCAAGAGGGTTCCCTTTTCTCCACACCCTCTCCAGCATTTATTGTTTGTAGATATTTTGATGACGGCCATACTGACTGGAGTGAGGTGATACCTCATTGTGGTTTTGATTTGCATTTCTCTAATGATTAGTGATGTTGAGCATCCTTTCATGTGTTTGTCGGCTCTCTGTTTATCTTCTTTGGAGAAATGTCTGTTTAGGTCTTCCACCCATTTTTGGACTGGGTTGATCATTTTTTTGAAACAGAGTGGCATGAACTGCTTGTGTATCTTGGAGATTAATCCTTTGTCAGTTGCTTCATTTGCAAATATTTTCTCCCATTCTGAGGGTTGTCTTTTGGTCTTGTTTATAGTTTCCGTTGCTGTGCAAAAGCTTTTAAATTTCATTAGGTCCCATTTGTTTATTTTTGTTTTTATTTCCCTTTCTCTAGGAGGTGGGTCAAAAAAGATCTTGCTGTGATTTATGTCATAGAGTGTTCTGCCTTCTTTTTTCCTTTAAGAGTTTTATAGTGTCTGACCTTACATTTAGGTCTTTAATCCATTTTGAGTTTATTTTTGTGTATGGTGTTAGGAAGTGTCTAATTTCATTCTTTTACATGTAGCTGTCCAGTTTTCCCAGCACCACTTATTGAAGAGGCTGTCTTTCTCCATTGTTTATTCTTGCTTCCTTTATCAAAGATAAGGTGACCGTATGTGCATTGGTTTATCTCTGGGGTTTCTATCCTGTTCCATTGATCTATATTTCTGTTTTTGTGCCAGTACCATACTGTCTTGATTACTGTAGCTTTGTAGTATAGTCTGAAATCCAGGAGCCTTATTCCTCTACTTCCTTTTTCCTTTCTCAAGATTGCTTTGGCTACTCAGGGTCTTAGGTGTCTCCATAAAAATTGTGAAATTTTTTCGTTCTACTTCTGTGAAAATTACCATTGGTAATTTGATAGGGATTACACTGAATCTGTAGATTTCTTTGGGTAGAATAGTCATTTTCTCAATGTTGGTTCTTCCAATCCAAGAACATGGTATATCTCTCCTTCTGTTTGTATCATCTTTAGTTTTTTTCATCTTATAGTTTTCTGCATACAGGTCTTTTGTCTCCTTAGGTAGGTTTATTCCTAGGTATTTTATTCTTTTGGTTACAATGGTAAATGGGAGTGTTTCCTTAATTTCTCTTTCAGATTTTTCATTATTAGTGTATAGGAATGCAAGAGATTTCTGTGCATTAATTTTGTATCCTGCCACTTTACCAAATTCATTGATCAGCTCTAGTGGTTTTCTGGTAGAGTCTTTAGGATTCTCTATGTACATTATCGTGTCATCTGCAAACAGTGATAGTTTTATTTCTTCTTTTCCAATTTGGGTTCCTTTTATTTCTTTTTTTTCTCTCATTGTTGCGGTTAAAACTTCCAAAACTATGTTGAATAATAGCCGTGTGAGTTGACAACCTTGTCTTGTTCCTGATCTTAGAGGAAATTGTTTCAATTTTACACCATTGAGAATGATTTTGGCTGTTGGTTTGTCATATATGGTCTTTGTTATGTTGAAGTAGGTTCCCTCTATGTCCACTTTCTGGAGAGTTTTTATCATAAATGGGTGTTGAATTTTGTTAAAACTTTTTCTGTGTCTACTGAGATTATATATGGTTTGTATCATTCAATTTGTTAATATGGTGTATCACATTGATTTGTTTGCATACATTGAAGAATCCTTGCATCCCTGGGATAAACCCCACTTGCTCATGGGGTATGATCCTTTTAATGGGGTGTTGGTCTCTGTTTGCTAGTATTTTGTTGAGGATTTTTGCATCTATGTTCATCAGAGATATTGCCCTGTAGTTTTCTTTCTTTGTGACATCTTTGTTTGGTTTTGGTATCAGGGTGATGATGGCCTCGTAGAATTAGTTTGGGAGTGTTCCTCCCTCTGCTATATTCTGGAAGAGTTTGAGAAGGATAGGTGTTAGCTCTTCTCTAAATGTTTGATAGAATTTGCCTGTGAAGCCATCTGGTCCTGGACATTTTATTTTGTTGGAAGATTTTAAATCACAGTCTCAATTTCAGTGCTTGTGATTGGTCTGTTTATATTTTCTGTTTCTTCCTGGTTCAATCTCGGAAGGTTTTACTTTTCTAAGAATTTGTCCATTTCTTCCAGGTTGTCCATTTTATTGACATATATTTGCTTGTAGCAATCTCTCATGATCCTTTGTACTTCTGCAGGGTCAGTTGTTACTTCTTTTTCATTTCTAATTCTGTTGATTTGAATCTTCTCCGTTTTTTTCTTGATGAGTCTGGTTAAAGGTTTATCAATTTTGTTTATCTTCTCAAAGAAACTGCTTTTAGTTTTATTGATATTTGCTATTGTTTCATTCATTTGTTTATCATTTCTTTCTGATCTGATCTTTATGATTTTTTTCCCTTCTACCAGCTTTGGGGGTATTTTGCTCTTCTTTCTCTCATTCCTGTAGGTGTAAGGTTAGGTTGTTTATTTGAGATTTTTCCTGTTTTTTGATGTAGGATTGTATTGCTATAAACTTCCATCTTAGAACTGTTTTTGGTACATCCAATAGGTTTTGGGTCATCGTGCTTTTTTTTTTTTTTTTCAGGCACCATTTTTTATAAAAACGCGTATATCATTTTTCACTCTTTAAAATCACATTCAAAAATTGGCAAAGAAACGCCCCAGGGGGTGAGTAGATGGGAGGGGAGGGCCTGCTGACCCAGCCCCAGAGGAGAGGGCACGACACCACACACGGCAGTGACTGGCATGAGGGGGCATGCTGCAGGCGAGGTGGCGCCCTGTGGGCAGTGGCACTGACGGGACACGGGGCTCAGGGGCTGGACGGCCGGGGGCGTGCATGGAGCGGCCTGGCATGGGGAAGGCTGCCCCACCCGCCCCCCTATCACTGTGCTGCCCAGCCAGCCCAGGCCGGCCCCCTGTGGTCCTGGGTAGAAGAGGCCCTGCCCAGCCCAGGGAAAGGGGGCTCAGGGCCAGGCGAGGCCAGTGTGGCACAATCCACAGGTGCCTTTCTGTGGTCCCTGAGCCTGGGCGCTTGGGGTGGGAAGAACAGGGGGCTTCGGTGAGGGCAGCAGCAGCCGCTGCCAATGCCACCTCCTGGCCAAACCCCATGGTGTCCAGGAAAGGTGGGAACGGGGAACTCTTCCCAAGAAAGGGTGCAGGAGCCTAAGTCACGTGGGAGGCCCTGGGGTCAGGGAGACAACGGGCTCCCTTGTCTACCGACTAGCTGGAGGGCACGTCAGTGCAGGGCTGTGTCCCTGTGACAGGAGGGGCCACGGTGGGAAAATTCAAGTAGCATCCCTGCCCTGCGGCCTCCCCTGGGCTGGGGAACGCCGGGCCACCCAGCTGGGCTGTGGGCACAGAGCTGGAGTTGGCCCAACTCTACGTGGCACCATCCCTGGGGAAGGGGCAGGAGGGCCGCTGGGGGCGGCTGCTCTCCCTGCACGGGAAGACACCGGGGGTGGGTGGCCCCTGGGGGCGGGGCCGAGGGTGGCTGGGTGGGCGGCAGCTGGAACCAAGGCAAGCGGGCCCCTCCCTGGGGGCTGGGCCAGGCTGGGGCCACAGGAAATCACAATAATTACAAAATAAAACCTTTTCCGCTTGGCAGGAAAACAAATAATAAAAATTCAACAAAATAAATTAGAGGTTTATAAAGGGCGGGCGGGCAGGAGGGCGGCTGGGCGGGTGGTGGCAGCAGGTCAGAGGCCGTTGGCGCTGCCGCGCTGCACCAGCGGCACCTTGCTCAGCTCCACGACGGGTGAGCGCGGCTTGTTCTTCATCTTGGGCACCCGCTGCACCAGCTGCTGGGCCTCGCGGTAGGCGTCACGCAGCTCCTTCTTCCACTGCACCAGCTCGGGGTTGCTGTCGCACTGCAGGGCGAACTGCTTGCCACTGCGGATCTTGAGAAGGAGACACTTTCGCTCCTTGATCTGTGTCTCCTCCACCAACTGGATCTCCTCCATGGTCAGCAGGCTCTGCGGGGCCTCGCCCTCGCCCCGCCACTCAAGCCGGTTGGGGAACAGGTAGAAGTACCACCGCTGCCACTGGGTCAGGAAGGGGTTGCCCATCTTGGACATGTAGCCATGCATGATGCAGTCCTTGCCCAGGGCGTAGTCTGATGCAAGAGAGTAAGAGAGGGGGACTCAGCTGGGCCCGCTCCGCCCGGGTTCCATCGTGCTTTAATTGTCATTAGTTTCTACGTATTGTTGGTTTCTTCTTTGATTTCTTCAGTGATTTCTTGGTTATTTAGTAGCGTATGGTTTAGCCTCCTTGTGTTTGTATTTTTTACAGTTTTTAATGTAATTGATATCTAATCTTATAGCGTTGCTGTAGGAAAAGATACTTGATACGATTTTAATTATCTTAAATTTACCGAGGCTTAATTTGTGACCCAAGATATGATCTATGCTGGAGAATGTTCCATGAGCACTTGAGAAGAAAGTGTATCCTGTTGTCTTTGGTTGGAATGTCCTATAAATATCAGTTAAGTCCATCTGGTGTGCTGTGTCACTTAAAGCTTGTGTATCCTTATTTACTTTCACTTTGAATGATCTGTCCATTGGTGAAAGTGAGGTGTTAAAGTCCCCTACTATTATTGTGTTACCATCAATTTCCCCTTTTATGGCTGTGAGCATTTGCTTTATGTATTATTGTGCTCCTATGTTGGGCACATAAATATTTACAGTTGTTATATCTTCTTCTTTGATTGATCCCTTGATCATTAGGTAGTGTTCTTCTTTATCTCTTGTAATAGTCTTTATTTTAAAGTGTATTTTGTCTGATATGCATATTGCCACTCCAGGTTTCTTTTGATTTCCATTTTCACGGAATATCTTATTCCATCCGCTCACCTTCAGTCTGGATATGTACCTATGTCTGAAGTGTGTCTCTTGAAGACAGCATATATACGGGTCTCGTTTTTGTATCCATTCAACCAGTCTATGTCGTTTGGTTGGAGCATTTAATACATTTACATTTAAGGTAATTATCGATATGTAAGTTCCTATTACCATTTTCTTAATTATTTTGGGTTTGTTTTTGTTGGTCTTTTCCTTCTCTTGTGTTTCCTGCTGAGAGAAGTTCCTTTAGCATTTGTTGTAAAGCTGTTTTGGTGTTGCTGTATTCTCTTAACTTTTGCTTGTCTGTAAAAATCTTAATTTCTATATAGAATCTGATTGAGATCCTTGCTGGGTAGAGCAATCTTGCTTGTAGGTTTTCCCCTTTCATCACTTTAAATATGTCCTGCCACTCACTTCTAGCTTGCAAAGTTTCTGCTGAAAGATCAGCTATTAACCTTATACGGATCCCTTTGTATTTTATTTGTTGCTTTTCCCCTGCTGCTTGTAATATTTTTTATTTGTATTGTATTTTTCATAGTTTGATTAATATGTGTCTCAGCGTGTTTCTCCTTAGATTTATCCTTTATTGGACTCTCTGTGCTTCCTGGACTTGATTAACTATTTCCTTTCCCATGTTAGGGAAGTTTTCGACTATAATCTTTTCAAATATTTTCTCGGAACCTTTCGTTTTCTCTTCTTCTTCTGGGACCCCTATGATTCGAATGTTCCTGTGTTTAGTGTTGTCCCAGAAGTCTCTGAGACTGTCCTCAATTCTTTTCATTCTTTTTTCTTTATTCTGCTCTGCAGCATTTATGTCCACTCTTCTATCTTCCAGGTCACTTATCAATTCTTCTGCCTCAGTTATTCTGCTATTGATTCCTTCTAGAGTATTTTAAATTTCATTTATTTTGTTGTTCATCATTGTGTGTTTGCTCTTCATTTCTTCTAGGTCCTTTTTAAACGTTTCTTATACCTTCTCCATTCTATTCCCAGGATTTTGGATCATCTTTACTATCATTAATCTGAATTCTTTTTCAGGTAGACTGCCTATTTCCTCTTCATTTTTAGGTTTCTACATTGCTCCTTCATCTGCTGCATATTTCTCTGTCATCTCATTTAGTTTAACTTCCTGTGTTTGTGGTCTCCTTTTCACAGGTTTCATGTTTGTAGTTCCCGTTATTTTTGTTGTGTGCCCCCAGTGGGTGAGGTTCGTTCAGTGGCTTGTATCGGCTTTCCCATGGAGGCGACTGGTTCCTGTGTTCTTGTGGGTGGGGCTGGATCTTGTGTTTCGGGTGGGCAGGGCCACTTTGGGTGGTAAGTTTTGGGGTGTCTCTGAACTTAGTATGACTTTTGGCAGCCTCTCTGCTAATTGGTGGGGTAGTGTTCCTCTCTTGCTAGTTTTTTGGCCTGGGGTCTCCAGAACAGGAGCCTGCTGCCCATTGGGTGGAGCTGGCTCTTAGTGTTGAGACTGAGATCTCTTGGAGAGCTCATGATGATTGAGATTACGTGGGGTCAGGAGTTTTCTGGTAGTCCAATGTCCTGGAATCGGCTTTCCCACCTCGGAGGCTAAGGCCTGACACCTGGCCAGAACACCAAGACACTGCCAGCCACATGGCATAGAAGAAAAGGAAGGAAAAAAAAAAACAGAACACAAAACCAGTGGTAATAACAATACTAAACAGACATAATCACAGAAATAAACATACACACACACTCTTACAAAAAGAAAACAAACAAGCCAAAAAAATATAAATAAATGAAAATGAACAGAGAGAACCCTAGGAAAAATTGTAAAAGCATACCTAAACAGACAAGATCACAGAAAGAAACATACACATACACACTCACAAAAAGAGAAAAATGAAAAAAAATTAAAAAAATTAAAATAAAATAAATAATAAAATAAAATACCGTGGTCATTTTTAAGTCTTTTGTCATTTACAGACAGTTCTGGGTGTACTCTGATGCTTTTGTAAATATGTTCGTATAAAAGGGTTTCATCTTCAGGAAATTCATGGAAAAGACTCTGACAAGTACAGGTTTCTGGTAACTGTACTGCTGAACTGAATGAATAAGCATTTTCAGAACTCTAATTAAAAACTGATGAGCTCATAAAAGTGCTAACAAAAGATCAAGATGAAAAAAATTAATTACATGGGACTGAGTGAACTGATGAGGATGATTATAATTTTTGTGACTTTCTGTTTGAATTTAAAAAAAAAATCCCACAAGGACTCAGAGGCAAAGAATATACAAATCAATTTTCACTGCAAAGTAAAGGAGCTGTTACAGTGGAGGATTACTGGACTGAATGTCAATATTATGACATAGTATGAGTGTGTTTCATGGTTGGTAATTGCAATCATTGTTGCTTTTGTTGTGGTCATCCATTTACAATGCTTGGTGTCAGTCTATTTATCTCTTGTAAAAATAAAATACAGTGTGTGTGTGTGAAAAAAAAAACTACAATGAGGTATCACCTCACACCAGTCAGAATGGCCATCATCAAAAAATCTACAAACAATAAATGCTGGAGAGGGTGAGGAGAAAAGGGAATTCTCTTGCACTGTTGGTGGGAATGTAAATTGATACAGCCACTATGGAGAACAGTATGGAGGTTCCTTAAAAAACTAAAAATAGAACTACCATATGACCCAGCAATCCCACTACTGGGCATATACCCAGAGAAAACCTTAATTCAAAAAGAGTCATGTACCACAATGTTCAGGGCAGCACTATTTACAATAGCCAGGATATGGAAGCAACCTAGGTGTCCATCGACAGATGAATGGATAAAGAAGATGTGGCATGTATATACAGTGGAATATTACTCAACCATAAAAAGAAATGAAATTGAGTTATTTGTAGTGAAGTGGATGGACCTAGAGTCTGTCACACAGAGTGAAGTAAGTCAGAAAGAGAAAAACAAATACTGTATGCTAACTCATATATATGGAATCTAAAAACAAAAAAAAATGGTTCTGATGAACCTAGGGGCAGTACAGGAATAAAGACTCAGATGTAGAGAATGGACTTGAGGACATGGGGAGTGGGAAGGGTAAGCTCGGATGAAGTCAGAGAGTAGCATTGACATATATACACTACCGAAGGTAAAATAGATAGCTAGTGGGAAGAAGCTGCACAGCACAGGGAGATTAGCTCAGTGTTTTGTGCCCACCTAAAGGGGGGGTGGGATAGGGAGGGTGGGAGGGAGACACAAGAGGGAGGGGATATGGGGATATATGTATACCTATAGCTGATACACTTTGTTATACAGCAGAAACTAACACAACATTGTAAAGCAATTATACCCAATAAAGATGTTAAAAAAAATTTAAAAAAATAAAATAAAATAAAAATTCTAAGAATAAAAAAAAATAAAAAATAAATAAAATTTTAAAAAACAGGAAGAGAGCAACCTAACCAATAAGCAAATCCACCAGTGATAACAAGCACTAAAATCTAAACTAAGATAAATGTAAATCTGGAAACCAATGAGACCCAGAAAGCAAACCCCAAGTCTACAGTTGCCCTTAAAGTCCACTGCCTCATCTGTGGGAACATTCGCTGTCTAATCAGGTATTCTTCAAATGCAGGGTTTTTCAAGTTCGTTGTGGGCATTTAATCTGCTGCTCCTGAGGCTGCACTGAGGAATTTCCCTTTCTCTTCTTTGTTCACACAGCTCCTCGGGTTCAGCTTTGATTTTGGCCCTGGCTTTACGTGTAGGCCGCCCTCAGGCATCTGTTCCCTTCTCAGACAGGAGGAGGTTAAAGCAGCAGCTGATTAGGGCTCTCTTGCTCACTCAGGCCAGCGAGAGGGAGGGTTACTGTAGTCATACTTGGAATGTGGGGTGAGGCTGCAGTGGCAGAGGCCAGCGTGACATTGCAACAGCCTGAGGGGCACCATGTTTTCTCCTGGGGGAAGTTGTCCCTGGATCATGGGACCCTGGCAGTGGCATGCTTCACAGGATCCTGGGGTGGTGTGGGTAGTGACCTGCGCTTCCACACAGGATTCTTGGTGGCAGTGGTGGTGATGGTAGAGGTTCATGCCCATTCTGGGGTCCAAGCTAATAGCCATGGCTTCCACCTGTCTCTGGAGTTCGCTTAGGTGGTGCTCTGCCTTCTGTGGGCACACGGAGCAGGAATCCCCTCTCGTTGTGCACCCAGAAAAAATGGTCTCTGGCCTCTTTGGCAGGTCCAGAGTTTTTCCTGGACTCCCTCCCAGCTATCTGTGGCACAGTAGCCTCCTTCAGGCTGTTTTCATGCAGCCATCCCCATTCCTCTCCCTGGGGTCTTACCTGTGGAGCCCGAGCCCCCACCCGGCCTGGTGGGTGAGCAGAGAACATCTCAGTTTGGTGAGTGCCAGTCAGCACTTATCCTCTGTGCGGGAATCTCTCCACTTTACCCTCTGCCCCACTGTTGCTGCACTCTCCTCCGTGACTCTGGAGCTTCCCTCCCTCCCATCCCCCTTCCCCACCAGTTAAGGGGCTTCCTAGTGTGTGGAAACTTTTCCTCCTTCACAGCTTGCTTCCAGAGGTGCAGCTCCTGTCCCTATTCTTTTGCCTCTGTTTTTTCTTTTTTCTTTTGCCCTAGCCTGGTATGTAGGGATTTTCTTGCCTTTGGGGAAGTCTGAGGACTTCCACCAGCATTCAGTAGGTGTTTTGTAGGAGTTGTTCCACATGTAGATGTATTTTTGATGTTTTTGTGGGGACGAAGGTGATCTCCACGTCTTACTCCTCCGCCATCTTGAAGGTCCTCAGATAATGCGTTTTTTCCAAAGTGAAGATTTGTGGCAACCTTACGTCAAGTAAGTCTATTGGAGCCATTTTTTTTCAACAGCATTTGCTCACTTCATCTCTGTGTCACATTTTGGCAATTCTGCCAATATTTCAAGCCCTCCACCAGAAAGAAAAAAAGAAAAACAAACAAATAAACAAAAACCCCCAAACCAAAAACACAAACAAAAAAACTATGATTCACTGAAGGCTCAGATGATGATTAGCATTTTTTAGCAATAAAGTGTTTTAAAATTAAGTTACGTACATTTTTTAGACATAATGTTATTGCACACTTAATAGACTACCGTATAGTGTAAACACATCTTTTCTATTCACTGAGAAAACAAAAAATTTGTGTGATTCGTTTTAGCGATATTCACTTTATTGAGGCAGCCTGGAAGCTAACCTGCAATATCTTCAAGGTATGCCTGTACACAACTTGACTGCCTGATATCTACGTACACTCATCTTCCCATATATACACCTTAAAATATATACATTTTCAATAATACCTCATCTCCACACAATAGCCAAATAACCGAACCAAACCAAAACCAGAAAAGCACTTTCCATCTCCTTAAAAGGAATGCAGCCCCAAGTTTCATCTGTTATACACTCTAGCTATTAATCTAAGACATCCAGATGATGCCTATTCCTCTTCTAGTGTTGTGCCAGGCCTCTTTATTATTCTACAACTTATGTACTTAAGCAAGAAAATGAGTCACCTTTAACACAGCCTATGTAATACTAGGGTGTGAAAGGGCCCGGGAGTAGAAATAAATGGAGGGGATTAATAAAATTTACAGTAAAGAACATAAATACAAGTAATAGTTTCTGTTACAGTTAATATTACGGTGTAACAAACCATCCCAAATCATAGTGAGTTAAAGCAATGACATTTATTTTGCTGCTAAATATGAAATGTGGTCAGGGTGATTTAGGTACAGCTCACTTCTGCCCCTCTTGGATTCAGCTGGGGTTTTTCAAAAGCTAGAGGCTGGAATCATCTGAAGTCTCGATCAATCATATCTCTGCTAGTAGTTGCTGGCTGTCAGCTGAGACCTGTGCTAGGGCTGTTAGTTGCCACACCCATATGTCCTTTCCATGTGGCCTAGGCTTCCTCATAACATGGCGCCTTGTTCCCCAAATGAGCATTCCAAGAGAAAGAGAGAACCAGGAAGAAATTACCCGTTTTATGACATAGTCACATAACATCACCTCCTTGGTATTCTCTTGGTTGGAGCAGTCACAAGCCCACCCAGCTTCAAAGGAAAGGAAATAGTTTCCACCTGTTGATAAAGCAGCAGCAAAGTGACCACTTTTCAAAATTGCGATCTGCCACAATTATCCGTTTATTCAACTTCAACTTCTTGGTAGTCTTTCATTGGTGGAGTGGCCCACACCCGCATTCCTGAGGGTCTTGGAGCTTGGTGGTCCCATCTGGATGGTGCTGTGGTTCTTCCACTGGGAATCATGGTAACATAAGAGCCTCTGGGCTCTGTCCACAATCCTCCTTGCCCCCACTGTCAGGCAGCAATCCTTTTGCCCCTGGTAAGCAGGTTCAAATAGTTGGCCACTATCTTCATGCTCTCTTTGCCTGTTTCCTCAGTGGTAGTGGACAGGTGGCGATCTCAGCCCCCAGTGCAGCAGAACCATTACTGTGGCCACTTGTAGAAACATTAATCCTTAGGGACTCGCTTTCTACTATCAGTCCCTGGGATGGACATGCTGTTAATTGGTATAGGATGTAACTGTGAGAGGTACCACCCATTTTTCCACATCTTGGTTCCCATGTCCACATATTCTGGCTGTGAGAGGAGCTCCATGTGGTGGCCCCTTGGTCCAGGCACACACTTCATCTTATAAGACAGCATCCCTACCTGACACAATGTTTCTCTTGGCTGGGGTCTTCAGGTGGCCTCTCCATGATATCTGAGGCCAACTGTTTCAGGGTGATGGGGAGACAGGGGAATCTTGTGGGCATCAGTCGTTGCTTGCTTCTTTGCCTTAAAAGAAAATTTTCTTTTTGCTGGGGGTGGTGGCAACAAGGGTTGGAAGGTTAAAAAATGGTCTGGAGTCTCATGTTTAAAAGTTATTGCAATAGTCCAAGGAAACATTGATTGGCCTTTTTTCAAGCCAGTGAAAAGAGATGTTTAAGCATCTCTCCATCCATTCATGTATTCATCTGCCCACCTATCTGCTCACCTGTCTGTCTGTCCATTCATGCATCCATTATACCTTTGTCAGCTGTATGTTCTGAGCCATGCCTTCCTGACCCACACACACCTTGGGTTGGCACAGGAATTAAGCCAGACCCCTGACTACCAGAAGCTTCCAAGTAGGGGATTCAGACCTGCAAACAGAGAAGCAACAGCTCACTGTGAAAGGCTTAATGGTGGAAGTACACACAGGAACAGAGGTGAAACAGAGAAGGTAATGATGCCCCCTGGCTGGATCTGGGGAAGGCTTCCAGTGGAGGTGACTTCTAAGCTGCAGACAGGTAAGAATCCAGTGACTTCCATTCAGCCCAGAATCATGCTCACAGTCCAATAGCATCCAGAGACCGAGAAACACTTTTGGCTTGAAGTTTTCAGTTTTCCCTTTAACCAGCATGTTGCTCCCTTTCCCAGGAAGGTTCTGACTTAGATATCCAAGTCATTTACTTGCTAAAATCAAAGGGATCGGTTTTTATTTGTGATTCAGTTGACTATGATACACTGTATTGCAACTACAGATCAAAAGGATTTTGTGGTAACATATACATAACATAAATTTTACCACTTTAACCATTTCTAGGGATACAATTCAATGGCATTAAACACATTCACAATATTGTGCAACCACCACAACTATCCATTTACAGAACCTTTCTGTCATCCTAAACAAAATCTACGTACCATTTAAGCAATAACTCTCCATTTCCCTGCTCCACCCAACCTTTGGTAACCACTAGCTTACTTTCTGTCTCTATGGATCTGCCTCCTCTAGGTAACTCTTAAAATGTGAAATCATCCAAGATTTCTTCTTTTGTTTCTGGCTTATTTAACTGAGCACAATGTTTTAAGGTTCATCCATCGTGTAACAAGTATCTCCGTGTGTATGTGTGTGTGTGTGTGTGTGTGTGTGTGTGTGTGTGTGTGTATATATATATATATATATATATATATATATATATATATATATGTATATGCCACATCTTGTTTATCCATTCATCTGTTGGTGGACAATTGAATTATTTCCACCTTTCAACAACTGTGAATAATGGCACTATGAACATTGGTGTACAAGTATCTTTTTGAGTCCCTGCTTTCAATTATGGGTATATGCCTTAGAATTAGAATTGCTGGATTATATAGTAACTCTAGTTTTAGCTTTTTTGAGGAAGCACAAAGCTATTTTCCACAGAGGAGGAACTATTTTACATTCCCACCACCAATATTCAGGGTTCCAATTTCTCCATATGCTTGCCAACATTTATTATTTTGATTTTTTAAGATATAATTGTCATCTTAATGAGCACAAAATAGTATTTTATTATGGTTTTTATTTGCATTTCCCTAATGATTAGTGATGTTGAACATCTTCTCATGCGTTTATTGGTCATCTACATGTCTTCTTTGAAGAAGAGTCTATTCAAGGCATTTGCCCATTTTTTATTTGTGTTTTGTTACTGTTGTTCAGTTGTAGGAATTCTTTAATCTAGATATTAGCCAGAAGTTCTAGATATTAATTCCTTATCAGATATATAATTTACGAATGTTTTCTCTAATTCTGCGGAGTCTTTTAACTTTCTTAGAGTGTTCTTTCATAAGCAAAAGTTTTTAATTTTTATAAAATCCAGTGTATCTACTTTTTCTTTTATTGTCTTCTTTTGCTGTTATACCCAAGAACACATTGTCAAATAAAATGTCATGAAGATTACCCCCTTTGCTTTCTTCTAAGAATTTTATAGTTTTAGTTTTTACAGTGGATTTATTTCTAATTTATTTTTCTCTTAACAGTCTCCTCTGTTGGTAATTCCAATACTAATTTTCAACATGACCATCCTCAGCAACTCTAGGGAGTATGATGAATTGCAGCATTTCTCAGAGGATGCTTCCCACAGAGCTGACTGGATCTCTAGGGCTCTCAGGCTCCACTTCTCTTTGTCCTCTCGTTTCAAAACAGCCCATGTATTGCAAACTTAAGTTTTTCCAGGAAGAAACCAATAAATATTACAGCAGTGATAAATGAAATAGGGAATCTAAAAATAAGTGAAAATCCATGAAACCAAAAGTTGGTTCTATGAAAAGATAAACGAAATTGACAAGATTTTAACTAGGTTTACTAAGAAAAAGGAGAGAAGACTCAAATTACATCTGATTTTACAGAAATTAAGAGGGTTATAAAAGATGTGTCAACTACAACTGGCACTTGCCAATGGAACTTGCCATCTACCTCTACAAAGATTAAATCATGAGCTGATACAGCTGCTGACTTTCAACACCCCCTGAAAGAAGTTCAGGGTGAAGAGCAGAAATGAGGCACTCTGTGCCCTGGAAAAAACTGGCAGAACAGGTCTTCAGATAGTTTGATGTTTTCAGGAGATGACTGAATGAGCCCAATTCTTGTATCTCTTTGTATCTAGACAAGCACTAAAATCCTTTATGCTGACGTCTGCTCCTCACGACTAGCAGTGCCTTCCCAAGACTAGCAGAACCTTATGCAAAAAAATATGTGCTTGATTGCATGTACTCCCCCTTCACCAAAATCACAAAAAAACTGACCTCCCTCCACCTCTATGGAGCAGTTTCTCAGAGCTATCTGAGATGCTGTCTCCTGGGCTATAGTCCTCATTTTCCACCAAATAAAACTTAACTCACAATTCTCACGTTGTGTATTTTTTTAAGTTGTCAAAGTGTAGTATAAACAACTTTGTGCCAACAAATTGTATAACCGTGATGAAATGAAAACATTCTTAGAAACACACAGCTCACTAAGACTGATCACAAATAGTCTGAATCAGCAATCAAAAACCTCCCCAGACCATACTGTCTTGATTACTGTAGCTTTGTAGTATAGTCTGAAGTCAGGGAGTCTGATTCCTCCAGCTCCATTTTTCTGTCTCAAGATTTCTTTGGATATTCACGGTCTTTTGTGTTTCCATACAAATTGTGAAATTTTTTGTTCTAGTTCTGTGAAAAATGCCATTGGTAGTTTGATAGGGATTGCATTGAATCTGTAGATTGCTTTGGGTAGTAGAGTCATTTTCACAATGTTGATTCTTCCAGTCCAAGAACATGGTATATCTCTCCATACGTTTGTGTTGTCTTTGATTTCTTTCATCAGTGTCTTATAGTTTTCTGCATACAGGCCTTTTGCCTCCTTAGGTAGGTTTATTCCTAGGTATTTTATTCTTTTTGTTGCAATGGTAAAGGAGATTGTTTCTTAATTTCTCATTCTGATCTTTCGTTGTTAGTGTATAGGAATGCAAGAAACTTTTGTGTTTTAATTTTGTATCCTGAGACTTTACTAAATTCATTGATTAGCTCTAGTAGTTCTCTGGTGGCATCTTTAGGATTTCCTATGTATAGTGTTATCTGCAAAGAGTGACAGTTTTACTTCTTCTTTTCCATATGACACAGAAACAGACAGATATATAGAGAACAGACTCGTGGTTGCCAAGGGGGAGTGGGGAGGGGGAGGGACGGATTGGGAGTTTGTGTTTAGCAGATGCGAAGTATTATATATAGGATGGATAATCAACAAGGTCCTAGTGTATAGTATGGGAAACTATAATTTAATATCCTGTGATAAAATCATAATGGAAAAGAATGTGAAAAGAATATGTATATGTATATATATGTGTGTGTGTGTGTGTGTGTGTGTGTACGTACAACTGGATCAGTTTACTCTACAGCAGAAATAAACACATTATAAATCAACTATACTTCAATAAAATTTAAGAACATAAGCTTAAAAAACTCCCCCCAAAAAAGCCCATAATCAAATTACTTCACTTCTGAATTCTCCCAAACATTTATAGAAAAATTAACATGAATCCTCCACAAACACTTCCAAAATAAAAAATAAAAAAAAACCTCTTCCCAAACAAGAAGGAATGAATCTGAACTTATTCTATGAGGCCAGCATTTCCCTGATATCAAAACCAGAGAAAGACACTACAGATAATAATCCTTGGTGAATACTGACGTAAAACTCCTCAACAAAGTACTAGCAAACAGACTTGAACAACACATTAATAAGGTTGTACACCATTACCAAGTGGTATTTATTCCTGCAAAGCAAAGATGGTTCAACATAGAAAAATCAATCAATGCTACAGCACATAAACAGAATGAAAGAAAAAATCCACATGATCATTTCAATTGATGCAGAAGAACACTTGATAAAATTCTACAAATTTTCATGATAATCACAATGAACATTCTCGGCATAGAGGGATATTATATCAACATACTAAAGTCCTTGTTGGAAAGCCTACAGATAACATTGTATCCAATTGTGAAAGGTCAAAAATGTTTCCTCCAAGATTAAGAATAAGACAAAGATGCCTTCTCTTGCCACTTTTATTTATGATTGCAATGGAAGTCCTAGACAGAGTGATTAGGCAGGAAAAAAGGGAAAAAAGGTCATCCAAATTGGGAACGAAGAAGTAAAATTATCTCTGTTCACTGACAAAAAGATATCATGTATAGAAAACCTTAGATATTACACACACACACACACAAACAAAAACACACACACGATTAGAACAAATAAAAGAATTCAGCAGAGTTGCAAATAATTAATACAAAATTAATATGTGAAGAACTCAGTCATATTCTGTACACTAACAGTAATCCAAAAAGGAAATTCAGAAAATTCCATTTACAATAATGTCAAAACAATATTTAGGTATAATCTTAACAAAAAATGTGAAAGTGGTACAATGAAAACAAAACATTGCGGGAAGAAAGTAAAGAAGACATAAATAAATGGAAAGATATCTCATGTTCATGGATTTGATCAAGACTTAATATTGTAAAGATATCAATACCACACAAAGCACTCTACAGATTTAATGTAACCCCTATCAAAATCCCAATGTCATTTTTTACAAAAATAGAAATATCCATCCTAAACTTCATATGGAATGACAAGGAAGTCTGAATAGCCAAAACAAATTTAAAAAGAACAAATTTGGAGGTCTCAATGCTTCCTGATTTCAAAACTTCTTACCAAGCTAGAGTAACCAAATCAGTGTAGTACTGGCACATAAAAGTGTACATATATACCAATGGAATAGAATAGAATAGGGAAGTCAGAAATAAACCCTGAAATATATGGTGAAATGATTTTCAAAAAGAGGAGAAGACAGATTTTTCAGAAAAAATAGTGTTGTGAAAACAGAATATCTAAATGCAAAACAATCAATTTGGACCCCTATCTTACATGATATACAGAAATTTATTCAAAATGGATCAAAGACCTAAATGTAAGAGCAAAAACTATAAAGAAAGAAAGTTTATAAGAAAACATATGGGAGAAGCTTTAGACATTGGATTTGGCAGACTTCATGGATATGACACTGAAGTCAGAGCAACCAAAGAAAAAAATGATAATTTGGACTTCCTTAAAATTAAAATATTCTGACAATGATCCCTCGAGCCCCAACCCAGCCTCTAACCAAGGCATGCACACCATGCGGGGAGTGAGGGGGGGAGTGAAACCACCACAGAATTGCAGTCACAAGCTCTCAAGCCTCAGCTATGCCACCAACCAAAGCAGAGACTGATATCAAATCTGGGAGAAACCCAAGTACCTCAGGACTTTTGCTACAGCACCTCAGGATCTGCCCCTATCCTAATAAGGCAGTGACAGCCATTGAGCAGAGCAGATGCCCCAGCTTGAACATGACCCTTTCTCTTGCCCATCCAACTCCAGTGTGAGCTCCCACCAAGGCACTGGCTGCCAGCACACCCTGGGGGATGATTCAGCCCATGCCTACTTCAGATACAACTCTCCCACCAAAGCCACTGGACACACACAACCTGCGCAGGGATGCTCCAACAAAAGAACACACATTGTAAGACCAGGATAGGTAACTGTTTCACCTAATTTCATAGAGACAGAGAAAATTAAACAAAATGAGAAGACCAAAGAATATGTTTCTAATTGAAAAACAAGGGGAAAAAATACCTGTGGGAAATACCCTAATGAAACAGAGATAAATAACTTACCTGAAAAGAATTCAAAGCAATAGTAATAAGAATGCTAACTGAAAATGTGATAAGAAGAGATGTACACAGTGAGAATTTTAACAAAGAACTAGAAAATATAAAAAGGATCCAATCACCGCTGAAGTAGGCAATAACTGAAATGAACAGTACACTAAATGGAATTAACAAGAGATTAATTGACACAGTCTTCTGTATCTCTTCTTACAGATAAGCCATCTGGGAAATAAAATTATGGATATCAACCAACCAGAACTGCAGAAAAACAAACAAGCAAAAAGAAACAAAACAAAATCAACAACAAAAACAACAACAATTCTTAATAAAATGAGTATAGTTTAAGGCGCCACTGGGACAACATTAATCATACTAACATTCACAGTATATAGTTCTAGAAGGAGAAGAGAAGAACAATAGGTCAAAAATGTATTTGATGAAATCTTGGCTGAAAACCTCCTACACCGAAGAAAGAAACAGATATTCAGGGACAGGACGCACAGAGAGTCTCAAACAATATAAACCCAAGAGACTCAAACTGACAGATAAAAAAATGGGAAAAGTTTATGATAAGAGAAAATTGTAAAGGCAGAAAGAAAAACGAAGTCACATTCAGGTGAACCTCCATAAGGCCATCAGCTGATTTTTCAGCAGAAACTTTGCAGGCAAGAAGGGAGTGTCATGATATATTCAAAGTTCTAAAATAAAAGAAAAAAAAAACCCTGCAACCTAGGATACACTACCCAGCAAAGTTATCATTCAGAATTGAAGGAGAGAAGACAGAGTTTCCCAGAGAAGCCAAAACTAAAAGAGTTCATCAATACTAAACCAATCTTACAAGAAGTCTTAAAGTGTTTACTTAAATGAAAAAGAGAAGGATACAAAAAGAAATAAAAAAATTACAGGAAGGCAAACTCCTCACTGATAAAGCAAATGTATAGTAATGGCTGTGTATCAACCACTTAAGCTTGTAGCAAGCTTAAAAGACAAATATTGTAAAATCAACTACAATAAACAGTCAAGGGGTAGAGATGAAGATAAAAAATATGACATTAGCAAAACAAAAACTGTGTGTGGGATAAAAATGTAGAGCATTCAGAAAGTGTTTGAACCTAAAGGATTATCAGTTTATTTTATTTTTCCCCCAGTTTTATTGAGAAAAAACTGACATACATCACTGTATAAGTTTAAGGTATACAGCATACTCATTTGACTTACATACATCATAAACTAATTACCATAATAGGATAAGTTAACATCCACCATCTTATAGAGATAGGATAAATAGAAAAGAAAAAAATTGTGATGAGAACTCTTAGGATCTACTCTCTTAGCAATTTTCTTATATATCATACAGTAGTGTTAACTATAGTCATCATGTTGTACATTACAGCATTAGTACTCATTTATCTTATAGCTGAAAAGTTTGCATTTTGACTATCTTCTTTTTTTTAACATCTTTATTGGAGTATAATTGCTTTACAATGGTGTGTTAATTTCTGCTTTATAACAAAGTGAATCAGTTATACATATACATATGTTCCCATATCTCTTCCCTCTTGCATCTCCCTCCCTCCCACCCTCCCCATCCCACCCCTCTAGGTGGTCACAAAGCACCGAGCTGATCTCGCTGTGCTATGCGGTTGCTTCCCACTAGCTATCTATTTTACGTTTCATAGTGTATATAAGTCCATGCCACTCTCTCACTTTGTCATAGCTTACACTTCCCCCTCCCCATATCCTCAAGGCCATTCTCTAGTAGGTCTGCGTCTTTATTCCCGTCTTGCCACTAGGTTCTTCATGACCTTTTTTTTCCCCTTAGATTCCATGTATATGTGTTAGCATACTGTATTTGTTTTTCTCTTTCTGACTTACTTCACTCTGTATGACAGACTCTAACTCCATCCACCTCACTACAAATAACACAATTTCATTTTTTTTATGGCTGAGTAATATTCCATTGTATATATGTGCCACATTTTCTTTATCCATTCATCCGATGATGGACACTTAGGTTGCTTCCATGTCCTGGCTATGGTAAATAGAGCTGCAATGAACATTTTGGTACATGACTCTTTTTGAATTATGGTTTTCTCAAGGCATATGCCCAGTAGTGGGATTGCTGGGTTGTATGGTAGTTCTATGTTTAGTTTTTTTTAAAAACATCTTTATTGAAGTATAATTGCTTTACAATGGTGTGTTAGTTTCTGCTTTATAACAAAGTGAATCAGTTATACATATACATATGTTCCCATATCTCTTCCCTCTTGCATCTCCCTCCCTCCCACCCTCCCTATCCCACCCCTCTAGGTGGTCACAAAGCACCGAGCTGATCTCCCTGTGCTATGCGGCTGCTTCCCACTAGCTATCTATTGTAAATCTGGTAGTGTATATATGTTCATGACACTCTCTCACCCTGTCACATCTCACCCTTCCCCCTCCCCATATCCTCAAGTCCATTCTCTAGTAGGTCTGTGTCTTTATTCCCGTCTTGCCACTAGGTTCTTCATGGCCTTTTTTTTTTTCCCTTAGATTCCATATATATGTGTTAGCATACTGTATTTGTTTTTCTCTTTCTGACTTACTTCACTCTGTATGACAGACTCGAACTCCATCCACCTCATTACAAATACCTCCATTTCATTTCTTTTTATGGCTGAGTAATATTACATTGTATATATGTGCCACATCTTCTTTATCCATTCATCCGATGATGGACACTTAGGTGGCTTCCAAGTCCTGGCTATTGTAAATAGAGCTGCAATGAACATTTTGGTACATGACTCTTTTTAAAGTATGGTTTTCTCAGGGTATATGCCCAGTAGTGGGATTGCTGGGTCATATGGTAGTTCTATTTTTAGTTTTTTAAGGAACCTCCATACTGTTCTCCATAGTGGCTGTATCAATTTACATTCCCACCAACAGTGCAAGAGTGTTCCCTTTTCTCCACACCCTCTCCAGCATTTATTGTTTCTAGATTTTTTGATGATGGCCAATCTGACCAGTGTGAGATGATATCTCATTGTAGTTTTGATTTGCATTTCTCTAATGATTAATGATGTTGAGCAATCTTTCATGTGTCTGTTGGCCATCTGTATATCTTCTTTGGAGAAATGTCTATTTAGGTCTTCTGCCCATTTTTGGATTGGGTTGTTTGTTTTTTTGTTATTGAGCTGCATGAGCTGCTTGTAAATCTTGGAGATTAATCCTTTGTCAGTTGTTTCATTAGGTCCCATTTGTTTATTTGTGTTTTTATTTCCATTTCTCTAGAAGCTGGGTCAAAAAGAATCTTGCTGTGATTTATGTCATAGAGTGTTCTGCCTATGTTTTCCTCTAAGAGTTTGATAGTGTCTGGCCTTACACTTAGGTCTTTAATCCATTTTGAGTTTATTTTTGTGTATGGTGTTAGGGAGTGTTCTAATTTCATATTTTTACATGTACCAATCTAGTTTTCCCAGCACCACTTATTGAAGAGGCTGTCTTTTCTCCACTGTATATGCTTGCCTCCTTTATCAAAGATAAGGTGACCATATGTGTGTGGGTTTACCTCTGGGATTCTATCCTGTTCCTTTGATCTATGTTTCTGTTTTTGTGCCAGTACCAAACTGTCTTGATTACTGTAGCTTTGAAATATAGTCTGAAGTCAGGGAGCCTGATTCCTCCAGCTCCATTTTTCTTTCTCAAGATTGCTTTGGCTATTCGGGGTCTTTTGTGTTTCCATACAAATTGTGAAATTTTTTGTTCTAGTTCTGTGAAAAATGCCAGTGGTAGTTTGATAGGGATTGCATTGAATCTGTAGATTGCTTTGGGTAGTAGAGTCATTTTCACAGTGTTTATTCTTCCAATCCAAGAACATGGTATACCTCTCCATCTATTTGTATCATCTTTAATTTCTTTCATCAGTGTCTTATAATTTTCTGCATACAGGTCTTTTGTCTCCTTAGGTAGGTTTATTCCTAGATATTTTATTCTTTTTGTTGCATTGGTAAATGGGAGTGTTTTCTTAATTTCACTTTCAGATTTTTCATCATTAGTGTATAGGAATACAAGAGATTTCTGTGCATTAATTTTGTATCCTGCTACTTTACCAAATTCATTGATTAGCTCTAGCAGTTTTCTGGTAGCATCTTTAGGATTCTCTATGTATAGTATCATGTCATCTGCAAACAGTGACAGCTTTACTTCTTCTTTTCCAATTTGAATTCCTTTTATTTCTTTTTCTTCTCTGATTGCTGTGGCTAACACTTCCAAAACTATGTTGAATAATAGTGGTGAGAGTGGGCGACCTTGTCTTGTTCCTGATCTTAGTGGAAATGGTTTCAGTTTTTCACCATTGAGGATGATGTTGGCTGTGGGTTTGTCATTTATGGCCTTTATTATGTAGGGAAAAGTTCCCTCTATGCCTGCTTTCTGCAGGGCTTTTATCATAAATGGGTGTTGAATTTTGTCAAAAGCTTTCTCTGCATCTATTGAGATGGTCATATGGTTTTTCTTCCTCAATTTGTTAATATGGTGTATCACGTTGATTGATTTGCGTATATTGAAGAATCCTTGCATTCCTGGAATAAACCCCACTTGATCATGGTGTATGATCCTTTTAATGTGCTGTTGCATTCTGTTTGCTGGTATTTTGTTGAGGATTTTTGCATCTATGTTCATCAGTGATATTGGCCTGTAGTTTTCTTTCTTTGTGACATCTTTGTCTGGTTTTGGTATCAGGGTGATGGTGGCCTCATAGAATGAGTTGGGGAGTGTTCCTCCCTCTGCTATATTTTGGAAGAGTTTGAGAAGGATAGGTGTTAGCTCTTCTCTAAATATTTGATAGAATTCGCCTGTGAAGCCATCTGGTGCTGGGCTTTTGTTTGTTGGAAGATTTTTAATCACAGTTCAATTTCAGTGCTTGTGATTGGTCTGTTCATATTTTCTATTTCTTCCTGGTTCAGTCTCGGCAGGTTGTGCATTTCTAAGAATTTTCCATTTCTTCCAGGTTGTCCATTTCATTGGTGTAGAGTTTCTTGTAGTAATCTCTCATGATCGTTTGTATTTCTGCAGTGTCAGTTGTTACTTCTCCTTTTTCATTTCTAATTCTATTGATTTGAGTCTTCTCCCTTTTTTTCTTCATGAGTCTGTCTACTGGTTTATCAATTTTTTTTATCTTCTCAAAGAACCAGCTTTTAGTTTTATTGATCTTTGCTTTCATTTCCTTCATTTCTTTTTCATTTATTTCTGATCTGATCTTTATGATTTCTTTCCTTCTGCTAACTTTGGGGTTTTTTGTTCTTCTTTCTCTAATTGCTTTGGGTGGAAGTTTAGGTTGTTTATTTGAGATGTTTCCTGTTTCTTAAGGTAGGATTGTATTGCTATAAACTTCCCTCTTAGAACTGCTTTTGCTGCATCCCATAGGTTTTGGGTCGTCGTGTCTCCATTGTCATTTGTTTCTAGGTATTTTTTGATTTCCCTTTTGATTTCTTCAGTGATCACTTGGTTATTACATAGTGTATTGTTTAGCCTCGATGTGTTTGTATTTTTTACAGATCTTTTCCTGTAATTGATATCTAGTCTCATAGCATTGTGGTTAGAAAAGATACTTGATATGATTTCAATTTTCTTAAATCTACGAAGGCTTGATTTGTGACCCAAGATATGACCTATCCTGGAGAATGTTCCATGAGCACTTGAGCAAAATGTGTATTCTGTTGTTTTTGGGTGGAATTTCCTATAAATATCAATTAAGTCCATCTTGTTTAATGTATCATTTAAAGCTTGTGTTTCCCTATTTATTTTCATTTTGGATGATCTGTCCATTGGTGAAAGTCAGGTGTTAAAGTCCTCTACTATGATTGTGTTACTGTCAATTTCCTCTTTTATGGCTCTTAGTATTTGCCTTATGTGTTGAGGTGCTCCTATGTTGGGTGCATAAATATTTGCAATTGGTATATGTTCTTCTTGTATCGATCCGTTGATCATTATGTAGTGTCCTTCTTTGTCTCTTGTAATAGTCTTTATTTTAAAGTCTATTTTGTCTGATATGAGGATTTCTACTCCAGCTTTCTTTTGATTTCCATTTGCATGGAATATCTTTTTCCATCCCCTCACTTTCAGTCTGTATGTGTCCGTAGGTCTAAAGTGGGTGTCTTGTAGACAGCATATATACGGGTCTTGTTTTTGTATCCATTCAGCCAGTCTGTGTCTTTTGCTGGGAGCATTTAATCCATTTACATTTAAGGTAATTATCGATATGTATGTTCCTATTCCCATTTTCTTAAATGTTTTGGGTTTGTTGTTGTAGGTGTTTTCCTTCTCTTGTGTTTCTTGCCTAGAGAATTTCCTTTAGCATTTGTTGTAAAGCTGGTTTGGTGGTGCTGAACTCTCTCAGCTTTTGCTTGTCTGTAAAGGTTTTAATTTCTCCATCAAATCTGAAATAGATCCTTGCTGGGTAGAGTAATCTTTGTTGTAGGTTTTTCTCCTTCATCTCTTTAAATATGTCCTGCCACTCCCTTCTGGCTTGCAGAGTTTCTGCTGAAAGATCAGCTGTTAACCTCATGGGGATTCACTTGTGTGTTATTTGTTGTTTTTCCCTTGCTGCTTTTAATATGTTTTCTTTATATATAATTTTTGATATTTCGATTAATATGTGTCTTGGCGTTTTTCTCCTTGGATTTATCCTGTATGGGACTCTCTGTGCTTCCAGGACTTGATTAACTATTTCCTTTCCCATATTAGGGAAGTTTTCAACTATAATCACTTCAAATATTTTCTCAGTCACTTTTTTTTTTCTCTTCTTCTTCTGGGACCCCTATAATTCGAATGTTGCTGTGTTTAATGTTTTCCCAGAGGTCCCTGAGACTGTCCTAAGTTCTTTTCATTCTTTTTTCTTTATTCTGCTCTGCAGTAGTTATTTCCAGTATTTTATCTTCCAGGTCACTTATCCGTTCTTCTGCCTCTGTTATTCTGCTATTGATCCCTTCTAGAGTATTTTTAATTTCATTTATTGTGTTGTTCATCGTTGCTTGTTTCCTCTTTAGTTCTTCTAGGTCCTTGTTAAATGTTTCTTGCATTTTGTCTATTCTGTTTCCAAGATTTTGGATCATCTTTACTATTATTATTCTGAATTCTTTTTCAGGTAGACTGCCTATTTCCTCTTCATTTGTTAGGTCTGGTGGGTATTTACCTTGCTCCTTCATCTGCTGTGTGTTTTTCTGTCTTCTCATTTTGCTTATCTTACTGTGTTTGGGGTCTCCTTTTCACAGGCTGCAGGTTCGTAGTTCCTATTGTTTTTGGTATCTGTCCCCAGTGGCTAAGGTTGGTTCAGTGGCTTGTGTAGGCTTCCTGGTGGAGGGGACTAGTGCCTGTGTTCTGGTGGATGAGGCTGGATCTTGTCTTTCTGGTGGGCAGGTCCACGTCTGGTGGTGTGTTTTGGGGTGTTTGTGGCCTTATTATGATTTTAGGCAGCCTCTGTGCTAATGGATGGGGCTGTGTTCCTGTTTTGCTAGTTGTTTGGCATAGGGTGTCCTGCACTGTAGCTTGCTGGTCTTTGAGTGAAGCTGGGTCTTGGTGTTGAGACAGAGGTCTCTGGGAAATTTTCGCCATTTGGTATTACGTGGAGCTGGGAGGTCTCTTGTGGACCAGTGTGCTGAAGTTGTCTCTCCCACCTCAGAGGCACAGCCTTGATGCCTGGCTGGAGCACCAAGAGCCTTTCATCCACATGGCTGAGAATAAAAGGGAGAAAAAATAGAAAGAAAGAAAGAGGATAAAATAAAGTAAAATAAAATAAAGTACGATGAAATAAAATAGTTACTAAAATAAAGAATAAAATATAATTATTAAGAAAAATAAATTTTTTAAGTAAAAAAAAAAAATGAAGGACCGTACCCTAGGACAAATGGTTAAAGCATAGCTATATAGACAAAATCTCGCACAGAAGCATACACATACACACTCACAAAAAGAGGAAAAGGGGAAAACATAATACATCTTGTTCCCAAAGTCCACCCGCTCAATTTGGGATGAGTTGTTGTCTATTCAGGTATTCCACAGATGCAGGTACATCAAGTTGATTGTGGAGATTTATTCCACTGCTCCTGAGGCTGCTGGGAGAGGTTTCCCTTTCTCTTCTTTGTTCGCACAGCTCCCAGGGTTCAGCTTTGGATTTGGACCTGCCTCTGCATGTAGGTCGCCGGAAGGCGTCTGTTCTTCACTCAGACAGGATGGGGTTAAAGGAGCGGCTGATTCGGGGGCTCTTGCTCACTCAGTCCCGGGGGAGGGAGGGGTACAGAATGTGGGGTGAGCCTGCGGAGGCAGAGGCCGGCATGACGTTGCACCAGCCTTATGTGCGCCATGCGTTCTCCCGGGGAAGTTGTCCCTGGATAACGGGACTCTGGCAGTGGCGGGCTGCACAGGCTCCCGGGAGGGGAGGTATGGATAGTGACTTGTGCTTGCACACAGGCTTCTTGGTGGTGGCACCAGCAGCCTTAGCGTCCCATGCCCATCTCTGGGGTCCGCAATGATAGCCACGGCTGGCCCCCATCTCTGGAGCTCCTTTAAGCAGGGCTCTTAATCCCTTCACCTCACACACCAGGAAACAAAGAGGGAAGAAAAAGTCTGTTGCCTCTTCGGCAGGTCCAGACTTTTTCCCGGACTCCCTCCCGGCTGGCTGTGGTGCACTAACCCCTTCAGGCTGTGTTCATGCAGCCAACCCCAGTCCTCTCCCTGGGGTCTGACCTCCAAAACCCGAGCCTCAGCTCCCAGGCCCCGCCCGCCCTGGCGGGTGAGCAGACAAGCCTCTCAGGCTGGTGAGTGCTGGTCGGCACTGGTCCTCTGTGTGGGAATCTCTCCGCTTTGCCCTCTGCATCCCTGTTGCTGTGCTCTCCTCCGTGGCTCCGAGACTTCCCCACCACCACCTGCAGTCTCCGCCCACGAAGGGCTTCCTAGTGTGTGGAAACCTTTCCTCCTTCACAGCTCCCTCCCACTGTTGCAGGTCCCATCCCTATTCTTTTGTCTCTGTTTTTTCTCTTTTCTTTTACCCTACCCAGGTTCATGGGGAGTTTCTTGCCTTTTGGGAAGTCTGAAGTCTTCTGCCAGCGTTCAGTGGGTGTTCTATAGGAGCAGTTCCACGTGTAGATGTATTTCTGATGTATCTGTGGGGAGGAAGGTGATCTCCGTGTCTTACTCTTCTGCCATCTTCTCCTATGAAGAGAGGAGAAGTAGATATAGTTTAAAACAAGTAGATATAGTTATAGTTTGAAATATATAAGCTCCATGGTAACCATAAATCAAAAACCTACAACAAATACACAAAAACGTCAGAGCAAAGAAAACAACATAACACTAACTAAAATCGTCAAACTACAGGGGAAGAAACTAAGAAAAGAAGAGAAGAACAGAGATGAACTACAAAAACAACCAGAAAACAAGTACAGAATGGCAATAAGCATATACCTATCAATAATCACTTTAAATGCCAACAGACTAATGCTGCAATCAAAAGACCTAAGTTAACTTTTTGGATTAAAAAAAAGACACATCTATATCCTGCCTACAGGAGACTCACTTCAGAGCTAAAGACACACAGACAGTGATTGTGTCTTTAAAAGAAGATAAAGCTGAAGTAACAATTCTCATAACAGACAATGGATATTTTAAAACAAAGTGCATAAAAAAAAGACAAAGAAGGATATTATACAATTATAAAGGGAACAATTCAAGAAGAACATGTAACATTTGTAAGCATATATGCACCTAAAATAGGGGCACCTAAATATGTAAAGCCAATATTAACAGACATAAAGGAAAAAATTAACAATAATACAATAATAATAGGGGACTTTAGGGAATTCCCCTGTGGTCCAGTGGTTAGAATTCAGCGCTTTCACAGCTGGGGCCTGGGTTTAATCCCTGGTCAGTGAACTAAGATCCTGCCAGACGTATGGCACTGTCTCCCCCCAAATAATAATAATAGGGGACTTTAACAGCTTCACTTACATCAGTGAACAGATAATACAGACAGAAAATAATGAGGAAACATTGGCCTTACATTACACATTAGGACAGTTGGACTTATTAGATATCTATAGAACATTCCTTCCAAACTCAGCAGAATACACTTGTTTTAAGTGTACATGGAACAATCTGCAGGATAGATCACTTATTAGACAGCAGAACAAGTCTCAACAAATTTATGATGATAGAAATTATATCAAGCATTTTTTCCAACCTGAACAGTATGAAACTAGAAATCAATTACAGAAAGAAAAATGAGAAAAACACAAATAGGGGACAAAACAACATGCTACTGAAAAACCAAGTGATCTTCAAAGAAATCAAAAGAAAAATTAGAAAGTAACTTGAGAAAAATGAAAATTAAAACACAACTTTCCAAATTCAATGGGACGCAGCAAAAGCAGATCTAAGAAGGAAGTCTATAGCAACACAGGCCTACCTCAAGAAGCAGGAAAACAAACAAACAAACAAAATAACTTAACAAACCATCTAATGGAATTAGAAAAAGAAGAACTAACAAAGCTCAAAGTCAGCAGAAGGAATGGAATAATAAAGATCAGTGCAGTAATAAATAAGAAATCAAAAAAATATAATAGAAAAGATAAATAAAACCAGATCTGGGTTTTTTTTTTTTTGAAATGATAAACAAAATTGATAAGCTTTTAAGCAGGCTCATTAAGAAAGAACAAGGACCCAAATAAACAAGATATGAAATGAAACAGGAGAAATTACAATTGATAATACAGAAATGCAATCATAAGAGAATAATACAAATAGTTATATGCCAACGTATTGGACAACCTAGAAGAAATGGTTAAATTCTTATTAACATATCATCTTCCAAGACTGAATCAGGAAAGAATAGAACATCTGAACAGACAGATTATCATTATTGAAGTTGAATCAATAATTTAAAAAACTCCCAACTGTAGTGCAGAATTGAACAATTTCACAGCCAAATTTTACCAAACATATAAAGAAGAGTTAATACCGATTCTTAACAAGCTATTGTAAAAAAGGGAAGATGAGTGAACACTCACAAATTCATTCTAGAGGCCACCACTCACCACACTGATACCAAAACCAGACAAAGGCACTACAAAAAAAGTTACAGTCAAATATCTCTGATGAATAAAGATGAAAAATCCTTCACAAAATATGAGGAAACGGAATTCAACAATAAATAGAAAGGATCATGCACCATAAGAAGGTGGGATTTATTCCAGGGATGCAAGTATTGTTCAATAACTGCAAATCAATGTGAGGCACCACATTAACAAAACAAAGGATAAATATCACATGATCATCTCATTAGATGCAGAAAAAGAATTTGACAAAATTTAACACCCATTCATTATAAAATCTCACAAGAATGTTGTTATAGAGGGACTATATCTCAACATAATAAAGGGCATCTATGACAAACCCACAGCTAACATCATACTCAATGGTGAAAAACTGAAAGCTTTTCCTCTAAAATTGAGAACTAGACAAGGATGCCCATTCTCTCCATTTCTATTTAACATAGTATTGGAAATACTATCCACAGCAATCAGATAAGAAAAAGAAGTAAAAGGCACCCAAACTTAAAGAGAAGTACAAGTGTCACTATTTGCAGATAACATGACACTAAAAGTAGAAAACGCTTAAGATTCTGCCTAAAAAGTATAAGTAATAAATTAATTCAGTAAAGTTGCAGGATACAATATTAATATACAGAAATTAGTTGCTTTTTTATACACTAATAATGAACTATTAGAAAGAAAACAAGCCCATTTACAATCACATCAAAAGGATAAAATACCTAGGAATAAAATTAACCAAGGGGGTTGATAGACGTGTATGCTGAAAATTATAAGATACTGATGAAGGAAATTGAAGATGATACAATTAAATGGAATGATAACACATGTTCATGTATTGGAACAATAATACTGTTAAAATGTCCATACTACCCAAAGCAATCTCAGATTTAAGGCTATCCCTATCAAAATACCCATGACATTTTTCACAGAACTAGAACAAGATATCCTAAAATTTTTATGGAACCACAAAAGACCCTGAATAGCCAAAGCAATCTTGAGAAAAAAGAACAAAGCTGGAGGTTTCACACTCCTTGTCTTCAAACTATACTTCAAAGTACACTAATCAAAACAGTATTGTAGTGGCACCAAAACAGATACATAGAGCAATGGAACAGAATAGAGATGCCAGAAATTAACCCACATACATAGGGTCAATTAATCTATGACAAAAGAGGCAAAAATATACAATGGGGAAAAAACAGTCTCTTCAATAAGTGGGGTTGTGAAAACTGGACAGTTACATGTCAAATAATGAAATTAGAACATTTTCTCACCCCATATACAAAATAAACCCCAATAGTTTAAAGACCTAAATGTAACATCGGAAGCTATAAAACTCCTAAAATAAAACATAGGCAATAAATTCTTTGACATGAGTCTTAGAAATTTTTCTTTTGGATTTGTCTCCTCAGGCAAGGGAAAGAAAATTGAAAAATAAACAAAATGATGCAATTGAATTTAAAAACTTTTGCACAGCAAAGGAAACCATCAGGCAAATGAAAAGACAGCCTAATGAATGGGAGAAGATATTTGCAAATGATATGTCTGATAAGGGACTAATACCCCAAATTCATAAAGAGATCACACAACTCAATACCAAAGGAACAAACAACCTGATTTTTTTAAAGGGCAGAAGATCTGAATAGACATTTTTCCAGAGAAGACACACAGATGGCCAAAAGACATATGTAAATGTGCTCAACATTACTAATCATCAGGGAAATGCAAATCAAAACCACAATGAGATGTCACCTCACACCTGTTAGAATGACTATCATAAAAAACCCCAACAAATCAGGAATGTTGTTGATGATGTAGACAAAAGAGAACCCTAGTACACTGTTGGTGGGAATGTAAATTGATGCAGCCACTTTGGAAAACAATATGGAGTTTCCTCCAAAATATAAAAATAAAACTACTATATGATCCAGCAATTCCACTCCTGGGAATATATCCACAGTGCATGAAAACCATAATTTGAAAAGATATATGCACCCCAATATTTATAGCAACATCATTTAGAATAACCAGTATATGGAAGCAAGTTAAGAGTCCATCAACAGATGAATGCATAAAGATGTGAGATAGGAGAGACCTTCAAGATGGAGGAGGAGTAAGACGTGGAGATCACCTTCCTCCCAACAAATACATCAGAAATGCATCTATATGTGGAACAACTCCTACAGAACACCTACTGAACGCTGACAGAAGACCTCAGACTTCCCAAAAGGCAAGAAACTCCTCACGTACCTGGATAGGGCACAAGAAAGAAGAAAAAACAGAGAAAAAACCTGGGAGACTTTGAGTACTCACCCAAACCTTGGAAGGATTTGCCCTGTCCCTTGCTTCCTTATTTGTTTCCTTATCAAATAGTGGTGTTTGTCAGGCACTAGTGCTCTTGACTTGTCACAGGGTAGTTACCAAAGACACAGAGGGAAGCCCTGTGAATTATTTTTGTCATTGGCCTTTTCACAGGGAAGTAGCAGGGAGAGGAAGAAGAAGGCAGAGGCATAGGGGAGAACCTGAGTTGAATCACAATGTCTTGGCCTGGTAGAGCAGAGAAGCATCACCACATGCCAGGGATTGGACTGAGTGCTTATGACTGGGAGACCTTGGCAGGCAGGAAATGTACCTACCCCAGATCCTGGGTAAGAAAACATGTTGCATGAAGATGAAACAGCATGTTGTAAAGATGAGACACCTTTTCCTGGAGTCTGAGTCCATTTCCCAGAACTGCTGTTTGCCAGCCATGTAACCATGGGTGAGTCACTAGATCTCTCTGTGCCTCAGTTCTCTTGTCTCTAAAATGAGGATAATGATAGTAATACCTACCACGCAGGGGTGGGGTGAGGTGATATAAAATGATATGCAGCATAAAGCCAGCCCCAGTCAGTGTTAGCCTTAACTGGGTGGGGGACTTTCTCATAGATCTTGGAACATAGGCTGGGAGGTCTCCTGAGGCTCATGAGATCAACAGTCTTCCTGTTCACCATCTCATTTTTAAACCTTGCAACAGGATGGCCTGGATTTTAGTCTAGGCTCTATACTTATTGTGTAACACTATGCAAGTTACTTCAGTTGTCTGATCCTTAGTTTGCAAGAGGGACAACACCACTTGCTTCATGGGTTTTCATGAGGATGAAATAAGCTCAAGAATAGAAATTGCTAGATCAAAGAGCCTGGCCATAGGAAGGCTCTGAATCTATAGTAAATATTCATATGTGTTATCTAATTTTTTGTATTTATTCTCACAGCAGCCCGGTGAGGCGGAAGAGTAGCCACTGTCAATGGATGAGAGAATTGGAGGCTCAGAGAGGTTAGGAGACTTGCCCAAGGTGAAAGCGCAGGTTAAATCCATTTCACCTGCCTTCTCTAATCAAGGTCATTTTAAGGCTTGCACGTTCTCCAAGTGGCAAGTCACCTAAACAATAAGATGTTTGCCCAAGTTATTTTTCAGGAACTTGGGGTCAGCTGCATCTAGCTTGAGCGGAGCTTGTAAAGACTGGATAGGACTGCTACCGAACCAAACTTGTGTCTGCTCACCCACATGCAGTAAAGCCAGTCTACTGACACCAGGTTGTGGTGAGGGAAAGTGTAACATTTATTGAAAGGCCAAGCAAGGAGTACTGGTAGATAATGCTTGAAAGACCTGATCATCCTGCTGGCTTTCAGAGAAAGGTTTTAAAAGACAGGGTAAGGGAAGGGTAGTGGGGTGCATTATGGACATTGTGGACATGTGGACACAATGTCCACATTGTGGGCATTCTTCTGATTGGTAGGAGGTGAGGTATTCAGGAGTCAACATCATCAACCTTCTGGTTCCAATCGGTCTGTGGTCTATGAGCTTGTGCTCAATATGCAGTTAGCTTTTTCCACATGGTGGGGTTTTCAGTATCTGCAAAACAGCTCAAGGATATGGCTCAGGATATTATCTATAGCCCTTGAGGGGGAACTAAGGGTCCTTGACTTTGTTTAATGGCTAAACAATTATTTTGTCTTACTTGACTGTTTTCCTTTGTTTCTGCATTTCCTCACGTCTCTGATTAAATCTGCTCTTTGGAACTAAGGGAGGGTCTAGGAGGCTAGAATTTCCCTACAAACAAGAGTCAGGTGGAGGGGTATGACCGCAGAAGGCCCCAAAGAGTCCTGCTTGGTTACAGGACAACTGACCCTTCAACTGGTTATGCATGAGGGTCAGCTTGGTAAGTTTATGATATCAAAGGGCCACAAGCTCCACTCTCAGAACGTGCGGAGGCTGGTATCCCAGGTATGTATGCACAGAACAGCGATTACCACACCTTTTTCCAATCAGCTTTCCTCACACTCCCCATGCCTCTGACTGACCTGCTCCTTTATACTTTATCCCACTAATACCCCAAGCCCCTTACCTTCAGGGAGGCAGATTTGAGATATGTTCTCCAGTCTCCTCCCTTGGCTACCTTGCAAACAAATACTCTCTTTGCTGCAAACATCAGAGTCTCAGCATTTTGGCTTGCTGTGTATTGGGCAAAACAAATATGGTTTGGTAACAAAACGGCACACAGTTCATGAGAGTTAGAACCTGGAAAGAGTCAAAGCCCAATCCCTCTCACTTAAGGGTGCCCATGACAATAATTCACAGCCTCTCTGTGTCTCCTAGAGGACCCCAAGACCAGTTGAATGAATGCTCATCTTATAGGGAGCATCATTTTCTTCTTTCCTTCACCAGTGCCATCCATTGTGGCACCCTAGGCTTCTAACACTCATTCCTGGTGGCAAGAGAGGCAGAGATAAACCAGTGGGGTGTCAAAAGGTTCAGTAACATTCCCAGGTAAGTTGTCCATAACCCAGAAATGATTTATCTTTTCCAGGCTGGCAAGACTCCTGGAAGAATATGATGAAATTTATGACATTATTGCTTAATAACCCTCACCTCTTTGTGGAAGCTAATGATACCTGAACTCTGGTTTGTCTAGACAAGCTAAATCCTTGTGAGGTCCAAGGGTGGGTTGACCCTTTCCTTGTGAAGCCTCAAGTTCCTGGAAAGCTGATGCAAGTGTTTCCTAACTCTTGTTTGCAGAGTAGCATTTATATATCAGGGAAAAAATACAGTCACAGGTGTCAACTAATTTCTGTCCACAGCAGCACAGATGGTAAGAATTCCAGTTAATTACAGTAAAAAATTTAGAACAAGGATAATAGTCAGAGTAATATTATGAAAAATGGAAAAGTAGGGAACTCAAAAACCAGGCCCTCCACTGAAGCAATCATTAACCTGGCAAAAATGACAGAATCAATTTTTTTCCTGGAACTCTGGAATCAAAAAAAAAACAAAAACAAAAACAAACAAACAAAACTACACCATTTGGGGGGTTGACAAATTTTGGTAAGAAAGTATTGTGGCATTTGTGCTTACCCATTTAACATCCTCAGTTTCCAGTTAAGCAGTAGCTGGGAGGATGGAGGCCTGCATTCCTGGTGCAGGTTGCTGGTGTCTGTGGAGCAATATGAACCTTGCTATCAAAAGCTTGTGGTTGTGTATTTTGATCCATCTGAAAGTTCCCTAAGGGACTGGCTCAGAGGCTGTCATTGTTCCTACACCTCCTGTGCCCCTCTCTCCCACCCAGGGCTGGAGTGGCTTTCCAGATGGCAGTGACATCTGTCAAAAACATTTAAGGACATATTACGTGTAGCTGCATGGGGCAAGGGAGAGTAGATTGGGGAGGCAGCAGACATATCCAAAAGACTGGGAAGGAGGAACTGAGGAGGAAGATTTGGGGGAAAATAAGAGATTTGAAGTGTGCTATGGACTGAATGTGTTCTCTCAAAATTTATATGTTTTATACTTAATCCAATTGTGGTGGTATTTAGAGGTGGAGCTTTGGGGACATCATTAGGTCATGAGAATGGAGCCCTCATGAATAGGATTAGTGCCCTTATGATAAAGACATGAGACAGATTATTTCTCCACGATGTTTGGATACAGCAAGAAGGCATCTATCTGCTAATTAGGAAGACGGTTCTCATCAGGAACCAAATCAGCAGGCACCTTGATTTTGGTCTTCTCAGCCTCCAGACTTGGGAGAAATGGACTTCTGTCACCCAGTCTATGGTATTTGTTATGGCACTCTGAGCTAACAAAAAGAAAATTGTTACCATGTATACTGAGGTACCTTGAGTGCAACACTCACTCCCAGGGCTGGGATGAATGTCTAGAAAAATCCTGAGAGGATCCTAGGTTTGCAACTCTGTGAGCTCCACACAAGCAGGAGGTAAATTCCAAGACAAAATCATAGGCAGCCTTGCTTAACATTGAAGGAGTGCCTCAGTTCAGAGCCAATCTGCAAAACAAGAAGAACTATTTCTTTTGTGGAGGGGGGTCCCAAGCATTTAAGTAATTATCTGTCAGGTCGCTAGATGACTGTTAAGATAATAGAAGAAACACTTTAGGCAAAATACATGACAAAAATCCCCACAATCTTTGCAAATACAGCTTGGACAAGTCACTAAACAAACGGATGACTGCAGCCCTCAGCAATGGCAAACCTTGGAAAGGAGGAGAAACTTATTTCCAGAGTTCCCACATTATAATATTAAAAATTCCAGTTTTCAATGGAAAAAACCACAAGATTACAAAGACACAGGAAAGTATGTTTGATCCATACACACACAAAAAAATACATTAAATTCATTCCTGAAAACAAAACATTCAACTTATTAGATGAGGATTTATTATTATTTTTTTCCTTAATGCAACTGTTTTTTATTTATTATTTTTTATTTATTTAACATCTTTATTAGAGTATAATTGCTTTAAAATGTTGTGTTAGTTTCTGCTGTAAAACAAGGTGAATCAGCTATATGTATACATATATCCCCATATCCCCTCCATCTTACATCTCCCTCCCACCCTCCCTATCCCACCCATCTAAGTGGTAACAAAGCGCCGAGCTCATCTGCTGTGCTATGCAGCTGCTTCCCACTAGCTATTTATTTTACATTTGGTAGTGTATATATGTAAATGCTACTCTCTCACTTCGTCCCAGCTTACCCTGCCCCATCGCCATATCCTTAAGTCCATTCTCTACAACGGCATCTTTACTCCTGTCGTGTCCCTAGGTTCATCAGACCTTTTTTTTTTTTTTTTAGATTCCACATATATGTGTTAGCATACAGTATTTTTTTTCACTTTCTGACTTACTTCACTCTGTATGACAGATTCTAGGTCTATCCACCTCACCACAAATAGCTCAATTTATTTGTTTTTATGGCTGAGTAATATTCCATTGTATATATGTGCCACATCTTCTTTATCCATTCATCTGTCGATGGACATTTAGGTTGCTTCCATGTCCTGGATATTGCAAATGGAGCTGCAATGAACATTGTGTTACATGACTCTTTTTGAATTATGGTTTTCACAGGATATATACACAATAGTAAGATTGCTGGGTCATATGGTAGTTCTATTTTTAGTTTTTAAGGAATCTCCATACTGTTCTCCATAGTGGCTGTATCAATTTACATTCCCACCAACAGTGCAAGTGGGTTCCCTTTCCTCCACACCCTCTCCAGCATTTACTGTTTGTAGATTTTTTGATGATGGCCATTCGGACCAGTGTGAGGTGACACCTCATTGTGGTTTTGATTTGCATTTCTCAAATGATTAGTGATGTTGAGCATATTTTCATGTGTTTGTTGGCCATCTGTATGTCTTCTTTAGAGGAATGTCTGTTTAGGTCTTCTGCCCATTTTTTGATTGGGTTGTTTGTTTTTTTAATATTGAGCTGCATGAGCTGTTTATATATTTTGGAGACTAATCCTGTGTCTGTTGATTCGTTTGCAAATATTTTCTCCCATTCTAAGGGTTGTATTTTCGTCTTGTTTATAGTTTCCTTTGCTGTGCAAAAGCTTTTAAGTTTCGTTAGGTCCCATTTGTTTATTTTGTTTTTATTTCCATTTCTCTAGGAGTTGGGTCAAAAAGGAACTTGCTGTGATTTATGTCATGGAGTGTTCTGCCTAGGTTTTCCTCAAAGAGTGTTATAGTGTTTGGCCTTACATTTAGGTCTTTAATCCATTTAGAGTTTATTTTTTGTGTATGGTGTTACAGAGTGTTCTAATTTCATTCTTTTACATGTAGCTGTCCAGTTTTCCCTGAACCACTTATTGAAGAGGCTGTCTTTTCTCCATTGTATATTCTTCTTTCCTTTATCAAAAATAAGGTGACCATATGTGCGTGGGATTATCTCTGCGCTTTCTATCCTGTTCCATTGATCTATATTTCTGTTTTTGTGCCAGTAGCATACTGTCTTGATTACTGTAGTTTGTAGTATAGTCTGAAGTGAGGGAACCTGACTCCTCCAGCTCCATTTTTCTTTCTCAAGTTTGCTTTGGCTATTCGGGGTCTTTTGTGTTTCCATACAAATTGTGAACTTTTTAGTTCTAGTTCTGTGAAAAATGCCATTGGTAGTTTGATTGGGATTGCATTGAATCTGTAGATTGCTTTGGGTAGTATAGTCTTTTTCACAATGTCGATTCTTCCAATCCAAGAACATTGTATATCTCTCCCTCTGTTTGTATCATCTTTAATTTCTTTCATCAGTGTCTTATAGTTTTCTGCATACAGGTCTTTTGTCTCCTTAGGTAGGTTTATTCCTAGGTGTTTCATTCTTTTTGTTGTAATGGTAAATGGGAGTGTTTCCTTAATTTCTCTTTCATATTTTTCGTTGTTAGTGTATAGGAATGCAAGAGATTTCTGTGCATTAATTTTCTTTCCTGCTACTATACTAAATTCATTGATTAGCTCTAGTAGTTTTCTGGTAGCATCCTTAGGATTCTCTATGTATAGTATCATGTCATCTGCAAAAAGTGACAGTTTTACTTCTTCTTTTCCAATTTGGATTCCTTTAATTCTTTTTCTTCTCTGATTGCCCTATCTAAAACTTCCAAAACTATGTTGAATAACAGTGGTGAGAGTGAGCAACCTTGTCTTTTTCCTGATCTTAGAGGAAATGGTTTCAGTTTTTCACCATTAAGAACGATGTTGGCTGTGGGTTTGTCATATATGTCTTTTATTATGTTGGGGTATATTCCCTCTATGCCTACTTTCTGGAGTTTGTTTAAAAAATGGGTGTTGAATTTGTCAAAGATTTTTCTGAATCTATTGATATTGTCATATGGTTTGTATCATTCAAGTTGTTATTATGGTGTATCACATTGAGTGATTTGCATATATTGAAGAATCCTTTCATTCCTGGGATAAACCCCACTTGATCATGGTGTATGATCCTTGTAATGTGCTCTTGGATTCTGTTTCCTAGTATTTTGTTGAGGATTTTTGCATCTATGTTAATCAGTGATATTGGCCTGTAGTTTCCTTTTTTTGTGACATCTTTGTCTGTTTTTGGTATCAGGGTGATGGTGGCCTCGTAGAATGAGTTTGGGAGTGTTCCTCCCTCTCCTATATTTTGGAAGAGTTTGAGAAGGATAGGTGTTAGCTGTTCTCTAAATGTTTGATACAATTCTCCTGTGAAGCCGTCTGGTCCTGGACTTCTGTTTGTTGGAAGATTTTTAATCAGAGTTTCAATTTCAGTGATTGTGAACGGTCTGTTTATAATTTCTATTTGTTCCTGGTTCAATCACTGAAGGTTGTGCTTTTCAAGGAATTTGTCCGTTTCTTCCAGGTTGTCCATTTTATTGTCATGTAGTTGCTTGTAGTAATCTTTCATGATCCTTTTTATATTTGCAGTGTCAGTTGTTACTTCTTTTTCATTTCTAATATTGTTAATTTGAGTCTTATCCCTTTATTTCTTGATGTGTCTGGCTAATTGTTTATCAATTTTATTTATCTTCTCAAGAACCAGCTTTTAGTTTTATTGATCTTTACTATTGTTTACTTCATTTCTTTTTATTTATTTCTGATCACATCTTTATGATTTCTTTCCTTCTGCTAACTTTGGGGCTTTTTGTTCTTCTTTATCTAATTGCTTTAGGTGTAAGGTTAGGTTGTTTATTTGAGATGTTTCATGTTCTTGAGGTAGGATTGTATTGCTATAAACTTCCCTCTTAGAACTGCTTTTCTTGCATCCGATACGTTTTGGGTCGCCGTGTTTTCATTGTCATTTGTTTCTAGGTATTTTTTGATTTCCTCTTTGATTTCTTCAGTGATCTCTTGGTTATTAAGTAGTGTGTTGTTTAGCCTCCATGTGTTTGTATTTCTTACAGATTTTTTCCTGTAATTGATACCTAGTCTCATAGCGTTGTGGTCAGCAAAGATACTGGATATGATTTCAGTTTTCTTCAGATAACTGAGGCTTGATTTGTGACCCACTATATGATTTATCCTGGAGAATGTTCCATGAGCACTTGAGAAGAAAGTGTATTGTGTTGTTTTTGGATGTAATGTCCTATAAATATCAATTAAGTCCATCTTGTCTAATATGCCATTTAAACCTTGTGTTTCCTTATTTATTTTCATTTTGGTTCATCTGTCCATTGGTGAAAGTGGGGTGTTAAAGTCCCCTACTATGATTGTGTTACTGTCAATTTCCCCTTTTATGGCTGTTAGCATTTGCCTTAGGTATTGAAATGCTCTTATGTTGGGTTCATAAATATTTACAATTTTTATATCTTCTTCTTGGATCTATCCCTTGATCATTATGTAATGTCCTTCTTTGTCTCTTGTAATAGTCTTTATTTTGACATGTATTTTGTCAGATATGAGTATTGCTACTCCTGCTTTCTTTTGATTTCCATTTGCATGGAATATCTTTTTCCATCTCCTCACTTTCAGTCTGTATGTTTCCATAGTTCTGAAGTTGGTCTCTTGTAGACAGCATACATACGGGTTTTATTTTTGTATCCATTCAGCCAGTCTATGTCTTTTGGTTGGGGCATTTTATCCATTTACATTTAAGGTAATTATCGATATGTATGTTCCTATTACCATTTTCTTAATTATTTTGGGTTTGTTTTTGTTGGTCTTTTCGTTCTCTTGTGTTTCCTACCTAGAGAATTCCTTTAGCATTTGTTGTAATGCTGGTTTGGTGGCATTGGATTCTCTTAACTTTTGCTTGTTTGTAAAGGTTTTAATTTCTCCATCGAATCTGAATGAGATCCTTACTGGTTAGAGTAATTTTGGTTGTAGATTTTTCCCTTTCATCACTTTAAATATGTCCTGCCACTCCCTTCTGGCTTGCAGAGTTTCTGCTGAAAGATCAACTGTTAACCTTATGGGGATTCCCTTGTATGTTAATTGTTTCTTTTCCTTTGCTGCTTTTAATATTTTTTTGCATTTATTTTTTCAAAGTTTCATTAATATGTGTCTTGGTGTGTTTCACCTTGGATTTATCCTATATGGGATGGTCTGCACTTCCTGGACTTAATTGACTCATTCCTTTCCCATGTTAGAGAAGTTTTCAACTATAATCTCTTCAAATATTTTCTCATTCCCTTTCTTTTTCTCTTCTTTTGTGACCCCTATAATTCGAATGTTGGTGTGGTTAATGTTGTCCCAGAAATCTCTGAGACTGTCCTCGATTCTTTTCATTCTTTTTTCTTTATTCTGCTGTTGGTAGTTATTTCCACTATTTTATCTTCTAGGTCACTTTTCTGTTCTTCTGCCTCAGTTATTCTGCTATTGATTCCTTCTAGAGAATTTTAAATTTCATTTATTGTGTTGTTCATCATCATTGTTTGTTTTCTCTTTAGTTCTTTTAGGTCCTTGTTATACGTTTCTTGTATTTTCTCTATTCTATTTCCGAGATTTTGGATCATCTTTACTATCATTACTCTGAATTCTTTTTCAGGTAGACTGCCTATTTCCTCTTCATTTGTTTGTTCTTGTGGGTTTTTACTTTGCTCCTTCATCTGCTGCATATCTCTCTGTCTTCTCTTTGTTTAAACTACTGGGTGGGGTCTCCTTTTCACAGACTGCAAGTTCGTAGTTCCTGGGTTTTTTTGGTGTCTTACCCCAGTGGGTGAGGTTGGTTCAGTGTGTTGTGTAGGATTACTGGTGTAGGGGACTGATTCCTGTATTCTGGTGGGTGGGGCTGGATCTTGTCTTTCTGGTGTGCAGGCCCACTTCTGGTGGTGTGTTTTGTAGTGGCTGTGAACTTAGTATGATTTTAGGCGGCCTCTCTTCTAATGGGTTGTGTTTTGTTCCTGTCTGGCTAGTTGTTTGGCATGGGATGACCAGCAATGGAGTTTGCTGGCCATTGGATGGAGCTGGGTCTTAGCGTTGAGATGGAGATCTCTGGGAGAGCTCTTGCCAGTTGATATTATGTGGGGCTGGGAGGTCTCTTGTGGTCCAATGTCCTGATCTCAGCTTTCCCACCTCAGAGGCTCAGTCCTGACACCAGGCCAGAGCACCAAGACCCTGTTAGCCACACGGCACAGTAGAGGAGGGAGGAAAAAAAAGAAATTATTAAAATAAAAATTAAAATAACAATAAAAAGAAGCGAGCAACCAAACCAATAAACAAATCCACCAATGATAACAAGCGCTAAACACTAAACTAAGATAAACATAAAATCAGAAATATATGAGTCACAGACAGGAAACCACAACACTACAGTTGCTACCAAAGTCCACTGTCTCAAGTTTGGGAATATTCATTTTCTATTCAGTTTCTCCACAGATGCAGGGTTCATGAAAATGACTGTGGGGATTTAATCCACTGCTCCTGAGGCTGCATGGAGAAATTTCCCTTTCTCTTCTTTGTTTGCACAGCTTCTGGTGTTCAGATTTGGATTTGGCCTCAACTCTGCATGTAAAAGTCACCTGAGGGTGTCTGTTCTTCATTCAGACAGGATGGAGTTAAAGTAGCAGCTGATTAGGGGGCTCTTGCTCACTCAGGTGGGGGGGAGGGAGGGATATGGAATACAGGGTGAGCCTGTGGTGGTAGAGGCTGGCGTGATGTTGCAACAGCCTGAGGCACACTGTGTGTTCCCCTGAGGAAATTGTCTCTGGATCACGGTACCCTGGCAGTGGTGGGCTGCACAGGCTCCTGGGAGGGGAGGTGTGGATAGTGACCTGTGCTTGCACACAGGCTTCTTGGTGGCTGCAGCAGCAGCCTTAGAGTTTCATGCCCGTCTCTGGGGTCTGTGCTGATAGCCGTGGCTTGCGCCTCTCTCTGGAGCTCCTTTAGGCAGTGCTCTGAATCCCCTCTCCTCGTGCACTGTGAAACAATGGTCTCTTGCCTCTTAGGCAGTTCCAGACATTTTCCTGGACTCCCTCTGGGCTAGCTGTGGCACACTAGCCTCCTTCAGGCTGTGTTCACGCAGCCAACCCCAGTCCTCTCCCTGGGATCTCACCTCTGAGGCCTGAGCCTCAGCTCCCAGCCCCACCCTCCCTAGCAGGTGAGCAGACAAGTGTCTCAGGTTGGTGAGTGCTGGTTGACACCGATCCTCTGTGCAGGAATCTCTCTATTTTGCTCTCTCCACCCCTGTTGCTGCACTCTCCTCCGTGGCTCCAAAGCTTCCCTCCCACCCACCCCCCATCTCGGCCAGTGAAGGGGTTTCCTAGTGTATGGAAACTTTTCCTCCTTCACAGCTCCCTCCCAGAGGTGCGTGTCCCATCCCTATTCTTTTGTCTCTGCTTTTTCTTTTTTCTTTTGCCCTACCCAGGTACGTGGGCATTTCCCTGCCTTTTTGGAAGTCTGAGGTCTTCTGCCAGCATTAGTAGGTGTTCTGTAGGAGTTGTTCCACATGTAGATGTATTTTTGATGTATTTGTGGGGAGGAAGGTGATCTCCACGTCTTACTCTTCCACCATCTTAAAGATCCCCTGCTAGATGAGGACTTTAAATCAACTGTCCTAAATATGCTCAAAGAGCTAAATAGATCCATGGAAAAAAACTAAGAGGAAGTAAGAAAATATGTATGAAACAATATAGAATATTATTAATAATATGTTAATTATAAAAATGAGCTAAATAGAAATTTTTGAGTAGAAAAGCATCATAACTTCAGTGAAAATTTCACTAGAGTGTTTCAACAGCAGATTTGAAAAAGAAGAACACCCTTATGATAGGACAGTTGAAATTATCCAGTCTGAGAATCAGAGAGGAAAATATATGAACAAGGCTAAGACCTATAGGACATCAACAAGAATACCAATATATACATAATGGGGAGTCACAGAGGGACAGAAGAAAGGGAAAGGGGCAGATAAAATATTTAAAGAAATAATGGTCAAAAACTTCCCAGATTTGATGCACATCTAAAAGCTCAATAAACTCAAACTAGGATGAACCCAAAGAGATATACCCTCAGATCTACCCTTATACACATTAATATTGACTCTAGCCAAAGACAATGAGAAAATGTTTAAAGTATCAAGAGCAAAGTGAGTCATAATGTACAAGTGATTCCCAATAAGAATAAGAGCCAGTTTCTCATCAGAAACCATGGAGGCTAGAAGCCAGTGAGATGACATATTTAAAGTGCTAAAACATAAAACTGTTAACCAAGAATTCTATATCTGACAAAACTTTTCTTAAAAAATGGAGGAGGAGGAGAGAAGGCAAAATGGTGGAGTAGAGGACCTTGAGCTCACCTCTTCCCACAAGAACACCAAAATCACAACTAACTGCTAAACAACCATCAATTTTAAAAAAAATGGAATGTACCAGAAAAGATATTCTACATAAAAAGACAAAGAAGAAATTAAATTATATTGTAGGAGAGGTGCACTCTTGATATAATTAAATCCCATATCCTGTAATGGGCATCCCAGAAACTGGAGAATAATTATATTGTGAAAGTTCTCCCATGGAAGTGAGAGTTCTGAGCCCCACCTCAGGCTCACCAGTCTGGTGGTCTGGCATCAGGAGGAGGAGCCCCCAAAGCATTTGGCTTTGAAGGCCAGCAGGTTTTAATTGTAGGAGCTCCACAGGAGTGGGGGAAACAGAGACTCCACACTGGGAGGATGCACACAAGTTCTCATGTGCCCCAGGACCCAGGGCAAAATTAGTGTCTTCAAAGGAGCCTGGGCCAGACCTACCTTCTGGTCTTCAAGGGTCTCCAATGGAAGGGGGGTGCAGCTGTGGCTCTCTCTTGGGACATAAAGGTGGCTGGTGAACATATCCAGGATTACTCATCTGAAGGCTGACATCTTGCTTGGGACATTAGCACCAATATCTGCCCTCACTCAAAAGCCTGCAGGCTCCAGTGTTGGGATGCATCAGGCCAAAAAACCAAAAGGGCGGGAACACAGTCCCACTAATCAACAGACAGGCTACCTAAAGACTTCCTGAGCCTACAGCCACCTCTAGACATGACCCTTGACATGTCCCTGTCCACCGGAAGGCCAAGACACAACTCCACCCCCCAGTGGGCAGGCACTGGCCCCTCCCACCAGGAAACCTACACAAGCCTCTAGAACAGCCTCATCCACCAGAGGGCAGACACCACAAGCAAGAAATATACAGTCCCACACCCCGTGGAACTGTCTACAAAACAGGTCAGAACATATCCTGGGACCAGCTAGTCCCTGGCCATTGGATGACTAGAGGGGAGTGTACTGCTGGGACACAAAGGACATCCCCCACAGAGGGCCACTTCTCTAAGGCCCAGAAACATACCTAACTTTCCACATACATAAAAATACAAATAGAAGTCAATACAAAACGAGATAGCAGAGGAGCATGTTCCAGATGAAGGAACAAGATAAAACCCCAGAAGAACAACTAATTGGCAATCATAAGGATCATACAGATGATCCAAGAACTCAGGAAAAGAATGGATGCAAAGAACGAGAATTTTAAAAAGTTTTTAACAAAGAATTAGGAAAAATAAAGAACAACCAAACAAAGTTGAAGAATATAATAAATGAGATGAAAAATACACTAGATGGAATCAATAGCAGAATAAATGAGGCAGAAGAATGGATAAGTGAGCTGGAAAACAGAGTGGTGGAAATCACTGCTGCAGAACAGAATAAACAAACAAAAAGAAATGAGGACAGTTTAAGAGACCTCTCAGACAATGTCAAAGGCACCAACAATCGCATTATAGGGGTCCCAGAATGAGAAGAGAGAGAGAGAAAAGGCCTGAGAAGTTATTTGAAGAGATAATAGCAGAAAACTTCCCTAACATGGGAAAGGAAGCAGTCACCCAAGTCTAGGAAGAGCAGAGAGCCCCACACAGGATCAACCAAAGGAGGAACACACCGTGATATATATTAATCAAATTGAGGAAAATTAAATACAATGAGAAAGTATTAAAAGCAAGAAGAGAAAAGTAACAAATAATATACAAGGGAATCTTCATAAGGTTATCAGCTGATTTTTCAGCAGAAAATCTGCAGGCCACAAGGGAGTGGCACATTATATTTAAAGTAAAGAAAAAGTGACAACCAAGAATATTCTACACAGGAAGGTTCTCACTCATATTTCACAGAGGAATCAAAAGTTTTACAGAGAAGCAAAAGCTTAAAGAATTCACACCACCAAACAAGCTTTACAACAAATGCTAAGGGAACTTCTCGAGGCGGAAAAAAAAAGTGTCAAAACTAGAAACAAGAAAATTACAAAATGTGAAAGCTCACAAGTAAAGGCAAACACTCAGTAAAAGTAGGAAATTATCCACACACAAATATGATATATAAACCAATAATCATGAGAGGAGGAGAGTACAAATGCAGGATATTTGAAGTGCAATTGAAATTAATAGATCAGCAACTTAAAACAATCAGGTATGTATATACACTGCTATTTCAAAACCTCATGTTAACCACAAACCAAAACTCTAATAGATATACACACAAATAAGAAAAAGGAATCCAAACACAACACTAAAAAAAAAAAATCATCAGATCACAAGAGAACAGGAGAAAAAGAAAGGGAGAACAAAGACCTACAAAAAACAAATCATAAACAACTAACAAAATGACAAAAAGGCATACATATTGGTAATTACCTTCAATGTAAATGCATTAAATGCTCCAGCCAAAAGACATAGACTGGCTGAATGGATACAAAAACAAGACCTGTATATGTGCTGTCTACAAGAGACCGATTTCACACCTAGGGACACATACTGACTGAAAGTGAGAGGATGGAAAAAGATATTCCATGCCAAAGGAAATCAAAAGAAAGCTAGAGTAGCAATACTCGTATCAGAAAAAAGAGAATTTAAAACAAGACTATTACAAAAGAGACTTCCCTGGTGGCACAGTGGTTAAGAATCTGCCTGCCAATGCAGGGGACATGGGTTCAATCCCTGGTCTGGGAAGATCTCACGTGCCATGGAGCAACTAAGCCTAGTGAACCACAACTACTGAGCCTGCGCTCTACAGCCCATGTGCCACAACTACTGAGCCCACGTGCTGCAACTACTGAAGCCCACATGCCTAGAACCCATGCTCCAAAACAAGAGAAGCCACTACCATGAGAAGCCCATGCACCACAATGAAGAGTAACCCCCACTCACCACAGCCAGAGAAAGCCCATACACAGCAACGAAGAACCAACGCAGACAAAATGCACAAAAATCTTTCGACAAAATTCAACACCCATTTATGATAAAAACCCTCCAGAAAGTAGGCATAGAGGGAACTTTTCTCAACATAATAAAGGCCAGGAGGTCGGAGAAGATGGTGGAAGAGTAAGACGTGGAAATCACCTTCCTCCCCACAGATACATCAGAAATACATCTACACGTGGAACTGCTCCTATAGAACACCCACTGAACGCTGGCAGAAGACCTCAGACATCCCAAAAGGCAAGAAACTCCCCACGTACCTGGGTAGGGCAAAAGAAAAAAGAAAAAACAGAGACAAAAGAATAGGGATGGGACCTGCACCAGTGGGAGGGAGTGGTGAAGGAGGAAAGGTTTCCACACACTAGGAAGCCCCTTCACGGGCGGAGACTGTGGGTGGCAGAGTGGGAAGCTTCAGAGCCACGGAGGAGAGTGCAGCAAAAGGGGTGCGGAGGGCAAAGCGGAGAGATTCCTGCACAGAGGATCTGTGCCGACCAGCACTCACCAGCCCAAGAGGCTTGTCTGCTCACCCGCCAGAGCGGGCGGGGGCTGGGAGCTGAGGCTCGGGTTTCGGAGGTCAGACCCCAGGGAGAGGACTGGGGTTGGCAGCGTGAATACAGCCTGAAGGGGTTAGTGTGCCATGGCTAGCCGGGAGGGAGTCCGGGAAAAAGTCTGGACCTGCCAAAGAGGCAAGAGACTTTTTCACCCCTCTTTGTTTCCTGGTGCGCGAGGAGAGGGGATTAAGAGCGCTGCTTAAAGGAGCTCCAGAGACAGGGGCAAGCCGCGGCTATCAGCGCGGACCCCAGAGACGGGAATGAGACGCTAAGGCTGCTGCTGCCACCACCAAGAAGCCTGTGTGCAAGGACAGGACACTATCCACACCTCCCCTCCCGGGAGGCTGTGCAGCCTGCCACTGCCAGGGTCCCGTGATCCAGGGACAACTTCCCTGGGAGAATGCACGGCGCACCTCAGGCTGCTGCAACGTCATGCTGGCCTCTGCAGCTGCAGGCTCGCCCCACATCCGTACCCCTCCCTCCCCCCGGCCTGAGTGAGCCAGAGCCCTCGAATCAGCTGTTCCTTTAACCCCGTCCTGTCTAAGCGAAGAACAGACGCCCTCAGGCGACCTACACGCAGAGGCGGGGCTAAATCCAAAGCTGAACCCCGGGAGCTGTGCGAACAAAGAAGAGAAAGGGAAATTTCTCCCAGCAGCCTCAGAAGCAGCGGATTAAAGCTCAACAATCAACTTGATGTACCCTGCATCTGTGGAATACCTGAATAGAAAATGAATCATCCCAAATTGAGCAGGTGGACTTTGGGAGCAAGATATATTATTTTTCCCCCTTTTCCTCTTTTTGTGAGTGTGTATGTGCGTGCTTCTGTGTGAGATTTTGTCTGTATAGCTTTGCTTTCACCATTTGTCCTAGGGTTCTGTCCATCCGTTTTTTGTTTGTTTGTTTGTTTGTTTTACTTTAAAAAATTTTTTTCTTAATAATTATTTTTTATTTTTATTTTAATAACTTTATTTTATTTTACCTTATTTTATTTTATTTTACCTTATTTTATTTTATTTTATTTTATCCTCTTTCTTTCTTTCTTTCTATTTTTTCTCCCTTTTACTCTGAGCCGTGTGGATGAAAGGCTCTTGGTGCTCCAGCCAGGAGTCAGTGCTGTGCCTCTGAGGTGAGAGAGCCAACTTCAGGACACTGGTCCACAAGAGACCTCCCAGCTCCATGTAATCTCAAATGGTGAAAATCTCCCAGAGATCTCCATCTCAACACCAAGACCCAGCTTCACTCAATGACCAGCAAGCTACAGTGCTGGACACCCTATGCCAAACAACTAGCAAGGCAGGAACACAAACCCACCCATTAGCAGAGAGGCTGCCTAAAATCATAATAAGGTCACAGACATCCCAAAACACACCACCAGACGTGGACCTGCCCACCAGAAAGACAAGATCCAGGCTCATCCACCAGAACACAGACACTAGTCCCCTCCACCAGGAAGCCCACACAACTCACTGAACCAACCTTAGCCACTGGGGACAGACACCAAAACAATGGGAACTACAAACCTCCAGCCTGCAAAAAGGAGACCCCAAACACAGTAAGATAAGCAAAATGAGAAGACAGAAAAACACACAGCAGATGAAGGAGCAAGATAAAAACCCACCAGACCTAACAAATGAAGAAGAAATAGGCAGTCTACCTGAAAAATAATTCAGAATACCATAATAAAGGCAATATATGACAAACCCACAGCCAACATCGTCCTCAATGGTGAAAAACTGAAACCATTTCCACTGAGATAAGGAACAAGACAAGGTTGCCCACACTCACCACTGTTATTCAACATAGTTTTGGAAGTGTTAGCCACAGCAATCAGAGAAGAAAAAGAAATAAAAGGAATCCAAATTGGAAAAGAAGAAGTAAAGCTGTCACTTTTTGCAGATGACATGATACTATACATAGAGAATCCTAAAGATGCTACCAGAAAACTACTAGAGCTAATCAATGAATTTGGTAAAGTAGCAGGATACAAAAGTAATACACAGAAATCTCTTGTATTCCTATACACTAATGATGAAAAATCTGAAAGTGAAATAAAGAAAACACTCCCATTTACCATTGCAACAAAAAGAATAAAATATCTGGGAATAAACCTAACTAAGGAGACAAAAGACCTGTATGCAGAAAATTATGACAGTGATGAAAGAAATTAAAGATGATACAATTAGATGGAGAGATAAACCATGCTCTTGGATTGGAAGAATCAACATTGTGAAAATGACTATACTACCCAAAGCACTCTACAGATTCAATGCAGTCCCTTCAAACTACCACTGGAATTTTTCACAGAACTAGAACAAAAATTTCACAATTTGTATGGAAACACAAAAGACCCCAAATAGCCAAAGCAATCTTGAGAAAGAAAAACAGAACTGGAGGAATCAGGCTCCCTGGCTTCAGGCTATACTACGAAGCTACAATAATCAAGACAGTATGGTACTGACACAGAAACAGAAATATAGATCAATGGAACAGGTTAGGAAGCCCAGAGATAAACCCACGCACATATGGTCAACTTATCTTTGATAAATAAGCAAGAATAAACTGTGGAGAAAAGACAGCCTCTTCAATAAGTGGTGCTGGGAAAACTGGACAGCTGCATGTAAAAGAATGAAATTAGAACACTCCCTAACACCATACACAAAAATAAACTCAAAATGGCTTAAAGATCTAAATGTAAGGGCAGACACCATCAAACTCTTAGAGGAAAACATGCAGAACACTCTATGATGTAAATCACAGAAAGATTCTTTTTGACCCACCTCCTAGAGAAATGGAAATTAAAACAAAAATAAACAAATTGGACCTAATGAAACATAAAAGCTTTTGCACAGCAAAGGAAACCATAAACAAGATGAAAAGACAGCCCTCAGAATGGGAGAAAATATTTGCAAATGAAGCAACTGACAAAGGATTAATCTCTGAAACATACAAGCAACTCATGCAGCTCAATATCAAAAAAAACAAACAACCCAAACCAAAAGTAGGCAGAAGACCTAAATAGACATTTCTCCAAAGAAGATATACAGATTGCCAACAAACACATGAAAGAATGCTCAGCACAATTAACCACTAGAGAAATGCAAATCAAAACTACAATGAGATATCATCTCGCACCGTTCAGAATGGCCATCATCAAAAAATCTACAAACAATAAATGCTGGAGAGGATGTGGAGAAAAAGGAAAACTCTTGCACTGCTGGTGGGAATGTAAATTGATACAGCCACTATGGAGAACAGTATGGAGGTTCCTTAAAAAACTAAAAATAGAACTACCATACGACCCAGCAATCCCATTACTGGGCATACACCCTGAGAAAACCATAATTCAAAAGAGTCATGTACCAAAATATTCATTGCAGCTCTATTTACAATAACCAAGACATGGAAGCAACCTAAGTGTGCATGAACAGATGAATGGATAAAGAAGATGTGGCACATATATACAGTGGAATATTACTCAGCCTTAAAAAGGAATGAAACTGATTTATTTGTAGTGAGGTGGATGGACCTAGAGTCTGTCATACAGAGTGAAGTAAGTCAGAAAGAGAAAAACAAATACCATATGCTAACACATATATATAGAATCTTAAAAAAAAGGTCTGAAGAACCTAGGGGCAAGACGGGAATAAAGATGCAGACCTACTAGAGAATAGACTTGAGGATACGGGGAGTGGGAAGCATAAGCTGGGACGAAGTGAGAGAGTGGCATGAACATATATACACTACCAAACGTAAAATTGATTGGTAGTGGGATGCAGCCACATAGCACAGGAAGATCAGCTCGGTACTTTGTGACCACCTAGAGGGGTGGGATAGGGAGGGTGGGAGGGAGGGAGATGCAAGATAGAAGAGATATGGGGACATATGTATATGTATAAGTGATTCACTTTGTTCCAAAGCAGAAACTGACACACCATTGTAAAGCAATTATACTCTAATAAAGATGTTAAAAAAAATAAATATAATTTAAAATAAATAAATAAATAAATAAATTTATTTTTAAAAAGACTATTACAAGAGACAAAGAAGGACAGTACATAATGATCAAGGGATCAATCCAAAAGATATAACAATTGTATATATATGTATGTACCCAACATAGGAGCACCTCAATATATAAGCCAATGTTAACAGACATTAGAGAAAAATTGACAGTAACACAATAACAGCTGGGGATTTTAGCACCCCACTTACATCAATGGACAGGTGGTCCAGACAGAACATCAATAAGGAAACACAGGCCTGAAATGGCACATTAAACAAGATGGAATTAATAGATATTTATAGGGCATTCTTCTGAAACAGAAGAATACACATTCTTTTCAAGTGCACATGGAACATTTTCTAGGACTGATCACATGCTGTGCCACAAAGCAAGCCTCAGTAAACTTAAGAAAATTGAAACTGTATCAACCATCTTTTCTGACAACATTATGAGATTACAAATCAACTGCAAGGAAAAAACAAAACCAAAAGCAAAAACCAAAGACACATGGAGGCTAAACAATGTTCTATTAAGCAACCAATAGATCACTGAGGAAATCAAAAAATACCTAGACACAAATGAAAATGAAAACACAATGATTCAAAACCTATGGGATGCAGAAAAATCAGTTCTACAAGGGAACATTATAGCGATACAATCTTACCTCAGGAAACAAGAAAAAATCTCATATAAACAACCTAACTTTACACGTAAAGCAACTAGGAAAAGGAGAACAAAGTTAGTAGAAGGAAAGTAATCATAAAGATCAGAGAAGAAATAAATGAAATAGAGACTGAAAAAACAGTAGAAAAGATCCAGGAAACTAAAAGCTGGTTCTTTGAAAAGATAAACAAAATCGATAAAACTTTAGCCAGCCCCATCAAGAAAAAAAAGGAGAGGACCCAAATCAATAAAATAGGAAACTAAAAAGGAGATGTTACAATCAACACCACTGAAATACAAGGGACTCTAAGAGACTACTACAAGCAACTATATACAATAAAATGGACAAACAAGAAGAAATGGACAAATTCTTAGAAAGATACAATCTCCCAAGACTAAACCAGGAAGAAATAAAAAATATGGAGACCAATCACAAATACTGAAACTGAAAGTGTGATTAAAAAGTTTCAAACAAACAAAAGTCCAGGACCAGATGCCTTCACGGGTAAATTCTGTCAGACATGCAGATAAGACTGAACACCTATCCATCTGAAACTAATGAAAAAAAAATTGAAGAGGAAGGAACACCTAGAAACTTGTTCTCTGAGGCTAACATCACCCTGATACCAAAACCAGACAAGGATACCACTAACAAAAAAGAAAATTACGGGCCAATATCACTGATGAACATAGATGCAAAATCCTCAACAAAATTCTAGCAAACCGAATCCAACAACATATTAAAAGGATAATACACCATGATAAAGTGGGATTTATCTCAGGGATTCAAGACTTTTTCAATATCTGCAAATCAATCAGTGTGATACAACATAATAACCAACTGAAGAATAAAAACCATATGATCATCTCAATAGATGTAAAAAAAGCTTTTAATAAAATTCAATATACATTTATGATAAAAGCTCTCCAGAAAGTGGGAAGAGTGGGAACATACCTCAACATAATAAAGTCCATATATGACAAACCCACAACTAACATCATACTCAATGGTGAAAAGCTGAAAGCATTTCCTCTAAGATCAGGACAAAACAAGGATGTCCACTCTTGCCACTTTTATTCAGCATAGTTCTGGAAGTCCTAGCCACAGCAATCAGAGAGGAAAAAGAAATAAAAGAATCCAAATTTGAAAAGAACTGTCACTGTTTGCAGATGACATGATAATATACATAGAAAATTTAAAGACACTGCCAGAAGACTACTAGATCTCACCAATGAATTTGATAAAGTTGCAGGATACAAAATTTATACACAGAAATTTCTAGTATTCATATACACTAACAATGTAAGATCAGAAAGAGAAATTAAGGAAACAATCGCATTTACCATTGCAACCAAAAGAATAAAATACTTAGAAATAGACCAACATAAGGAGACAAAAGACCTGTATGCAGAAAACTATAAGACACTGATGAAAGAAATCAAAGATGACACAAACAGGTGGAGAGATACACCATGTGCTTTGATTGGAAGAAACAATGTTGTGAAACTGGCTATACTACCCAAAGTAATCTACAGATTCAATGCAATACCTATCAAATTACCAGTCGCATTTTTCAGAGAACTAGAACAAAAAATCTCACAATTTGTATGGAAACACAAAAGACCCCGAATAGCCAAAGCAAACTTGAGAAAGAAAAACAGAGCTGGAGGAATCAGGCTCCCTCACTTCAGAATATACTACAAACTACAGTAATCAAGACAGTATGGTACTGGCACAAAAACAGAAATATAGATCAATGGAACAGGATAGAAAGCCCAGAGATAATCCCATGCACATATGGTCACCTTATTTTTGATAAAGGGAGGAAGAATATACAATGGAGAAAAGACAGCCTCTTCAATAAGTGGTTCAGGGAAAACTGGACAGCTACATGTAAAAGAATGAAATTAGAACACTCTGTAACACCATACACAAAAAATAAACTCAAAATGGATTAAAGATCTAAATGTAAGGGCAGACACTATAACACTCTTTGAGGAAAACCTAGGCAGAACACTCTATGATGTAAATCACAGCAAGATCCTTTTTGACCCAACTCCTAGAGAAATGGAAATAAAAACAAAAATAAACAAATGGGATGTAATGAAACTTAAAAGCTTTTGCACAGCAAAGGAAATCATAAACAACACAAGAAGACCACCCTTAGAACGGGAGAAAATATGTGCAAATGAAGCAACTGACAAAGGATTAACCTCCAAAATTTACAAGCAGCTCATGCAACTCAATATCAAAAAAACAAACAACCCAATCCAAAAATGGGCAGAAGACCTAAATAGACATTTCTCCTAAGAAGATATACAGATTCCCAACAAACACATGAAAGAATGCTCCACATTACTAATCATTAGAGAAATGCAAATCAAAACTACAATGAGGTATCACTTCACACAAGTCAGAATGGCCATCATCAAAAAATCTACAAACAATAAATGCTGGAGAGGGTGTGGAGAAAAGGGAACCCTCTTGCACTGTTGGTGGGAATGTAAATTGATACAGCCACTATGGAGAACAGTAAGGAGGTTCCTTAAAAATCTAAAAATAGAACTACCATATGACCCAACAATCCAACTACTGAGCATATACCCTGAGAAATCCATAATTCAAAAAGAGTCATGTACCACAATGTTCATTGCAGCTCTATTTACAGTAGCCGGGACATGGAAGGAACCTAAGTGTCCATCGACAGATGAATGGATAAAGAAGATGTGGCGCATATATACAATGGAATATTACTCAGCCATAAAAAGAAATGAAATGGAGTTATTTGTTGTGAGGTGGATGTACCTATAGACAGTCATACAGAGTGAAGTTAGTCAGAAAGAGAAAAACATATACCGTATGCTAACACATATATATATTGAATTAAATAAAAAAAGGTTCTGAAGAACCTAGGGGCAGGACAGGAATAAAGTCGCAGATGTAGGGAATGGACTTTAGGACATGGGGAGGGGGAAGGGTAAGCTGGGTCGAAGTGAGAGAGCATGGACATATATACACTACCAAATATAAAATAGATAGCTAGTTGGAAGCAGCCGCATAGCACAAGGAGATTAGCTCGGTGCTTTGTGACCACCTAGAGGGGTGGGATAGGGAGGGTGGGAAGGAGACCCAAGAGGAAGGAGATATGGGTATATATGCATATGTATAGCTCATTTACTTTGTTATATATCAGAAACTAACACACCATTGTAAAGCAATTATAGTCCAATAAATATGTTAAAAATAAATAAATAAAATAAAATAGGAAAATACAAACAAAATTAAACTCAAAATGGATTAAAGGCCTCAATATAAGGCCAAACACTTATGAAACTTTTAGAGGAAAATATTGGCAGAACACTCTTTCGTATAAATCACAGCAAGATCTTTTTTGATCCACCTCCTAGAGTAATGAAAATAAAAGCATAACTAAACAAATGGGATCTAATTAAACTTAAAAGCTTTTGCACAACAAAGGAAACTATAAACAAAACAAAAAGAGAAGCCTCAGAATTGGAAAAAATATTTGCAAATGAAGCAACCAGCAAGGGATTAATCTCCAAAATGTAGAAATAGCTCATGCAGCTCAACATCAAAAAACCAAACATCCCAATCAAAAAATTGGCAGAAAAGCTAAATAGACATTTCTCCAAAGAAAACGTACAGATGGCCAAAAAGCACATGAAAAGATACTCAACATCACTAATTATTAGAGAAATGCAAATCAAAACTACAATGAGGTATCACTTCACACAAGTCAGAATGGCCATCATCAAAAAATCTACAAACATTAAATGTTGGAGAGGGTGTGGAGAAAAGGGAACCCTCAAACCCTATTTGTGGGAATGTAAATTGGTACAGCCCCAATGGAGAACAGTATGGAGGTTTCTTAAAAATCTAAAAATAGAACTACCACATGACCCAGCAATCCATTCCTGGGCATATACTCAGAGAAAACCATAATTCGAAAGGGCATATACTCAGAGAAAACCATAATTCGAAAAGATACATGCACCCCAGTATTCAATGAAGAACTATTTACAATAGCCAAGACATGGAAGCAATCTAAATGTCCATCAACAGAGGAATGGATAAGGAAGATGTAGTACATATATACAATGGTATATTACTCAGCCATAGAAAGGAATGAAATAATGCCATTTGCAGCAACATGGATCGACCTAGAGATTGTCATACTGAGTGAAGTAAGTCAGACACAGAAAGACAAATATCATATTATATAGCTTATATGTGGAATCTAAAAAAAAGGGTTACAAATGAACTTATTTACAAAACAGAAGTAGAGTCACAGATGTAGAAAACAAACTTATGGTTACCATGGGATGAGAGTGGGGAGGGATAAATTGAGAGATTGGGTTTGACATATATACACTACTATATATAAAATAGATGACTAATAAGGACCTGCTGTATAGCACAGGGAACTCTACTCAATACTCTGTAATGGCCTATATGGGAAAAGAATCTTAAAAAAAAAAAGGAGTGTATATATGTATATGTATAATTGGTTCACTTTGCTGTACACCTGAAAGTAACACAACATTGTAAATCAACTATAGTCAAATAATTTTTTTAAAAAGAAATATTCAAAATAATAAAAAATAATACATTTAAAACTGAAAAAAAAAGAATGAATGGAAATCTTTCTCAAAATCTTCCAAAAAAAACAGAGAAGGGAATACTCCCAAAATCTTTTTGAGAGGCCAGGATTACCCTTATACCATAACCAGAAAATGGACACTACCAGAAAACTACAGACCAATATCCTTGATGAATATAGATGCAAAAAATTCAATAAATACTAGCAAACTTTATTCAGCAGCACATTAGAAGGATCCGTCACCTTGATCAAGCGGGTTTTATACCTGGGATGCAGCGATGATTCAATATACGAAAATCAATCAATGTGATATATCGTATTAATAGAATAAAGGGAAAAATTATATGATCATCTCAGTAGAAGCAGAAAAATCATTTGACAAAATTAAACATTTGTTCGTGATAAAAATTCTTTACAAATTATGTATAGAAGGAATGTAAGTCAACATAATAAAGACCATATATTTTAAACCCACAGGTAATATACTCAATGTTGAAAGGTTGAAAGATTTTTCTCTAAGATCAGGAACAAACAAGGGTTTCCACTCTCAAAACTCCTACTCAGCCTAGTACTGGAAGATCTTGCCAGGGCAATCAGGCAAGATAAAGAAATAAAAGGCCTGGGAACTGGAAAGGAAGAAGAAAATTATCTCTATTTGCTGATGACATGCAGAAAATCCTAAAGATTCCACAACCCCGAAAAAATCCCAGATCTAATTAACAAATTTAGTAAAGTTGCAGAATACAAAATTAACATACAAAAATTAGTAGTGTTTCTATACACTGAAAACAAATTATCTGAAAAAGAAAATAAAAAATGATCCTGTTTACAATAGCATCAAATACAATAACATACCTGGGAATACACTTTACCAAGGAGGTAGAAGTTCTCTACTCTGATAACTATAGACACTGATGAAAGAAATCAAAGAAGACACAAATAAATGGAACAGTATCCCAAGTTCACAGATTGGAAAAAGTAATATTGTTAAAATGTCCATACTACCATAAGCCATCCCTATCAAGATTCCAGTAGCATTTTTTACAGAAGTAGAAAAACAATCCTAAAATTTGTATAAAACCGCATAAGACTGAATAGCCAAAGCATCCTGAGAAAGAACAAAGTGGAAAGCAACACACTTTCTGATTTCAAGCTATATTACATTATATATATATATATATATATAATGTAATATATATTATATATTAAAGCTAAAGAAATTCAAACAGTATGGTGATGGCATAAAAACAGATAAATAGATCAATAGAACAGAATCAAGAGCCAAAATATAACCTGAAGCATATATGGTCAACCAATATTGACAAAGGAGCCAAGAATACACAATGTAGAAAAGTCAGTCTCTTCAATAAATGGTACTGAGAAAATGGGATATTCACATATAAAAGAATAAAACTAGATCATTACCTTACACCACTCACATACATTAAATCAAAATGGATTAATGACTTAAATGTTAGACCTGAAACCATAAAACTCCTAGAAGAAAACACAGGAAAAAAGCTCCTCAGCATGGGTCTTGGCAAAGATTTTTTTGGTTATGAAGTCTTGCGCTCCCATCCAACACTCTGTATGGAAATATTCATTTCCTCAGTGATGGTGTGTCTTATAGTGATGGTTGTAATGGTGAATGGCTAGTGTCATTTCCATTTAGTTTTTGTTTTGCTTTTTGATGGTAGATGAGGTGAAATTTTAGCTCTTTCAGCACCAATCCAACTTAAAAGCATCTTGGATTTGTTTTCCTTTCTAAACTAAAAGATTAAGGCATGTATTAGGCATAAATGTATTTGCTGCCTCAACTCATCTGATGGCTGTATTAGGAAAAAGCCTGCCTGCCACCAAAGCAGGAAGCTGCACACTACTAACCCTTCCCCAGGGATGGGATCCCTTGATGCCATGGAGAGCTATTGAAAGGTGCTTCTGTACTTTTCCGGCCTGGAAGTGGAGGGTGACTGGGCCTGGCTCCTGCTATGAAAAGAGAACCAGCCTCATTTTCTCAGTGCCCCAGAGATCTGGGACAGTATTTCTAAACTGTAATCACCCCTCATTTGCTTGAAGATGCCCCGAGCAGTATATATCTAGTGCTGCCATCTGTGTCCTCACAGCAACACTTGGCAGCATCCTGTACACACATGGAGAGCTAATACCCAAGACTTAACTCGAGCTGATGACCCAGTCTGGGAGCTGGGTAACTGGCCTTGAAATGTTTCCCAATCAGTAAGTCCACAGGGAATTGTTTAGTTTTTATGTTTTATTGGAATTTGGCTTGCTTGGCATAGCTTAAATTGCCTTTTCTTTTTTTCTTTCTACTTTATTTTTTAGGACTTGTTCTAAATGTAGAAAACAAGTCCAAAAGACTCTCCCACTGACTGTCGCCTTTGCCCCAGGCCACCCCAAACTTTTATGCTCACATTTTATTAAATAAAGCAGGTGCTCCCTGGAATCTCTGGGACCTTTCTGAGGCATTTGAAGCAGAATATAAAGAGTGGTCTCATCTCCTTCCTTAATCTTCCTTGTGGTTGGGATGTTCCACTTGTATCATAGATTTTTTTTTATTACTGATGTGCTCTGTTGTTTATAAATGTGAACTTGTGTGCAAATGTGCAGGTTCAATGTTCCTGTTACAGATTGAATAAATTTTTATTTTGAAGATAAAAAAAAGAAAGTAAAGCATAAGCAAAACAAAACAAAACAAGTGGGACTACTTCAAACTAAAAAGCTTCTGCACAGCAAAAGGAATAATCAACAAAGTGAAAATATAAGCTACAGAAAGGGAAAAATATTTGCAAACCATATATCTGATAAGGGGTATATTAGAACAAAAAAAAGAAAATAAGATTTTTAAAATGTGACCCTCTTTCTTTTCCAAGACTGATCTCCGACAACTTCACTGACCCTTTTATACTTACCTCTTTTTTAAAAAGCAATATGTTTGAGTCTGAATAGGTTGTGAACTCAAGGTTGTAATGCTAATATATTAGCATTTATACACCTAGCACTTAGCATATCTCATGGTAAGAGTAGACACCGATAATTATTGAATGAGAAAAAGTCATTGAAAATATATGACACAATTCCAAATCGATAAAAATTCTGCAAAATAACTGTTCTGTTCTTTTTTAAAAAAATACCAGTGATATGAAACACAAAGTTGAAGAACTTTTATAGATGAAAGGAGACTAATTAGACATGCCAACAGTTAATGAAAAAATTGTTCATGAGATTTTTCAAAATAGTAAGGCAGTCTTTATCTGGGGGACTATAGCAATAGATATGTAAACTCTACTGCAATGGGGTTTTCCATTAGGGGAGAGAGATTGGGCTCAACTCTAAATAGAACAAGGAAAAGTGGGAATTTATAGCCAAGGAATAGATTGGTGGGGGGATGTCAGTGGATAAGAAATTACTAAGTGGAAACATCAAGGGTAAAGAGGGATTCTGGTTAAACTGACTTAAGAGTATTCCTGCTGTATTCAGGCCAGTGTGACCAGACATCAACTTGGGGCAGAAGCAGATGAGCAAGGTGGTCAGATACGATATCCATGCACTAATCCCTAGAACCTGTGAATGTTACCTTACATGACAAAGTGGACTTTTGCAGTTGTGATTAAGTTAAGGATCCTGAAATGGGGAGATTATCTTGGATTACCTGCATGGGCTCTAAATGCAGTCACATGTGTTTTGTTTTATTTTTTTAAATGAGAGGCAGAAGGAGATAACCAAAGAAGACAGAAGGCAATGTGATGATGATGGTGATGGCAGAAGGAGAGATTTGAAGATAGTATGCTTCTGGCTTTGAAAATGGAGGAAGGGGCCCAAGGAAGGGAGCTCTAGAAACTGGAAAATGCAAAGAAACCAATTCTCCCCTAGAGTGTCCCTAAGGAATGCAGCCCTGCTCACACATTTATGCTCAGTGGAACTGATTTCAGACTTCTGGCCTCCAGGACTGTAAGGGAATGTGTGTTCTTTTAAGCCAGCAAGTTTGTGGTAATTTGTTACAGTAGCTATAGGAACCTAATACAATGTGTCAAAAGCTTCTGAGAGTTTACCTCAAACCAAGATGAAGCGGTAACTCAAGAAGTTCGTCAAGAGGTAATTGGATTAGTCAATATAAAATTCAATGAAGGGAGGCATTGCCAAGGAGCAGTTCAGAGGAATGGATGGATGGGGAAGAGTGACTGCAGTGAGTTGAAGATAGGATGGTTGTAGAAGAAGTGGGGACAGTTATGCACTGCAGGGCAACAGAGATATGTGGCAATCACTGTAGCATAAAATGGTTTTGCTTTACCTTAGGTGTGAGAAACAAAAACATATGTATAGAAGATAGAATAATTCAATAGCGGTGACAAAAGGATTATTAATGAAAAAAGATGGACAATTACCTAAGCCAATTCTTTGAGATAATGGAAAGGCATGGGGTCTGTAACAGAGGTGAAGATGAAAATAGGAACAGGACTATTCGTCTATCTTAACCAGGGACATCAGAAAATTCATGTGCAAGATCCAGGTGAGTTGTTCAATCATGTTTTCTCCATGATTAACAGTCAAGGTCATTACAATGGGGAGGGGGGATGCATACTAGTGATTGTGCAGAGAGTTTTAAGGGACAAAGGAGAGAGAAAGGTAAATAATGTTTTCAAGTTCATGGAACTAAAGTGAAACAAACCAGTCAGGTTTTAAGATTCTGTGAGCACTTCTCAGCTCCAGCTCCTTGGGTATAGCTGGGAAGTATGCAGACAGTTTAAAAAGGCTTTGAGTTGTTGCACCTTGACTAAAGTGGAGTAAGATAAGAGCAAAAGCATTGACTGCAGGAGACAGCTTCTAATGCTAGGCAAGCAGGGTAAGAAGAGAGGATGAACATGAGTGCATCACAGAGAGTAAGAAATGTGTTAATGTTTTTTGGTTGGTTGAATTAATTTTAGTCTCCATGAGGTTGAAGGCCGTTGATGCAGAGACATTAGAGGGAGTGAGCTGTAAGGATGAGAGGTTATGTTGATGGTGATGAGAGAAGTGGATGCAAGAAATGAAGGTCATGGTTTCCTCATGCCCCAAGACCTCACTCTGGTCACAGGCTGATATCTGACCCTGGTCATACACTAATCTGTAGTCCTGGTGCAGTTGTCCTCACTGTAAGCCAGAAAACTCTATTAGTCACCTGTGTATATTATGGTGGGTAAACAGGTGTGCACCCCTAGGGCAGGAATTGTGTGGGTTAAACGAGTTGTTATATCTCCAGTGCTGTCTTAGTCCACTGGGGCTTCTAAAACAAAAATACTATAGACTGGGTGGCTAAAACAACAAAAATTTATTTCTCACAGTTCCAGAGGATGGAAAGTACAAGATCAAGGCACCAGCAGTTTTGGTTTCTGGTGAAGACCCCACCTCCTGGTTCAAAGATGGCTGTCTTCTTTCTGTGTCCTCACATGATGGAAGGGATAAGAGAGCTCTCTGGGGTCTCTTTTATAAGAGCACTAATCACATCCATGAGAGCTCCACCTTCATGACCTAATCACATTCCGAAGGCCCCACCACCCAATACCATCATATTTCAAGTTAGGATTTGAATTTGGGGAAACACAAACATTTAGCCTGTAACAGATGTCTAGTATGATGCTCAGCAAATATAGTGATAAAAGAGTCAGCAACGGTAGCGGTAGCAAAAGCTCCCCAGTGGCAAGCCTGATGTTAAGTGCTTTCCATTTGTGATCTTACTTAACTATTAGTATCCCCATTTTCCAGACTGGGGAATTCAGATTGAATGTCAGAGAGCTGATAGACGGAGAAGCTGGGATTCTGCCAAATATAGCCCAGAATTCATGACTTTGACGAATGCACTGATAAATAACTGAAAAGCACATGCATCTGGGAGCAGTCTCTGGTCCAGAGAGTCCCTTCTGACAAGGAGCAGAGTTCTTCATGTGGAACGCTTTCAAGATGCACTTGTTGAAATCTCTACAAAACCACTGTATAAATCCATTTCAGATACTGAGGAACTACTTTTGTGTCAGGAGGAAATGAGAAAAATACTTTTATCAATTTTTTGAGGTGGAAGTATGCTGGTTTCTTTTTTATACATTGAGGTGAAATTTATGAAAAATAAAATTAACCATTTTTAAGTGAAAAATTTAGTGGTATTTAGTACATTCACAAGTGTGCTGCAACCACCAGCTCTATCAAGCTCATAACCATATTTATCACCCCAAAAGGAAACCCCTACCCATTAAGTAGTCACTCCCTATTTCCTCCTTCTTCAAACCCCTGGTAGCCACTAATCTGCCTTTTATCTCCACGGATTTGCCTACTCTGGATAGTTTATATAAATAGACTCGTACAATATGTGGCTTTTTTTGTCTGACTTCTTTCACTTAAGGTAATGTTTTTAGGTTCATTCACCTTGTCGCATGTACCAGTACATCATTCCTTTGATGACTAAATGATGACTTTATGAATCTACCACATTTGTTTATCCATTCATCCATTGATGGACCTTTGAGTTGTTTGCATCTTTTGCTTATTGTGAACAGTGCTGCTCTGAACATTCATGTTCAAGTATTTGTTTGAGAACTTATTAGAAACACTTTTGAGTATAGACCTAAGAGTGGAAGAGCCTGGTCATATGGTAATACCTTATTTGAGTTTGTGAGGAACCTCCAAATGTTCTCCACAATGGCTGCACCATTTGACATTCCCACCAGCAATATAATAGGGTCTCACTTATTTCACATCCTCATCAATATTTTCCCCTTCCTCCCATTCTCCCTTCCTTCCTTCCTTCCGTTTTCTTTTCTCCTGTCTTTCTTCCTTCTTCTTTCTTCCCTCATTCCTTTTTCCTTTCCCCCCTCCCTCTCCCTCTCTTTCCCCTTCTCCCTCCCCTGCCCCCCTCCCTGATTATAGCAATATTAGAGAGTGAAGTCATATCTCATGATTTTAATTTACATTTCCCTAATGACTAAGAATTTTGATCTTCTTTTCATGTGCTTGTTGACCACCTGTGTATCTTCTTTGGGGAAATGTATATTCTAGCCCTTTGAAGATTTTGGTGCAGGGGCAGTTTGCCTTTTAGGTCTTGAGTTGTTGTAAGAGCTGTTTATATATTATGACTACTAGACACTATGTCTAGTGTCATCAGATATTTGATTATCAAATATTTCCAAATATATGATTTTCAAATATTTTCTCCCAAAGTTGGCTACCTTTTTTTACTTTCTTGATAATGTTTTTTGGAGTGCAAAAGTTTTTAGTTTGATAAAGTACAATTTATCTATTTTTTTCTTTGGTTTCTCATGCTTGTTTAAGAAGCCTTTGTCAAATCTAAGGCCATGAAGATATTTGTTTCCTTCTAAGCATTTTTACAATAGCTTTTATGTTTAGGTTTTAGTTCCTTTTCTAGTTAATTTCTTATGTGGTATGAGGTAGGGGCCCAGTTTCATTCTTTTGCATGTATGTTCATTATCACTTGTTGAAAAGACTATTCTTTCCCCATTGAATATTCTTGACACTACTGTTGAAAGTCAATTGACCATTGATGTATGGGTTCCTTTCAGACTCCAGAGAATCAGGACTCCGAATTCTATTCCTTTGGTCTACATGTCTAGCCATATGCCAGTGCAATACTGTTTTTTTTTTGTACCATACTGATTTGATTGCTGTAGCTTTACAGTAAGTTTTGAAATTGAGAATTGTGAGTTCTCCAACTTTGTTCTTCTTTTCCAAGATTTTTTTAGCTATTCTGAGCCCCTTGAAATTCCATATGAATTTGAAGATCTCCTCTTACAGTTCTGGAAAGAAAAGGCCATTGGGAATTTGATAGTGTTTGCATTGAACTGTAGATCAATGGATAGTGTTGACATTTTAACAATTTAAGTCACCCAGCCCATGAAATGAGATGTCTTTCCATTTTTTAACGTCTTTACTTCTTCTCAGCAATGTTTTTAGTTTTCAGTGCACAAGTCTTACACCTCCTTGGTTAAATTTACTCCTGGGTGTTCTATTGGATGCTATGGAAATATTTTCTTAATTTCCTTCTTGAATTGTTCATTGCAGGTGTATAAAAACACAACTGATTTTTGTGTGTTGTTTTTGTCCCTCACAACTTTGCTGAAGCTGTTTATTAGTTCTAGTAGCTTTCTTGTGGATTCTTTGGGGCTTTCTATAATATAGGATCATGTCATCATCCAATTTAGATAACTTTCATTTCTTTTTCTTGCCTAATTTCTCTTGCTAGAACTTCCACTATGATGTTAAATAGCACAGGTGGAAATGAGCTTGTTTCTGATCTTTAAGGAGAAAAGTTTTGGGTCTTTCATCATTGCATATGATGGTAGTTGTATGATTGTTGTAAATGCCCTTAATCATGTTGAGGATGTTCCCCCTTATTCCCAGTTTTCTGAGTATTTTTATCATGAAAGGGTGCTGGATTTTGTGAAATGCCTTTGTGTGTGTGTGTGTGTGTGTGTGTGTGTGTGTGTGAGTTGAGATGGTCATGTACTTTCCCCTTTTTTCTATTAATGTGGTGCATTACCTTGATTGATTTTCTTTTGTTGAACCACCCTTGCAATCTTGGGATAAATGCCAGTTGCTAATGGTTCATAATCCTTTTAATAGCTATTGGATTCGATTAATTTGTATTTTGTTGAGGATTTTTGTATCTGTATTCATAAAGGGTATTGATCTGTAGTTTATTTGAAATATTTTTGTCTGGTTTTGGTTTCAGGTAATGCTGGCCTCATGGAATATGTTGGGAAGCATTCCTCTCCTCTTCTATTCTTGGGAAGAATTTGAAAAGAATTGCTGTTAATTCTTCTTTAAATATTTGGTAGACTTCACCAGGGAACATCTGGTCCTGGGCATTTTTGGTTGGGAAGATTTTAATTACTGATTTACTCTCTCTACTTTTATAGGTCTGTTAAATTTTTCTATATCATTGGTAACTTCTTTTTTTAGTAACCTTTCTATTTCATCTAGTTTGGCCAATTTGTTAACATATAATTTTCATAATATTATCTTATAATCTTTTTTATTTTGTTAAAATCTGTTGTAATGTCACCTCTTTTCATTTCTACTTTTAATTATTTACTTCTTTTTTTAACATATTTATTAGAGTATAATTGCTTTACAACGGTGTGTTAGTTTCTGCATTATAACAAAGTGAATCAGTTATACATATACATATGTCCCCATATCTCTTCCCTCTTGCATCTGCCTCCCTCCCACCCTCCCTATCCCAACCCTCTAGGTGGTCACATAGCACCGAGCTGATCTCCCTGTGCTATGCGGCTGCTTCCCACTAGCTATCTATTTTACGTTTGGTAGTGTATATATGTCCATGCCACTCTCTCATTTTGTCCCAGCTTACCCTTCCCCCTCCCATATCCTCAAGTCCATTCTCTAGTAGGTCTGCATAAAGATTAATTATTTACTTCTGATCTTTCTTTTTTATTAGTCAGTCTAGGTAAATGATTGTCAGTCTGTTGATCTTTTCAAAGAACCAACTTTTGGTTTTATTGATTCTTTTATTTTTCTAATTTCTATTTCATTTATCTCCACTCTAATCATTATTATTTCCATCCTTCTGCTAGCTTTGTGATTAGTTTGCTCTTCTTTATTCTTGTTCTGTGAGGCATAATATTAGGTGATTGATTGATACCTTTTTTTAAAATAAAGAGAATATGTTCTGCTTTAAATTTCCCTCTGAGCTCTACTTTCACTGCATACCATATATTTTTGGTATGTTGTGTTCTCATTTTAACTCTTTAATTCATTTTCTAATTTCCCTGGTGGTTTGTTCTTTGACCCATTGGTTGCCTAAGAGTGTTATGTTTAATTTCCATGTATTTGTAATGTTTTTTCTTCTGCTACTGATTTATGGTTTCATTCCATTCTATTAAGATACTTTGTATGATTTCAATCTTTGTAAATGTATTGAGACTTGTTTTGTGACCTAACATATGTTCTATCCCAGATCATATTCCATGTACACATAAGATTGTTCTGTGATTGTTCAATGGAGTATTCTACATGCATCTAGTCGTTTTATACTGTTGTTCAAGTCCTCTGTTTCCTTATAGATCTTCTGACTGCATGATATATCCATTATTGAAATTGGTGTTTTGAAGTCACCAACTATTATTGTAGAATTGTCAATTTCTTCCTTCAATTCTGTCAATGTTTGCTTTATGTATTTTATGGCTCTCTTGTTTGGGTGCATATGTTTATAATTGTTTTATCTTCTTGATGGATTTGCCTTTTATCAATATGTAATAAACTTTTTTGTATCTTATAACAATTTATCACTAAATTTTGTTCGACAGTATAACTCTCAAAGCTCTCCTTTTGTTACTATTTACATGAAATATCTTGTTCCATCCTTTTATTTTCAACCTATTTTTGTTTTTGAATCTAAAGTGAGTCTCATGTTGCCACCATACATTTGGATATTCTTTTTCCCCCCATAAAGGCAATCTGTCTTTTAGTGAGTGAGTTTTATATATTTAAATTTAAAGGGATTACTGGAGGGGAGTAGTCAAGATGGCAGACTAGGAGGATGTGGAATTCATCGCTCCTCACAAATACACAAAGAATTCATCTACAAACGGAACAATTCCCATAGAGCACCTGCTGAACATTAGCAGAAGACTTTGGACACCTAAAAGAATGAAAGAAAGAAGATAAAAAGAAAAGAGAAATCCAAAAAGGGACCAGCAACCCTGGCGGGAAGCTGAAGGTGAGAGGAGGATCCCACACTAAGAAAAACTCCATCACAGTGGGGAAATCAGCTGGGACAGAAAAGGACCTTCAAAGGATCAAAGGAGAATGCAGCAGATGGTCTGTGGAAGGCAGGACAAAGTGAAAACTGCACACATGATCTACGACAGCTCTGCACATTCCAGCCTGAATAATGAGTCGTCTGTTGCAAAAGGGGGCTGGGTGCTGGAAAGTGGGGTTTAGAGCATGGACCCAGGGAGGGGACAGACGATGGCTGTGAAAAGAGAGCCTGAAGGGATGGGAGTAAGGAGCTCCACAACTGGGAAAGTCTGTGGAAAAAGCCTGAGATACCATAAAGGCAAAGCATCATTGTTGAGTGGGGTACAAGGGGCAGAGCCGCCGTTATAAACCCTTTCCCCAACTGCCAGCTTCTTCAGCCTCTGTGGGCACTGGGAGAAGCTCCCACTTAAGCAGGCCCACTGCCCCCTTGGGCTGGGGTCTCCTCCACCCACTTGGGCTCTGGGGGCCTGAGCGCCGCCCATCCCAAAGTCTTCTTGAAATCAACCCTGGGAGCCCCTGCCTAGGACAAGACTCCACTGATGCTGGTGGGGGCTGAGTGCTAAAGCTTGGGGTTGGGAGAATGGATCTGGGGAGAGCAACACTGTTGGCTGTGCAGATACAGCACAGGGAATGGGAGTGGGGGGATGCATGGCCAGAAATGCCCCTAGAGGAAGCATGGTCTGCCTGGAAAGTGATGTGCCATTTTTGAGAGGCACACAGGGAGCGGGGCCACCACCACTCTCATATGCCAGCTCCTGCCTCCATGGGGACTAGGAGGGATGCCCACCAGAGTGAGCATGCCACAGTCTGTTCCAACTGCCTTCTGGTCTCACTGACACAGGCAACTTGCAGACACTCCAATTGTGGCCGTAGTACCCCTGCCCCAGTATGAGTGAGTAAGTATGCCCCAAGCAGCCACTGCTTTTGCTCCCTCTCACTTGGGCAAGGAACAGATGCCTGAGGGTGGTGCACATGCAGAGGTGGGGTCAAAACCAAAGCTGAGCCCCAGGGGCAGTGCAACTAAGGAAGAGGAATGGAAATCTTTCCATGCAGCTGCACAAGTGGTGGATTAAATCCCCAAGATCAGCTGGGTAAATCCTGCATCTGTGGAATACCTCAATAGACAACAACTGTTTCAACAATTGAGATCAGTCTAGCCTTCACAGCACTGGACTCTGGGGAAAAGTACCCCCAGGAATTGGGCAAAGTCAGAGTCTGAGCTGGCTCCATAGTGCCCAGAGCAGGTCCAAGACCTACATAGACGTATTGGGAGGCCTCGTGGAGAGGGAGAGATTGGCTCTGGCTCACTGTGGGAGCAAGGACATTGACAGAGGAGGGCCCAGGAAAATGTTCTTATTACTATTATTCTTTATTTTTGTTTGTTTAGTTTTGCTCAGTTTTTGGTGTCATTGCTTGTATAATTTTTTATCTGTTATTTTTAATCTTAATTTTTATTATTCTTAATTTTGAAATATATATAATTTTTTTCTATTTTCACTTTATGTTTCTGTTGCTTGGTGGTTTTTTTCATGTTTTGTTCTTTGGTTTTTATTTTAATTTTCTTTGTTTCATTGTTTTTATGTGTATATTTCATGTTTTCTTCACTTTTTTGTTGTTTGTTTTCTGTTTTTGTTTTTGTTTTTTATTCTTTATTTTGTTAGTTTAGTCCTTATGATTGCTCTCATATTAGAATTCTTTTGCTTGTCTGTTCACTTGTTTTTTTGTTGTTCTTTTTTTTCTTTTCTTATCCTTTTTTTATTGTTGTTTTTTTGTCTGTTTGTTTTCTTTTTCTTTTTTCTGTGTCTGTGTGTGTTGTATTGATGTTGCTGCCATTTGTTTGCTGTTGTTTTTGCTATTTCTCTTGGGTTTTGTTTGCCTGTTCGTTTTCTATTCTTTTCCTTTTCTTGTCTTTTCTTTCTTTTTTCTCGGACTGCACTGTGTGGTTTGCAGGATCTTGGTTCCCAAGCCAGGCGTAGAGACTGGGCCTCAGGGGTGGTAGCATAGAGTCCAGGATGCTGGACTGCCAGACAATTCCCAGGTAAAGGGAATATTAATTGGCATGCATGCTCCTGGAGGTTTCCATATCAACAACAAAACCCAGCCCCACACAACTGCCTGCAGGTTCCAGTGCTAGACACCTCACACCAAACAACCAGCAAGACAGGAACACAGCCCTGTCCATCAATAGGCGGGCTGCCTAAGTTGTACTAAGCTCATAGACACCCCAAAACACACCAACTGATGAGGTCCTGCCCTTCAGAGGGAAAAGACTCAACTCCACCAACCATAGTGCAGGCACCAGGCCCTACCACCAGGAAGCCTACACAAGCCCCTGGACCAACCTCACTCACCAGAGGGCAGACAACAAAAGCAAGAGGAACTACAACCTTGCAGCCTGTGGAAAGAAGAACAAAACAGAGTAGGTTAGACAAAATGAGACAACAGAGAAATATGTTGCAGAAGAAGGAGCAAGGTAAAATCCCAGAAGACCAAATAAATGAAGAGGAAATAGGAAATCTACCCAAAAAAGGATTCAGAGTAATGGTAGGAAAGATGATCCAAGATCCCAGAAATAGAATGGAGGCATGAATTGAGAAGATTCAAGAAATGTTTAACAAGGACCTATAAGAACTAAAGAACAAACAGTCAGTGATGAACAACACGACTGAACTGAAAAATACACTAGAAGGAATCAGCAACAGAATAACTGAGATGGAAGAACGAATAAGTGAGCTGGCAGACAGAGTGGTGGGAATAACTGCCAAGGAGCAGAATAAAGAAAAAAGAATGAAAAGAATTGAGGACAGTCTCAGAGACATCTGGGACAACATTAAACACACTAACATTCGAATTATAGTGGTCCCAGAAGAAGAAGAGACAGCGAAAGGGCCTGAGAAAATATTTGAAGAGATTATAGTTGAAAAATTCCCTAACATCAGAAAGGAAATAGTCAATCAAGTCCAGGAAGCATAGAGACTTCCATACAGGATAAACTGAGGAGAAACATGCTGAGACACATATTAATCAAACAAACAAAAATTAAATACAAGGAAAAAATATTAAAAGCAGCAAGTAAAAACCAACAAATAAACTACAAGGGAAACCCCTTAAGGTTATCAGCTGATTTTTCAGCAGAAACTCTGCAGGACCAAAGGGAGTGGCAGGATATATTTAAAGTGATGAAAGAGAAAAATATAAAATCAGGATTACTCTAGCAGGGAGAATCTCATTCAGTTTCAATGGAGAAATCAAAACCTTTACAGATAAGCAAAAACTAAGAGAATTCAGCACAACCAAACTAGCTTTACAACAAATGTTAAAGGAACTTCTGTAGGTGGGAAACACAAGAAAAGAACAATACCTACAAGAACAAACCAAAAACAATTAAGAAAATGGTAATAGGAAAATACATATCAATAAGTACCTTAAATGTAAATGGATTAAATTCTCCAACCAAAAGACACAGACTAGCTGAATGGTTACAAAAACAAGACCTGTATATATGCTGTCTACAAGAAACCCACTTCTGACTTAGGTACAAGTACAGACTGAAACTGAGGGGATAGAAAAAGATATTCCATGCAAATGGGAATCAAAAGAAATCTGGAGTAGCAATACATATATCAGACAAGATAGAGTTTAAAATAAAGACTATTACAAGAGACAAAGAAGGACACTACATAATGACCAAGGGATCAATCAAAGAAGAAGATACAACAGTTGAAAATATTGATGAACCCAACATAGGAGTACCTCAATACATAAAGTAAATGCTAACAGCCATAAAAGGGGAAATCAACAGTAACAAAATAATAGTGGGCGATTTTTAATACCCCACAGAGACCAACGGATCGATAATCCAGACAGAAAATAAATAAGGAAGCAAAAGCTTTAAATGACACAATAGACCAAATAAACTTAATAGATATATTTATAGAACATTCCACCTGAAAGCAACAGAATACACGTTCTTCTCAAGTGCTTATGGAATATTCTCCAGGATACATCATATCTTGGGTCAAAAATCAAGCCTTGGTAAATTTAAGAAAATTGAAATCACATCAAACATCTTTTCCAAACACATCGTTACGAGATTAGAAATCAATTACAGGAAAAAAACTGTAAAAAAAATACAATAACATTGAGGCCAAACAATAAGCTACTAAATAACCAAGAGATCACTGAAGAAATCAAAGATGAAATGGAAAAAATACCTAGAAACAAATGAAAAAGAAAAAACTACGACCCAACACCTATGGGATGCAGCAAATGGAGTTCTAACAGGGAAGTTTATAGTAATAGAATCCCACCACAAGAAACAAGAAATATCTCAAATAAACAACCTAAACATACACCTAAAGCAACTAGAGAAAGAAAAACAAACAAAACCCCAAGTTAGTAGAAGGAAAGAAATCATAGCGATAAGAGCAGAAATAAATGAAATAGAAATGAAGAAAACAATAACTAAGATCAATAACACTAAAAGCTGATTCTTTGAGAAGATAAACAAAATTGAAAAACCTTTAGCCAGACTCATCATGAAAAAAATGGAGAGGACTCAAATCAATACAATTAGAAATGAAAAAGGAGAAGTGACAATGGACACCACAGAAATACAAAGGATCATATGAGACTAGTACAAGCAACTATATGCCAATAAACAGGAAAACCTGGAAGAAATGGACAGTTTCTTAGAAAAGTACAACCTTCCAAGACAGAACCAGGAAGAAAGAGAAAATATGAACTGACCAATCACAAGTACTGAAATTGAAACTGTGATTACAAACCTTCCAACAAACGAAAGTCCAGGACCAGATGGCTTCACAGGAGAATTGTACCAAATATTTAGAGAAGAGCTAACACCTATTCTTCTCAAACTCTTCCAAAAAATTGCAGAGGGTGGAATACTCCCAAGATCATTCTATAAGGCTACCATGAGCCTGATACCAAAACCAGATAAAGATATCACAAAAAACGAAAATGACAGACCAATATCACTGATGAAGATAGACACAGAAATCCCTAACAACATACTAGCAAACCGAATCCAACAACAAATTAAAAGACCATACACCATGATCAAGTGGGATTTATCCCAGGAATACAGGGATTCTGTAATATAAACAAATCAATCAATGTGATAAACCATATTAATACACTGAAGTAAAAAAACCATATGATCTTCTCAATAGATGCAGTAAAAGCTTTTGACAAAATTCAACACCATTTATGATAAAACTCTCCAGAAAGCAGGTATAGAGGGAACATACCTCAACATATGAAAGGCCATATATGACAAACCCACAGCAAACATTATTCTCAATGGTGAAAAACTGAAAGCATTTCCTCTAAGATCATGAAGAAGACAAGGATGTGCACTCTTGCCACTATTATTCAACATAATTTTGGAAGTCCTAGCCACAGCAATCAGAGAAGAGAAAGAAATAAAAGGAATCCAAATTGGAAAAAAAGTAAACCTGTCACTGTTTGCAGATGACATGATACTATACATAGAAACCTTAAAGATGACACCAGAAAACTACTAGAGCTTATCAATGAATTTAGTAAAGTTGCAGCATACAAAGCTAATACACAGAAATCTCTTGCATTCCTATACACTAACAATGAAAAATCAGGAAAAAAAAATAAGGAAACAATCCCATTTACCATTGCAACAAAAAGAATAAAATACCTAGGAATAAACCTACCCAAAGGGGCAAAGGACCTGTACCCACAAAACTATAAGATACTGATGAAAGAAATCAAAGATGACAGAAACAGATTGAGAGATACAACATGCTCTTGGATTAGAAGAATCAATATTGTGAAAATAATTATACTACCCAAAGCAATCTACAGATTCAATGCAATCCCTATCAAACTACCAATGGCATTTTTCACAGAACTAGAACAAAAAATTTCACAATTTGTATGGAAACACAAAAGACCCAAATAGCCAAATCAATCTTGAGAAAGAAAAACGAGCTGGAGGAATCAGACTCCCTGACTTCAGACTATACTACAAAGCTACAGTAATCAAGACAGTATGGTACTGGCACAAAAACAGAAACATAGATCAGTGAAACAGGATAGAAATCCCAGAGATAAACCCACACACCTATGGTCACCTAATCTATGACAAAGGAAGCAAAAATATACAGGGGAGAAGAGACAGCCTCTTCAATAAGTGGTGCTGGGAAAACTGGACAGCTACATGTAAAAGAAAGAAATTAGAACATTCTGTAACACCATACACAAAAAATAAACTCAAAATGGATTCAAGACCTAAATGTAAGGCCAGACACTATGAAACTCTTAGAGGAAAACCCAGGCAGAACACTCTTTGACATAAGTTGCAGCAAGATCTTTTTTGACCCAATTAAACTTTTTTGACCTAATTAAGCTTAAAAATTTTGCACACCAAAGGAAACCATAAACAAGACGAGAAGACAACCCTCAGAATGGGAGAAAATATTTTCAAACGAAGCAACTGCCAAGGGATGAATCTCCAAAATATACAAACAACTCATGCAGTAGCTCAACATCAAAAAAACAAGCAAGCCAATCAAAAAATGGGCAGAAGACCTAAATAGACATTTCTCCAAAAAAGACAAAAAAATGGCCAAAAAGCACATGAAAAGATGCTCAACATCACTAATTATTAGAGAAATACAAACCAAAACTACAATGAGGTATCACCTCACACTGGTCAGAATGGCCATCATCAAAAAATCTACAAACAATAAATGTTGGAAAGGGTGTGGAGAAAAGGGAACCCTCCTACACTGTTGGTGGGAATGTAAATCGATACAGCCACTGTTGAGAACATTATGGAAGTTCCCTAGAAAACTAAAAATAGAATTATCATATGACCCAGAAATCCCACTACTGGGCATATACCCAGAGAAAACCATAATTCAGGAAGATACTCCCAGAAACAGTACAAGAGGGTTCCCTTTTCTCCACACCCTTTCCAGCATTTATTGTTTGTAGATTTTTTGATGATGTCCATTCTGACCAGTGTGAGGTGATACCTCATTGTAGTTTTGATTTGCATTTCTCTAATGATTAGTGATGTTGAACATCCTTTCATGTGTTTGTTGTCAATCTGTATGTTTTCTTTGGAGAAATATCTATTTATGTCTTCTGCCCATTTTTGGATTAGGTTGTTTGTTTTTTTGATATTGAGCTTCATGAGCTGCTTGCATCTTTTGGAGATAGAGAACAGTATGGAGGTTCCTTATGAAACTAAAAATAGAACTAACATATGACCCATCAATCCCACTACTGGACATATACCCTGAAAAAACCATAATTCAAAAAGAGTCATGTACCACAATGTTCATCGCAGTACTATTTACAATAGCCAGGACATGGAAGCAACCTAAGTGTCCATCAACAGATGAATGGATAAAAAAGATGTGGCACATATATACAATGAATATTACTCAGCCATAAAAAGAAATGAAGTTGAATTATTTGTAGTGAGGTGGATGGACCTAGAGTCTGTCATACAGAGTGAAGTAAGTCAGAAAAAGAAAAACAAATATTGTATATTAATGTATGTATGTGGAACCTAGAAAAATGATACAGATAAACCGGTTTGCAGGGCAGAAGTTGAGACACAGATATAGAGAACAAACATATGGACACCAAGGGGGGGAAACCACGGGGTGGTGGGGATGGTGGTGTGCTGAATTGGGCGATTGGGATTGACATGTATACACTGATGTGTATAAAATTTATGACTAATAAGGACCTGATGTATAAAAAAAATAGCTAACACATAGCTTTTGTATATGCCAGACCAGTTCTAAATACTTTTTTTTAATATATTAACTCATTTAATCCTCACAATAAACCTAAGTGGCAGGTAAAAAAAAAAAAACTAAACTAGAAGTAGAACTACCATATGACCCATCAATCCCACTACTGGACATATACCCTGAAAAAAGCATAATTCAAAAAGACATATGAACTCCAATGTTCATTGCAGCACTATTTACAATAGCCAGGTCATGGAAGCAACCTAAATGCCCATTGACAGATGAATGGATAAAGAAGTTGTGGTACATATATACAATGGAATATTACTCAGCCATAAAAAGGAACGAAATTGAGTCATTTGTTGAGACGTGGATGGATCTAGAGACTGTCATACAGAGTGAAGTAAGGAAGAGAAAAACAAATACCATATGCTAACACATATATATGGAATCTAAAAAAAAAAAGGTTCTGAAGAACCTAGGGGCAGGATAGGAATAAAGATGCAGACATAGAGAATGGACTTGAGGACACAGGGAGGGGGAAGGGTAAGCGGGGATGAAGTGAGAGAGTGGCATTTACATATATTCACTATGAAATGTAAAGTAGATAGCAAGTGGGAAGCAGCCACATAGCACAGGGAGATCAGCTCTATGCTTTGTGACCACCTAGAGGGGTCGGATAGGGTGGGTGGGAGGGAGACACAAGAGGGAGGAGATATGCAGATATATATATATATGTATAGCTGATTCACTTTGTTATACAGCAGCAACTAACACAACAATGTAAAGCGATTATACTCCAATAAAGATGTTAAAAAAAAAAAGAAGACATAAGCACCACAATGTTCATAGTAGCACTATTTACAATAGCCAGGACATGGAAGCAACTTAAATGTCCATTAACAGAGGAATAGATAAAGAAGATGTGGTACATATATACAATGGAATATTACTCAGCCATGGAAAAGGAAAGAAATTCGGTCATTCACTGAGACATGGTTGGACCTAGAGAGAGTCATAGAGTGAAGTAAGTCAGAAAGAGAAAAACAAACATCGTATATTAACGCATATATGTGGAATCTAGAAAAATGGCATAGATGTCCTTATTTACAAAGCAGAAATAGATCCACAGACGTAAAGAAATGTATGGATACCAAGGGGGCAAGGGGTGGGGTTGGAGAAATTGGGAGATTTTGGTTGATACCTACATACTACTGATATTATGTATAAAATAGACAACTGATGGGAACATACTGTATAGCCCAGGGAACTCTACTTAATGCACTGTGGTGACCTAAATGGGAAGGAAATTCAAAAAATAGGGGATATATGTGTATGTATAGCTGATTCACTTTGCTGTGTAGTAGAAAAAAACACAACATTGTACAGCAACTATACTCCAATAAAAATTAATTCAAAAAATTTAAGTGATTACTGAAGAAATCACTTCTGCCCTTTTGCTTCTTGCCTTCTATATATCTGTTATCTTTGCCATTTGTTAATTCCTGTAGTGCAGTGTTCATTTTGTTTGATTGATTTTTCTTCTTTTTTACCATTTTATTCTGCTCTTATTTTCTTTCTGGATTTATTTTAGTTATTCGTGGTTCCCATGATGATGACATTTAACATCCTAAATTGGTAACAATCTTGTACACAAAATTCTTCCCCTGTATATCTCCACCCTCCTTATGTTGTTCTTGTCCTAAATTACATCTTTCTATATTTTGTATCCATTATTATGAATTCATAATTATTGTGCTCTACACTTGTCTTTTAAATCATATGGGAATGAAAATGTGATCTTACAAACCAAAAGCAGAATGATTCATGCTTTTGTATTTACCTATGTAATTACCTTTAGAGGAGTTCCTTTTTTCTTCATATGGCTTCAGTTTATTGTCTACTATCCTTTCATTTTAGCCTGAAGGACAGCCTTTAGCATTTCTTTTAGGGCAGTTCTACAAGTAATCAACTCCTTCAGATTAGTTTATTTGGGAATGCCTTAATTTCTTCTCCATTTTTTGAGAAAATTTTGCCAGATATAGAATTCTTGATTAACAGTTTTTTTTTCAGCACTTTAAATATGTCATTTCATGGTACAGAATAGTACTGGCACAAAAACAGAAATATAGATCAATGGAACAGGATAAAAGCCCAGAAATAAAACTATATACTTATGGTCAATTAATCTACAACAAAGGAGGAAAGAATATAAAATGGAGAAAAGACAGTCACTTCAATAAGTGGTGCTGGGAAAACTGGATAGCTACATGTAAAAGAATGAAATTAGAATATTCACTAACACCATACACAAAAATAAACTCAAAACAAAGACCTAATTTTAAGACCAGGTATTATAAAACTCCTAGAGGAAATCATAGGCAGAAAACTCCTTGACATAAACTACAGCAATATCATTTTGGATCTGTCTCCTAGAGTAATGGAAATAAAAACATAAAAATGGGACCCAATTAAAATTAAAAGCTTTTGCACAGCAAGGGAGACCATCAACAAAACAAAAAGACAACCTACAGAATGGGAGAAAATATTTGAAAATAATGTGACTGACAAGCGATTAAGCTCCAAAATATACAAACAGCTCATACAGCTCAATATCAAAAAAACAAACAACCCAATCAAAAAATGAGCAGAGGAACTAAATAGATATTTCTCCAAGGAGAACATACAGATGGCCAAATATCACATAAAAAGATGCTCAACACCACTAATTTTTAGAGAAATGCAAATCAAAACTACAAGTTATCACCTCACACTGGTCATCATCAAAAAGTCTACAAACAATAAATGCTGGAGAGGGTGTGAAGAAAAAGGAACCCTCCTACACTGTTTGTGGGACTGTAAGGTGGTACAGCCACTATGGATAACAGTATGGAGTTTCCTTTAAAAACTAAAAGTAGAGCCACCATATGATCTTGCAATCGCACTCCTGGCCATATATCTGGAGAAAACTACAATTCAAAAAGATGAACACCCCAGTGTTCATAGCAGCACTATTTAAGATAGCCAAGGCATGGAAGCAACCTAAGTGTCCATTGACAGATGAGTGGATAAAGAAGATGTGGTATTACTCAGCCAAAAAGAAATTTAAAAAGGAATGAAATAATGCCATTTGAAGCAACATGGATGGATGGACCTGGAGATTACCATAACTAAGTGAAGTAAGCCAGAGAGAGAAAGACAAATTTCATATGATATCACTTACATGTGCAATCTAAAATATCATACCAATGAACTTATTTACAAAACAGAAATAGACTCACAAACATGGAAAAGAAACTTATAGTTACCAAAATGGATGGGGGAGAGTGATCAATTAAGAGTTTGGGATTAGGACTTCCCGGGTGGAGCAGTGGTTAAGAATCCACCTGCCAGTGCACGGGACATGGGTTCAATCCCTGGTCTGGGAAGATCCCACATCCCACGGAGTAACTAAGCCCGTGCACCACAACTACTGAGCCTGTGCTCTACAACCTGCATGCTGCAATTACTGAGCTCACGTGCGGCAACTACTGAAGCCTGCATGCCTAGAGCCCATGCTCCACAACAAGAGAAGCCACCACAGTGAGAAGACCACACACCACAATGAAGAGTAGCCCCTGCTCACCACAACTAAAGAGAAAGCCCGTGGACAGCAATGAAGACCCAATGCAGCCAAAAATAAATAAAACAAACAAATAAATAAATAGTTTGGGATTAAAATATACACACTACTGTATATAAAATAGATAATCAACAAGGACCTACTGTATAGCACAAGGGGCAATACTCAATATCTTGTAATAACCTATAATGGAAGAGAATGTTAAAAAAAAGAATATATATATGTATGCATGTATATATATATATGACTGAATCTCTTTGCTGTTCACCTGAAACTAACACAGCATTGTAAATCGACTATTTTTCAATTAAAAAATTAAAAAGACGCTCCAGAAAACTCCATTTCCCTTCTGCCATGTGAGGATACAGCAAGAAGACAGCTGTCTATGAATCAGAAAGCCTACCTCACCAGACACAGATATGCCGGCACCTTGATCTTGGGCATCCCTGCCTCCAGGACTCTGAGAAATAAATTTCCATTTTTATTAAAAAACAAGTAAAAATTATACTATGAATATGGGTGTACAAATCTCTTCAAGATCCTCTCTTCAATTATTTTAGGTATATACCCAGATGTGGAATTGCTGGATAATACAGTAATTCTAGTTTTACTTTTTCTAGGAACTACCATAATGTTTTGCACAGCAGCATTATACATTTCTATGGATAGTGCACAAGGGGTCCAATTCATAAACATCATCTCCAAAACTTTTTTTTTTAAGGTATACTTGTGTAACATATTACATATTGTAATTGTTACAATATATAACAATTCAGGTGAGCAATATTGTAATTACATATTTGTATATGTTGCAAAATATTTGTCACAATGTTTGATTAGCACCTGTCATCATACATAGTTGCAATTTTTTTCCTGTAATGAGAACTTGTAAGATCTACTCTCTTCTGCTTTTTTTTGTAGCAGTTCTAATGAGTGTGAAGTTGTATCTCATTGTGAATTTGATTTGCATTTCATTAATGATTGGTGATGCTGAGCATTTTTTCATATGCTTATTGGTCATTTGTATATCTCCTTTAGAGAAATATCTATTAAAGCCCTTTGAAAGAATTATTTATATATTCTAGATACTAAGTGCTTATCAGATATATGATTTGCAGATCTATTCTCCCAGGCTATAGGTTGCCTGTTCACTCTGTTGACTGTGTCCTTTGATGTATAGAAGTTTAAATTTTTCTTTTTTTCTTTTTTATTGAAGTATAGTTGACTCATAATGTGATATTAGTTTCAGGTGTACAACATAATGATTCACTATTAGATAGATTATAATCCATTTAAAGTTATTATATTATATTATATTATATTGGCTGCATTCCCTGTGCTGTACATTACATATTTGTATCATTTATATTATACATAGTAGCGTGTACCTCTTAATTGCCTTTGCCTGTCTTGCTCCTCCCCCTCCCCTTCTCCTCACTGGTAACCACTAGTCTGTTCTCTGTATCTGTAAGTCTGTTTCTGTTTTGTTATTTTCCTTAGTTGGTTTCATTTTTTAGATTACCTATATAAGTGAAAACATACAGTGTTTGGCTTTCTCTGTCTGACTAAACTTCACTAAACATAGTAAAGGTCCACTCATGTTGTTGCAAATGACAAAAGTTCATTTTATTATGGCCAAATAATATTCCATTGTGTGTGTGTATGTGTGTGTATATATATATATATATATATATATATATATAGTCACATCTTCTTTATCAATTCATCTGTTGATGTACACTTAGGTTGCTTCCATATATTGGACATTCTAAATAATGCTGCTATGAATATTGGGGTGCATGTGTCTTTCAAATTATGGTTTTCATGCACTATGGATATATTCCCAAGAATGGAATTTCTGGATCATGTGGTAGTTCTATTTTTATTTTTTTGAGGAACCTCTATAGTGTTTTCCATAGTGGCTGCACCAATTTACATACACATCAACAGTGTACTAGGGTTCCCTTTTGTCCACATTGTTACCAATATGTGTTATTTGTTACCTTATTACAATAACCATCCTGACAGGTGTGAGGTGATATCTCTTCGTGGTTTTGCATTTCCCTGATGATTAGTAGTGTTGAGCATCTTTACACATGCCTTTTGGCAATCTGTATGTATTCCGTGGAAAAATGTCTATTCAGGTCTTCTGCCCATTTTTAAAATCAGATTGTTTCTCTTAGAGGAAAACATAGGCAGAACACTCTATGACATAAATCACAGCAAGATCCTTTTTGACCCAGCTCCTAGAGAAATGGAAATAAAAACACAAATAAACAAATGGGACCTAATGAAACTTAAAAGCTTTTGCACAGCAAAGGAAACCATAAACAAGACCAAAAGACAACCCTCAGAATGGGAGAAAATATTTGCAAATGAAGCAACTGACAAAGGATTAATCTCCAAGATTTACAAGCAGCTCATGCAGCTCAATAACAAAAAAACAAACAACCCAATCCAAAAATGGGCAGAAGACCTAAATAGACATTTCTCCAAAGAAGATATACAGATTGCCAACAGACACATGAAAGAATGCTCAACATCATTAATCATTAGAGAAATGCAAATCAAAACTACAATGAGGTATCATCTCACACCGGTCAGAATGGCCATCATCAAAAAATCTAGAAACAATAAATGCTGGAGAGGGTGTGGAGAAAAGGGAACACTCTTGCACTGTTGGTGGGAATGTAAATTGATACAGCCACTATGGAGAACAGTATGGAGGTTCCTTAAAAAACTAAAAATAGAACTACCATATGATCCAGCAATCCCACTACTGGGCATATACCCTGAGAAAACCATAATTCAGAAAGAGTCATGTACCAAAATATTCATTGCAGCTCTGTTTACAATAGCCAGGACATGGAAGCAACCTAAGTGTCCATCATCGGATGAATGGATAAAGAAGATGTGGCACATATATACAATGGAATATTACTCAGCCATAAAAAGAAATGAAATGGAGGTATTTGTAATGAGGTGGATGGAGTTAGAGTCTGTCATACAGAGTGAAGTAAGTCAGAAAGAGAAAAACAAATACAGTATGCTAACACATATATATGGAATCTAAGGAAAAAAAAAAAGGTCATGAAGAACCTAGTGGCAAGATGGGAATAAAGACACAGACCTACTAGAGAATGGACTTGAGGATATGGGGAGGGGGAGGGGTGAGATGTGACAGGGTGAGAGAGTGTCATGGACATATATACACTACCAAATGTAAAATAGATAGCTAGTGGGAAGCAGCCGCATAGCACAGGGAGATCAGCTCGGTGCTTTGTGACCACCTAGAGGGGTGGGATAGGGAGGGTGGGAGGGAGGGAGATGCAAGAGGGAAGAGATATGGGAACATATGTATATGTATAACTGATTCACTTTGTTATAAAGCAGAAGCTAACACACCATTGTAAAGCAATTATACTTCAATAAAGATGTTTAAAAAAATCAGATTGTTGGCTTCTTTGATACTGAATTGTATGATCTCTTTGTAAATTTTGTATATTAATCCCTTATCAGACATATAATTTGAAAATATCTTCTCCCATTCACTAGGTTGTCTTTTTGTTTTCTTGATGGTTTCCTTTACTGTGCAAAAGTTTTTAAATTTAATTTGATCGTTTTGTTTATTTTTGCTTTTCTTTCTGTTGCCTGAGGAGACAGATTTAAAAAAAAATTTAAGACTTAAGTCAGAGTGTATAGCCTATGCTTTACTTTAGAAGATTGATGGTTTCCAATGTTACATTCAGGTCTTTAAACCTTTGGGGCTTATTTTGTACATAGTCTGAGAAAATGTTCTGAATTCATTCTTTGACATGTAGCTGTCTAGTTTTTTTCTACATTTGGTAGAGTTCATCTGTGAAGTTGTTGGAGTCTGCATTATTGTTGGGAGTTTTTGATTTATGATTCAATTTTAATACTTGTAGTTGGTTTGTACAGATGATCTATTTCTTCTTGATTCAATCTTGGAAGATTGTATGTTAATAATAATTTATCCATTTCATATAGGTTTCCAATTTGTTGGCATATAACTATTTGTACTATATTTTTATGATTGTATTTCTGTTATATGGATTGTAATCTCTCTGTTTCATTTCATATTTTGTTTATTTGAGTCCACTTTCTTTCTTAATGAGCCTGATTACAGTCAATTTTTTATATCTGTTCAAAAACACCACTCGTGCGTTTGTGGTTTTGTTGATTTTTCTATTGTATATTTTTGATCTGTTATATATTTCTGCTCTGATCTTTATTATTCCATTCCTTCTGCTGACTTTGAGCTTTGTTAGTTCTTCTTTTTCTAATTCCATTAGATGGTTGGTTAAGTTTTTTTTGAGTCTTTTTTTTTTCCTGCTTCTTGAGGTAGGCCTGTGTTGCTATAGACTTCCCTCTTAGAACTGCTTTTGCTACATCCCATTGAATTTGGAAAGTTGTGTTTTAATTTTCATTTTTCTCAAGTTATTTTCTAATTTTTCTTTTGATTTCTTTGAAGATTTCTTGGTTTTTCAGTAGCATGTTGTTTTGTCTCCTGTTTGTGTTTTTCTCATTTTTCTTTCTGTAATTGATTTCTAGTTTCATACTGTTCTGTTTGGAAAAAATGCTTGATATAATTTCTATCCTCATAAATTTGTTGTGACTTGTTCTGCTGTCTAGTAAGTGATCTGTCCTGCAGACTGTTCCATGTGCACTTAAAACAAGTGTACTCTGCTGTGTTTGGATGGAATATTCTATAGATATCCAATAAGTCCAACTGTTCTAATGTGTAATGTAAGGCCACTGTTTCCTCATTATTTTCTGTCTGGATTATCTGTCCACTGATATAAGTGGGGCTGTTAAAGTCCCCTATTATTATTTTTTTGGGGGGGGAGGGCAGTGCCACATGGCTTGCAGGATATTAGTTCACTGACCAGGGATTAAACCCAGACCCCAGCTGTGAAAGCGCTGAATTCTAACCACTGGACCACCAGGGAATTCCCTAAAGTCCCCTATTATTATTGTATTACTGTTAATTTCTTCCTTTATGTCTGTTAATATTGGCTTTACATATTTAGGTGCCCCTATTTTAGGTATATATATGTTTACAAATGTTACATGTTCTTCTTGAATTTTTCCCTTTATGATTGTATAATGTCCTTCTTTGTCTTTTCTCTATACAATTTGTTTTAAAATATTAAAATATCCATTGTCTGTTATGAGAATTGTTACTTCAGCTTTATCTTCTTTTGAAGATACAATCACTGTCTGTGTGTCTTTAACTCTGAAGTGAGTCTCTTGTAGGCAGGATATAGATGTGTCTGTTTTTATCCAATAAGCTAACCTATGCTAACCTATGTCTTTTGATTGCAGCATTAGTCTGTTGACATTTAAAGTGATTATTGATAGGTATATACTTATTGCCATTTTGTTACTTGTTTTCTGGTTGTTTTTGTAGTTCATCTCTGTTCTTCTCTTCTTTTCTTAGTTTCTTCCCCTGTAGTTTGACGATTTTAGTTAGTGTTATGTTTGTTTCCTTTTCTCTGACGTTTTTGTGTATTTGTTGTAGGTTTTTGATTTATGGTTACCATGGAGCTTATATATTTCAACATCTACTTGTTTTAAACTGATAATCCTTTAGGTTCAAGCACATACTGAATGCTCTACATTTTTATCCCACACACAGTTTTTGTGTTGCTAATGTCATATTTTTTATCTACATGTCTACCCCTTGACTGTTTATTATAGTTATACTTGATTTTACAATTTTTGTTTTTAACCTTCCTACTAGCTTAAGTGCTTGATACACAGCCATTACTATACATTTGCTTTTATCAGTGACGAGTTTGCCTTCCTGTCATTTTTTATTTCTTTTTGTATCCTCTTTTTCATTTAAGTAAACCCTTTAAGACTTCTTGTAAGATCGGTTTAGTATTGATGAACTCTTTTAGTTTCGGCTTCTCTGGGAAACTCTGTCTTCTCTCCTTCAATCCTCAATGATAACTTTGCTGGGTAGAGTATCCTAGTTTGTAGGGGTTTTTTTTTCTTTCTTTTCTTTTATAATTTTGAATATATCATGACACTCCCTTCTTGCCTGCAAAGTTTCTGCTGAAAAATCAGCTGATGGCCTTATGGGGGTTCACCTGAATGTGACTTCGTTTTTCTCTTGCTGCCTTTACAATTCTCTCTTATCATAAACTTTTCCCATTTTATTTATCTGTCAGTTTGAGTCTCTTGGGTTTATATTGTTTGAGACTCTCTGTGCATCCTGTCCCTGAATATCTGTTCCCTTTATAGTGTGGGAGGTTTTCAGCCAAAATTTCATCAAATACATTTTTGACCCATTGTTCTTCTTTTCTCCTTCTAGAACCTATATACTGTGAATGTTAGTATGATTAATGTTGTCCCAGTGGCCCCTTAAACAATACTCATGTTTTAAATAATTGTTGGGTTTTTCTGTTGGTGATTTTGTTTTGTTTTGTTTTTGGTTTTTTTTTTTCTGCAGTTCTCATTGGTTGATATCCATATTTCTGTCTTCCAGCTTGCTTATGTGTAAGAAGAGATACAGAAGACTGTATCAATTAATCTCTTGTTAATTCCATTTAGTGTACTGTTCATTTCAGTTATTGCCTACTTCAGCGGTGATTGGATCCTTTTTATATTTTCTAGTTCTTTGTTAAAATTCTCACTGTGTACATCTCTTCTTATCACATTTTCAGTTAGCATTCTTATTACTATTGCTTTGAATTCTTTTCAGGTAAGTTATTTATCTCTGTTTCATTAGGGTATTTCCCACAGGTATTTTTTTCCCTTGTTTTTCAATTAGAAACATATTCTTTGGTCTTCTCATTTTGTTTAATTTTCTCTGTCTCTATGAAATTAGGTGAAACAGTTACCTATCCTGGTCTTACAATGTGTGTTCTTTTGTTGGAGCATCCCTGCGCAGGTTGTGTGTGTCCAGTGGCTTTGGTGGGAGAGTTGTATCTGAAGTAGGCATGGGCTGAATCATCCCCCAGGGTGTGCTGGCAGCCAGTGCCTTGGTGGGAGCTCACACTGGAGTTGGATGGGCAAGAGAAAGGGTCATGTTCAAGCTGGGGCATCTGCTCTGCTCAATGGCTGTCACTGCCTTATTAGGATAGGGGCAGATCCTGAGGTGCTGTAGCAAAAGTCCTGAGGTACTTGGGTTTCTCCCAGATTTGATATCAGTCTCTGCTTTGGTTGGTGGCATAGCTGAGGCTTGAGAGCTTGTGACTGCAATTCTGTGGTGGTTTCACTCCCCCCCTCACTCCCCGCATGGTGTGCATGCCTTGGTTAGAGGCTGGGTTGGGGCTCGAGGGATCATTGTCAGAATATTTTAATTTTAAGGAAGTCCAAATTATCATTTTTTTCTTTGGTTGCTCTGACTTCAGTGTCATATCCATGAAGTCTGCCAAATCCAATGTCTAAAGCTTCTCCCATATGTTTTCTTATAAACTTTCTTTCTTTATAGTTTTTGCTCTTACGTTTAGGTCTTTGATCCATTTTGAATAAATTTCTGTATATCATGTAAGATAGGGGTCCAAATTGATTGTTTTGCATTTAGATATTCTGTTTTCACAACACTATTTTTTCTGAAAAATCTGTCTTCTCCTCTTTTTGAAAATCATTTCACCATATATTTCAGGGTTTATTTCTGACTTCCCTATTCTATTCTATTCCATTGGTATATATGTACACTTTTATGTGCCAGTACTACACTGATTTGGTTACTCTAGCTTGGTAAGAAGTTTTGAAATCAGGAAGCATTGAGACCTCCAAATTTGTTCTTTTTAAATTTGTTTTGGCTATTCAGACTTCCTTGTCATTCCATATGAAGTTTAGGATGGATATTTCTATTTTTGTAAAAAATGACATTGGGATTTTGATAGGGGTTACATTAAATCTGTAGAGTGCTTTGTGTGGTATTGATATCTTTACAATATTAAGTCTTGATCAAATCCATGAACATGAGATATCTTTCCATTTATTTATGTCTTCTTTACTTTCTTCCCGCAATGTTTTGTTTTCATTGTACCACTTTCACATTTTTTGTTAAGATTATACCTAAATATTGTTTTGACATTATTGTAAATGGAATTTTCTGAATTTCCTTTTTGGATTACTGTTAGTGTACAGAATATGACTGAGTTCTTCGCATATTAATTTTGTATTAATTATTTGCAACTCTGCTGAATTCTTTTATTTGTTCTAATCGTGTGTGTGTTTGTGTTTGTGTGTGTGTGTGTGTAATATCTAAGGTTTTCTATACATGATATCTTTTTGTCAGTGAACAGAGATAATTTTACTTCTTCGTTCCCAATTTGGATGACCTTTTTTCCCTTTTTTCCTGCCTAATCACTCTGTCTAGGACTTCCATTGCAATCATAAATAAAAGTGGCAAGAGAAGGCATCTTTGTCTTATTCTTAATCTTGGAGGAAACATTTTTGACCTTTCACAATTGGATACAATGTTATCTGTAGGCTTTCCAACAAGGACTTTAGTATGTTGATATAATATCCCTCTATGCCGAGAATGTTCATTGTGATTATCATGAAAATTTGTAGAATTTTATCAAGTGTTCTTCTGCATCAATTGAAATGATCATGTGGATTTTTTCTTTCATTCTGTTTATGTGCTGTAGCATTGATTGATTTTTCTATGTTGAACCATCTTTGCTTTGCAGGAATAAATACCACTTGGTAATGGTGTACAACCTTATTAATGTGTTGTTCAAGTCTGTTTGCTAGTACTTTGTTGAGGAGTTTTACGTCAGTATTCACCAAGGATTATTATCTGTAGTGTCTTTCTCTGGTTTTGATATCAGGGAAATGCTGGCCTCATAGAATAAGTTCAGATTCATTCCTTCTTGTTTGGGAAGAGGTTTTTTTTTATTTTTTATTTTGGAAGTGTTTGTGGAGGATTCATGTTAATTTTTCTATAAATTTTTCTATAAATTTTCTAAAAATTCAGAAGTGAAGTAATTTGATTATGGGCTTTTTTGGGGGGAGTTTTTTAAGCTTATGTTCTTAAATTTTATTGAAGTATAGTTGATTTATAATGTGTTTATTTCTGCTGTAGAGTAAACTGATCCAGTTGTACGTACACACACACACACACACACACACACACATATATACATATACATATTCTTTTCACATTCTTTTCCATTATGATTTTATCACAGGATATTAAATTATAGTTTCCCATACTATACACTAGGACCTTGTTGATTATCCATCCTATATATAATACTTCGCATCTGCTAAACACAAACTCCCAATCCGTCCCTCCCCCTCCCCACTCCCCCTTGGCAACCACGAGTCTGTTCTCTATATATCTGTCTGTTTCTGTGTCATATGGAAAAGAAGAAGTAAAACTGTCACTCTTTGCAGATAACACTATACATAGGAAATCCTAAAGATGCCACCAGAGAACTACTAGAGCTAATCAATGAATTTAGTAAAGTCTCAGGATACAAAATTAAAACACAAAAGTTTCTTGCATTCCTATACACTAACAACGAAAGATCAGAATGAGAAATTAAGAAACAATCTCCTTTACCATTGCAACAAAAAGAATAAAATACCTAGGAATAAACCTACCTAAGGAGGCAAAAGGCCTGTATGCAGAAAACTATAAGACACTGATGAAAGAAATCAAAGACAACACAAACGTATGGAGAGATATACCATGTTCTTGGACTGGAAGAATCAACATTGTGAAAATGACTCTACTACCCAAAGCAATCTACAGATTCAATGCAATCCCTATCAAACTACCAATGGCATTTTTCACAGAACTAGAACAAAAAATTTCACAATTTGTATGGAAACACAAAAGACCGTGAATATCCAAAGAAATCTTGAGACAGAAAAATGGAGCTGGAGGAATCAGACTCCCTGACTTCAGACTATACTACAAAGCTACAGTAATCAAGACAGTATGGTCTGGGGAGGTTTTTGATTGCTGATTCAGACTATTTGTGATCAGTCTTAGTGAGCTGTGTGTTTCTAAGAATGTTTTCATTTCATCACGGTTATACAATTTGTTGGCACAAAGTTGTTTATACTACACTTTGACGACTTAAAAAAATACACAACGTGAGAATTGTGAGTTAAGTTTTATTTGGTGGAAAATGAGGACTATAGCCCAGGAGACAGCATCTCAGATAGCTCTGAGAAACTGCTCCAT